>NW_028136260.1:0-600000 GCF_964662115.1 Mustela nivalis | reverse complement strand
ATATTTTAGATTTCTAAAAGACTTCTAAGTGAAGAGTATACATTTTTTAATTGCTACATAATGCTACATAATGACAAGATGACAGGTTGTGACAAATAGCATTTTAAAAGCTCTACTCATAATGGAACGAAAGATGTCATTTCCCTATAATTTTATATATGTCTTTAATTTACTATATCTGGATCAACATATTACCAAACAGATGTTCATCAAAGACTAAATCATTTTTAATGGAACATAATAATTTGAACCTACATCTATTAATCATTTTTTTCGATCTAACATTTATAGTCTCGCTAAACATTTTATCAGTTGTTGACAAAATTCAAAATAAATAGGATAAAAAGTCGTGTTTGGAAAAGTAGATTTCTTTTCAAATTTGCATTTAAATGAAAATATTTGCTGATATTTTTAAAACTTTAAAAGTAATTTTATATATATATCTGACCTATCAGATGATATAAAATTTTTGGAGAAAATATGACATATTTTTTGATCTTGGTTGAAGGTATTAATAAAGAGCAACTGTTTGTATTATTTGTATTGTGATATCTTAGTTAATAAACATGGATAACTGGTATAAAATATGTTTTTTTAAAAATTTTATTTATTTACTTGACAGAGATCATAGGAAGGCAGAGAGGCAGCCAGAGAGAGAGGAATGGAAGCATGCTCCCAGCTGAGAAGAGAGCCCACTGTAGGACTCAATCCCAGGAACCTGGAATCATGACCTGAGCCGAAGGAAGAGATTTTAACCCACTGAGCCACCCAGATGCCCTAAAATATGTTTTTTTTTTAATATAGAAGTATAGTTCTTGCCAAAATATGGAACTAGCTGGAACTGAATGCCTCCTTCAAAGTCAGCTCTGGAGAAATTATGCCAGTGTAATATGGAACTATTTCAGATATTAACCAAAAAGAAAGAAATGATGATAAATTCCTTAAAAGACTCAAAGTTGCCCTTGACTGGTATGTTTCAAGCTCTATTCCTGGTTTGAAGACAGGTTTTAACAGGCCTGTCACTGTAGAAATCCACTAGATGTTTAGAGGCTATCAGAACTTTACAAAAACCTTGAAGGGGTAAAGACTTGAAAATTCTTTAGAGAGATTAGCTCCCTAAGGCATTATTCCTCCACACATTTTCCTCCAATCAATTAAGACTGATGGATGAGGGGCACCTGAGTGGCTCTCTCATCACGTGGGTGGTGGGTTAAGCCTCTGCCTTCATCTCAAGTCATGGTCTCTGGGTCCTGGGATCCAGCCCCACATCGGGCTCTGCTCAAAAAGAAGCCTGCTTCCCTCCCTGCTTGCCTGCCTCTCTGCTTACTTGTGATCTCTCTCTCTCTCTCTTTCTCTCTCTCTGTGTCCAATAAATAAATAAAATCTTTAAAAAAAAGCTGATGGATGATAAATTATGAAAACTGCTCCCTCCAAATGATGCTTCTTCATAAGGATTTAAGAATTTAAAATTGTAAGAATTTAAAATTGAAACTTGATCATAGGATTTATCTTATAGAATAAAATCAAGTGAAGGCAGTTATTATTAGTTCTGAAGTATTGGTGATTCTGAATTCTTGGCCTCATTAGTAAATTTATTTTTAAATTCTCCCATGGAGTGGTGATTGGCCTTCAGTCTTTCATTGATATACATCATTGGGTCAAATGAGATGTGTGTGCCCAGAACTATATATAATCTTTTTTGTATTTCACTGGAGATGGCATTTCTGAGTTTT
The DNA here is from genome assembly GCF_964662115.1 of Mustela nivalis. Classification (NCBI taxonomy): domain Eukaryota; kingdom Metazoa; phylum Chordata; class Mammalia; order Carnivora; family Mustelidae; genus Mustela; species Mustela nivalis. Next base: position 598,267 of record NW_028136260.1, on the reverse strand, counting down.
GTTCAATTGAATTTGGACAGATGTTTTAATAGTCACTTCTAGAGTTGGCCCTGGAGAATATCTTCCTTTTTTTCTCTTCCCGATTCTCTGAAAAACCCTGACTAATTCACATTATCACAGTAATATCACATTTCAAGTTTTTCCAAACACTAAAGCTGCAAAATAGAAGGAAGCTACTCAGAATGGAATACTATTATGAATGATTGAGAAAGAAAACATTATTATAATTAAGCTACCAGGTTTCAATGTATTTTATTGTTGCTTAGAAAATCCTAGCATACCCATACTTTACAGAGATTTGATGATCCTAAGAAGAGCTGAACTCATGGACCAAAATAACTATGCACATAAAAAGTACAATTACTTACCTAAAAAATATGATGTGGTTAACTTTATATGCCAATCCAAGTGTTATTGGAACAGGAATTAAAAAAATAGCTTAGGGGCGCCTAGGTGGCACAGTGGATTAAGCCACTGCCTTCAGCTCAGGTCATAATCTCAGGGTCCTGGGATCAAGTCCTGCATCAGGCTCTCTGCTCAGCAGGGAGTCTGCTTCCCTCTCTCTCTCTCTGCCTGCCCTCTGTCTACTTGTGATCTCTCTCTGTCAAATAAATAAATAAATAAAATCTTAAAAAAAAAAAAGAATGACTGTACTTTTAAAAAATAGCTTAAAAGGAGCGCCTGGGTGGCTCAGTGGGTTAAGCCGCTGCCTTCCGTTCAGGTCATGATCTCAGGGTCCTGGGATCAAGCCCCACATCGGGCTTTCTGCTCAGCAGGTAGCCTGCTTCTCTTCCTCTCTCTCTGCCCACCTCTCTGCCTACTTGTGATCTCTCACTGTCAAATAAATAAATAAAATATTTTTAAAAATAGCTTAAAAGTATATGATAAAATAATGATATACATATACAAGGAAAAGAAAGATACTATACTGTGAATATAAATTAAGTGAAAATTGTTGAAATAAAGAATACAATAAATGGAGACTAAGATGAATATAGCTGTAAAATGAATAAATGAGTTGGGGAAAACAAACAAATTAATGACTTCTGCCCAAATACAGCAGAAAAGAAAAAAAAAATAAAGAAAATATTTAAATAAGTACTGAGATAAATTTTGGAGAATTAAAGAAAGATAAAAGATACCAGACTTAAAATGATGCCAAACATGAGATATCAGAAACAAAACAAAACAAAAACTACACACACTAAAAACCACTCGTATACATTATGGTGAGTTTTAAGAATATCAAAAACAGAGAAGAGCATAAATGATGCCCAAGAGAAGAACAGATCACCTAAAATGTACAAGAATAATACTGACAGCACAATTCTCAATAGTAATAGCATATAAAGAGACAGCTGGGAGTTTTTATAGATGGAAAAGATATTTGAAACTAGGTATTATACATCAATCCAAATTATTGATTAAATTTGAGAGCACAGTAAAAATACAATGAAGCATGTTAGGTCTTAGAACATTTATCACACAGAGACACACATTTTGGAAAACTTCCTTGGAAGACAGCTCAATTTAGATCGAGAAAACAGAATTATGTACTCAAAGGCACATTTTGAAGGAAGGATTGAATATAGTCTGCACTGCAAATATTCTTTAATCGTATGTTCTGAATTTCCTAAATTTAAGAAGTATTTGTTCAAATATTTATCTTTAAATAAATCCTAGGAGACTTTTTCTTGGATTCTGGAAAATCAGTCCATTTGGATACAAATCTTTTTGTCACTGATGGAAATTTTGATAGCCCTTAACTGTGGAATGCCTAATGTATTGTTACAGCAATTGTGATTTGCCAATACATGGGTGATGTGTGTGTGTTGTGTGTGTTTATTTTTATTTTTGATGGTTTAACTCTTCTATGAGATTTTTAAGTAGACATGATTTTAATAAATTATGATTTGTTGAAATTTATCTGAGGTCATATATAATAAAATGAAATTTGTGTGAACTAAAGAAGTGCATCTCCATTTTTTTTGTTTTAAGAGTAGACTGGTCTTTAAAAATTGTCCAAAGAAGTACATTATATTCATTATTAAATTTGATAATATACAATAAAGTATTTATGGTCATACTGGACCATATCAAATTCTACTATTAATTCATATTCATAATTACCATAAGAGGAAAAAGGGATATTTTTCAAAATAATAAAAAATTAGCGTATTTTTCAGAATATGATATAGTGTTATTCACTGAATTGAGGGAACAAATGTCAAAGTCTAACACAGTTTACAGAATGTTTTAACATAAATTGAAATTTAAATCTGACCAAATTTCACAGTTTTAAGTAAAATGATAGCACTTTATATCCTTGAAAAGTGGTAAGTGACCCAAAACATGGCTTAGAAAAACAAATTTAACACTACACTAGTCTGAGATGGTTAAGTTATGGTACAACTTGCCATTGTGTATCATCAAATGGTATATTTTTTTCTTTTGGGCTTGTCATTATATTTTATTTTAGCCATTCTGGTAAGTGTGTAGTGATATCTCAGTGTCATTTTAATTGCATTTCCTTGATGTCTAATTATGTCAAAATATATTACTTTGATGTTTAATGCTCTGAACTTTCTCAGTTCAAGACCATGAAGCCACTTAGGAAAAATACAGTTGCAGAGGCACTCATAGACCAACTCTTATTTCGAAATAAGAAGAAACATTACTACCCATTCCAACAAAAAATAGATTTGTTATGCAGCAGGGATTTTATAAATTACCTGACACAACTTATATAGTAAGATGAAATGGGACAGGCGGCTTCTTGCAGCTATATACAACATCATTTTAATTTCAATTTTCAGTATAATTTTTCCAAGGTATACACAGAATATATATTTAATGTAAATTGTGAACATTTTAAACTCTGTATATGGAAATTAGTCAATTTTAAGTTTATAACAATCAAAATTAACGGAAGTTTATGTTAAATTAGTTAGCTTTCTCTGCATTGCAAGACAGAATAATCAAGAATTGGTAAGAAAAAAGTAATCTCTGTAAAATTACCGGGGGTGCATTATAAAGTGTTCGGTAACCGATCAAACTCACAATTTGGATTGAATGGCAAGTGATTTTTAAAATCTGGAACTCATTGTCAATTTTTTTTTCTTCATTGTGTCTTAATAAATTACTGTGTTCATTTGCATGGAAGTGAAGAAAAATGCATGACATTTCATCTCAACACTAACACCTTTAACTGGCAACTCTGAATGTACTTTACAGCAGTGTAACAAAGTAAAGATCAATGATGTTTCATGAAATATCTGTTATAATTCTCAAGGAGATAGGGAGTTTGTGCAAAAATGCAAATCACTTTGCGACTAAACACATTGTTTATTTCAGCTAATTTTAAGAAAATATGCTGAGAATCTCTCAAAAAAGGAAGCAATGATTTAGGTTTGCCTTCAAAATCCTTATCTAATCCTGAACCAACAGCACATAGTTCAAAGAGCAACTAATTTGAGTAGCTCCAATTTACACATTTCCTAACAATGCTTAATTTAGTGGAATTTCTGTCCAATTATGGTAATTTGATGTAATGAAAGACAAAAGTTCAAAAAGATCATCCTTAATTTATATAGATGCCAAACTCTGCATTTTCTGAATGACGCCCAGGAACGTATTTTCAAAAACAAACAAACAATGCCAGAACCACTATTAGGTCATCTCTGGGCAGAAAGTGACTCAGAGCTTACATTACTCTCTCCCTGAAAGTATACTGTAGGCACTGAAACTACTACCCTGAGTCTGTGCTATCAAATTCCTTAAGTTAGAAAGTTTTAAAACCCGTCTGTGTGGGAGTATTTCATTTACAGATAGAGATTTGGTTGTTTATACATTTTCATACTTGATTTTTAGGGTGTAATAACTATGTTTTAAAATTCATGGTGGTTTTGAATACTGTTGGATAATTGAGCTAAAATGGTATATCCATTCCTCCTAGGAAACAGAAATTATAGAAAGGTAGTGCTTTTCAAATCTGACATCTTTGAGTCATTGCAGTTTCATATAAATGCAATAGGAAAAGTGTCATTCATGTTTATGATATTTTCTATAAATAAATTAGAATGTACTGGAGGCCTGATATAAAGTGGGATGCCTAAACTTCAGTAAGATCTTGTTTTCAATTCAAAATAAATTTTATTTTTTATTTTTTTATAATGTCCCTCAATTTCAGATAAGCACCCCCATAAGGTCCACTCCGTTTTTTTTAAGATTTTATTTATTTTATTTGACAGATAGAGATCACAAGTAGGCAGAGAGGCAGGCAGAGAGAGAGGGAAGAGGAAGCAGGCTCCCTGCTAGGCAGAGAGCCCGATGCGGGGCTCGATCCCAGGACCCTGGGATCATGACCTGAGCCAAAGGCAGAGGCTTTAACCCACTGAGCCACCCAGGTGCCCCCAAAATAAATTTTAAATTGAATTATGCACCTCTAAGTTCAGAGACAATAAACATCAACCAACACAATTAATAAGTTCTATTTCTTGAAATTTTGGGAACATTGATAGTCTCATCTCCTGGAAGAACAACAGCTAAAATTTTTGGTCATGGATTCTTGCTAAAATATCACTTTCCCAAAGAAAATTAATGTTGTGAATTTTTATTGATTGTTATTGATCATGAAGAATATAACAACCACGATAAAAAGAGTAGGAAAAACATGATATCTCATCTGTAAGGGCATGTGGAAAGTAGGAAATGCTAATAAAAATAACTACCATTATTTCCTAAGTTAACATAATATAACAGAACAAAAATATTTCAAAACAATGTTTTCTTTTTTTTTAAGATTTTATTTATTTATTTGACAGAGAGAGATCACAAGTAGGCAGAGAGGCAGGCAGAAAGAGAGGAGGAAGCAGGCACCCTGCTGAGCAGAGAGCCCAATGTGGGACTCGATCCCAGGACTCTGAGATTATGACCTGAGCCAAAGGCAGCGGCTTAACCCACTGAGCCACCCAGGCGCCCCCATAACAATATTTTCTAGGCTCATTCTGATAACTCTTTTCTACATTCAAATTTAAAGGTTGAGGCATGTGATATATATTACACAAAAAACATCCCAAGGAATTCGTTAAAAAAAAACTTTAATAAAGAACAAATCCAAAGGAATTTCTTTTCTAATTTAATTAACAAATTATGAATTGACTTACCTATTTCATCACAGTGTATCAGGCACCAATAATATTTTTTAATCGTCACACCTGATGCAATAGTTATCATCTTTCAGACATACTGATCACGAACAAGCAAATAAACAAGAGCACCGTAGCTTAAGATCTACCTGCATAAATATAGGCTACTTCAGACAATCTCTTCACCACAACATAGAAATGAATAGAAATCATACATGCTCTGTATGGACATACAGATGAGATAGAAGGGGATGGATGTTAATATATGCAGAATCTTTATTAATTACATTGTAAACCATAATATGGAAAAACAGAATACAATTTTAGAAATACCCAGGTCACCATCATTGTTTTATTTTTATATGTGTAGATAAGGAGTTTAATAAACAATCCATGACTATTCAACTCTTTATATTTTGAAAATTTTAGTAAAAGTAACAAACCTACCACCTAAAAAATTATACTTATCTGCAACATACAGCTTTGCCAGCATGGTAGAGGAAAAGCAAAACAAAATAAGTAAGAAAAGTTTAACATTTCACAAGAGATTTGCTTTTATTTTTTATTTATTATTTTTTATTTTTCATTAATTATTTACTTCTATTTTCTACTTTATTTTAATGAAAATGTCATGACCATAACATAAGAGCAGAATTAAACCAACATGAGAAATTATTTTTTCATAAGTTAAAATAAACTAGCTTGGTGATTAATTCAAAATTATATTACAAATTTCAGTGTTCTTGAAGTAAGTATCACTGCATAAACAAATGAGTCAGGAGTCATAAACTAATGATGATTCTAAATGTTATTTAGAGAGACATTCTGTACTTAATATATTTCAAATATTCTACACAAGGCAAAGTGGATCCAAGTAATCTGTAGGCAAAATAAGATTTTAGAGAAGTATATATTTCCAACAGTATTTATAAAATATTACCTTTATGTAAGGCATCATCCTGGACTTTGTGGAAAACACACAAAGGAGTAAGAAGTGGCCCTTCAAGAAACATATACAATATCCAGGTTTAACATGAAGCAGCATGTCTTCTCTAAGTAAAAAAAAAAAAAACATTGTACCAACTGACTTTACTGAAACTTTATATTTATTGCTCTCATTTTAGGTCATAGTGTCCTTCTGCATGCAGGCTGCTATAACGGACATGATATAGACTTAATAGCTTATAAAGAACAGGAATTTATTTCTCACAGTTCTAGAACGGAGAAGTTCAAGATTAAGGAATGGGCAGATCCAGGGAGAGCCCACTTCCTCATAGATGGCTATCTTCTCACTGAAAACGTACATGATGAATGAAGCAAGAGAACTCTCTGGGGTCTCCTTTAAAAGGACTGTAATCCCACTTATGACCTAATCACCTCCCAAAGGCCCCTAAGTTTTAATTCTATCACTTCCAGAGTTAGATTCCATAATATGATTTTGGGAGACATAAACATTCACACCATAGTATATATAAACAAAATAAGACACAAAAACAACAAACAAAAAAATTATTTTAACTACCTATTATTTTCAACTACATAAACTTTTAATTTGTTTCTATATAATATTAAATAACTCATTTGAGTGATTCACTTATATCCAATGCATCTGAGTGCAATTAAATTTGCTTACCCAGCATATCCAGAAGCATATTTCTTCAGACTATCCCATTCCCCACCTTACAGGATTTACCACAATTAGAAGACATGGGATAGAGGATAGATAGATAGATGTATACATAAACACACTTGTACATACACATATGCATATTTTTTCCTGTTAATGATACTCATGCAAATAAAATTTAAGCTCAAGAAACCTGTCTTGTGTGTTACTTAATATCCAGTTTTTAGTCAACATCCAAAAACAAATAATCCAATAAAACCATGGATAGAAGACATGAACAAGTGTTTCCCCAAAGAACACATTCAAATGTTCAGTAGATACATGAAAAGATGTCCATCATCATGTATCATCAGGAAATTGCAAAGCAAAACTAGAAAGAGATACCACCTCACACCTGTCAGAATGGCTAAAATCAACACTACAAGAAACAAAAGGTGTTGGAGAGGATGTGAAAAAGTAACACTTGTGGGGGCTGCCTGGGTGGCTCAGTGGGTTAAGCCTCTGCCTTCAGCTCAGGTCATGATCTCAGGGTCCTGGGATCAAGTCCCACATCGGGCTCTCTGCCAGGCATGGAGCCTGCTCCCTCCTCTCTCTCTCTCTACTTGTGATCTCTCTCTGTCAAATGAATAAAATCTTAAAAAAAAAAGTAACAATTGTGAACTGTTGGTGGTGATGCAAACTGATACAGCCATATTTGAAAGCAGTATGGAATTTCCATAAAATTTAAAAATAGAAGTCCTTTGTGATCCAACAATCCTGTTGGTGTGTATTTACCCAATGAATATAAGAAAACTTATTCAAAGGGATTCTAGCACCCCTATGTTTATAGCAGCATTATTTATAAAGCTAAGATATGGAAAGCACCCAAGTATCCATCAATTGATGAATAAATAAAGAATAAGTGGTATGTATATACAATGGAATATTATTCTGCCATAAAAAAGACTGAAATCTTGCCATTTGCAATAACATGGTTGGAACTAGACAGTATAATGCTAAAAGTGAAATAAGTCAGTCAGAGAAAGACAAATACCTTTACTCATATATGGAATAAAAGAAACAAAACAAACAAGCAAAGGGGAAATAATAAGACATAGAAAGAGAAACAAAGCAAGAAACAGACATTTCATTACAGAGAACAAACTGATGGTTACTTGACGGGATCTGAAAGGAGTGATGGATTAAATAAGTGATGGGGGTTAATTAGAGCACTTGTCATGATGAGCACTGAGTGCTATATGTTATATTGTACACATGAAACTAATACAAACAAATATGTTAACTAACTGGATTTCAAATGAACATTTTTTAAAATCCCAGTTTTTAGCTCACATTCTGGCTTACAAAAGGGATTTAGTCAGGAATTTGGAGATTAGTTAATGAACAAATAAGGGGTGAACAGGCAGTTGTTAGATAAAATTACTATCCTTTCTGGCATTATCTTATACCTTTTATCTAGAAGTATTTTTAGCACTTTAGACTCTTCCTATTTTATTTTGAGTCATTAAACAAAAATTTCCTCAAAGGACCTTAGACTCCATCCAATTTGAGCAACAGTGTGAGAGAGGAAATGGTGTCAGGAGGAAAAAAAAAAAAAGATGAATCTACTTTTGTTTACTAGTGAATGCATAGTTCTTCCACAGAAGAAGCTCTAAATGGAAAGGGCTCCAGCTTTATATGTGTTCAGTCATATGTTCAGAAGTAGGTAACACTATCAAAAAATATAAAGCATCTGAGATTATTTTCCCTTATTTGAAAGCTGGTGTATGAGTCTGCCGTAGTTTCTTGGGTGTTGATAGAAGACGCAGACTCATGGTTCAGAAATAATATAGTTTATTATTCACAGCAATAGAGGTAGCCAGAATATTAACAGTATTTGTGTGTGTGTGTGTATTTGTGTGTGTGTGTGTGTGTGTGTGTGTGTGTGTGTGTGTAGGGGTGGGAGTTATATATCAGTTCTGAGCCTCAGTTCCCACAAGAAGAATCAAAACAGAGGCAGATAATATTTGCAAACACAACAGGTTAAGTTAAAAAAAAAGATACTATTTCTGTCTTCCAAGTCTATTCAATACAACCATCTTCAAAGGATGGCCTAGAACAAATAATAAATGCAGAAATGTAAGCAACCAATTGAAAAGTGTCTCCCAAGAAACATACTTTGAGAGTATTCATTTGACAAAAATACTATAGGATATTACATGGATCAGGTGCATTGAATACTGGAAGGTTAAAATTACAAGGGACCAAATATTTTTAAGCAGTTCTGGCATCCAGTAGAGTTCAAATAGGTTTTATAAGATTGAGGAAAGAAGCCATCAAAACCTGGGCCCAGGGGCCCCTGTGTAGCTCAGTGGGTTAAGCCTCTGCCTTCGGCTCAGGCCATGATCTCAGGATCCTGGGATCAAGCTCTGCATCAGGCTCTCTGTTCAGCAGGGAGCCTGCTTCCCCCCCCCCTGCCTCTTTGCCTACTTGTGGTCTCTGCCTGTCAAATAAATAAATAAAATCTTAAAACAAAACAAAACAAAAATCCTGGGCCCAATTTTCCCAAAAGTATGATTCTGATTCTAGTCTCTATGATGTTATCCCTTGAAGACAATGCCTCTCATTGAGTTGAATTAGTTTACTAAAGAGCATACCCCCATTTGTTGTAGGAGATGAACAATATGCAAGAGGCAAAATGCCACATGGAAGCCACCTGGTCTTCAGTGGAATATAGAATCAGTTCCTTTGGGATGAATTTGTTCCACATTTGACTTCCCACTTAAGGGAAAATAAGAGTGCCTTCTAATAGATTTTAAATAGGAAATGACAACGGAAGCTTATACAAGATTATAAAATGGGAAATTTCATTTAGATAAGCAATCATTTCAAAGTCATCTTCTTAATATTACAGACTCTTCACATAATCATAATTTTATTTTGGTATTATATGGTAATTTCAAATATAGTAAATATAAAGAATTTACCTCTGTAATTATAGCGAGTCTGGTCATAGTTTAATGGCAACAAATCTTCAATTTAGAAGTATGGTCTACCAATTATTAATACATTAGGAAATGGTGTGTCATCTTCACTCCACTTGTCTCACTAAAACAGTGAGCCAAAAAAAGTAGGTCCAAGCTGTTTACTATGGTCAAAATGGGTTGCTTTTGCACTTGGTAAAGAAGCAGTCATATTTTGGAAGAAGAAACTGAGGCTATTAATATTTTCAACTTATTTTCAGAAAAGGAAAGAAAGGATAATCTAAGCTAAAGCCAAAATCTTACACAAGGTGGCAGGAGAATGATCTTTTCCCAGATAAAGGGTTTTTCATCTTAGCCATGTTAGGAGGAAGAAGAGATGAGACATTGTGGACTTGACTAACGTTTGTACACTGTTCAAAAAGTTTTCAAAATAATGTGTATTATTTTTCTTCTTTTAGTTGAGACAAAAACAAACAAACAAACAAAAAACACTAATGAGCTTACTCTTAAAAGGAGGTAAACAAGAAACTAGCAAAGATTGAGTGTTAGGTATTGTCCCCCTCCTTTTCTTTTTAATTATGTTATGTTAGTTACCATACAATACATCATTAGTTTTTGAAGTAGTGTTCCATGATTCATTGTTTGTGTAAAACACCCAGTGCCCCATGCAATATGTGCACTCCTTAATACCCATCACCAGTCTCACCCATCCCCACATCCTTCTCATCTTTAAAACCCTCATTTTGTTTCTTGGAGTCCATAGTTTTTCATGTTTCATTTCCCCTTCCAATCCCCCCACTTCATTTTTCCTTTCCTTCTCCTAATGTCCTCCATGCTATTCCTTAGGTTCCACAAATAAGTGAAACCATATGATGATTGACTTTCACTGCTTGACTTATTTCACTTAACATAATCTCCTACATTCCCATCCATGTTGATGCAAATTTGGGTATTCATCCTTTCTGATGGCTGAGTGATATTCCATTGTATCCATAGATCACATCTTCTTTATCCGTTTGTCTGTTGTAGGGGATCTTGGCTCTTTCAACAGAATGGCTATAGTGGACATTGCTGCTATGAACACTGGGGTGCATATGGCCCTTCTTTCCAGTAAAATAGAGCTAGCCTATGACCCAGCGATTGCACTACTGAGTATTGACCTCAAAGATACAGATGCAGTGAAAAGAATTAGGTATTGTTAAAGCACAAATGCAGGGGATAGAAGTTATGGTACAGAAGAGGGAAGGGCAACCATATGGCAGAGTAGAATAAAGTAGCTCAGGAAGAAATTAGTCATATCCAGATATTGTAAGGCATGAGGGGTTGGCAGGGAGAGCATGAGAAATCATGAGAGAAGAAAGAGAAAATGGACCAGGCAGGAGAGGTTTATAACATTTTAACATCTAAGGTAAGCATATGCAAAGCAGAATAGGGAAAGAAATAAAAGTTCTTATAAGAATCAATACATAAGGAATAACGTGGAGGACACTGGGAGATGGAGAGAAGTGTGCTGGGGGAAATCGGAGGGAGAGACAAACCATGAGAGACTGTGGACTCTGAGAAACAAACTGAGGGTCTTGAAGAGGAGGGTGGCAGGTGGTTGGGTGAGCCCAGTGGTGGGTATTAAGGAGGGAATTTATTACATGAAGCACTGGGTGTGGTGCATAAACAATGAATTTTGGATCCCTGAAAATAAACTAAAAGAAAAAAAAGACTGACTACAGACATGGACCTCAGTGTAACACAGATATGGAACTCACTGTAATACCAGCCACTTCCCACCGACACACACAGACTATGATAATAATAAATAATAATGCAATTAAGAAAATTTCCTGCCAAATAATTTTTCCTCTTTTTTATTTTTATGATTATTATTTTTATTTTATTTTTAAAGTTTTTATTTAAATTCCAGTTAGTTAAAATAAGGTTAATATTAGTTTCATGTGTACAATATAGTGATCAACACTGCCATACAATGGCTTAAATAAAAAAATGAAAAAAATTTTTTTAAAGATTTTATTTTTAAATAAAACCTCTACACCCAAGGTGGATTTCAAACGTACAACTCCAAGATCAAGATTTATATATTTTACTGACTGTTCCAGCCAGGCACCCCAACAAATAAAAATTTTATAAAATTGTTGAGTTTGTGGGAGTCTCATTTGCTTAGTCAGTTAAGTGTCTGCCTTTGGTTCAGATCAGGATCTCAAGAGTCCTGGGATCGAGCCCCATATTGCTCATGCTCTCTCTCTCTCTCTCTCTCTCTGGCTTTTGCTCTTAAATAAATAAATAAAATATTTTTTAAAAAATTGTTGAATTTGTTTAACTAGTTTTAAACTAGTAGACAGAGATGAAGATAAAGTATGATGTCATGGCACGGAATAATACAACTTACACTTTTTAAAAAAAAATGTGCAATGCAAGTTACCTCACTTCTTTTATCACCACACTGGGACTTTCCCTACTGAGTTGTTGTAATGTAAGGACCTATTTTATATTTTTATATTTTAGCAAGAGGCTTTCATTGAGGTTAACCCTTAAACTGTCCTTGCTCCCCTTCCCCCAGGGGATTCACTTAAAAACAAGTCCTGGAAATCAGCTCCAGGTAACAAAGCCCATATACAAGGGTGGGTCAGGCCAGGTGGAGACATCCATGAGCAGAGGGGGGGCGCGGTGTTTGCATATTGTCTCCCTAGATACTAATGAGTATGCCCCACTCCTCTGCTCTTTGGGAACCTTTTTGGCACTAATCCTAATCAAGGTGTAATAGGCTGGGTCAAATGTCTATACTAGGGTAAATTGAACCTCAATTGGTCACCTAGCCTCACTGTGGAGTTTCCTGTGTGTGTTAAAATCTCATTGGTCACCTGTGCGTGGCCAGGCCTGACTGCATGGCCTTTGCCCTTAAAAGCTAGACTGTGAAACAGCAAAGGGTTGCCTTCTCTCATAAGAGGTGTGGCCCCAAACGTTCGGTTAGATTCTTGATGCTTGGCATGAAATAAAGCTTTGCTTGACCTTTGCTTTACATCAGTCTCGCTCCTTTAATCATAGACCCATTATTGGGGCATAACAGTATTAATCTTAAAGTTATAAGTCCACAATGCATCCATCATCCATTCTACCCCTTAACATTCCCCTTTGGACAGACCCATGATCTAGAACAAGCCTTATTTTATAGTGCCTTGTAGGTGATTTTGGCTGCTGCCTAAATTGCCTACTTTCCTCTCACCATTACCACGGAAATTGGGTCCACTGAAACAAAGGGGTAGTGTAAGAAATTAACACTTCCATAAATCTCTTTAAATAATAAAGTATAAGATAGTGATACCTTTTTTTCTGCCACATAACCAATTCTTGCAAGAATAAGGTCATATAAAAGAATTTACAACACATGCTAGCATTATCCTACTGGACCCAGATCATTTGTATGTTTCTCTGTCTCTGAGAAATGTAGTTATTTACATGACTGAAACCTGAAAATTGTTTGATATGACCACTAATATCACCTTCTTTTTTTAAAGCCTGTTTAAGGCTTCTGTAATACATAGGTTTTTTAAAAACTTATTAAGCATATTGTATATATCAAACACTTTAAAAATCTCTGCTTTAAAAAAAAAAAAACTCTACCTCAATGGAACTTTGAGTCTGAAAAAGATACAGGCAATATACAAGGCAACAGATAGAATAATTACATATTTGATTATATACTCTGAGGATGTCACATTAAATTGATATGAAAACGATCAGAAGGATCTGGATTTCTTGTCAAAATTTTTTGCCTTACAAAGAAATTGATATTTAGGGAAAGTTGTTACTGAAAGAGGTCCTGTGTCAACCAAAAATGTTAAATCATGATCTCGCTAAATTTTCCAGTTGTGATCATTGCTTTGTTTAGCTGTCTTCTATTAAGACTGAATTTAGTAATTCAGTCTCAGATTTCAGTAAGTCTTTTTTTTAAAGATTTTATTTATTTATTAGAGAGAGAGAGGGAGGGGCAGAGGGAGAGGAAGAACCAGACTCCTTGCTGAGCAGGCAGCTGATGCAGGACTGGATCCTAGTACCCTGGCATCATGACCTAAGCTGAAGGAAGACACTTAACCAACTGAGCCACCCAGGCACTCTAGACTGTAAACTTCTTAAAGGTAAAAAAGTTTATTCTTCTAGTAGTTCCACAGACATTTCTAACATCCATAAGAAAGCATGTACTGATGTAAAATGCCAGCAAATCAAATTATTTAAAAAAGAAAGAAAGAAAGAAAAGATATATCTGGATAAAGAGAAAAACAGAAAATCTAATAATACATTGAATTATTAGAGCAAAGAGTGGAGGAAGAGAAAATAAATATGAAATAGAGATTTCCACTAAAAGAAAAAAATTGAATAAGGCAGGAGATTTAGAAAATTATTATGACAGACTTGAGAAAAAAACAAAATAGGAATTTTTAGAAAATAGCAATAAATGAAAAGGTAAATTGTTCCTACCTTTATAATATTAGCTGTTTGTTGTTGTTGTTGTTGCTAATTTACCTATTTAAGCTAATAAACAAAGAAAGGTTTCATTTAGGAATAAGGTTTCTATGTATATATATATATTTTTTTTTTTCCATTTAGGGATAAGGTATATATATATATATATTTTAATTTTAATTGTTAGAAAATGTGTCACAGAAAGTGTTTAAACTTTAAGATACAGATGCAACATGTAATGAACTGCATTGTTTGAACGTCTAATTTGTAAATGCTGTTAGAGGAAACTTGGTGGAAATGTTCCTATGTGCTTGTGTTTCTGGAACTATGTATATTTATTAATAAGGAATAGTTTAAAATTATGAAATGACCAGGAGTGGACAATTTTCCTAATCCTATCAGCTCTTTGCAGCTCTTTTATTAGCCCCCTTCAGGAATATCAGCTTTTTTATCTAATTAAATTTTATATTAATGTGCTTTTGACTTTTGGCCTTTCTCTTCCTTCTGTTCTTTTTTTTCCCCTAAATTACATGTTTCTGTTTAACAGCTACTATCAATTCTTTGATATGAATTCTCAACATCAATTTACTAACTCCAGAGATGAAGGAGCATCAATATTTAGAAGCGAAGAATACAAAGCCTTGGGCATCTGGATGGCTCAGTCACTTAAGCATCTGCCTTCGACTCAGGTGGTGATCCCAGGGTCGTGGGATGGAACCCCAGGTTGAACTTTCTGCTCAGCTGGGAGCCTACTTCTCCCTCTCCTTTTGCCTGCAGCTCCCTTTGTTTGCGTTCTCCCTCTCTTTGTCAACGAAATAAAATATAATAAAATAATGTAAATAATACATTTATTTATTTATTAAAATGCAATTATTACACAATACATAATGTATTGCATAATTATAATAATGGTTAAATAATTTATTAAATATTTATATTAAATATATCAATTTAATTAAATAAATATTTTTAGAATTTAAAATATTTCAAATTTAGATTATTAAATATTAAATCATTAATTTAATAAATAAATATCTAAACATAATTAAATAAAATAATTTATTTATTAAAATGAATAAAATAATGTTGTCATTATCTCAGCATGTATTTTTAAATAGTCTAAAAAAAAAATCTAATAAAGTCTAAATACATTGAGTTCAGATATTTATACAAGTTAACCCAGACACTCAACCCACAGTTTCAAAACTTTTGTTTTTATCTACTACTCAAAATACGATTTTAATGTATTTATTTGTAACTTTGACATAGCAAGGAAACTTGGAGGAAAAGGAGACATTTGCTTTTAATATTTGAAAATTATTTTGTTGATTTAAAAAAATAAAAACCTTAACACGTGAGCATTTCTTCTTAAATAACACTGTGAAGTTTCTGAGTCGCATTCTATTAAAAGTGCTGATAAAATGGCCTCAGTTACTCATTTAAATTATCAGCTGAATGGGTAACAAATGAAGTAGAGAGCTTTTTAATTATTTATGAATGTATTGCTTGTGGATGGAGTGCCACATAGAGTTACCTCTCTTTTTGGCTTTGTTTTGTGAGCAGCAGTGGAATCTATGAATGAGATTAAACATAAGGACATTCACAGAAATTCTTAATGAACTTCTGGGGAAGGGCAATAAGTGCAAGGAAAAACTGCAGCAAGACTAATTACAAATTTCAAGTGGTCATCGCTTAATTATAGAAGCTTTTAAGTTCAAGTAATATATCATTTTTATGAGCCTATCATATTGTATTAATTACCACAAACTGCACTCTTGAACACTTATCTTTTCACATATTTCTTATTCTTAGTACTTAAAATTACCCTTATGATTGATAAGTAAATGGATTTTAATGACAATGCATTTATTTACATAAATAAATAATGCTGTTTATATATATAAAAACAATTGAATGTGTTCAATGAATTTTTTTTCAAATTAACATCTTAATTCTACCACATTAGTTACAAATAGATATAGACTTTATAGATTCATCAAATATTTTATTCTCAAATTTATATGTCCTTTGTGAAGTAAATGAAACTGTATATATTAAATATAATCCTATCACATGTAACAGTTACTAGTGCATCCCAGGACATACATAGGTCAGGTCCTCCTCAAGGCATCACGGATAACTGGATTTCACTTTCTATCCTAGGAGTCTTCTGTATATTTCTGTGGCTTTTATACTACAATCAGGAGGAAGAATTCTTTTGCTAAAAGCTTCCAAATGACTATGCGAGTAGATTATTTGTAGACTAGTGATATAATATTATTGTTTAATATGTGAAGCATAATAAAATAAAATGCTATTGCCATATTTAATTTGTTCAGTAAAGCATTCATTTAGTTATCAAGCATTCATTTTCTTTTTTTAAAGATTTTATTTATTTATTTGACAGACAGAGATCACAAGTAGACAGAGAGGCAGGCAGAGAGAAAGGAAGGGAAGCAGGGTCCCTGCTGAGCAGAGAGCCTGATGTGGGGCTCTATCCCAGGACTCTGGGATCATGACCTGAGCAGAAGGCAGAGGCTTTAACACACTGAGCCACCCAAGAGCCCCAAGCATTCATTTTCTTTATACAGAAGAGATAGAACAATATTATATAGTAGAAAAGACAGTAAATAATCTAGAAACCTTGATCATTTTGTTTTGGCAATTTTAGAACATAAAATTAGCTAAAGCTCAAGTGCAAGTTATATTTGTATCATAGGAGGAAAAGTTAATTAAAAGTTTGTTTATTACCATAGTTTAACACTTCAACGAAATGATAACGAGTCCAAAATCAATGAATATATGAAGTATACAATAAAAACAATAATCTTGAGTGTATGTGACTCACTGTAGGTATTGATAGGCTAGAAATCAAAGGGAAAGTATCTATAGGGTTTGTTCAGTTCCATGCTCATCAGATTAATAGGCTTTCTCATATTGCTTCCTTCACCACATTAATTTGTCTAATGAAGTTTTCAAGAGTTAAAGACAGTGATAGGTTCATGGCTGGAGAGAAGGTACAGAATCTAAGATAGTTCAGCAGTGCTTATTATTTAAGAGAAAGACAGCATGGGAGGTGAGGGGTATATCATGCATCCTGTTTTCACTCCCTTTGTGGAGCACCTACCCTGGAGGTCATGTAATAATAACCAATGACCAAAAAACAATAAAAAAACCCAAACATCCATGTGGAAGTGCCATCCCTGCCTGGAGATGAGTAGACTGCTCAAACAGATCCTGGGCAGGCATCTCAGCCCAGGCCTGTGTTGGGGAAGCTGGTTCCTGGCTTTGGGCGCAATCTGGAAGCCAGCAAACTGACGGGAGAGTGCAGCCAGGGTTAACAGGACTGATGATCTTTTTGCAGCCAGGCCGCGGGTGGACACCCGCTCAAGGAGCCAGGCTAGGAGGCTGCCCAGCGCCAGTGCTGGTCAAGCTTGCAGCCCCCGGGGCTTCCCCCGCGCCCCAGCCAGGGCGGGGCCTCAGGAGGGAGGGGGCAGGGGCGGGGCAGAGAAGGGGCTTTGCTAATTGCCAAAGCGAAAAGGGAGCTCGCGGAGGACTCAGGAGGGAGGGGGGCGGGGGCGGGTGGAGGGCGGCGGGGAGAAGGCGCTTTGCTAATTGCCTAAGCTGGAAGTGAGCTCACAGAGGATGTGGCTGAGAGTCTGGGAGGAGGTGGAGGGGCTGGCGGAGGAGGGGCGGGCAGCGCCGCGGTGCTGTGCTGCGGCTCAGTCGGGACTGCAGGACCCACCGGACTCGCCGCCCGTACGCTCCCATGTGAGGCTCCGCTGTCCCGCTCCTGCTGCCTGCTGCCCCTCCCCGCCCCAAGGCTTCTCCGGACCACCCTCTGCACAGGGGTAAAGTGACACCGCGCCGCGCCCTCACCTGGAGCAGAAAGCGCGGACCCGACCTGGGGGCGAAGAGGGGGGTTGTGGAGGCCCAGCCTCCCGCGAACCCCAGGGCACCGGGACCACCCCGGACGCTGCGCCAAACCCGGGTCCTCATGGGGTCGGGCTGGGGACAGCGCCTTGCGAGGTGCCCCCCGCCAGCAGGCACGCTAGCCCCCAT
The DNA here is from genome assembly GCF_964662115.1 of Mustela nivalis. Lineage (NCBI taxonomy): Eukaryota > Metazoa > Chordata > Mammalia > Carnivora > Mustelidae > Mustela > Mustela nivalis. The sequence continues at coordinate 579,998 of NW_028136260.1, read as the reverse complement.
CTTTCCGCAGCCCCATGCGCCCGTGCTGAGGACCCCCTTCCCTCCCCCGCCGTGGCCCCGCTGCTTTTGTTCTGGACATGGGATCCCAGGTGGAAACTAGTCCCTCAGACCTCCCTGGCAGCAAGGAGGGCAGGGAGGGATTCTTGGTTTCCTGCCCTGGGTCCTCCTCTCTCCCCATTCACAAGCCTTCTGGCTTCCCTTTACTCTCCTCATTGTCAGTTTTCTGAAATGGTTTTCTTCTGCATGTTGACCCAAAGAGCTATTTCATGAATGAATATACACGAAACTGAGTTGGGGCCCACCTGTGAGAGCCCACCTGTAGAGGCCTTTCATTAGAATGGTCTCTGGTTCTAGCCTCAGTTCAGAATACTGCATGTACCTGAGGACCAAGTCCAGATGTTTCTTTCATCTCTGACTTGAATTTGAAATCCTCCTCAGACTTCAGCTTCCAGGATTTCTCCAGTCCTTGCTCTCCCACTGTCTTGGTGGGGATCCGCCATGAGTGTTGAACACAGGAATGAATGAATGATATATACCCCAGACTGCTGGGGCTTTGTCTTCTTTTGCTGAGGTTGGAAAGGCTTGGGAGAGACCCCCTGTATGCAGATAGAGAGCTGCATGCAATTGCTTAGATAAACGTGTTCCCCACTTAACTGCTTGGGCATTGAACATTTCGCCCTTAACCTGTGGCTTGAGCAGTTAGGAGGAGACAATCTGGAGGTGAATCAGAAGATGGCTGAATCCACATGGTGGTGGTCTGGGTTTGGGAGATTTTCCTGTAGATTCAAAGGAAAGATATAAATTCTTCCAGTGGGGAGTGGTAAACTTTTTATCGATGGGAGATGGAAAATAAATGGTCTGGTTAAACTTTCCCGCCCCCTCAAAACCCATTATTTGAAAACACAAAAAGCAAAGTGAAGGGAGAAATCCTCCCACTCCCATTCCCACTCACCTCCATAGCCATCTCCTCTTCCAAGAACCTAACAGACAAGGTGCCAAGAATTGTTAGGTACCAGCAGTGGTCTCAGATCTCATTCAAGAATCATGGTGAAAGGCTTTCAAATAGATTGTGGGGGAACAGGGGTCCAATTAGGGGGGACAAGTTTAAGGTTTGCCTGGTCCCCTAAAAATTAATGGCACTAGAGAAGATGACCTTTGGGAACTATAGCTTAATGGATACAATGTGTTAAAAGCTTCAGTGAGTCATGGTGGGAAGAAGCCATGAGGGCAGCAATCACAGTCCTAGATGATGTTATTAATAGCATTATAGGCTCTAGATTTCCTGTGGTGGTGTTCTTGGCAAGACCAGCCTGGCCAAAGTGGATACTCTCAACCTGGAACAGAGGGTCTTGGAGATGCCAGCACGTGAGGTATGATGAGAGGGTAAAATGATAGGAGGTGTCCTTTGGAAGGACTGACTCCTTGACTTTAAAAGGGAGAACCCAAATCTGTAGGTGAAATCTTTCTGGCTACAAAGAGGGCCAAGGCCTCCTAAGGCCAAGGTCTCCTCGTCACTTTCAAAGATGTCGAAGAATATATTCAGACATTTCAAAGATGTCCTCATATCATTGGTTCCCACTCTGGAATTCTATCAATAAGGTGAGAGTTCCTCTAGTTGAAAAAGAGATCTAAAAAGACTTCCCTTTCTCATGTAATTTCTGTAACCTCCAGGACACACCCCTTCCAGCTCTGTAATGAAGCCACAGCTGGTGCCAATTTGTGGAACTCCTTAAAGTCTATTCTCCCTTATATACCCCCGGACCAAGTTCCCATGCTCCCTCACCTGATTTCCTGCACTCACCTCCCACCTGGTGTGTTCACACCTGCAAGTGCCTTTTACCAACCCCTTTGCCAAAAGGCAGCCAGAGTGACCTTTCAAAGACCTATCAGTTCCTGGCATTTGTCTCCATAGAAATCTGCACTGATCTTCTAACAAATTCTCAGTCCTCCAAAGGCACCCATAATCCTCCCATCAGTCTATTCATACCCCTCCAACTGACTGATGCCTGTTCTGCCCCATCTCTCTGCCCTTCAACCACACTGCCTCCTTCTTCCTGTGGAGACCTCTCATGGCACCTGCCTCCAAGCACAGGTGATTCCCATTGATGGGAAGACCCTCTTCTCTCCCCCATCTCCCCACTCCAGTTACTCCCACTTATTCGTGAGCTCACAAGCCCCATGGTACACACTCTCCATGCAGCCTGCTCTCTCTTTTCTAGCACTGGCCTCCGTTTCTAGCTGTGGTTGTGTCATGGATGTCCTTCCCCAGCCAGCCTCCAAGCTCTCCTTCCCTTTAGCTCCAACACCTGACACAGTGCCTGGCACGTAGTAAGCCCTGGCTAGCTTCTAAGAGCCTCACTGAGGGACTGAAAGCATTTTAAAAATGTCACTACGTAGGCTCCAAACTGTAGGCAGAAAAAGCTTTGCCTGGATTGACATTTTAGAGACGTATTGGTCAAGTTGAATGTGTTCACTGACTTTGCCTTGTAAAATTAAAAAAAAAAAAAGGACCTCTGTATCGCTTCGCATCTACCGAAGGCGCATGTATACTACTAGACCACGTTATGAGCTTAATGGAAGGAGACAAGATGTTTTCGCTAAGAAAATGTATAAGACTGTTGAGGTCAAGTGGGAGGAAACAGTCCGTTTGTTGGAGCATTGCTATCTTACTCTATCACAGCCACTCATAAAAATCTGACACGGGGTGAGTCAGAATTGTCTGTCGGAGATGAGTTAGATCTGGCTCATGTTCCTACAGACATGAAAGCCAGAAACGAAGAAGGCTTTGAAAGCGTGGGTTGAGGAGGCCGTGTGGTTCACTGCGATGAGCTAAGTGCCCAGGGCCACCAGCAGACATGCTGGCCTGTGTCCCTCCTTTGTTCTGGGGTCCCTCTTGCACCATGTGGTGAGGCTGGTGGCTGGGAGCAGCTCAGGACAGGACCTGGTGGCATCTTACCTCTCCCACCCTCCTGTGGGCTCCAGTGGGTCCCAAGGGACAGCCTGCCTTCCTTGAAAAGCCCAGTAGCACTGGGAGCAGAAACTGGGGCCAAAGAGTGAGCACCCTGTTTGACAAGCTGGACCAGCCACCTCTTCTTCAGATGCAGGGGGAGTCCTGGCATGCTGACTCCTCCCTTCTCCCTTTCCCCTTTCCTCTCTTCCTCCCTCTTTCCTTCCCCTCTCTCCTTCCCTGGTGGTGCCCTTTCCCAATGCCCACTTCATCCCTTTTCCTTTCTACATGCCTGTCTTCTAGAGTTTCTTCTCTTTCCTCCCCATTACTTCCCTTCATCTGAATCTCCTCTTTGGTTCCTTTGTCCCTGCTCTCTGCTCCTCCTCCCCTTCCCTGGCTCCTGTTCAGCTCCATGGCTAATGCAGGCAGAGCTGGACTAACATGCTCACTTGCTAGCTCAGCCACCCTCCAGAGAAGTCACTCTTCGGTGGCCACCTTCCTGACCCCCTGGTCGCTTCTCCACTTGTTCAGATATTGCTCTGAAGTCTGAGGAGGACAGAGCGGGGCTGCCACAGAAGCAGGCCAGAGGAGAAACCAAACCATGTGTCCACACTGTCCCCCAGCACTGCTGCTCTGAGAGCTTTCTGAGTCCTCAACAGGGTTAGGATTTAGGGGCTTCTTCAGAACCGGGAGTGAAAACAACCATAGGTCAAAAGAAAAGCTATGGCCCCCACACAAAAATAATAATCACAAATGAAAACTATGTTAACTCTGAGTCCCAAAGTCGAAAAATTGCCTTGAATCTGTCACTAGAAAGCACCCAAGGCCTCACTCTCTGGGTTCTGGGTGCCCTGGGAATGGCAGGAGGCTCTGACAGGCGCCTGGGAGTGCGGAACTATGGGGGCTAGCCTGCCGGCTGGCGGGGGGAAGAAGGGGGTACCTCCTGTGGCGCCGTCCTGGCCCGACCCCCTGCGGACAGGGTGTGGTGCGGCGTCCGGGGTGGTCCTGGTGCCCTGGGGTTGGCGGGAGGCTGGGCCCCGACCACCCCACACCCCGCTCCTGTCCTGCGTTTTCTGCTTCAGGTGAGGTCGCGTCGCGGTGTCACTTTACCTGTGAGCAGAGGGTCCTCCAGAGAAGCCATGGGGCGGGGAGGGGCAGCAGGCGGCCTGAAGGCCTGAACGGGAACGGGACACCGCTGCGTCAGGGGCTAGGCTGCAGCGTCGGAGCACAGGGGCAGCGAGTATGGTGTGTCCTGCAGTCCCGAATGGGCTGCAGCACAGCACCCTGGCGCTGTGCGCCCCTCCTTCCCGCCTGGGCAATTAGCAAAACCCCTGCTCAAGGCCGCCCCCGACCCGCCCCCCCCTTCCCTCCTGAGTCCTCAGAGAGCTCACTTCCAGCTTCAGAAATTAGCAAAGACCCTTCTCTGCTCCGGCCCCGCCCCCTAACTTCTGAAACCTGAGCCATGGCTGGGGTGCGGGGCTAAGCCCTGGCATGCTACTGCATTGCCAGCGCCAGCGCTGGGCAGCCTCCTAGCCGGGCTCCCTGAGCGGGTGTCCACGTGCAGCCTGGCTGCGAATAGATCATCAGTCTTAAACGCCGGCTGCACTCTTGGGTCAGTTTGCTGGCTTCCAGATTGCGCCCAAAGCCAGGAACCAGCTTCCCCAGCACAGGCCTGGGCTGAGATGCCTGCCTGGGATCTGTCTGAGCAGTCTCCTCCACTCCAGGCAGGGATGGCACTTCGACCTGGATGTTTGGGTTTTTTGTTTGTTTTTTTTGGTCATTGGTTATTACATGACCTCCAGGGTAGGTGCTCCACAAAGGGAGTGAAAACAGGACGCCATATATAAGCATACAGCCATTCTAGAAAAATAGCTTGGGGTTCTCCTGGAAACGCTGCATTGGTCCTTGCACTATGGTTTAATAGAAAAGGGATTATGCACCAAGTTACTTAAATGAGCATAGGTTGAAATCGTTTACTGAGAGTAAATATTTTAAATAGTTATATTTTAACTAAATCTATCATCAATCATAAATCTATTACACGAAGGTTACAGGCAATTTAAAAGCAAGAGCACTCTCTTCAGGGTTTTAAATAATCCCTGTCTGTCTTGGCACATGAGAATGCAAAGATAGGAAATGGTTTGTAAAAGATCATATAATAGCTTTTACTAATTCTATTTATTTGACAGACAGAGATCACAAGTAGGCAGAGAGGCAGGCAGAGAGAAAGATGGGGAAGCAGGCTCCTCGTCAAGCAGAGAGTCTGATGAAGGGCTTGATCCCAGGACCCTGAGATCATGACCTGAGCCCAAGGCAGAGGCTTAACACACGGAGCCACCCAGGCGCCCCCAGATGAAATACATTTCTGACTTAGAAACTTCAGATAGAATTATTTTGTCCATGATGACAACTGAAAAAAATGTGTCATCCCTAAACCTAACCTTAAACCCTACCAACGCTGAAACCTAAGCTGACCTTAAAGCCCAAACTAGAACCCTGAATCCCAAACCTGGAATGGAACCCAAAGCCTGTACCTGAGCCCTGGATCCAAGCCCTGAACCACGAACCCAAACCCTAAACCAGACCTCCAAGTCATGAAACCTGAACCCAAATCTCAGCATGAAGTCAAACCCCAAATTTGACCTTGAACTTTATCCCATAAGCCCTGAGTCTTAAAGCCTAAATCATAAACTTAAAGCCCTAAACTATAACTCTGTTCCCTTGTCCTTCACTCTAAACCCTCACCCTAACACTAAACCCAAAGCCTGATCTAGAACTCTGACTAAAACCTGAACCTGTATCCAAATTCAAATGCTTCACCACACTTTGCTTAGGCACTTGCCATTGATGGATATTTGCAGTTTCTACCTTTTGATTCTTGTGAACATTGTTTGGGTTGGGGGCTAGGGTTAGGGTCTTGGATTAGGGTAGGGTCCAGGATGAGACCAAGTTGAGGTCAGAGTGTGGGTCTGCATCAGGGCCATGTTCAGTGACACTGTTTGGGTCAAGGACTGTTGTAATTCCACATTGTTTCCAATTCATTGTTCCTTAGCTATTTGGGGGGAAGTTGGGGGGTATTGGGCTCCATGCAGCTTGAATTTCCGGAATGAAATGGCATCAGCTGGACCCCAGGAGGGAGCAGGACCTTCCACTGAAGGGTGAGCTCCCACAGTCCTGCACTGCCTTGCACCGCCTGCAGAGGGCGCCAGACCCCAGCTCCGCCCTGAGCCAAGGCTGCACAGCCACAGCTGGGACCAGAGCCCCGCCTCTTCAGGACCCACTGTGGAGACTTCTGGAGAATGTGGGGCGCCTCCCACCCTGACAGGACAAGCTGAGGAGGGTGTGGCTCTGCATCCACACTGACCGGACCCGTTGTGGAGGACGCGCCCACACTGGCAGCAGTCCAACCTCCTAAGGACCAGATGCTGGAGGAGCTGAGGAGAAGCTGCCTGAGTGCACTGTCAAGGGTTTCGTGGTCTCAGGACCCCACAGAGGAAGGGCGCCCTGTGTAGACACTGGGGCTTCCGTCGTTTTGTGTGAGGAGACGTGGCCTCCTACTGTGCTGTGCACGGGGCTGTGGGGTCCCCCCTTTCTGGGCTCGGGTGCTCCTCGGTCCTCGTCTGTGTTTGTGTGCTCGCGGATTCGGTTCCTTGGGCTCCTCAGATGGTCTGCAGTCAGGGAGCATCAGCCTTCTTAGGTGTTTGTGCTCTCCCCACCTCAGCCCTGCGGGGTCCTTCCCGTGTCCACACCCACTCCAGGCTTGCGCCGAGTCCAGAAATTCCGGAGCCAGAGTGAGGACTCTGTAGACGGTTTTGGGGAGAGTAGGTATTTTCCCAGTGTGGGTTCTACCCTGAGCACAGTGCCTCCCCATCTCCGTGTGTACCCCTCCCTGTCTGTCGTCATTGTTGCAGGGCTGTCAGATGACAGGTCTGTCACCTTCTTGTTTCAGGGGCCTCCCGGGTATCTTGCTGTCTTGGATGCAGGTGTAAATGAGATCGTTCTCCGCAGTCTCTTTTTGATGGTTCCTTCCGAGCACCTAGGAGTGCCACTAATTTGTGCATATTGATTTTGTTCCTTGCAAGATCTTGAATTTATTTGTTCGATTGGCCTTAAACTCAATCTGCCAGTTATTTGACCAGCAGCATGGATTTAATTGGGAAGAGCAGAGAATGGCAGTCTGGGCTGAGCAAGCTAAGGTCCCATCACAGGCAAGTGCGAGAAACAAAGGAGAGTAACATTATTTCATGGAGGAGGAAGAAGTTGGGAAGGGTGCTTGAAGAAAAGTCCCTTGGAGAAAGGCAGGGTGATGGAGAATTCTCACCAGCTGAGCTGCAAAGCTCCTACAAAAAGTCAGGAGATGAACCTCCAGCTTCCCCTGTGGGGCCTAAAATTGGTGAGTCTCTCCTCTGGGGGATTGCAATGTGGAGTCTGTAATGGGCACTGAGCAGCAGGCGCCCCCTTCCAGCCTCCCCTTCTGGCATCCCCAGTCCACTTTACTGGGGCTTCCCTTCCTGCTTTTGCACAGTTCTAACCAGCTTGTGGTGAAACGTTGTGGAAAAACTGAAATTCCAAATCCACTGCTTCTACTGCACCTGTGATACAGGGGCCCATGATTTAATTCTCCCACGAGTCTCTTGCTAACATGTGTCCTCTCCATGTTGGGTGACCTGGATCTGGGAGGGCTTGGACTCCATCCCAAAGTCTGATGTTCTCTCTGCTTCCGTGTCGTCGTGCTAACATGGTTGTTTGGAAGATTCATTTCCTCTGTGGTGATTTCAAAGTGCAGTCAGCTTGTTATAGCAGCACAAATACGTGCTGTCTCCACACTCAGATTCCCCAGCCGTCATTTCTTTACCACGTTTGCCACTTCACACGGGATGCTTCAGTGTGTTTGATCCCACACCAGGACAATGTCCTGCAGAACCACCACATAACCTGAAATGAGGAGATCATTACAGAACCCATCCAAGGGTTAGTGTTAGGAACCAGGGACATGGCAGGACTGACCTGAAGACCCCATGGAGAGCTGTCAGGGTGGCTGAGTTGACAGTGGAGGTGAGGGTGAGTGTCTGGCTCTGGCTTTGTGTCCAGGAGTCAGCTCTGTGTGGGTGTGTCCTCAGCTAGGCATGCAGATTTCTGCTCCTCTGAATCCTTTCCGGAGTTCCAAATGGCACAGTTTCCTTCTGGGCAGCAGGCTGAGTCCTCTGGGATTGCCCATGTGTCCCCAAATTGTAGGGCACCTACTGCAAGGCCTTTGGGGTCACAATCCTGAGAACCGAACCAAACCAAAGGTTATGGTTAGGGCCCACCACATGGCAGGCCCGATCTGCCAGCACTCTGTCCATCTTTCTGGGGGAGGAAGCAGTCGAGGGATTTGTTCAGGGTGAGTGTCAAGCTCCAGGTTTGCATCCAGGGGCCTGCTGAATATGGGGGTTTCCAGAGGTAGGAATGCAGATTTCAGTTCCTCTGAATCCTTTCTGGAGTTCCAAATGGCATGGTTCCTTTCAGGGTGGCAGGGTGAGTCCTATGGTGTTCCTCACTGTCCCCAATCTCTGAGGATTTGGAGCCAGGCCGTCGGGGACACACCTCTCAGGACAGAATCTAGGCTTAAGAGTTTGTGCCTATGGGCATGGCTGCACTGATCTGAAAGCACTGTGGCGAGGATCACAGGGGTCTGAGTTGAGAGCATGGTTCAGGATCAGTATCAAGGTCTGGGTTTGTGTCCAGTGGACCGCTGAATGTGGGGGTGGTCTCAGATGTCCAAGACGATTTCCCCTACTCTGAATCCTTTCCAGCATTCCAAATAGCCTGGTTTCCTTCTGGGTGGCAAGCTGAAATCTCTGGGATTTCTCAGGTCTTGCCATTGCCCTTGCAAGGGCAAGATACTTTTTACAGTAAAAGAATTCACCAGATGAGCTGAACAGCAGAAAAGACACAGCTCAAGAGTTAATCAGTGAACAGGAATATCATGCCAAAAACTTCTTTGATAATACACTACAGAGCAGGGGAAGATAGGAGAGAAAGCTGAGATATAAAGGACAAACCCTCCAACTTTACAACATCATTCCCTACTTGTTTATTTCCATTGCTGTCAGCTCCTTCCCAGTCAAAAATATGTCACCTGAGCCAGCCTTTTTTCTTCCTGAGATTGGGGCACTGCAAAGCCCACCAGAGGGGCCAAGGGCACCCCTATACCTGCTGAGCTGAGCCCATTTGTACCCCAACCGTGAGGAGGTACCAGCCTGTCCCCCTGGTGCTCCATGGTCTGTGGCAGTCCTTCCTTCTGGACCCTGCTTTGCTGCTCTATTTTCGCTAACCCTGGTCTCAAACTAGGGATTGCTTCTGGAAGAGGAACTCAGGGAGATGAGGCTCAGGAGGGTCTCCCTGCCTGGAATCTTCGTGTGAGGAGTGCACAGCCAACAGATTTTGCCCAGGGACTTGCAAAATGCAGAGAGGCAGATTTCTTTTCTCTCTTTCTCTCTCTCTCTAGCCTCATACTAACCAGGAGTTCTTAGAACTTTCTTCAGTGACTTCTAGGTGTAGCTTGGCCACTTTTTCACAGAAAGGCCACTTGAGCATGATGAAACACACGTATAAGCAATTACATTAAAAAAAAAAACAATAAGCCAATGCACACAGACCTTTGACAGCAGCACAGGACACTCAAGGGACCAGAGTCCCTACCTTGGGCAATAGTGGTAGAGGCCGGGTTCTGCCATGTAGGTCCCTAGACCTTTGGCAGTTTCCACGATTGCAAATCCAGACATGCAGAATCCTGAGGGACAACCTACTAACTGCAAAAGAGCAAAAATTCATCAGGATTCAGAGAGTGGAAATCCATTTGTACTGGAAAAGAAAGAAGTAGGCTTGCTGTGAATCCAGCAGGGAGGACAGGCATAGATAAAGGCTGGTGTATGGGTCACGGAAACTATTGTTTCTCAAGGGTCCTGCTGTCTCTGTAAAATGCTATGAGGACTGTCTCTTGGGGACCTCCTGCTTTCCTACCAGTGACACCCCCAGATTCTGCTTTGCTAGTCCCATGGATTCCTGGGGATACCCAGTTGATAAGCTATGCTGTCCTCATGACAACACTTGCTAATGGACTGAATGTTTGTGTCTTGTCCCAATTCAGATGTTGAAGCCCTGACCCTCAAGGAGTGCCATCAGGAGGTATGGGCTTTGAGAGGTGGTGAGGTCATGAGATTGGAACACTTGTGAATGAGATAAAAGCACTTCTGAGAAACGACCTGAGAGATTGTTCTGCCAGCTGTCATCCATGCAAGTCTACAACAGAAATATGGGCATTTGTAGATAATGAAGCAGTCTCTTGCTAGATATCAGATCTCCCAGGATCTTGCTTTTGGACTTCTCAGTCTCTAGAACTGCAAGGAATAGTACATGTTTTGCTGTTTCAGCCACCCAGTCTGTCATCATTTGTTGCAGCAACTTGAACTGAATAAAGCAGAGCCCAAGTCCTGGTTAATCCCTGCTTCTACTCATTTCCCCTCAGAAAGAGCTTCTAATCCAGAACTGACCTCTGCTTTCCATACACGTGCTTCAGACTCCTTCTGTGAGAGCCCAGACTTTGTAAAAGACTCCTCCCTCATGGCAACCAGCATTCTGTGACTCCTGAGGACTGTCCTCCCTGACTGTATTGAGTCAATCAAACTGATTTTGATTCTGGAGTCCCAGGATCAAGGACTGCATCAGGCTCCCAGCTTCATGGGGAGTCCGCTTCTCCCTCTGACCTTCTCCCCTCTCATGCTCTCACTCTCACTCTCTCTCTCTCCCTCTCAAATAAATAAATAAAAATCTTTTAAAAATCTGATTTTAACAGACCATAAGCTTGTTCTTGCTGGTCTTTGGAAGATTAGGCATTAGCCCTTCGGAGAAAGTTCTGAATGGCTGCTTCATGAAGGGGTGAACTGTGTCCCCAAAGTCTCTTTTTGCTGCCTTCTAATCACAGATGCTGAGACAAATCCTCCCAGGTGCTGGTTTTTCAAAGCACTTAATGCTTTGGCTTTGAAGTTCCTCACTTGACAGTTCTGCTTTAATCAGTTTGTGACAAAACAGCCAATTGGTGGTGGATGCAAAGTGCACTGATAAAGTTAATATCAGGGAACAATTTTTTGAGTGTCATGCATGTGCACGTGTGTGCACACACATATCCATGTGCTAAGCATTATGGTAAATGTCTGACAAGAACTAAAAGATCAAAAAGTCAGGATACCCCATTAGCTGATATTTTTATTATTCCTACATCCTAATCTATGAAAAACAGGGTCAGAGAATAAGAAGTGGCAAAAAGAATCAAGATTTGAGGCAGTTCGATTTCTCAGCCAGCCTTGATCAATAGGCATGTACACCTGTGTCTAGTTTCAGGTCTGTGTAACCTTGCCATAACCTTGGATAAGCCATTCATCTCTCAAGTTCAGGTTCTTGGTCCAAGGAGGGAAGGGGCACAGGTTGAGTACCTCCAGTGGGACTTCCTGGCAGGCTTGTTCATCCAAGCATTCCTGTTTCAGTTGGAGTAATTGAAGCCAGTCTTTGTTTTACCGAAGGCCAAGCTTGTCCAGTGTGTCCATGCCACCAGCCAACAGCATTTGTCCATGCCATGTAACAACTGAGCAACATTCATAGGAATGGGGGGAGGAAAAGATGTCCACAGGTGTTGACAGATGTTCTGCATGGAGGAACAGGAGCTGGGGCCATCACCTGCTGTTTCTAGTGGCCTTCTCTGTCGAGTTAAAATAAATGGCAATTATTTGCAATGACAGGGGTGAAAGTAGAGGGTATTATGCCAAGCGAAATAAGTCAGTCAGAGAAAGACAATTATCATATGATCTCACTCATATGTGGAGTTCAAGAAACAAACCAGAATCATAGGGGAGTAAAGGAAAAAAATAAAACAAGATGAAGTCAAAGAGGGAGACAAACCAGAAGAGACTTTAAAAAAAAAGATTTTTATTTACTTATTTGACAAACAGAGATCACAAGTAGGCAGAGAGGCAGGAAGAGCGAGAGAGGAGGATGCAGACTCCCCAGGGAGCAGAGAGCCTGATGTGGGGCTCGATCCCAGGACCCTGAGATCATAACCTGAGTTGAAGGCAGAGGCTTTAACCCACTGAGCCAGCCAGGTACCCCTCAGAAGAGACTCTTAATCACAGTAAACAAACTGAGGGTTCTTGGAGGGGAGAGGGATGGGTGGATGGGGTAACTGGGTGATGGACATTAAGGAAGGCATGTGATACAGTGAGCACTGGGTGTTACAAAAGACTGATGAATCACTAACCTGTATGTCTGAAACTAGTATTATATGTTAATTAATTGTATTTAGATTAAAATTTTCTTTAAAAATAATTTTAAAATAAAATAAGTAACAATCCAATAATGATCAGAGTTATCCAGCAGGGAGTATCAGATCTAGAAGTCAGTTAAATTTAAGGGGCTTGCCGAAGTTTAGGAGAGTCACGCTAGGTCATTTTCCTGTGTGGGGAAGTCTTCAGGGGCAGTTCCAAAGACAAAGATTATTAATATTTCTCCTTCCCCCATTCCTCCTAGAGCCAAAGATGTTTCCTCCACTCACCCACTGGCCCTGTATGTAGGTGTTGCTTTCTCTCTACCAATCAAAAAATCAGTGAGTAACTATAACTTCACCTTTTCCAATATCCCCCTACCCCCGACCTTTGGTCTTTAATGGCCATGGGCAACAGGGACAAAGACATTTTTTAAAAACTTACAGAGATCTATTATGCTCTACTACCTTGGCCCGCATGGGCCACTGCAAAGGGATTCTGTGAACCGTGTACTCAGATGAATGGTCATTATCTTCAAAAAGGCAGGGGCAGTGATAGACACAGGAACCAAAAAAGCAAGAGTTAACGGACCATCAGAATAATGGAGTACCAACACTTTTATGTCCTTGGCTTGAATCCTCAAGGTCCAGTGTCTTAACAGAATTTTCATTTTGGTCTCATCTGCCTCACTTGTCCACCCCTGGGCCAGTTGGCAGTTATACTGAGAACCGGAAATTTTCCTTAGAAGAGAGAAAGAGTATTTGTCAGGTAAACCAAGGAAATGTCCATTATAGGAAGTTAGGCCTTTTGTCATGGTACTCCATTAGCACCCTCCTGACTGTTAAAGAAAAAAAAAATATTGTGACACCCATTAAAGAGAGTAAGGAAGATTTTATTCAAGGGATGCTACTATGATGAGATTTTATTGTATAGTATGGGAGAGAAATCTGGCTCAGCTCAGACAAATGGAGATTTACAGCTAAAGAGCATGGTGGGGATCACTGAATGTAAAATTAAGATGGAACATCAAGGGTAAGGATGAAGGGATTCTGGCTAAACCATCTGGACAGTAATATTGTTGAAGGAAGGCTAGGGTCATAAACTATTGAGATCAGGGGATAAGGAATTTTTTAAAAGACTTATTAATACATTTTAGAGAGAGGGAGCAGGGGTAGGGGTAGAGGGAGAGGGAAAGAGAATTTTAATCAGACTCTTCACTGAGCATAGAGCCTGAGGTGAGGCTTAATCTCAGGACCGTGAGATCATGACCAGAGTAGAAACCAAGAGTCAAACGTTCAACCAGCTGCACCAACCAGGTGCCCTGGGAATAAGGGATTGGATCAGATATTAAGGGTTATAGATACTGAAGCACCTGGGTGGCTTAGTTGGTTAAATCTCTGGCTTTGGCTTGGTCATGATCTGATCCCAGGATCAAGCCTGGCATTGGGCTTGCTGCTCAGTGGGGAGTCTGGTTCTCTCTCTCCCTCTGCTATTCCCCCTGCTCAGGCTCTCTCTCTGTCAAAATAAATAAATCTTAAAAAAAAAAAAAAAGTGGTAAGATACCAGGGGTGAGAGATAAGGAATTTGATCAGATATCAAGAGTAGGATAGAAGATTGCTGAAAAATGACCAAGCAGATTTCTTGCTAAAACTGGGCTAAGTGGGCGGAGCCTAAGGTCAAGGCTAGACAGAAAGAGGACTCAGAGGAACTTGACTCGAGTCTGGTCAAGGAGAAAATCTTCATCATCCATGACCATTGTATTTTCTGCAGTCACACATTTTATTAATTCTTTTATCAGACATTCAGTGAACGAGAAACATGAACGCAGCAGCAATAATATAACAAATGTAAGCGCTCTAGAAGAGACAAAGGCAGTATGGGAATCCACCTCATCAGATTTAGAATATGCATGACTCCATGACTGAATTACTACCACTGCTTGACTGTTGAGATTAAGATGTAGTACAGAGGATCAGAGGGAAGGGAGGGAAATCTGAATGGGAGTCATCAGAAAGGGAGACAAGCCATGAGGCACCTTTAACTATAGGAAACAAACTGAGAGTTGCTGGGGGGGAGGGGAGTGGGAGACATGGAGAAACTGGGTGATAGGCATTAAGGAGGACACGTGATGTGATGAGCACCAAGGGTTATCCACAACTGATGAGTTACTGAATTCTCTGAAACCAATGATGTACTATCTAATGGCTAATTGAATTTAAATATCTAAAAAAGGCACTTCAAAAAAAAAGATGTAGCATAACTCACAATATCCTTTGAGTGGAAGAATGTGCGGACTTTCCACACCTCTGCTGTCCAAGTCCCATGGCTAGTAGCCACATGTGGCTAATGACCACTTAAAAGGTGGCCAATTCAAATGGAGAAATGCTGTAAAAGCAGAATAAACACTGGCTTTCAAAGACATATTGTAACCAAAAGTCAGAGAGTATTGCCACCCTCACATCACAAACATCGCATGACTTCTACAGCTAATGAGAGTGGGACCCAAGATGAGAGAGGTCAACCTGAAAGTCCATGATGTCAGAAAGAACATGGAGAAGAAAGAGTCACAATCCTGGAGTGGATGGGCTGAGGACTGTCAGAATGCCTTTTTTTTTTTTTTTTTTTTGGTGATTCTGTATACGGACAAGGAGAATTCATTGGAGATGACATCTGTATGCCTCACATTTTCAAGGGAAAATTATGAAAACGCATATAGACCCACAGCCATAGTTTAATTATGTTTGAAATATATTCAGAACTACTCCAGTCAGTAAATTGCATATTTTCACATTTAGCTTCTCAATTTTCTCTTCGGCACCTCCCATTCTTGAAATCCCAACACAAATCACATCTCTTGCCTAAGGACCATAAACTACCTCACTATCAAAGGCTACAGTTCATTCATTCATTTGATTCATTCAAAGCAACCTAATCTTGAGTGATGTCTTAGGCGCTCTTCTAGGGACTGGTGACACGGTGAACAAAATAGGTAAAAATCTCACTTTCATGGAGCCTCTCTGGTATTTAGGGGAAAATCTTTCCTTATCAACATGAAAATACTTTTTATGGATGTTGCTTAGAATTTCAGTTTTTTTTTTTCTTGACAGTATCTCAGGTGATCATCTTTGAGGTGGTTCTCCTGAAAATATTTTTGGGGGGTACTGACTCGACTTTCTGAGTCAGACACTTTCCTAAAGACAGGGGTCAAAGGAAAAGTGACAACTGTCACTCTTGCAGTAAGAACAGGGATCACAATGCTTGAAACAGATATGCTGCTCAGCTGTCAGAAAGTCCACAAGGCTCCAAATGTGTGTGGCCAACTAACGGAACCTGTAACTCAGAGGTTATCATCCTGAGAGCAATGGGAAATCCCTCTAGTTAAGGACTCTCCTTGACGGAAGCTTGACAATGGCCTTGATTTACTTACTATGATGTTTAGGTAATTATACACATTAAGAAAAGTGCACAAGGCACTTACATTTCCATGATACCATCAAAGATATTGTTGTTTTATTAAAATGTTACATCTAGAGTTGTAACGTATAGAGTAGTTAAGTCAATCACTATGAGGTACAGGTGAGACTATTGTAACAGCCATACTTCCATAAAAAAGAAAAATTTTTTGTGGTTTCTGATCTAGGAATCAGCCAGTGAATAATTCTATATCAGTGTCCAGTTACCGGGCTAAACATGTAATCTATTTATATTTCTGAGGGTAAGCAGAATTGTGATCACTGAGCCAGCTGTATTCTAGTAACTACTCATTTACCCAACATAACAGATATAAGAAGGTAAAAGGCTTCTAAGGAGACTGGTTACTTATATTTTGAACCACATTTTGGCAGGTATAACTTGCAACTTGTGCTTAGTGGTAAGATTTCTGATATTTACTTTCTCCTTCCTTTGGCAAGTCAAGTTAGTTAAAAAGTAATTAGAGTAGAGTCCATTGTTTTTCTTAAATGCTTACAGAGATATAGAACTCTCAAGTTTCTTTACTAGACAGGATTAGATCACATTAGTGATAAAGATCAGAATGATTTACATTGCTAAAACGAGAACTTCCTGTCAGTTTGGAGAAAGCTCATTTTTATAACCAACATATTGGCTGGGCTAGAGATTAATGAGTGCTATGGGTGGGGTGATGAATGTGATATATTCAATGACCTGTGGAATTTGTTCTGTAATTTCCCCACTCCTCTGGTCAGCAGAGCGTCTTCTTCAGTACCCAGCACTGCCCATAACTGCATTCAGAAAATCACTCTCCAAAAATGGTTATTTGTTTTGCCTTTTTTATAATTTTTTAAAACATTTGATTTATTTACATGTCAGAGAGAGGGAATGAGAGCACAAGCAGGGGGAGCAGGAGAGGGAAGGGGAGAAGCAAGCTTCCTGCTTGGTGGGATTGCACAAGGGCTGAAGAAGACAGAATGGGAAGGGGACAAGGAGAATAGTGGGTTTCAGATTCTTGGGAACAGAGCCCACATCTATTTCTATGTTTATCTCACTGCTATAAACCCAGGTCACAGCAGAGTGCCTGCAGCAGAGTCATGGAAGTGCTCCAGAACTGATAACTATTGCTATTTATACTACTAACATTCCTCCACAAAGGGCCAAGTGTCATAGCTTCTCCCAGTTCCCCACACTGAACGCAATGAAGAATCAAACTATCGGGTGAAGGATGGCGAGGGGCATTTAACAGGACCCAGATCACAGGAGCCATATTGTATTGCAGGACCAGGGGTCTTACCAGTGACTAGGTATTCACTCCTCTTGAGAGGCTAGCTCCTTGGATCTCCCTCTTCAATCCTCTGAACCCATGTCTGGCATCAGAAACAAAAGTAAACATAACGTATCGCCCTTGTTTATTTTTTACTATTATTTGTTACAGAGGAAGAGAGAGATCACAAGCAAGGGGAGCTGCAGGCAGAGGGAAGGCAGGCCCCCCACTAGAGCCTGGTATGGGATCCAATCCCAGGACCCTGGGATCATGACCTGAACCAAAGGTAGATGCTTAACTGAGTAAGCTACCCAGGCGTCCCTTATTGTCCTTCTTTAAAATTTAATGTATTCTCTCTCCCTCTCTCTTTGTCCCCACTCTGTCACTCATACTCACACAATCACAGAGTCACCGACAATAGCAAGGCATTTCCCATTCTAATTCGCTAAGGCACTATGAGCTTAAGCTCAACAGAATCACTTTGCCAGCTGCTGCTCTACCGTGCCCTGATCCCTTCTCTATCCCCAAGCTCGATCTGTAACTCAAGTGTCATGGTGGTGGCTCTTTCTGCCCTCCCTCCACAAGGCTGTCATCAGCACACTCTTCCCCGTGGCTCCACTCCCCAGCACTGGCTGCCTTTGGTCTACGGGTATGCCCTCTCCTAGAGCTTTTCCACTCTCCCTGAGGGGAAGACAACCCTTACTTCTCCCCGGTGGCTGTCACGTGTCCGCTATATATTGTGACGATCAGCCCGATTAAGAGATTGGGAACTAAAAGACCGGCTTCTGCTTATGGATCAAACTAACTCTGGGGCTTGGGACACATGACAGCAGCACATGGTGGTAGAACTGAGATGGTTAGGGAGTTAATCTGCATTTTCACATCTGGTCAGCAGCAGAACAAAGAAGACACCCCAGATCTCCTATCTCCCAGAACAGTACTCTTCAAGTAACTTACAGCACCATCCTTCTCCAGCTTTGGAAGTGGCACTTTTCCAACCCCAAAGTCTTGATTCTAGGCAGCACTCCGAGAGACTCTCCCTCCAGAATCACCCCTGGCTGGAAGTAGTGGTCGGCCAAGGCCTCCCAAATATCTTCCCTTCAGAGTTGCGCTTGCATCAAACTCAAAACTGTGGCACGTACGGGACTTTCCTGTCAGCCTCTAGCTCTAATGACCTATTGGACTTCAGAGGTGCTCTTTTATACCCACTTACCTTATAACATCAACGTGTGACTCCTCTAGAATTCTCTCCATGGCTTTTCTCCTGTACTAATTGTTATGGACTGAATTGTGTCCCCACAAAAGTCCTATGAAGAATTCCTAATCTCCAGTGTGACTGCATCTGGAGATAGGGCCTACCTAGAAGGAGGTACTGAAGGCTTGGTGAGGTCACAGGAGTCCTAATCTGCTAGGACTGGTGTCCTCATAAGGGTGAAACACATGAAAGCACTCCCCCTACCTCCCCTCTGGGGGCCCACAGAGAAGAGGTCATCTGAGGGCACAGTTGAAAAGGTAGTGATCTATAGAACAACAAGAAAAAGCTCACTGGAGACCAACCTTGCTGGCACCTTGATCTGGAACTTCTGGCCTCCAGATCTGTGCGAAAATACATTTCTGACATTAAAGCTCTCCAGCCTGTGTTTGTCTGTCCCCGACGGCCTGGCTCCAAAGCCTCAGAGATTGGGGACAGTGAGGAACACCATAGGACTAACCCTGCCACCCTGAAAGGAACCATGCCATTTGGAACTCCAGAAAGGATTCAGAGGAACTGAAATCTGCATTCCTACCTCTGGACAGCCCCATATTCAGCAGGCCCCTGGATGCAAACCTGGAGCTTGACACTCAACCTGAACAAATCCCTCGACTGCCCCCTCCCCCAGAAAGATGGACAGAGTGCTGGCAGATCGGGCCTGCCATGTTGTGGTCCCTAACCATAACCTTTGGTTTGCTTTTCAAGATTCTGACCCCAAAGGCCTTGCAGTAGGTGCCCTACAATTTGGGGACACATGGGCAATCCCAGAGGACTCAGCCTGCTGCCCAGAAGGAAACTGTGCCATTTGGAACTCCGGAAAGGATTCAGAGGAGCAGAAATCTGCATGCCTAGCTGAGGACACACCCACACAGAGCTGACTCCTGGACACAAAGCCAGAGCCAGACACTCACCCTCACCTCCACTGTCAACTCAGCCACCCTGACAGCTCTCCATGGGGTCTTCAGATCAGCCCTGCCATGTCCCTGGTTCCTAACACTAACCCTTGGATGGTTTCTGTAATGATCTCCTCATTTCAGGTTATGTGGTGGTTCTGCAGGACATTGTCCTGGTGTGGGATCAAACACACTGAAGCATCCCGTGTGAAGTGGCAAACGTGGTAAAGAAATGACGGCTGGGGAATCTGAGTGTGGAGACAGCACGTATTTGTGCTGCTATAACAAGCTGACTGCACTTTGAAATCACCACAGAGGAAATGAATCTTCCAAATATCCATGTTAGCACGATGACACGGAAGCAGAGAGAACATCAGACTTTGGGATGGAGGCCAAGCCCTCCCAAATCCAGGTCACCCAACATGGAGAGGACACATGTTAGCAAGAGACTCGTGGGAGAATTAAATCATGGGCCCCTGTATCTCAGGTGCAGTAGAAGCAGTGGATTTGGAATTTCAGTTTTTCCACAACGTTCCACCACAAGCTGGTTAGAACTGTGCAAAAGCAGGAAAGGAAGCCCCAGTAAAGTGGACTGGGGATGCCAGAAGGGGAGGCTGGAAGGGGGCGCCTGGTGCTCAGTGCCCATTACAGACCCCACATTGCAATCCCCCACAGAAGAGACTCACCAATTCCAGGCCTCACACGGGAAGCTGGAGGTTCATCTCCTGACTTTTTGTAGGAGCTTTGCAGCTCAGCTGGTGAGAATTCTCCATCACCCTGCCTTTCTCCAAGGGACTTTCCTTCAAGCACCCTTCCCAACTTCTTCCTCCTCCATGAAATAATGTTCCTCTCCTTTGTTTCTCGCACTTGCCTGTGATGGGACCTTAGCTTGCTCAGCCCAGACTGCCATTCTCTGCTCTTCCCAATTAAACCCATGCTGCTGGTCAAATAACTGGCAGATTGAGTTTAAGGCCAATTGAACTAATAAATTCAAAAACTTGCAAGGAACAAAATCAATATGCACAAATTAGTGGCACTCCTACGTGCTCGGAAGGAACCATCAAAAAGAGACTGCTGAGAACGATCTCATTTACACCTGCATCCAAGACAGCAAGATACCCGGGAGGCCCCTGAACCAAGAAGGTGACGGACCTGTCATCTGACAGCCCTGCAACAATGACGACAGACAGGGAGGGGTACACACGGAGATGGGGAGGCACTGTGCTCAGGGTAGAACCCACACTGGGAAAATACCTACTCTCCCCAAAACCATCTACAGAGTCCTCACTCTGGCTCCCGAATTTCCGGACTCGGCGCAAGCCTGGAGTGGGTGTGGACACGGGAAGGACCCCGCAGGGCTGAGGTGGGGAGAGCACAAGCACCGAAGCAGGCGGACGCTCCCTGACCTCAGACCATCTGAGGAGCCCCAGGAACCGAATCCGCGAGCACACAAACACAGATGAGGACCTAGGAGCACCCGAGCCCAGAAAGGGGGGACCCCACAGCCCCGCGCACAGCACAGCAGGAGGCCACGTCTCCTCACACAAAACGACGGAAGCCCCAGTGTCTACATAGGGCTCCCTTTCTCTGTGGGGTCCTGAGACCACGAACCCCTTGACAGTCCACTCAGGCGGCTTCTCCTCAGCTCCTCCAGCATCTGGTCCTTAGGAGGTTGGACTGCTGCCAGTGTGGGCGCGTCCTCCACAACGGGTCCGGTCAGTGTGGATGCAGAGCCACACCCTCCTCAGCTTGTCCTGTCAGGGTGGGAGGCGCCCCACATTCTCCAGAAGTCTCCACAGTGGGTCCTGAAAAGGCAGGGCTCAGGTCCCAGCTGTGGCTGTGCAGCCTTGGCTCAGGGCGGGAGCTGGGGTCTGGCGCCCTCTGCAGGCGGTGCAAGGCAGTGCAGGACTGTGGGAGCTCACCCTTCAGTGGAAGGTCCTGCTCCCTCCTGGGGTCCAGCTGACGCCATTTCATTCCGGAAATTCAAGCTGCATGGAGCCCAATACCCCCCAACTCCCCCACAAATAGCTAAGGAACAATGAATTGGAAACAATGTGGAATTACAACAGTCCTTGACCCAAACAGTGTCACTGAACATGGCCCTGATGCGGACCCACACTCTGACCTCAACTTGGTCTCAAGCCTGGACCCTACCCTAATCCAAGACCCTAACCCTAGCCCCCAACCCAAACAATGTTCACAAAAATCAAGAGGTAGAAACTGCAAATATCCATCAATGGCAAGTGCATAAGCAAAGTGTGGTAAAGGGTTTGAATTTGGGTTCAGGTTCAGGTTCTAGTCAGAGTTCTAATCAGGCTTTGGGTTTAGTGTTATGGTGAGGATTTAGAGTGAAGGACAAGGGAACAGAGTTATAGTTTAGGGCTTTAAGTTTATGATTTAGGCTTTAAGACTCAGGGCTTATGGGATAAAGTTCAAGGTCAAATTTGGGGTTTGACTTCATGCTGAGATTTGGGTTCAGGTTTCATGACTTGGAGGTCTGGTTTAGGGTTTGGGTTCGTGGTTCAGGGCTTGGATCCAGGGCTCAGGTACAGGCTTTGGGTTCCATTCCAGGTTTGGGATTCAGGGTTCTAGTTTGGGCTTTAAGGTCAGCTTAGGTTTCAGCGTTGGTAGGGTTTAAGGTTAGATTTAGGGATGACACATTTTCTTCAGTTGTCATCATGGACAAAATAATTCTATCTGAAGTTTCTAAGTCAGAAATGTATTTCATCTGGGGGCGCCTGGGTGGCTCCGTGTGTTAAGCCTCTGCCTTGGGCTCAGGTCATGATCTTAGGGTCCTGGGATCGAGCCCTTCATCAGGCTCTCTGCTTGACCGGGAGCCTGCTTCCCCATCTTTCTCTCTGCCTGCCTCTCTGCCTACTTGTGATCTCTGTCTGTCAAATAAATAGAATTAGTAAAATCTATTATATGATCTTTTACAAACCATTTCCTATCTTTGCATTTCTTGTGCCAAGACAGACAGGGGTTATTTAAAACCCTGAAGAGAGTGCTCTTGCTTTTAAATTGCCTGTAACCTTCGTGTAATAGATTTATGATTGATAATAGATTTAGTTAAAATATAACTATTTAAAATATTTACTCTCAGTAAACGATTTCAACCTATGCTCATTTAAGTAACTTGGTGCATAATCCCTTTTCTATTAAACCATAGTGCAAGGACCAATGCAGCGTTTCCAGGAGAACCCCAAGCTATTTTTCTAGAATGGCTGTATGCTTATATATGGCGTCCTGTTTTCACTCCCTTTGTGGAGCACCTACCCTGGAGGTCATGTAATAACCAATGACCAAAAAAACAAACAAGAAACCCAAACATCCAGGTCGAAGTGCCATCCCTGCCTGGAGTGGAGGAGACTGCTCAGACAGATCCCAGGCAGGCATCTCAGCCCAGGCCTGTGTTGGGGAAGCTGGTTCCTGGCTTTGGGCGCAAACTGGAAGCCAGCAAACTGACCCAAGAGTGCAGCCGGCGTTTAGGACTGATGATCTTTTGGCAGCCAGGCTGCGCGTGGACACCCGCTCAGGGAGCCAGGCTAGGCGGCTGCCCAGCGCAGGCGCTGGCAATGCAGCAGCATGCCAGGGCTTAGCCCCGCACCCCAGCATGGGCTCTGGCCTCAGAAGTGAGGGGGTGGGGCCAGCGTAGAGAAGGGTCTTTGCTAATTTCCAAAGCTGGAAGTGAGCTCTCAGAGGACTCAGGAGGGAGGGGGGCGGGGGCGGGGGCGGGTCGGGGGCGGCCGGGAGAAGGGGCTTTGCTAATTGCCCAGGCGGGAAGGAGGGGCGCGCAGCGCCAGGGTGCTGTGCTGCAGCCCATTCGGGACTGCAGGACCCACCATACTCGCTGCCCCTGCACTCTCATGCTCCAGCCTAGTCCATGAGGCCGTGGTGTCCTGTTCCCGTTCCCGCCGCCTGCTGCCCCTCCCCCCCCAATGGCTTCTCTGGAGGACCCTCTGCTCACAGGTAAAGTGACACCACGACGCGCCCTCACCTGAAGCAGAAAACGCGGTCCAGAAGCTGGGCGTGGGATGTTTGGGCCCCAGCCTCCCGCCAACCCCAGGGCACCAGGACCACCCCAGACGCTGTGCCACACCCTGTCCGCAGGGGGTCAGGCCAGGACAGCGCCACAGGAGGTACCCCCCCCCCCCCGCCAGAGGGCAGGCTAGCCCCCATAGTTCGGCACCCTCACCCGCTTTTCAGATCCTCCTGCCATTTCCAGGGCACCCAGAACCCAGAGAGTGAGGCCTTGGGTGCTTTCTAGAGACAGATTCAAGGCAATTTTTCGACTTTGGGACTCAGAGTTAACATAGTTTTCATTTGTGATTATTATTTTTTGTGGGTGCCATAGCTTTTCTTTTGACCTATGGTTGTTTTCACTCCCGGTTCTGAAGAAGCCCCTAAATCCTAACCCTGTTGAGGACTCTGAAAGCTCTCAGAGCAGCAGTGCTGGGGGACAGTGTGGACACATGTTTTGGTTTCTCCTCTGGCCTGCTTCTGTGGCAGCCCCGCTCTGTCCTCCTCAGACTTCAGAGCAATATCTGAACAAGTGGAGAAGCGACCAGGGGGTCAGGAAGGTGGCCACCGAAGAGTGACTTCTCTGGAGGGTGGCTGAGCTAGCAAGTGAGCATGTTAGTCCAGCTCTGCCTGCATTCAGTATGGAGCTGAACAGGGGCCAGGGAAGGGGAGGAGGAGCAGAGAGCAGGGACAAAGGGACCAAAGAGGAGATTCAGATGAAGGGAAGTAATGGGGAGGAAAGAGAAGAAACTCTAGAAGACAGGTATGTAGAAAGGAAAAGGGATGAAGTGGGCATTGGGAAAGGGCACCACCAGGGAAGGAGAGAGGGGAAGGAAAGAGGGAGGAAGAGAGGAAAGGGGAAAGGGAGAAGGGAGGAGTCAGCATGCCAGGGCTCCCCCTGCATCTGAAGAAGAGGTGGCTGCTCCAGCTTGTCAAACAGGGTGCTCACTCTTTGGCCCCAGTTTCGGCTCCCAGTGCTACTGGGCTTTTCAAGGAAGGCAGGCTGTCCCTTGGGACCTACTGGAGCCCACTGGAGCCCACAGGAGGGTGGGAGAATTAAGATGCCACCGGGTTCTGTCCTGAGCTGCTCCCAGCCACCAGCCTCACCACATGGTGCAAGAGGGACCCCAGAACAAAGGAAGGATACAGGCCAGCATGTCTGCTGGTGGCCCTGGGCACTTAGCTCATCGCAGTGAACCACACGGCCTCCTCAACCCACGCTTTCAAAGCCTCCTTCTTCGTTTCTGGCTTTCATGTCTGTAGGAACATGAGCCAGATCTAACTCATCTCCGACAGACAATTCTGACTCACCCCGTGTCAGATTTTTATGAGTGGCTGTGATAGAGTAAGATAGCAATGCTCCAACAAACGGACTGTTTCCTCCCACTTGACCTCAACAGTCTTATACATTTTCTTAGCGAAAACATCTTGTCTCCTTCCATTAAGCTCATAACGTGGTCTAGGAGTATACATGCGCCTTCCTTAGATGCGAAGCGAAACAGAGGTCTTTTTTTTTTTTTTTAAATTTTACAAGGTAAAGTCAGTGAACACATCCAACTTGACCAATACGTCTCTAAAATGTCAATCCAGGCAAAGCTTTTTCTGCCTACAGTTTGGAGCCTACGTGGTGACATTTTTAAAATGCTTTCAGTCCCTCAGTGAGGCTCTTAGAAGCTAGCCAGGGCTTACTACGTGCCAGGCACTGTGTCAGGTGTTGGAGCTAAAGGGAAAGAGAGCTTGGAGGCTAGCTGGGGAGGGACATCCAAGACACAACCACAGCTAGAAACGGAGGCCAGTGCTAGAAAAGAGAGAGCAGGCTGCATGGAGAGTGTGTACCATGGGGCTTGTGAGCTCACGAATAAGTGGGAGTAACTGGAGTGGGGAGATGGGGGAGAGAAGAGGGTCTTCCCATCAATGGGAATCACCTGTGCTTGGAGGCAGGTGGCATGAGAGGTCTCCACAGGAAGAAGGAGGCAGTGTGGTTGAAGGGCAGAGAGATGGGGCAGAACAGGCATCAGTCAGTTGGAGGGGTATGAATAGACTGATGGGAGGATTATGGGTGCCTTTGGAGGACTGAGAATTTGTTAGAAGATCAGTGCAGATTTCTATGGAGACAAATGCCAGGAACTGATAGGTCTTTGAAAGGTCACTCTGGCTGCCTTTTGGCAAAGGGGTTGGTAAAAGGCACTTGCAGGTGTGAACACACCAGGTGGGAGGTGAGTGCAGGAAATCGGGTGAGGGAGCATGGGAACTTGGTCCCGGGGTATATAAGGGAGAATAGCCTTTAAGGAGTTCCACAAATTGGCACCAGCTGTGGCTTCATTACAGAGCTGGAAGGGGGAGGTGGGTGTGTCCTGGAGGTTACAGAAATTACATGAGAAAGGGAAGTCTTTTTAGATCTCTTTTTCAACTAGAGGAACTCTCACCTTATTGATAGAATTCCAGAGTGGGAACCAATGATATGAGGACATCTTTGAAATGTCTGAATATGTTCTTCGACATCTTTGCAAGTGACGAGGAGACCTTGACCTTAGGAGGCCTTGGCCCTCTTTGTAGCCAGAAAGATTTCACCCACAGATTTGGGTTCTCCCTTTTAAAGTCAAGGAGTCAGTCCTTCCAAAGGACACCTCCTATCATTTTACCCTCTCATCATACCTCACGTGCTGGCATCTCCAAGACCCTCTGTTCCAGGTTGAGAGTATCCACTTTGGCCGGGCTGGTCTTGCCAAGAACACCACCACAGGAAATCTAGAGCCTGTAGTGCTATTAATAACATCATCTAAGACTGTGTTTGCTGCCCTCTTGGCCTCTTCCCACCATGACTCACTGAAGCTTTTTACACATTGTATCCATTATGCTATAGTTCCCAAAGGTCATCTTCTCTAGTGCCATTAGTTTTTAGGGGAACAGGCAAACCTTAAACTTGTCCCCCTTAATTGGATCCCTGTGCCCCCACAATCTCTTTGAATGCCTTTCACCATGATCCTTGAATGAGATCTGAGACCACTGCTGGTACCTAACACTTCTTGGCACCTTGTCTGCTAGGTTCTTGGAAGAGGAGGTGGCTATGGAGGTGAGTGGGAATGGGAGTGGGAGGATTTCTCCCTTCACTTCCCTTTTTGTGTTTTCAAATAATGGGTTTTGAGGGGGAGGGAAAGGTTAACCAGACCATTTATTTTCCATCTCCCATCGATAAAATGTCACACAGGAGAGGTGGCAGAAACGCACTTTCAGGTTAATTTTTTTACAAGGAAGATTGACTTATGAACCTACTTTGTTATTCCCTTTCATTCAATTTCCCTGTACCTCCTTTTCTATGAAGTGTAACGGTAACCCATTATTATTTTTATTGTTGGCACGTGCTTTGTGAACCATAAAGTGTACGCTATAAATGGGAGCGCTTTTCTTTTTTTTTTTTTTTGTAGTTTACGAAAAACTAATATTTTTTAAATTAATTTTTTATTTATTTTCAGCATAACAGTATTCATTCTTTTTGCACCACACCCAGTGCTCCATGCAAGCAGTGCCCTCTATGATACCCAACACCTGGTACCCCAACCTCCAAATCCCCCGCCCCTTCAAAACCCTCAGATTGTTTTTCAGAGTCCATAGTCTCTCATGATTCAGCTCCCCTTCCAATTTCCCCCACCTCCCTTCTCGTCTCTAACTCCCCATGTCCATGAAAAACTAATTTAAAAACATTCATCCACCAGAGTACCCAAAGGGCTCCCATATAAACTATCTGTCGTTACATTATGTCCCGATGTGGAGCTCGATCCCAGGATCCTGAGATCATGACCTGAACTGAAGGCAGAGGCTTTAACACACTGAGCCACCAGCCCCAATGTATTCTCTTCAGTACCAGAATTTGTAACCAATTGACAGATGAAAAAGGAGGCAGTCAAGTGAAAAACAATAGGTCTTAGACCTGCAAGAAATTTGAATTAGATGAATTCAGCTACTCAGGCACTGTTTCACATTTTCAGATCTCTGCAGAAAAGGGGTTAACCTTTTTACAGCATGTAAAAGAGAAGACTATAACACATACTATGTGTAAGCATGTAAATATCAAAAAATATCCCATTAGATGCTAAGACACACAGGGCCTATATTTTCTCTCAAATTCATGAATATGTAGGAGCAATAAGTGAGAAGTGAATGTATACTCTTCACTTCGAAGTCTTTTAGAAATCTAAAATATGACTTTCTATGGTTTGTGTCTCCATATTCCTTTATTGCCAGTTTGAACAAATCCACATGCTTTGATTCAAAGGTAATAAATTCCTCTTATTTGGAAACATGATGTTTATTTTTATTCTCTCACCCTTAGCAGGTGGTTTCATTTTAGCACACTTCAGAGTTATAATTTCATGCTTATTAAAAACATTTATTATGATCTACATAGATGAATGAAACTTTTATTTTATTAAATTATTTGACAAAAAATCTGTTATTTTTAAAAATGTATTTCCTTTAGGGTTATTTTAGAGCGTTCAGAGAGGATCTAGGAGTGTGGTATTATGTAGTTCTTAAGTAGGTATGAAATGGTTATTTATAGGATTGTTTCTTTAAGGCTTATGTATATTGTCCATTATATGCTATAAAATATTTTGAAAGTAAATTTAAGGTATGTTTTACATAGTTTATTTTTTGGAAATAAATATTGAAATGACTTGTGAAATTCAGTATATTCTCAACATTAATTTATTTTGAAATTTACCAGTTGTCTACTGAACTATTATATGGCAGGTATTACTTCAGACTACACTGGTAAATGAAATACTTGGCTTTGTAGAACTTTTATTTTAATGGGTGAGACAATTCAAAGCTATAAACCTTAATAAAAATGGCATACTGCATTCAAAAAGGATGAGTACAATGGGGAAAAAGAAAAACTCGATCAGGGTGAGAAAAATCAAGGTTGCTAGGCAGGGGATGGGGAGTTAAAATTTTTAATAGGAAGATCAGGGTAGTTACAATGAAGCTGACAATTGAACAAAGGTATGGAAAGGTGATGAATTTGCGCAGAACTATCAGCAATAAGGTCACTCCAGACAAAGGAATTGGCTATCTTGAAGGCCATAAGGTTGGATCATGCCTGGCATATCTGAGGAATAGCAAGGAGGCCACTGTGAGTGACTGAAGAGTAGCAGGGAAAGAGGTCACAGAGGTTAAATGAGTGGCTAGATCATGTAAAGCTTAGAAGTCATTGTAAAACTCTGGCTTTTATATTTGGAAACTTACTGTGTGATAGAATTTCTGCTAATAACTGAGAGTTCAATTGTCCATAAAATTTCAAGGACTCTTATTCTAGTAAGACAGAATGAAGAGAAAGAGTTCATATTTACACATGGTGTAACAAATGCTCAGAGATACAAGTGTAGGAAGCTATAGGATCACAGAAGAAGGCACTAAAATCACACCAATATATTTGATGACTGTGACTATATATAAATTTGTATTTTCTAGATTTTTTATAGTCATGGAATCACACTGTATATACTATTCATTGCCTGGCTTTTCTTTTCTCAGCATCATTACTTTGAGAATCTCCAATTGTAAATAGTTCATTTTGATGTTGAATAGTAATCTCTTTAATGAATAGATCATAATTTTTCTTTGCTCTATGGATGGACATTGATGAACATTTCCACTGTTTTCAATTCTTAAAAATAAAGCTGCTATGAAATTCATATACAAGTCCCTGTATGAACATAGGGTTTGTTTCTCTTGGTTAAATGCCTAGAAGTAAAATGGCTATTTTTGTAACTGCAACATATTTTGCATTTAAAAAAATTTTCAAACTATTTTCCAAAGTGGTTGTATCATGATATATGCCAACAACAGTTTAGATTTTTTGTTGCTTCTCAATCTAGCTCAGACCAAGTACAATTAGCCTTTATAATTTTAGCCATTCTAATAGATATGTAAGCATGTCTCATTATGATTTTAATTTGTATTTCTTTAATGTCTAAATGTTGAGAAATTTGTCATGTGCCTATAAGCCATCCATATACTTTTGGTGACATGTCTCTTCCATTATTTCCTTCACATGTAAAATTGGATACTCTGTTTGGTTATTAGTAAGGTTTTTTATTTTTATTCATATTTAAATAATCAGAGTAGATGTCCATTATCAGATATTTAATTTGCAAATCCCTTCTCCATCTTTACGGATTCTCAATGGAGCTTTGATAGCTGTGTCTTTCAAGAAATATGCTACTTCTTTCCTGGTACACGGAGGTATGACTAGAACATTATCAATGTTGACCTTTGCAAAGAAAATCATGGCTTAAGATATATGTAGTCTGCAGTTGTTGGGAGTGTTCACCATCCTTGCCTCTAACTCATCTCTCACTGCCCACACATTCAGATATAGGGGAATATTGATTGACAAAATATTAATTGCCAAATAACACTAGTTGGAGAATAAGAAAAATGCAGGCACCTGATTATATAATATTACATAAATAAAATATGTTTTTATAAGTGCTATTAGAAGTAAATTCCTCTATACTTTAATCACACAGAATGATGGAATCCTAGATTTTTTTTTCTTGTATTTACTAAGAAAATGATCATGCCTCAAGTATATTAAAATGGAATAGGGAAAATTAAAAATTGTTTTAAGATGATTTGTGTGTGTTGTGCATATGTGAGAGAGAAAGTGAGAGAGAAAGATAAAGAAAAAGAGAAAGGGAAAGACAGAGAGGTGGCTGCAGTGAATTGATGAGTTGGAGGATAGATTTTAAAGTTTTGTCTTTTGCTTTCTACATTTCTTTTTCCTTAGGTTCAAGAGAACAATCAGTAATATCTCAGAAGCCTGCTGGTAACATCAGCAGAAAGAATTAGAGGTTCCCAGAAAATTAAGATGACATATAGTTTTCCTGACATAAGAAAAGTCATTTTTTGTCCCCAGCTATTTTCAATGATCTATACCCCACCTGTGTACTTGCCCAAGCACACTTCTTCCAAAAATTCCTGGGAGGTTCTTACAAAGAAATGCAAAAACCTCACTCCTTAAGGATTTTGAGGGAACAAGGCAATGGGAAAACTAACAGTCACCACCAGACCAGGAAATAGCCTAAGCTATTGAGACAATAAATCAGTGGCAAAACTCCTAGTGCTATTTCAAAAGCAATCAAGGCCTTGCATTCCTTGTCCCAGAAAATGAGCCCAAGACCCCATCTAGTTTCTATCTGCTCTTGAAGCCTGCAGAGTCCCTTTCCCTTGTCCAACAGTTACCTCTGTTTTATTCTAACGTTGAAGTTTCTGCCCTCGGTGGAATACAAGCTTCATTCAGGTGAACATGCAATACATATTGCACAAATACATATGTGGATGTGCATGCAGCCACAACCTTATGACCAACCATACATGGAATAATAAAACTCTCCCTTCTGAGTATTCATCTTAAATACTAAATAAAAATCTCTCTCCTGTTCAAACAGTCAAGGCTTTGGAACTTATTCCCTGTGATCTCCTTGTATGTTGTAAACAAAGATTCCTTTGTTTGACAACTCCACCTGTTTCTGTGATTCACCAAAGACTGACCTCAGTTAGGTCAGTTGCTGTAATGGCTTTCACTACTCTGATTCTACCTCTGCAAGTCTCCAAATTTAACTATTTTTTCTCCCAATTCCGCATGTTCTTGGCTTTAAACTGCAACTCTGAAGAGAAGATTTGCTTGTTTAAAAAAAAAAATCAAGAAAAGGGAGTAGTAGTCAACATTGTTACTTTGAACTTCCTGCCCTACGGGGCTCTCCTGTTCTTTCTCTTTGACTTCCTGGACTAAAACGACAGAAATTTGGCAATACATCACTCCCCAATCCAGATTACTGCCAGAACAGTTTATACTCTTAGAAAAATATTAGTTTAAAAGATCACATAATTAAATACTTAAGCATGTAGTGTAATATAGTGGTTTACAAGAAATATATTTTGGTCATCTGAATATTTGGTTTTCAACCATGGCTACTGACTCACAGCTCCTAAAACTCTTGGGATTTCCTGTGATAAGGGTGAGAGAGGTGTGTTTTGTTCTGTTAATGAAGTGACCTTCAGACCTCACTCAAGGCAAGGGCTGTTTGCCTGAAGGACCAACCACTTGGTGAAAGCCTTTACAACTTTTTGCCCAACGTGCCTCCCCTTCCTCCCAATACAGGATTATCTGGGGAGGGAAGAGGATCTGGAGATTAGATCAGCAAATGACAATGATTTAGTCAGTCATGACTATGTCATGAAGCCTCCACAGAAAAGCTGAAAGGACTGGGTTCAGAAAGCTTTTAGTTTGTGAAATGTATGAAAAGGCAGGAAGAGTGGCAGTCTTACAGAAGGTAATAGAAGCTCTGTGCCCATTCTCCATACCTTGCCCTGTGCACTTCTTTATCTATCTATTGATTTAAATCTTCTATTATATCTTTTAATAAGCTGGCAAACATAAAGTAAGTATTTTTCTGAGTTTTGTGAGTCCCTGTAGCAAATTAAAAGAACGTAAGAAGTAGGCCATTGGGACCTCCAACCTGTAGTTGCTCAGTCACAAGCACAGGTAATAACCTGGGGCCTACAGTGAGACTGGCATCTGAGGTGGGGTTGGAGATAGTCTTGGAGGACTGATCCCTTAACTGATGAAATCTTACACTATGTTCAGGTAGATAGTGTCAGAATTTAGTTGAATACTTGGAGATCCTGCTGTTGTCTGAAAATTATTTGGCATTGTTGGTATGATGTCCTAAAACCCAAAAAGATATAGCTACCTCAAAATAAGAATACGGTTGACAGCTTATATATAATAAGTGAGTATTTCAGGGATTTAAAATATACCCAATAAATAATGTAAGGAAATAAGGAAAGATTTTGAAATAAAAACAAGAATAAGAACCTAGTGGTACTAATAGATTAAATATATGTAATCTAGTTGAATTAAGAATACAATGGATAGAATATGTAATGGATTCAATAGAGATAAGAAGTCACTTAAGGATATAGTCATCTGGATACTAGCAAAGCATTAAAATTATCAATATAAAAGAGGTGTAAGATGTAGGTGATGTGTGTGGAACAAAAGCTAGAGAAGAAATTAGATTTCCTTACTACTCATAGCCTGTTGACAAGTCCTTGAAGCTCCTCTGGGGACTCAGCTGCTTCCATGTGGACACATCCACTCAGGGCAAAAAGCATTCTTAGTCCTCCCCCCAGGATACTGAAAATCTACTTTCACATGTAAAAATTACTTTGGAAACTTCTTTATCTCTACTCCCCACCCCTGCCCTCAAGATATACATTGGCAATCATCTCCCAAGCATATACCCACTGATACACATCAGAAGAGTCTCTTCCCTGAGTTTTTACTAAATAGTAATAAATGACCTTTCCCTAACAATAGCTAGCCCCCTCAAGGTCCTGGAAACCTTGTTTATAAAATACCTTGGAGGCTTGTGCTATCCCTAACCTCCTCCCAAATTGAAAGTATATAATCAGCCACTCTTCATGACCCTCTCTCTCTACTCCAAATAAATAAATAAATATTTTTAAATAAAATAAAATAAATGACTTTTTTTAAATGAAAGAAGAAAAAGGAAAGAAATATTTGAATATTAATGTACATCTATTTCTCAAGCATAAAATAGTCAAGACACTGGATTAAAACTTACATACAAGAAAAGAAAGAAAATATTCATAACTAGAGTTGACTCTATGAATCCCAAACTAGGGCATACATACCAAAGACACACAAAAAAAATCACAAGTGTTAGAGAGAAAAAAAATAATTCATTAATAAAGAAACAAGAATCAGACTGACAGAAATTTTTAAATAACATCAGATATAAAAAAGAATGAAGTAATAGCTTTATTATCTTGAAAAAAAATCACAAATGGAAACATTTAGATCCTTATAAAATGTCATTGGCATAGGAAGGCATAATAAAAAAAATATTTTCAGGAATACAGACCACAGATAATTTGCCTTAATTTGTGTAGGCAGCACTTAAATACTAATATTATTTTAACAGTTAAAATATACTCTATGATCTTTGAGGTTGGGGAAAAGAGGATGACCAAGTCATCTTGAAATAATTCAGTTTTATGAAAAAAGTAAAAAGATCAAAAAAAAAGACTTGTAGAAAAGAGAGATAAAACATATGCATAATAAAAATAAATAAATAAATAAACAGCTGGAGTGCCTGGGTGACTTAGTCGGTTCAAGTGTCTGCCTTCAGCTCAGGTGATGATCCTGGTATTGAGCCCTGCATCAGGCTCCCTGCTCAGTGGAGAGTCTGCTTCTCCCTCCCATTGAGAAAAAAAAATTTGACTTATTTATTTGAGAGAGATAATCTTTAAATTTTACTTATTTATTTGAGAGAGAGTGAGAAAAGAAAAACATGCACACAGCAGAGGGAATAACAGAGGGAGAGGGAGAAGCACGCCACTGAGCAGGGAACCCCCTGCGGGGCTCTATCCCAGGACCCGGGTATTATGACCTGAGCTATAGGTAGACACTTAACTCAGGTACCCCAATAAATACAATCTTTAAAAAAAAATAAATAATAATAAAAATAAATAATATTTCAGATAGTATGATTTTTTTAATGTAAGACTTGGTATAAAAACAGGATGACATACTTGTCTAATTATAGCAAAAGACTTTGATAAGTTTAGATGCAGTAGTACATAAAAAATTTAACTTCTTTCATTAACTGATAATTTAATTAGATTAAATTAAGAGACATCAAAATTTAGAGAATCTAATAGTCCTGATCTATTAATAAATGTAGCCATCCTGACCCCAAAACAAGAGTCTTCAGTAAGTATATAAGCATAAGTTGAACATTTACACAAACAGGCCATTATTTAGGCCAGAAGTATATGCCAATAAATTCCTAGAGTTAAATATCAGGCTATATTTTCCAAGAATAAGGCAATAAAATTAGAAAACAATGACCAAAATATTAAATTCATATAATTGGAAGTTAACTTCATACCTAAAAAGAAATAATACAGCTAATTCAGAAATTTTTAGAACTACAGTACTTTGGTAATATCAACTATCAAAATGAGTAACGGACAGATGGGGCTAGCAAGAGACTCGTGGGAGGATTAAATCATGGGCCCCTGTATCTCATGTGCAGTAGAAGCAGTGGATTTGTAATTTCAGTTTTTCCACAACGTTCCACCACAAGCTGGTTAGAACTGTGCAAAAGCAGGAAGGGAAGCCCCAGTAAAGTGGACTGGGGATGCCAGAAGGGGAGGCTGGAAGGGGGCGCCTGGTGCTCAGTGCCCATTACAGACCCCACATTGCAATCCCCCACAGGAGAGACTCACCAATTCCAGGCCCCACAGGGGAAGCTGGAGGTTCATCTCCTGACTTTTTGTAGGAGCTTTGCAGCTCAGCTGGTGAGAATTCTCCATCACCCTGCCTTTCTCCAAGGGACTTTCCTTCAAGCACCCTTCCCAACTTCTTCCTCCTCCATGAAATAATGTTCCTCTCCTTTGTTTCTCGCACTTGCCTGTGATGGGACCTTAGCTTGCTCAGCCCAGACTGCCATTCTCTGCTCTTCCCAATTAAACCCATGCTGCTGGTCAAATAACTGGCAGATTAAGTTTAAGGCCAATCGAACTAATAAATTCAAGAACTTGCAAGGAACAAAATCAATATGCACAAATTAGTGGCACTCCTAGGTGCTCGGAAGGACCCATCAGAAAGAGACAGCTGAGAACGATCTCATTTACACCTGCATCCAAGATAGCAAGATACCCAGGAGGCCCCTGAACCAAGAAAGTGACAGCCCTGCAACAATGACGACAGACAGGGAGGGGTACACACGGAGATGGGGAGGCACTGTGCTCAGGGAAGAACCCACACTGGGAAAATACCTACTCTCCCCCAAAACCGGCTACAGAGTCCTCACTCTGGCTCCCGAATTTCCGGACTCGGCGCAAGCCTGGAGTGGGTGTGGACACGGGAAGGACCCCGCAGGGCTGAGGTGGGGAGAGCACAAGCACCAAAGAAGGCAGACGCTCCCTGACTGCAGACCATCTGAGGAGCCCCAGGAACCCAATCCGCGAGCACACAAACACAGACAAGGACCAAGGATCACCCGAGCCCAGAAAGTGGGGACCCCACAGCCCCGCGCACAGCACAGCAGGAGGCCACGTCTCCTCACACAAAACGACGGAAGCCCCAGTGTCTACACAGGGCGCCCTTTCTCTGTGGGGTCCTGAGACCACGAACCCCTTGACAGTCCACTAAGGGACTTCTCCTCACCTCCTCCAGCGTCTGGTCCTTAGGAGGTTGGACTGCTGCCAGTGTGGGCGCGTCCTCCACAACGGGTCCGGTCAGTGTGGATGCAGAGCCACACCCTCCTCAGCTTGTCCTGTCAGGGTGGGAGGCGCCCCACATTCTCCAGAAGTCTCCACAGTGGGTCCTGAAAAGGCAGGGCTCAGGTCCCAGCTGTGGCTGTGCAGCCTGGGCTCAGGGCGGGAGCTGGGGTCTGGCGCCCTCTGCAGGTGGTGCAAGGCAGTGCAGGACTGTGGGAGCTCACCCTTCAGTGGAAGGTCCTGCTCCCTCCTGGGGTCCAGCTGACGCCATTTCATTCCGGAAATTCAAGCTGCATGGAGCCCAATACCCCCCATCTCCCCCACAAATAGCTAAGGAACAATGAATTGGAAACAATGTGGAATTACAACAGTCCTTGACCCAAACAGTGTCACTGAACATGGCCCTGATGCGGACCCACACTCTGACCTCAACTTGGTCTCAAGCCTGGACCCTACCCTAATCCAAGACCCTAACCCTAGCCCCCAACCCAAACAATGTTCACAAAAATCAAGAGGTAGAAACTGCAAATATCCATCAATGGCAAGTGCATAAGCAAAGTGTGGTAAAGGGTTTGAATTTGGGTTCAGGTTCAGGTTCTAGTCAGAGTTCTAATCAGGCTTTGGGTTTAGTGTTATGGTGAGGATTTAGAGTGAAGGACAAGGGAACAGAGTTATAGTTTAGGGCTTTAAGTTTATGATTTAGGCTTTAAGACTCAGGGCTTATGGGATAAAGTTCAAGGTCAAATTTGGGGTTTGACTTCATGCTAAGATTTGGGTTCAGGTTTCATGACTTGGAGGTCTGGTTTAGGGTTTGGGTTCGTGGTTCAGGGCTTGGATCCAGGGCTCAGGTACAGGCTTTGGGTTCCATTCCAGGTTTGGGATTCAGGGTTCTAGTTTGGGCTTTAAGGTCAGCTTAGGTTTCAGTGTTGGTAGGGTTTAAGGTTAGGTTTAGGGATGACACATTTTCTTCAGTTGTCATCATGGACAAAATAATTCTATCTGAAGTTTCTAAGTCAGAAATGTATTTCATCTGGGGGCGCCTGGGTGGCTCCGTGTGTTAAGCCTCTGCCTTGGGCTCAGGTCGTGATCTCAGGGTCCTGGGATCGAGCCCTTCATCAGGCTCTCTGCTTGACCGGGAGCCTGCTTCCCCATCTTTCTCTCTGCCTGCCTCACTGCCTACTTGTGATCTCTGTCTGTCAAATAAATAGAATTAGTAAAAGCTATTATATGATCTTTTACAAACCATTTCCTATCTTTGCCTTCTCATGTGCCAAGACAGACAGGGATTATTTAAAACCCTGAAGAGAGTGCTCTTGCTTTTAAATTGCCTGTAACCTTCGTGTAATAGATTTATGATTGATGATAGATTTAGTTAAAATATAACTATTTAAAATATTTACTCTCAGTAAACGATTTCAACCTATGCTCATTTAAGTAACTTGGTGCATAATCCCTTTTCTATTAAACCATAGTGCAAGGACCAATGCCGCGTTTCCGAGAGAACCCCAAGCTATTTTTCTAGAATGGCTGTATGCTTATATATGGCGTCCTGTTTTCACTCCCTTTGTGGAGCACCTACCCTGGAGGTCATGTAATAACCAATGACCAAAAAAACAAACCAAAAACCCAAACATCCAGGTTGAAGTGCCATCCCTGCCTGGAGTGGAGGAGACTGCTCAGACAGATCCCAGGCAGGCATCTCAGCCCAGGCCTGTGCTGGGGAAGCTGTTTCCTGGCTTTGGGCGCAATCTGGAAGCCAGCAAACTGACCCAAGAGTGGAGCTGGCCTTTAGGACTGATGATCTTTTCGCAGCCAGGCTGCCCGTGGACACCCGCTCAGGGAGCCAGGCTAGGAGTCTGCCCAGCGCAGGCGCTGGCAATGGGGCAGCATGCTAGGGCATAGCCCTGCACCCCAGCTAGGGCTCAGGCCCCTGGAGTGAGGGGGCAGGGCCGGCGCAGAGAAGGGTCTTTCCTAATTTCCAAAGCTGGAAGTGAGCTCTCAGAGGACTCAGGAGGGAGGGGGGCGGGGGCGGGGTGGGGGCGGCCAGGAGAAGGGGCTTTGCTAATTGCCCAGGCGGGAAGGAGGGGCGCACAGCGCCAGGGTGCTGTGCTGCAGCCCATTCGGGACTGCAGGAACCACCATACTCGCTGCCCCTGCGCTCCCACGCTCCAGCTTAGCCCCAGAGGCCTTGGTGTCCCGTTCTCATTCCTGCCGCCTGCTGCCCCTCCCTGACCCATGGCTTCTCTGGAGGACCCTCTGCTCACAGGTAAAGTGACACCTCGACGAGCCCTCACCTGAAGCAGAAAACGCAGGACAGGAGGGGGGGGGTGGAGTGGTCGGGGCCCAGGCAACCGCCAACCCCAGGGCACCAGGACCACCCAGGACGCCGCGCCACACCCCCTCCGCAGGGGGTCGGGCCAGGACAGCGCCACAGGAGGTACCCCCCGCCCCCCGCCAGCGGGCAGGCTAGCCCCCATAGTTCGGCACCCCCACGTGCATGTCAGAGCCTCCTGCCATTCCCAGGGCACCAAGAACCCAGAGAGTGAGGCCTTGGGTGCTTTCTAGTGACAGATTCAAGGCAATTCTTCGACTTTGGGACTTCATAGTTAACATAGTTTTCTTTTGTGATTATTATTTTTGTGTGGGCCATAGCTTTTCTTTTGACCTATGGTTGTTTTCACTCCCGGTTCTGAAGAAGCCCCTAAATCCTAACCCTGTTGAGGACTCCGAAAGCTCTCAGAGCAGCAGTGCTGGGGGACAGTGTGGACACATGGTTTGGTTTCTCCTCTGGCCTGCTTCTGTGGCAGCCCTGCTCTGTCCTCCTCAGACTTCA
Organism: Mustela nivalis; assembly: GCF_964662115.1. Lineage (NCBI taxonomy): Eukaryota > Metazoa > Chordata > Mammalia > Carnivora > Mustelidae > Mustela > Mustela nivalis. Next base: position 541,722 of record NW_028136260.1, on the reverse strand, counting down.
GAGCAATATCTGAACAAGTGGAGAAGCGACCAGGGGGTCAGGAAGGTGGCCACCGAAGAGTGACTTCTCTGGAGGGTGGCTGAGCTAGCAAGTGAGCATGTTAGTCCAGCTCTGCCTGCATTCAGTATGGAGCTGAACAGGGGACAGGGAAGGGGAGGAGGAGCAGAGAGCAGGGACAAAGGGACCAAAGAGGAGATTCAGATGAAGGGAAGTAATGGGGAGGAAAAAGAAGAAACTCTAGAAGACAGGCATGTAGAAAGGAAAAGGGATGAAGTGGGCATTGGGAAAGGGCACCACCAGGGAAGGAGAGAGGGGAAGGAAAGAGGGAGGAAAGAGGAAAGGGGAAAGGGAGAAGGGAGGAGTCAGCATGCCAGGGCTCCCCCTGCATCTGAAGAAGAGGTGGCTGCTCCAGCTTGTCAAACAGGGTGCTCACTCTTTGGTCCCAGTTTCGGCTCCCAGTGCTACTGGGCTTTTCAAGGAAGGCAGGCTGTCCCTTGAGACCTACTGGAGCCCACTGGAGCCCACAGGAGGGTGGGAGAATTAAGATGCCACCGGGTCCTGTCCTGAGCTGCTCCCAGCCACCAGCCTCACCACATGGTGCAAGAGGGACCCCAGAACAAAGGAAGGATACAGGCCAGCATGTCTGCTGGTGGCCCTGGGCACTTAGCTCATCGCAGTGAACCACACGGCCTCCTCAACCCACGCTTTTAAAGCCTCCTTTTTCGTTTCTGGCTTTCATGTCTGTAGGAACATGAGCCAGATCTAACTCATCTCCGACAGACAATTCTGAACTCACCCCGTGTCAGATTTTTATGAGTGGCTGTGATAGAGTAAGATAGCAATGCTCCAACAAACGGACTGTTTCCTCCCACTTGACCTCAACAGTCTTATACATTTTCTTAGCGAAAACATCTTGTCTCCTTCCATTAAGCTCATAACGTGGTCTAGGAGTATACATGCGCCTTCGGTAGATGCGAAGCGAAACAGAGGTCTTTTTTTTTTTTTTTAAATTTTACAAGGTAAAGTCAGTGAACACATCCAACTTGACCAATACGTCTCTAAAATGTCAATCCAGGCAAAGCTTTTTCTGCCTACAGTTTGGAGGCTACGTAGTGACATTTTTAAAATGCTTTCAGTCCCTCAGTGAGGCTCTTAGAAGCTAGCCAGGGCTTACTACGTGCCAGGCACTGTGTCAGGTGTTGGAGCTAAAGGGAAGGAGAGCTTGGAGGTTGGCTGGGGAAGGACATCCATGACACAACCACAGCTAGAAACGGAGGCCAGTGCTAGAAAAGAGAGAGCAGGCTGCATGGAGAGTGTGTACCATGGGGCTTGTGAGCTCACGAATAAGTGGGAGTAACTGGAGTGGGGAGATGGGGGAGAGAAGAGGGTCTTCCCATCAATGGGAATCACCTGTGCTTGGAGGCAGGTGGCATGAGAGGTCTCCACAGGAAGAAGGAGGCAGTGTGGTTGAAGGGCAGAGAGATGGGGCAGAACAGGCATCAGTCAGTTGGAGGGGTATGAATAGACTGATGGGAGGATTATGGGTGCCTTTGGAGGACTGAGAATTTGTTAGAAGATCAGTGCAGATTTCTATGGAGACAAATGCCAGGAACTGATAGGTCTTTGAAAGGTCACTCTGGCTGCCTTTTGGCAAAGGGGTTGGTAAAAGGCACTTGCAGGTGTGAACACACCAGGTGGGAGGTGAGTGCAGGAAATCGGGTGAGGGAGCATGGGAACTTGGTCCGGGGGTATATAAGGGAGAATAGCCTTTAAGGAGTTCCACAAATTGGCACCAGCTGTGGCTTCATTACAGAGCTGGAAGGGGGAGGTGGGTGTGTCCTGGAGGTTACAGAAATTACATGAGAAAGGGAAGTCTTTTTAGATCTCTTTTTCAACTAGAGGAACTCTCACCTTATTGATAGAATTCCAGAGTGAGAACCAATGATATGAGGACATCTTTGAAATGTCTGAATATGTTCTTCGACATCTTTGCAAGTGACGAGGAGACCTTGGCCTTAGGAGGCCTTGGCCCTCTTTGTAGCCAGAAAGATTTCACCTACAGATTTGGGTTCTCCCTTTTAAAGTCAAGGAGTCAGTCCTTCCAAAGGACACCTCCTATCATTTTACCCTCTCATCATACCTCACGTGCTGGCATCTCCAAGACCCTCTGTTCCAGGTTGAGAGTATCCACTTTGGCCGGGCTGGTCTTGCCAAGAACACCACCACAGGAAATCTAGAGCCTGTAGTGCTATTAATAACATCATCTAAGACTGTGATTGCTGCCCTCATGGCTTCTTCCCACCATGACTCACTGAAGCTTTTAACACATTGTATCCATTAAGCTATAGTTCCCAAAGGTCATCTTCTCTAGTGCCATTAATTTTTAGGGGACCAGGCAAACCTTAAACTTGTCCCCCCTAATTGGACCCCTGTTCCCCCACAATCTATTTGAAAGCCTTTCACCATGATTCTTGAATGAGATCTGAGACCACTGCTGGTACCTAACACTTCTTGGCACCTTGTCTGTTAGGTTCTTGGAAGAGGAGATGGCTATGGAGGTGAGTGGGAATGGGAGTGGGAGGATTTCTCCCTTCACTTTGCTTTTTGTGTTTTCAAATAATGGGTTTTGAGGGGGCGGGAAAGTTTAACCAGACCATTTATTTTCCATCTCCCATCGATAAAAAGTTTACCACTCCCCACTGGAAGAATTTATATCTATCCTTTGAATCTACAGGAAAATCTCCCAAACCCAGACCACCACCATGTGGATTCAGCCATCTTCTGATTCACCTCCAGATTGTCTCCTCCTAACTGCTCAAGCCTCAGGTTAAGGGCGAAATGTTCAATGCCCAAGCAATTAAGTGGGGAACACGTTTATCTAAGCAATTGCATGCAGCTCTCTATCTGCATACAGGGGGTCTCTCCCAAGCATTTCCAACCTCAGCAAAAGAAGACAAAGCCCCAGCAGTCTGGGGTATATATCATTCATTCATTCCTGTGTTCAACACTCATGGCGGATCCCCACCAAGACAGTGGGAGAGCAAGGACTGGAGAAATCCTGGAAGCTGAAGTCTGAGGAGGATTTCAAATTCAAGTCAGAGATGAAAGAAACATCTGGACTTGGTCCTCAGGTACATGCAGTATTCTGAACTGAGGCTAGAACCAGAGACCATTCTAATGAAAGGCCTCTACAGGTGGGCTCTCACAGGTGGGCCCCAACTCAGTTTCGTGTATATTCATTCATGAAATAGCTCTTTGGGTCAACATGCAGAAGGAAACCATTTCAGAAAACTGACAATGAGGAGAGGAAAGGGAAGCCAAAAGGCTTGTGAATGGGGAGAGAGGAGGAGCCAGGGCAGAAAACCAAGAATTCCTCCCTGCCCTCCTTGCTGCCAGGGAGGTCTGAGGGACTAGTTTCCACCTGGGATCCCAAGTCCAGAACAAAAGCAGCGGGGCCACGGCGGGGGAGGGAAAGGGGTCCTCAGCACGGGCGCATGGGGCTGCGGAAAGATGGGGGCTAGCGTGCCTGCTGGCGGGGGGCACCTCGCAAGGCGCTGTCCCCAGCCCGACCCCATGAGGACCCGGGTTTGGCGCAGTGTCCGGGGTGGTCCCGGTGCCCTGGGGTTCCGGGAGGCTGGGCCTCCACAACCTCCCTCTCCGCCCCCAGGTCGGGTCCGCGCTTTCTGCTCCAGGTGAGGGCGCGGCGGGGTGTCACTTTACCCCTGTGCAGAGGGTGGTCCGGAGAAGCCTTGGGGCAGGGAGGGGCAGCAGGCAGCAGGAGCGGGACAGCGGAGCCTCACATGGGAGCGAACGGGCGGCGAGTCCGGTGGGTCCTGCAGTCCCGACTGGGCCGCAGCACAGCACCGCGGCGCTGCCCGCCCCTCCTCCGCCAGCCCCTCCACCTCCTCCCAGACTCTCAGCCACATCCTCTGTGAGCTCACTTCCAGCTTCGGCAATTAGCAAAGCGCCTTCTCCCCGCCGCCCTCCACCCGCCCCCGCCCCCCTCCCTCCTGAGTCCTCCGCGAGCTCCCTTTTCGCTTTGGCAATTAGCAAAGCCCCTTCTCCGCGCCGCCCCGCCCCCCTCCCTCCTGAGGCCCCGCCCTGGCTGGGGCGCGGGGGGAAGCCCCGGGGGCTGCAAGCTTTGCCAGCGCTGGCGCTGGGCAGCCTCCTAGCCTGGCTCCTTGAGCGGGTGTCTACCCGCGGCCTGGCTGCAAAAAGATCATCAGTCCTGTTAACCCTGGCTGCACTCTCCCGTCAGTTTGCTGGCTTCCTGATTGTGCCCAAAGCCATGAACCAGCTTCCCCAGCACAGGCCTGGGCTGAGATGCCTGCCCAGGATCTGTTTGAGCAGTCTACTCATCTCCAGGCAGGGATGGCACTTCCACATGGATGTTTGGGTTTTTTTTATTGTTTTTTGGTCATTGGTTATTATTACATGACCTCCAGGGTAGGTGCTCCACAAAGGGAGTGAAAACAGGATGCATGATATACCCCTCACCTCCCATGCTGTCTTTCTCTTAAATAATAAGCACTGCTGAACTATCTTAGATTCTGTACCTTCTCTCCAGCCATGAACCTATCACTGTCTTTAACTCTTGAAAACTTCATTAGACAAATTAATGTGGTGAAGGAAGCAATATGAGAAAGCCTATTAATCTGATGAGCATGGAACTGAACAAACCCTATAGATACTTTCCCTTTGATTTCTAGCCTACAGTGAGTCACATACACTCAAGATTATTGTTTTTATTGTATACTTCATATATTCATTGATTTTGGACTCGTTATCATTTCGTTGAAGTGTTAAACTATGGTAATAAACAAACTTTTAATTAACTTTTCCTCCTATGATACAAATATAACTTGCACTTGAGCTTTAGCTAATTTTATGTTCTAAAATTGCCAAAACAAAATGATCAAGGTTTCTAGATTATTTACTGTATTTTCTACTATATAATATTGTTCTATCTCTTCTGTATAAAGAAAATGAATGCTTGGGGCTCTTGGGTGGCTCAGTGTGTTAAAGCCTCTGCCTTCTGCTCAGGTCATGATCCCAGAGTCCTGGGATAGAGCCCCACATCAGGCTCTCTGCTCAGCAGGGACCCTGCTTCCCTTCCTTTCTCTCTGCCTGCCTCTCTGTCTACTTGTGATCTCTGTCTGTCAAATAAATAAATAAAATCTTTAAAAAAAGAAAATGAATGCTTGATAACTAAATGAATGCTTTACTGAACAAATTAAATATGGCAATAGCATTTTATTTTATCATGCTTCACATATTAAACAATAATATTATATCACTAGTCTACAAATAATCTACTCGCATAGTCATTTGGAAGCTTTTAGCAAAAGAATTCTTCCTCCTGATTGTAGTATAAAAGCCACAGAAATATACAGAAGACTCCTAGGATAGAAAGTTAAATCCAGTTATCCGTGATGCCTTGAGGAGGACCTGACCTATGTATGTCCTGGGATGCACTAGTAACTGTTACATGTGATAGGATTATATTTAATATATACAGTTTCATTTACTTCACAAAGGACATATAAATTTGAGAATAAAATATTTGATGAATCTATAAAGTCTATATCTATTTGTAACTAATGTGGTAGAATTAAGATGTTAATTTGAAAAAAAATTCATTGAACACATACACATATTCAATTGTTTTTATATATATAAACAGCATTATTTATTTATGTAAATAAATGCATTGTCAGTAAAATCCATTTACTTATCAATCATAAGGGTAATTTTAAGTACTAAGAATAAGAAATATGTGAAAAGATAAGTGTTCAAGAGTGCAGTTTGTGGTAATTAATACAATATGATAGGCTCATAAAAATGATATATTACTTGAACTTAAAAGCTTCTATAATTAAGCGATGACCACTTGAAATTTGTAATTAGTCTTGCTGCAGTTTTTCCTTGCACTTATTGCCCTTCCCCAGAAGTTCATTAAGAATTTCTGTGAATGTCCTTATGTTTAATCTCATTCATAGATTCCACTGCTGCTCACAAAACAAAGCCAAAAAGAGAGGTAACTCTATGTGGCACTCCATCCACAAGCAATACATTCATAAATAATTAAAAAGCTCTCTACTTCATTTGTTACCCATTCAGCTGATAATTTAAATGAGTAACTGAGGCCATTTTATCAGCACTTTTAATAGAATGCGACTCAGAAACTTCACAGTGTTATTTAAGAAGAAATGCTCACGTGTTAAGGTTTTTATTTTTTTAAATCAACAAAATAATTTTCAAATATTAAAAGCAAATGTCTCCTTTTCCTCCAAGTTTCCTTGCTATGTCAAAGTTACAAATAAATACATTAAAATCGTATTTTGAGTAGTAGATAAAAACAAAAGTTTTGAAACTGTGGGTTCAGTGTCTGGGTTAACTTGTATAAATATCTGAACTCAATGTATTTAGACTTTATTAGATTTTTTTTTAGACTATTTAAAAATACATGCTGAGATAATGACAACATTATTTTATTCATTTTAATAAATAAATTATTTTATTTAATTATGTTTAGATATTTATTTATTAAATTAATGATTTAATATTTAATAATCTAAATTTGAAATATTTTAAATTCTAAAAATATTTATTTAATTAAATTGATATATTTAATATAAATATTTAATAAATTATTTAACCATTATTATAATTATGCAATACATTATGTATTGTGTAATAATTGCATTTTAATAAATAAATAAATGTATTATTTACATTATTTTATTATATTTTATTTTATTTTATTTACTTGACATAGAGAGGGAGAACGCAAGCAAAGGGAGCTGCAGGCAGAAGGAGAGGGAGAAGTAGGCTCCCAGCTGAGTAGAAAGTTCAACCTGGGGTTCCATCCCACGACCCTGGGATCACCACCTGAGTCGAAGGCAGATGCTTAAGTGACTGAGCCATCCAGATGCCCAAGGCTTTGTATTCTTCGCTTCTAAATATTGATGCTCCTTCATCTCTGGAGTTAGTAAATTGATGTTGAGAATTCATATCAAAGAATTGATAGTAGCTGTTAAACAGAAACATGTAATTTAGGGGGAAAAAAAGAGCAGAAGGAAGAGAAAGGCCAAAAGTAAAAAAGCACATTAATATAAAATTTAATTAGATAAAAAAGCTGATATTCCTGAAGGGGGCTAATAAAAGAGCTGCAAAGAGCTGATAGGATTAGGAAAATTGTCCGCTCCTGGTCATTTCATAATTTTAAACTATTCCTTATTAATAAATATACTTAGTTCCAGAAACACAAGCACATAAGAACATTTCCACCAAGTTTCCTCTAACAGCATTTACAAATTAGACGTTCAAACAATGCAGTTCATTACATGTTGCATCTGTATCTTAAAGTTTAAACACTTTCTGTGACACATTTTCTAACAATTAAAATTAAAAATATATATATATATATACATATATATCTATGTATATATACATATACCTTATCCCTAAATGGAAAAAATATATATATAGAGAGAGAAACCTTATCCCTAAATGAAACCTTTCTTTGTTTATTAGCATAAATAGGTAAATTAGCAACAACAACAACAACAAACAGCTAATATTATAGAGGTAGGTACAATTGACCTTTTCATTCATTGCTAATTTCTAAAAATTTCTATTTTATTTTTTTCTCAAGTCTGTCATAATAATTTTCTAAATCTCCTGCCTTATTCAATTTTTTTCTTTTAGTAGAAATCTCTATTTCATATTTATTTTCTCTTCCTCCACTCTTTGCTCTAATAATTCAATGTATTATTAGATTTTCTGTTTTTCTCTTTATCCAGATATATCTTTTCTTTCTTTTTTTCTTTTTTAAATAATTTGATTTGCTGGCATTTTACATCAGTACATGCTTTCTTATGGATGTTAGAAATGTCTGTGGAACTACTAGAAGAATAAACTTTTTTACCTTTAAGAAGTTTACAGTCTAGAGTGCCTGGGTGGCTCAGTTGGTTAAGTGTCTTCCTTCAGCTTAGGTCATGATGCCAGGGTACTAGGATCCAGTCCTGCATCAGCTGCCTGCTCAGCAAGGAGTCTGGTTCTTCCTCTCCCTCTGCCCCTCCCTCTCTCTCTCTAATAAATAAATAAAATCTTTAAAAAAAAGACTTACTGAAATCTGAGACTGAATTACTAAATTCAGTCTTAATAGAAGACAGCTAAACAAAGCAATGATCACAACTGGAAAATTTAGCGAGATCATGGTTTAACATTTTTGGTTGACACAGGACCTCTTTCAGTAACAACTTTCCCTAAATATCAATTTCTTTTTAAGGCAAAAAATTTTGACAAGAAATCCAGATCCTTCTGATCATTTTCATATCAATTTAAGGTGACATCCTCAGAGTATATAATCAAATATGTAATTATTCTATCTGTTGCCTTGTATATTGCCTGTATCTTTTTCAGACTCAAAGTTCCATTGAGGTAGAGTTTTTTTTTTTTTTTTAAAGCAGAGATTTTTTTTAAAGTGTTTGATATATACAAGATGCTTAATAAGTGTTTACAAAGCCTATGTATTACAGAAGCCTTAAACAGGCTTTAAAATAATGTAGGTGATATTAGTGGTCATATCAAACAATTTTTAGGTTTCAGTCATGTAAATAACTACATTTCTCAGAGACAGAGAAACATACAAATGGTCTGGGTCCAGTAGGATAATGCTAGCATGTGTTGTAAATTCTTTTATATGACCTTATTCTTGCAAGAATTGGTTATGTGGCAGAAAAAAAGGTATCACTATCTTATACTTTATTATTTAAAGAGATTTATGGAAGTCTTAATTTCTTACACTACCCCTTTGTTTCAGTGGACCCAATTTCCGTGGTAATGGTGAGAGGAAAGTAGGCAATTTAGGCAGCAGCAAAAATCTCCTACAAGGCACTATAAAATAAGGCTTGTTCTAGATCATGGGTCTGTCCAAAGGGGAATGTTAAGGGGTAGAATGGATGATGGATGCATTGTGGACTTATAACTTTAAGATTAATACTGTTATGCCCCAATAATGGGTCTATGATTAAAGGAGCGAGACTGATGTAAAGCAAAGGTCAAGCAAAGCTTTATTTCATGCCAAGCATCAAGAATCTAACCGAACGTTTGGGCCCACACCTCTTATGAGAGAAGGCAACCCTTTGCTGTTTCACAGTCTAGCTTTTAAGGGCAAAGGCCATGCAGTCAGGCCTGGCCACGCACAGGTGACCAATGAGATTTTAACACACACAGGAAACTCCACAGTGAGGCTAGGTGACCAATTGAGGTTCAATTTACCCTAGTATAGACATTTGACCCAGCCTATTACACCTTGATTAGGATTAGTGCCAAAAAGGTTCCCAAAGAGCAGAGGAGTGGGGCATACTCATTAGTATCTAGGGAGACAATATGCAAACACCGCGCCCCCCCTCTGCTCATGGATGTCTCCACCTGGCCTGACCCACCCTTGTATATGGGCTTTGTTACCTGGAGCTGATTTCCAGGACTTGTTTTTAAGTGAATCCCCTGGGGGAAGGGGAGCAAGGACAGTTTAAGGGTTAACCTCAATGAAAGCCTCTTGCTAAAATATAAAAATATAAATAGGTCCTTACATTACAACAACTCAGTAGGGAAAGTCCCAGTGTGGTGATAAAAGAAGTGAGGTAACTTGCATTACACATTTTTTTTTATATTTTATTTTATTTATTTGACCGAGAGAAATCACAAGTAGGCAAAGAGGCAGGCAGAGAGAGAGCAGGACTCGATCCCAGGACCCTGAGATCATGACCTGAGCCGAAGGCAGCGGCTTAACCACTGAGCCACCCAGGCGCCCCTGCATTACACATTTTATTTTTAAAACGTGTAAGTTGTATTTTTCCGTGCCATGACATCATCCTTTATCTTCATCTCTGTCTACTAGTTTAAAACTAGTTAAACAAATTCAACTATTTTTTAAAAAATATTTTATTTATTTATTTAAGAGCAAAAGCCAGAGAGAGAGAGAGAGAGAGAGAGAGAGAGAGAGAGAGAGAGCATGAGCAATATGGGGCTCGATGCCAGGACTCTTGAGATCCTGATCTGAGACAAAGGCAGACACTTAACTGACTAAGCAAATGAGACTCCCACAAACTCAACAATTTTATTAAATTTTTATTTGTTGGGGTGCCTGGCTGGAACAGTCAGTAAAATATGTAAATCTTTATCTTGGGGTTGTACGTTTGAAATCCACCTTGGGTGTAGAGGTTTTATTTAAAAATAAAATCTTTAAAAATTTTTTTTTCATTTTTTTATTTAAGCCATTGTATGGCAGTGTTGATCACTATATTGTACACCTGAAACTAATATTAACCTTATTTTAACTAACTGGAATTTAAATAAAAACTTTAAAAATAAAATAAAAATAATAATCATAAAAATAAAAAAGAGGAAAAATTATTTGGCAGGCAATTTTCTTAATTGCATTATTATTTATTATTATCATAGTCTGTGTGTGTCGGTGGGAAGTGGCTGGTATTACAGTGAGTTCCATATCTGTGTTACACTGAGTTCCATGTCTGTAGTCAGTCTTTTTTTTCTTTTAGTTTATTTTCAGGGATCCAAAATTCATTGTTTATGCACCACACCCAGTGCTTCATGTAATAAATTCCCTCCTTAATACCCACCACTGGGCTCACCCAACCACCTGCCACCCTCCTCTTCAAAACCCTCAGTTTGTTTCTCAGAGTCCACAGTCTCTCATGGTTTGTCTCTCCCTCTGATTTCCTCCAGCACACTTCTCTCCATCTCCCAGTGTCCTCTACGTTATTCCTTATGTATTGATTCTTATAAGAACTTTTATTTCTTTCCCTATTCTGCTTTGCATATGCTTACCTTAGATGTTAAAATGTTATAAACCTCTCCTGCCTGGTCCATTTTCTCTCTCTTCTCTCATGATTTCTCATGCTCTCCCTGCCAACCCCACATGCCTTACAATATCTGGATATGACTAATTTCTTCCTGAGCTACTTTATTCTACTCTGCCATATGGTTGCCCTTCCCTCTTCTGTACCATAACTTCTATCCCCTGCATTTGTGCTTTAACAATACCTAATTCTTTTCACTGCATCTGTATCTTTGAGGTCAATACTCAGTAGTGCAATCGCTGGGTCATAGGCTAGCTCTATTTTACTGGAAAGAAGGGCCATATGCACCCCAGTGTTCATAGCAGCAATGTCCACTATAGCCATTCTGTTGAAAGAGCCAAGATCCCCTTCAACAGACAAACGGATAAAGAAGATGTGATCTATGGATACAATGGAATATCACTCAGCCATCAGAAAGGATGAATACCCAAATTTGCATCAACATGGATGGGACTGGAGGAGATTATGTTAAGTGAAATAAGTCAAGCAGTGAAAGTCAATCATCATATGGTTTCACTTATTTGTGGAACCTAAGGAATAGCATGGAGGACATTAGGAGAAGGAAAGGAAAAATGAAGTGGGGGTATTGGAGGGGGAAATGAAACATGAAAAACTATGGACTCCAAGAAACAAACTGAGGGTTTTAAAGATGAGAAGGATGTGGGGATGGGTGAGCCTGGTGATGGGTATTAAGGAGTGCACATATTGCATGGGGCACTGGGTGTTTTACACAAACAATGAATCATGGAACACTACGTCAAAAACTAATGATGTATTGTATGGTAACTAGCATAACAGAATTAAAAAAAAAAAGGAGGGGGACAATACCTAACACTCAATCTTTGCTAGTTTCTTGTTTACCTCCTTTTAAGAGTAAGCTCATTAGTGTTTTTTTTTGTTTGTTTGTTTGTTTTTGTCTCAACTAAAAGAAGAAAAATAATACACATTATTTTGAAAACTTTTTCTACAGTGTACATACGTTAGTCAAGTCCACAATGTCTCATCTCTTCTTCCTCCTAACATGGCTAAGTTGAAAAACCCTTTATCTGGGAAAAGATCATTCTCCTGCCACCTTGTGTAAGATTTTGGCTTTAGCTTAGATTATCCTTTCTTTCCTTTTCTGAAAATAAGTTGAAAATATTAATAGCCTCAGTTTCTTCTTCCAAAATATGACTGCTTCTTTACCAAGTGCAAAAGCAACCCATTTTGACCATAGTAAACAGCTTGGACCTACTTTTTTTGGCTCACTGTTTTAGTGAGACAAGTGGAGTGAAGATGACACACCATTTCCAAATGTATTAATAATTGGTAGACCATACTTCTAAATTGAAGTTTTGTTGCCATTAAACTACGACCAGACTCGCTATAATTACAGAGGTAAATTCTTTATATTTACTATATTTGAAATTACCATATAATACCAAAATAAAATTATGATTATGTGAAGAGTCTGTAATATTAAGAAGATGACTTTGAAATGATTGCTTATCTAAATGAAATTTCCCATTTTATAATCTTGTATAAGCTTCCGTTGTCATTTCCTATTTAAAATCTATTAGAAGGCACTCTTATTTTCCCTTAAGTGGGAAGTCAAATGTGGAACAAATTCATCCCAAAGGAACTGATTCTATATTCCACTGAAGACCAGGTGGCTTCCAAGTGGCATTTTGCCTCTTGCATATTGTTCATCTCCTACAACAAATGGGGGTATGCTCTTTAGTAAACTAATTCAACTCAATTAGAGGCATTGTCTTCAAGGGATAACATCATAGAGACTAGAATCAGAATCATACTTTTGGGAAAATTGGGCCCAGGATTTTTGTTTTGTTTTGTTTTGTTTTAAGATTTTATTTATTTATTTGACAGACAGAGACCACAAGTAGGCAAAGAGGCAGAGGGAAGGGGGAAGCAGGCTCCCTGCTGAACAGAGAGCCTGATGCAGAGCTCGATCCCAGGACCCTGAGATCATGGCCTGAGCCGAAGGCAGAGGCTTAACCCACTGAGCTACCCAGGTGCCCCTGGGCCCAGGTTTTGATGGCTTCTTTCCTCAATCTTATAAAACCTATTTGAACTCTACTGGATGCCAGAACTGCTTAAAAATATTTGGTCCCTTGTAATTTTAACCTTCCAGTATTCAATGCACCTGATCCATGTAATATCCTATAGTATTTTTGTCAAATGAAGACTCTCAAAGTGTGTTTCCTGGGAGACACTTTTCAATTGGTTGCTTACATTTCTGCATTTATTATTTGTTCTAGGCCATCCTTTGAAGATTGTTGTATTGAATAGACTTAGAAGACAGAAATAGTATCTTTTTTTTAACTTAACCTGTTGTGTTTGCAAATATTATCTGCCTCTGTTTTGATTCTTCTTGTGGGAACTAAGGCTCAGAACTGATATATAACTCCCACCCCCACACACACACACACACACACACACACACACACAAATACTGTTAATATTCTGGCTACCTCTATTGCTGTGAATATTAAACTATATTATTTCTGAACCATGAGTCTGCGTCTTCTATCAACACCCAAGAAACTATGGCAGACTCGTACACCAGCTTTCAAATAAGGGAAAATAATCTCAGATGCTTTATATTTTTTGATAGTGTTACCTACTTCTGAACATATGACTGAACACATATAAAGCTGGAGCCCTGACCATTTAGAGCTTCTTCTGTGGAAGAACTATGCATTCACTAGTAAGCAAAAGTAGTTTCATCTTTTTTTTTTCCTCCTGGACACCATTTCCTCTCTCACACTGTTGCTCAAATTGGATGGAGTCTAAGGTCCTTTGAGGAAATTTTTATTTAGTGACTCAAAATAAAATAGGAAGAGTCTAAAGTGCTAAAAATAATTCTAGATAAAAGGTATAAGATCATGCCAGAAAGGATAGTAATTTTATCTAACAACTGCCTGTTCACCCCTTATTTGTTCATTAACTAATCTCCAAATTCCTGACTAAATCCCTTTTGTAAGCCAGAATGTGAGCTAAAAACTGGGATTTTAAAAAATGTTCATTTGAAATCCAGTTAGTTAACATATATGGTTGTATTAGTTTCATGTGTACAATATAACATATAGCACTCAGTGCTCATCATGACAAGTGCTCTAATTAACCCCATCACTTATTTAATCCATCACTCCTTTCAGATCCCCTCAAGTAACCATCAGTTTGTTCTCCTTAATGAAATGTCTGTTTCTTGCTTTGTTTCTCTTTCTATGTCTTATTATTTCCCCTTTGCTTGTTTGTTTTGTTTCTTTTATTCCATATATGAGTAAAGGTATTTGTCTTTCTCTGACTGACTTATTTCACTTTTAGCATTATACTGTCTAGTTCCAACCATGTTATTGCAAATGGCAAGATTTCAGTCTTTTTTATGGCAGAATAATATTCCATTGTATATACATACCACTTATTCTTTATTTATTCATCAATTGATGGATACTTGGGCGCTTTCCATATCTTAGCTTTATAAATAATGCTGCTATAAACATAAGGGGTGCTAGCATCCCTTTGAATAAGTTTTCTTATATTCATTGGGTAAATACACACCAACAGGATTGTTGGATCACAAAGGACTTCTATTTTTAAATTTTATGGAAATTCCATACTGTTTTCAAATATGGCTGTATCAGTTTGCATCACCACCAACAGTTCACAATTGTTACTTTTTCTTTTTTTTTTTAAGATTTTATTCATTTGACAGAGAGAGATCACAAGTAGAGAGAGAGAGAGGAGGGAGCAGGCTCCATGCCTGGCAGAGAGCCTGATGAAGGGCTCGATCCCAGGACCCTGAGATCATGACCTGAGCCCAAGGCAGAGGCTTAACACACGGAGCCACCCAGGTGCCCCCAGATGAAATACATTTCTGACTTAGAAACTTCAGATAGAATTATTTTGTCCATGATGACAACTGAAGAAAATGTGTCATCCCTAAACCTAACCTTAAACCCTACCAACACTGAAACCTAAGCTGACCTTAAAGCCCAAACTAGAACCCTGAATCCCAAACCTGGAATGGAACCCAAAGCCTGTACCTGAGCCCTGGATCCAAGCCCTGAACCACGAACCCAAACCCTAAACCAGACCTCCAAGTCATGAAACCTGAACCCAAATCTCAGCATGAAGTCAAACCCCAAATTTGACCTTGAACTTTATCCCATAAGCCCTGAGTCTTAAAGCCTAAATCATAAACTTAAAGCCCTAAACTATAACTCTGTTCCCTTGTCCTTCACTCTAAATCCTCACCATAACACTAAACCCAAAGCCTGATTAGAACTCTGACTAGAACCTGAACCTGAACCCAAATTCAAACCCTTTACCACACTTTGCTTATGCACTTGCCATTGATGGATATTTGCAGTTTCTACCTCTTGATTTTTGTGAACATTGTTTGGGTTGGGGGCTAGGGTTAGGGTCTTGGATTAGGGTAGGGTCCAGGCTTGAGACCAAGTTGAGGTCAGAGTGTGGGTCCGCATCAGGGCCATGTTCAGTGACACTGTTTGGGTCAAGGACTGTTGTAATTCCACATTGTTTCCAATTCATTGTTCCTTAGCTATTTGGGGGGAAGTTGGGGGGTATTGGGCTCCATGCAGCTTGAATTTCCGGAATGAAATGGCGTCAGCTGGACCCCAGGAGGGAGCAGGACCTTCCACTGAAGGGTGAGCTCCCACAGTCCTGCACTGCCTTGCACCGCCTGCAGAGGGCGCCAGACCCCAGCTCCCGCCCTGAGCCCAGGCTGCACAGCCACAGTTGGGACCTGAGCCCTGCCTTTTCAGGACCCACTGTGGAGACTTCTGGAGAATGTGGGGCGCCTCCCACCCTGACAGGACAAGCTGAGGAGGGAGTGGCTCTGCATCCACACTGACCGGACCCGTTGTGGAGGACGCGCCCACACTGGCAGCAGTCCAACCTCCTAAGGACCAGACGCTGGAGGAGGTGAGGAGAAGTCCCTTAGTGGACTGTCAAGGGGTTCGTGGTCTCAGGACCCCACAGAGAAAGGGCGCCCTGTGTAGACACTGGGGCTTCCGTCGTTTTGTGTGAGGAGACGTGGCCTCCTGCTGTGCTGTGCGCGGGGCTGTGGGGTCCCCACTTTCTGGGCTCGGGTGATCCTTGGTCCTTGTCTGTGTTTGTGTGCTCGCGGATTGGGTTCCTGGGGCTCCTCAGATGGTCTGCAGTCAGGGAGCGTCTGCCTTCTTTGGTGCTTGTGCTCTCCCCACCTCAGCCCTGCGGGGTCCTTCCCGTGTCCACACCCACTCCAGGCTTGCGCCGAGTCCGGAAATTCGGGAGCCAGAGTGAGGACTCTGTAGCCGGTTTTGGGGGAGAGTAGGTATTTTCCCAGTGTGGGTTCTTCCCTGAGCACAGTGCCTCCCCATCTCCGTGTGTACCCCTCCCTGTCTGTCGTCATTGTTGCAGGGCTGTCACTTTCTTGGTTCAGGGGCCTCCTGGGTATCTTGCTATCTTGGATGCAGGTGTAAATGAGATCGTTCTCAGCAGTCTCTTTCTGATGGGTCCTTCCGAGCACCTAGGAGTGCCACTAATTTGTGCATATTGATTTTGTTCCTTGCAAGTTCTTGAATTTATTAGTTCGATTGGCCTTAAACTTAATCTGCCAGTTATTTGACCAGCAGCATGGGTTTAATTGGGAAGAGCAGAGAATGGCATTCTGGGCTGAGCAAGCTAAGGTCCCATCACAGGCATGTGCGAGAAACAAAGGAGAGGAACATTATTTCATGGAGGAGGAAGAAGTTGGGAAGGGTGCTTGAAGGAAAGTCCCTTGGAGAAAGGCAGGGTGATGGAGAATTCTCACCAGCTGAGCTGCAAAGCTCCTACAAAAAGTCAGGAGATGAACCTCCAGCTTCCCCTGTGGGGCCTAAAATTGGTGAGTCTCTCCTGTGGGGGATTGCAATGTGGGGTCTGTAATGGGCACTGAGCACCAGGCGCCCCCTTCCAGCCTCCCCTTCTGGCATCCCCAGTCCACTTTACTGGGGCTTCCCTTCCTGCTTTTGCACAGTTCTAACCAGCTTGTGGTGGAACGTTGTGGAAAAACTGAAATTCCAAATCCACTGCTTCTACTGCACATGAGATACAGGGGCCCATGATTTAATCCTCCCACGAGTCTCTTGCTAGCCCCATCTGTCCGTTACTCATTTTGATAGTTGATATTACCAAAGTACTGTAATTCTAAAAATTTCTGAATTAGCTGTATTATTTCTTTTTAGGTATGAAGTTAACTTCCAATTATATGAATTTAATATTTTGGTCATTGTTTTCTAATTTTATTGCCTTATTCTTGGAAAATATAGCCTGATATTTAACTCTAGGAATTTATTGGCATATACTTCTGGCCTAAATAATGGCCTGTTTGTGTAAATGTTCAACTTATGCTTATATACTTACTGAAGACTCTTGTTTTGGGGTCAGGATGGCTACATTTATTAATAGATCAGGACTATTAGATTCTCTAAATTTTGATGTCTCTTAATTTAATCTAATTAAATTATCAGTTAATGAAAGAAGTTAAATTTTTTATGTACTACTGCATCTAAACTTATCAAAGTCTTTGCTATAATTAGACAAGTATGTCATCCTGTTTTTATACCAAGTCTCACATTAAAAAAATCATACTATCTGAAATATTATTTATTTTTATTATTATTTATTTTTTTTAAAAGATTGTATTTATTGGGGTACCTGAGTTAAGTGTCTACCTATAGCTCAGGTCATAATACCCGGGTCCTGGGATAGAGCCCCGCAGGGGGTTCCCTGCTCAGTGGCGTGCTTCTCCCTCTCCCTCTGTTATTCCCTCTGCTGTGTGCATGTTTTTCTTTTCTCACTCTCTCTCAAATAAATAAGTAAAATTTAAAGATTATCTCTCTCAAATAAATAAGTCAAATTTTTTTTTTCTCAATGGGAGGGAGAAGCAGACTCTCCACTGAGCAGGGAGCCTGATGCAGGGCTCAATACCAGGACCCTGGGATCATCACCTGAGCTGAAGGCAGACACTTGAACCGACTAAGTCACCCAGGCACTCCAGCTGTTTATTTATTTATTTATTTTTATTATGCATATGTTTTATCTCTCTTTTCTACAAGTCTTTTTTTTTGATCTTTTTACTTTTTTCATAAAACTGAATTATTTCAAGATGACTTGGTCATCCTCTTTTCCCCAACCTCAAAGATCATAGAGTATATTTTAACTGTTAAAATAATATTAGTATTTAAGTGCTGCCTACACAAATTAAGGCAAATTATCTGTGGTCTGTATTCCTGAAAATATTTTTTTTATTATGCCTTCCTATGCCAATGACATTTTATAAGGATCTAAATGTTTCCATTTGTGATTTTTTTTCAAGATAATAAAGCTATTACTTCATTCTTTTTTATATCTGATGTTATTTAAAAATTTCTGTCAGTCTGATTCTTGTTTCTTTATTAATGAATTATTTTTTTTCTCTCTAACACTTGTGATTTTTTTTGTGTGTCTTTGGTATGTATGCCCTAGTTTGGGATTCATAGAGTCAACTCTAGTTATGAATATTTTCTTTCTTTTCTTGTATGTAAGTTTTAATCCAGTGTCTTGACTATTTTATGCTTGAGAAATAGATGTACATTAATATTCAAATATTTCTTTCCTTTTTCTTCTTTCATTTAAAAAAAGTCATTTATTTTATTTTATTTAAAAATATTTATTTATTTATTTGGAGTAGAGAGAGAGGGTCATGAAGAGTGGCTGATTATATACTTTCAATTTGGGAGGAGGTTAGGGATAGCACAAGCCTCCAAGGTATTTTATAAACAAGGTTTCCAGGACCTTGAGGGGGCTAGCTATTGTTAGGGAAAGGTCATTTATTACTATTTAGTAAAAACTCAGGGAAGAGACTCTTCTGATGTGTATCAGTGGGTATATGCTTGGGAGATGATTGCCAATGTATATCTTGAGGGCAGGGGTGGGGAGTAGAGATAAAGAAGTTTCCAAAGTAATTTTTACATGTGAAAGTAGATTTTCAGTATCCTGGGGGGAGGACTAAGAATGCTTTTTGCCCTGAGTGGATGTGTCCACATGGAAGCAGCTGAGTCCCCAGAGGAGCTTCAAGGACTTGTCAACAGGCTATGAGTAGTAAGGAAATCTAATTTCTTCTCTAGCTTTTGTTCCACACACATCACCTACATCTTACACCTCTTTTATATTGATAATTTTAATGCTTTGCTGGTATCCAGATGACTATATCCTTAAGTGACTTCTTATCTCTATTGAATCCATTACATATTCTATCCATTGTATTCTTAATTCAACTAGATTACATATATTTAATCTATTAGTACCACTAGGTTCTTATTCTTGTTTTTATTTCAAAATCTTTCCTTATTTCCTTACATTATTTATTGGGTATATTTTAAATCCCTGAAATACTCACTTATTATATATAAGCTGTCAACCGTATTCTTATTTTGAGGTAGCTATATCTTTTTGGGTTTTAGGACATCATACCAACAATGCCAAATAATTTTCAGACAACAGCAGGATCTCCAAGTATTCAACTAAATTCTGACACTATCTACCTGAACATAGTGTAAGATTTCATCAGTTAAGGGATCAGTCCTCCAAGACTATCTCCAACCCCACCTCAGATGCCAGTCTCACTGTTGGCCCCAGGTTATTACCTGTGCTTGTGACTGAGCAACTACAGGTTGGAGGTCCCAATGGCCTACTTCTTACGTTCTTTTAATTTGCTACAGGGACTCACAAAACTCAGAAAAATACTTACTTTATGTTTGCCAGCTTATTAAAAGATATAATAGAAGATTTAAATCAATAGATAGATAAAGAAGTGCACAGGGCAAGGTATGGAGAATGGGCACAGAGCTTCTATTACCTTCTGTAAGACTGCCACTCTTCCTGCCTTTTCATACATTTCACAAACTAAAAGCTTTCTGAACCCAGTCCTTTCAGCTTTTCTGTGGAGGCTTCATGACATAGTCATGACTGACTAAATCATTGTCATTTGCTGATCTAATCTCCAGATCCTCTTCCCTCCCCAGATAATCCTGTATTGGGAGGAAGGGGAGGCACGTTGGGCAAAAAGTTGTGAAGGCTTTCACCAAGTGGTTGGTCCTTCAGGCAAACAGCCCTTGCCTTGAGTGAGGTCTGAAGGTCACTTCATTAACAGAACAAAACACACCTCTCTCACCCTTATCACAGGAAATCCCAAGAGTTTTAGGAGCTGTGAGTCAGTAGCCATGGTTGAAAACCAAATATTCAGATGACCAAAATATATTTCTTGTAAACCACTATATTACACTACATGCTTAAGTATTTAATTATGTGATCTTTTAAACTATTATTTTTCTAAGAGTATAAACTGTTCTGGCAGTAATCTGGATTGGGGAGTGATGTATTGCCAAATTTCTGTCGTTTTAGTCCAGGAAGTCAAAGAGAAAGAACAGGAGAGCCCCGTAGGGCAGGAAGTTCAAAGTAACAATGTTGACTACTACTCCCTTTTCTTGATTTTTTTTTTAAACAAGCAAATCTTCTCTTCAGAGTTGCAGTTTAAAGCCAAGAACATGCGGAATTGGGAGAAAATATAGTTAAATTTGGAGACTTGCAGAGGTAGAATCAGAGTAGTGAAAGCCATTACAGCAACTGACCTAACTGAGGTCAGTCTTTGGTGAATCACAGAAACAGGTGGAGTTGTCAAACAAAGGAATCTTTGTTTACAACATACAAGGAGATCACAGGGAATAAGTTCCAAAGCCTTGACTGTTTGAACAGGAGAGAGATTTTTATTTAGTATTTAAGATGAATACTCAGAAGGGAGAGTTTTATTATTCCATGTATGGTTGGTCATAAGGTTGTGGCTGCATGCACATCCACATATGTATTTGTGCAATATGTATTGCATGTTCACCTGAATGAAGCTTGTATTCCACCGAGGGCAGAAACTTCAACGTTAGAATAAAGCAGAGGTAACTGTTGGACAAGGGAAAGGGACTCTGCAGATAGAAACTAGATGGGGTCTTGGGCTCATTTTCTGGGACAAGGAATGCAAGGCCTTGATTGCTTTTGAAATAGCACTAGGAGTTTTGCCACTGATTTATTGTCTCAATAGCTTAGGCTATTTCCTGGTCTGGTGGTGACTGTTAGTTTTCCCATTGCCTTGTTCCCTCAAAATCCTTAAGGAGTGAGGTTTTTGCATTTCTTTGTAAGAACCTCCCAGGAAGTTTTGGAAGAAGTGTGCTTGGGCAAGTACACAGGTGGGGTATAGATCATTGAAAATAGCTGGGGACAAAAAATGACTTTTCTTATGTCAGGAAAACTATATGTCATCTTAATTTTCTGGGAACCTCTAATTCTTTCTGCTGATGTTACCAGCAGGCTTCTGAGATATTACTGATTGTTCTCTTGAACCTAAGGAAAAAGAAATGTAGAAAGCAAAAGACAAAACTTTAAAATCTATCCTCCAACTCATCAATTCACTGCAGCCACCTCTCTGTCTTTCCCTTTCTCTTTTTCTTTATCTTTCTCTCTCACTTTCTCTCTCACATATGCACAACACACACAAATCATCTTAAAACAATTTTTAATTTTCCCTATTCCATTTTAATATACTTGAGGCATGATCATTTTCTTAGTAAATACAAGAAAAAAAAATCTAGGATTCCATCATTCTGTGTGATTAAAGTATAGAGGAATTTACTTCTAATAGCACTTATAAAAACACATTTTATTTATGTAATATTATATAATCAGGTGCCTGCATTTTTCTTATTCTCCAACTAGTGTTATTTGGCAATTAATATTTTGTCAATCAATATTCCCCTATATCTGAATGTGTGGGCAGTGAGAGATGAGTTAGAGGCAAGGATGGTGAACACTCCCAACAACTGCAGACTACATATATCTTAAGCCATGATTTTCTTTGCAAAGGTCAACATTGATAATGTTCTAGTCATACCTCCGTGTACCAGGAAAGAAGTAGCATATTTCTTGAAAGACACAGCTATCAAAGCTCCATTGAGAATCCGTAAAGATGGAGAAGGGATTTGCAAATTAAATATCTGATAATGGACATCTACTCTGATTATTTAAATATGAATAAAAATAAAAAACCTTACTAATAACCAAACAGAGTATCCAATTTTACATGTGAAGGAAATAATGGAAGAGACATGTCACCAAAAGTATATGGATGGCTTATAGGCACATGACAAATTTCTCAACATTTAGACATTAAAGAAATACAAATTAAAATCATAATGAGACATGCTTACATATCTATTAGAATGGCTAAAATTATAAAGGCTAATTGTACTTGGTCTGAGCTAGATTGAGAAGCAACAAAAAATCTAAACTGTTGTTGGCATATATCATGATACAACCACTTTGGAAAATAGTTTGAAAATTTTTTTAAATGCAAAATATGTTGCAGTTACAAAAATAGCCATTTTACTTCTAGGCATTTAACCAAGAGAAACAAGCCCTATGTTCATACAGGGACTTGTATATGAATTTCATAGCAGCTTTATTTTTAAGAATTGAAAACAGTGGAAATGTTCATCAATGTCCATCCATAGAGCAAAGAAAAATTATGATCTATTCATTAAAGAGATTACTATTCAACATCAAAATGAACTATTTACAATTGGAGATTCTCAAAGTAATGATGCTGAGAAAAGAAAAGCCAGGCAATGAATAGTATATACAGTGTGATTCCATGACTATAAAAAATCTAGAAAATACAAATTTATATATAGTCACAGTCATCAAATATATTGGTGTGATTTTAGTGCCTTCTTCTGTGATCCTATAGCTTCCTACACTTGCATCTCTGAGCATTTGTTACACCATGTGAAAATATGAACTCTTTCTCTTCATTCTGTCTTACTAGAATAAGAGTCCTTGAAATTTTATGGACAATTGAACTCTCAGTTATTAGCAGAAATTCTATCACACAGTAAGTTTCCAAATATAAAAGCCAGAGTTTTACAATGACTTCTAAGCTTTACATGATCTAGCCACTCATTTAACCTCTGTGACCTCTTTCCCTGCTACTCTTCAGTCACTCACAGTGGCCTCCTTGCTATTCCTCAGATATGCCAGGCATGATCCAACCTTATGGCCTTCAAGATAGCCAATTCCTTTGTCTGGAGTGACCTTATTGCTGATAGTTCTGGGCAAATTCATCACCTTTCCATACCTTTGTTCAATTGTCAGCTTCATTGTAACTACCCTGATCTTCCTATTAAAAATTTTAACTCCCCATCCCCTGCCTAGCAACCTTGATTTTTCTCACCCTGATCGAGTTTTTCTTTTTCCCCATTGTACTCATCCTTTTTGAATGCAGTATGCCATTTTTATTAAGGTTTATAGCTTTGAATTGTCTCACCCATTAAAATAAAAGTTCTACAAAGCCAAGTATTTCATTTACCAGTGTAGTCTGAAGTAATACCTGCCATATAATAGTTCAGTAGACAACTGGTAAATTTCAAAATAAATTAATGTTGAGAATATACTGAATTTCACAAGTCATTTCAATATTTATTTCCAAAAAATAAACTATGTAAAACATACCTTAAATTTACTTTCAAAATATTTTATAGCATATAATGGACAATATACATAAGCCTTAAAGAAACAATCCTATAAATAACCATTTCATACCTACTTAAAAACTACATAATACCACACTCCTAGATCCTCTCTGAACGCTCTAAAATAACCCTAAAGGAAATACATTTTTAAAAATAACAGATTTTTTGTCAAATAATTTAATAAAATAAAAGTTTCATTCATCTATGTAGATCATAATAAATGTTTTTAATAAGCATGAAATTATAACTCTGAAGTGTGCTAAAATGAAACCACCTGCTAAGGGTGAGAGAATAAAAATAAACATCATGTTTCCAAATAAGAGGAATTTATTACCTTTGAATCAAAGCATGTGGATTTGTTCAAACTGGCAATAAAGGAATATGGAGACACAAACCATAGAAAGTCATATTTTAGATTTCTAAAAGACTTCGAAGTGAAGAGTATACATTCACTTCTCACTTATTGCTCCTACATATTCATGAATTTGAGAGAAAATATAGGCCCTGTGTGTCTTAGCATCTAATGGGATATTTTTTGATATTTACATGCTTACACATAGTATGTGTTATAGTCTTCTCTTTTACATGCTGTAAAAAGGTTAACCCCTTTTCTGCAGAGATCTGAAAATGTGAAACAGTGCCTGAGTAGCTGAATTCATCTAATTCAAATTTCTTGCAGGTCTAAGACCTATTGTTTTTCACTTGACTGCCTCCTTTTTCATCTGTCAATTGGTTACAAATTCTGGTACTGAAGAGAATACATTGGGGCTGGTGGCTCAGTGTGTTAAAGCCTCTGCCTTCAGTTCAGGTCATGATCTCAGGATCCTGGGATCGAGCTCCACATTGGGACATAATGTAACGACAGATAGTTTATATGGGAGCCCTTTGGGTACTCTGGTGGATGAATGTTTTTAAATTAGTTTTTCATGGACATGGGGAGTTAGAGACGAGAAGGGAGGTGGGGGAAATTGGAAGGGGAGCTGAATCATGAGAGACTATGGACTCTGAAAAACAATCTGAGGGTTTTGAAGGGGCGGGGGATTTGGAGGTTGGGGTACCAGGTGTTGGGTATCATAGAGGGCACTGCTTGCATGGAGCACTGGGTGTGGTGCAAAAAGAATGAATACTGTTATGCTGAAAATAAATAAAAAATTAATTTAAAAAATATTAGTTTTTCGTAAACTACAAAAAAAAAAAAAAGAAAAGCGCTCCCATTTATAGCGTACACTTTATGGTTCACAAAGCACGTGCCAACAATAAAAATAATAATGGGTTACCGTTACACTTCATAGAAAAGGAGGTACAGGGAAATTGAATGAAAGGGAATAACAAAGTAGGTTCATAAGTCAATCTTCCTTGTAAAAAAATTAACCTGAAAGTGCGTTTCTGCCACCTCTCCTGTGTGACATTTTATCGATGGGAGATGGAAAATAAATGGTCTGGTTAACCTTTCCCTCCCCCTCAAAACCCATTATTTGAAAACACAAAAAGGGAAGTGAAGGGAGAAATCCTCCCACTCCCATTCCCACTCACCTCCATAGCCACCTCCTCTTCCAAGAACCTAGCAGACAAGGTGCCAAGAAGTGTTAGGTACCAGCAGTGGTCTCAGATCTCATTCAAGGATCATGGTGAAAGGCATTCAAAGAGATTGTGGGGGCACAGAGATCCAATTAAGGGGGACAAGTTTAAGGTTTGCCTGTTCCCCTAAAAACTAATGGCACTAGAGAAGATGACCTTTGGGAACTATAGCATAATGGATACAATGTGTAAAAAGCTTCAGTGAGTCATGGTGGGAAGAGGCCAAGAGGGCAGCAAACACAGTCTTAGATGATGTTATTAATAGCACTACAGGCTCTAGATTTCCTGTGGTGGTGTTCTTGGCAAGACCAGCCCGGCCAAAGTGGATACTCTCAACCTGGAACAGAGGGTCTTGGAGATGCCAGCACGTGAGGTATGATGAGAGGGTAAAATGATAGGAGGTGTCCTTTGGAAGGACTGACTCCTTGACTTTAAAAGGGAGAACCCAAATCTGTGGGTGAAATCTTTCTGGCTACAAAGAGGGCCAAGGCCTCCTAAGGTCAAGGTCTCCTCGTCACTTGCAAAGATGTCGAAGAACATATTCAGACATTTCAAAGATGTCCTCATATCATTGGTTCCCACTCTGGAATTCTATCAATAAGGTGAGAGTTCCTCTAGTTGAAAAAGAGATCTAAAAAGACTTCCCTTTCTCATGTAATTTCTGTAACCTCCAGGACACACCCACCTCCCCCTTCCAGCTCTGTAATGAAGCCACAGCTGGTGCCAATTTGTGGAACTCCTTAAAGGCTATTCTCCCTTATATACCCCGGGACCAAGTTCCCATGCTCCCTCACCCGATTTCCTGCACTCACCTCCCACCTGGTGTGTTCACACCTGCAAGTGCCTTTTACCAACCCCTTTGCCAAAAGGCAGCCAGAGTGACCTTTCAAAGACCTATCAGTTCCTGGCATTTGTCTCCATAGAAATCTGCACTGATCTTCTAACAAATTCTCAGTCCTCCAAAGGCACCCATAATCCTCCCATCAGTCTATTCATACCCCTCCAACTGACTGATGCCTGTTCTGCCCCATCTCTCTGCCCTTCAACCACACTGCCTCCTTCTTCCTGTGGAGACCTCTCATGCCACCTGCCTCCAAGCACAGGTGATTCCCATTGATGGGAAGACCCTCTTCTCTCCCCCATCTCCCCACTCCAGTTACTCCCACTTATTCGTGAGCTCACAAGCCCCATGGTACACACTCTCCATGCAGCCTGCTCTCTCTTTTCTAGCACTGGCCTCCGTTTCTAGCTGTGCTTGTGTCATGGATGTCCCTCCCCAGCTAGCCTCCAAGCTCTCTTTCCCTTTAGCTCCAACACCTGACACAGTGCCTGGCACGTAGTAAGCCCTGGCTAGCTTCTAAGAGCCTCACTGAGGGACTGAAAGCATTTTAAAAATGTCACCACGTAGGCTCCAAACTGTAGGCAAAAAAAGCTTTGCCTGGATTGACATTTTAGAGACGTATTGGTCAAGTTGGATGTGTTCACTGACTTTACCTTGTAAAATTAAAAAAAAAAAAAAAAGACCTCTGTATCGCTTCGCATCTACCGAAGGCGCATGTATACTCCTAGACCACGTTATGAGCTTAATGGAAGGAGACAAGATGTTTTCGCTAAGAAAATGTATAAGACTTTTGAGGTCAAGTGGGAGGAAACAGTCCGTTTGTTGGAGCATTGCTATCTTACTCTATCACAGCCACTCATAAAAATCTGACACGGGGTGAGTCAGAATTGTCTGTCGGAGATGAGTTAGATCTGGCTCATGTTCCTACAGACATGAAAGCCAGAAACGAAGAAGGAGGCTTTGAAAGCGTGGGTTGAGGAGGCCGTGTGGTTCACTGCGATGAGCTAAGTGCCCAGGGCCACCAGCAGACATGCTGGCCTGTATCCTTCCTTTGTTCTGGGGTCTCTCTTGCACCATGTGGTGAGGCTGGTGGCTGGGAGCAGCTCAGGACAGTACCCGGTGGCATCTTAATTCTCCCACCCTCCTGTGGGCTCCAGTGGGCTCCAGTAGGTCCCAAGGGACAGCCTGCCTTCCTTGAAAAGCCCAGTAGCACTGGGAGCCGAAACTGGGGCCAAAGAGTGAGCACCCTGTTTGACAAGCTGGAGCAGCCACCTCTTCTTCAGATGCAGGGGGAGCCCTGGCATGCTGACTCCTCCCTTCTCCCTTTCCCCTTTCCTCTCTTCCTCCCTCTTTCCTTCCCCTCTCTCCTTCCCTGGTGGTGCCCTTTCCCAATGCCCACTTCATCCCTTTTCCTTTCTACATACCTGTCTTCTAGAGTTTCTTCTCTTTCCTCCCCATTACTTCCCTTCATCTGAATCTCCTCTTTGGTCCCTTTGTCCCTGCTCTCTGCTCCTCCTCCCCTTCCCTGGCCCCTGTTCAGCTCCATACTGAATGCAGGCAGAGCTGGACTAACATGCTCACTTGCTAGCTCAGCCACCCTCCAGAGAAGTCACTCTTCGGTGGCCACCTTCCTGACCCCCTGGTCGCTTCTCCACTTGTTCAGATATTGCTCTGAAGTCTGAGGAGGACAGAGCGGGGCTGCCACAGAAGCAGGCCAGAGGAGAAACCAAAACATGTGTCCACACTGTCCCCCAGCACTGCTGCTCTGAGAGCTTTCAGAGTCCTCAACAGGGTTAGGATTTAGGGGCTTCTTCAGAACCGGGAGTGAAAACAACCATAGGTCAAAAGAAAAGCTATGGCACCCACAAAAAATAATAATCACAAATGAAAACTATGTTAACTCTGAGTCCCAAAGTCGAAAAATTGCCTTGAATCTGTCTCTAGAAAGCACCCAAGGCCTCACTCTCTGGGTTCTGGGTGCCCTGGAAATGGCAGGAGGCTCTGAAAAGCGCGTGGGGGTGCTGAACTATGGGGGCTAGCCTGCCCTCTGGCGGGGGGGGGGGTACCTCCTGTGGCGCTGTCCCGGCCTGACCCCCTGCGGACAGGGTGTGGCACAGCGTCTGGGGTGGTCCTGGTGCCCTGGGGTTGGCGGGAGGCTGGGGCCCAAACATCCCACGCCCAGCTCCTGGACCGCGTTTTCTGCTTCAGGTGAGGGCGCGTCGTGGTGTCACTTTACCTGTGAGTAGAGGGTCCTCCAGAGAAGCCATTGGGCGGGGAGGGGCAGCAGGCGGCGGGAACGGGAACAGGACACCACGGCCTCATGGGCTAGGCTGGAGCATGAGAGTGCAGGGGCAGCGAGTATGGTGGGTCCTGCAGTCCCGAATGGGCTGCAGCACAGCACCCTGGCGCTGTGCGCCCCTCCTTCCCGCCTGGGCAATTAGCAAAGCCCCTTCTCCCGGCCGCCCCCGACCCGCCCCCGCCCCCGCCCCCCTCCCTCCTGAGTCCTCTGAGAGCTCACTTCCAGCTTTGGAAATTAGCAAAGACCCTTCTCTACGCTGGCACCACCCCCTCACTTCTGAGGCCAGAGCCCATGCTGGGGTGCAGGACTAAGCCCTGGCATGCTGCTGCATTGCCAGCGCCTGCGCTGGGCAGCCGCCTAGCCTGGCTCCCTGAGCGGGTGTCCACGCGCAGCCTGGCTGCCAAAAGATCATCAGTCCTAAACGCCGGCTGCACTCTTGGGTCAGTTTGCTGGCTTCCAGTTTGCGCCCATAGCCAGGAACCAGCTTCCCCATCACAGGCCTGGGCTGAGATGCCTGCCTGGGATCTGTCTGAGTAGTCTCCTCCACTCCAGGCAGGGATGGCACTTCGACCTGGATGTTTGAGTTTTTGGTTTGTTTTTTTGGTCATTGGTTATTACATGACCTCCAGGGTAGGTGCTCCACAAAGGGAGTGAAAACAGGACGGCATAATAGCATACAGCCATTCTAGAAAAATAGCTTGGGGTTCTCTCGGGAACGCGGCATTGGTCCTTGCACTATGGTTTAATAGAAAAGGGATTATGCACCAAGTTACTTAAATGAGCATAGGTTGAAATCGTTTACTGAGAGTAAATATTTTAAATAGTTATATTTTAACTAAATCTATTATCAATCATAAATCTATTACACGAAGGTTACAGGCAATTTAAAAGCAAGAGCACTCTCTTCAGGGTTTTAAATAACCCCTGTCTGTCTTGGCACAAGAAATGCAAAGATAGGAAATCGTTTGTAAAAGATCATATAATAGATTTTACTAATTCTATTTATTTGACAGACAGAGATCACAAGTAGGCAGAGAGGCAGGCAGAGAGAAAGATGGGGAAGCAGGCTCCCGGTCAAGCAGAGAGCCTGATGAAGGGCTCGATCCCAGGACCCTGAGATCATGACCTGAGCCCAAGGCAGAGGCTTAACACACGGAGCCACCCAGGCGCCCCCAGATGAAATACATTTCTGACTTAGAAACTTCAGATAGAATTATTTTGTCCATGATGACAACTGAAGAAAATGTGTCATCCCTAAACCTAACCTTAAACCCTACCAACGCTGAAACCTAAGCTGACCTTAAAGCCCAAACTAGAACCCTGAATCCCAAACCTGGAATGGAACCCAAAGCCTGTACCTGAGCCCTGGATCCAAGCCCTGAACCACGAACCCAAACCCTAAACCAGACCTCCAAGTCATGAAACCTGAACCCAAATCTCAGCATGAAGTCAAACCCCAAATTTGACCTTGAACTTTATCCCATAAGCCCTGAGTCTTAAAGCCTAAATCATAAACTTAAAGCCCTAAACTATAACTCTGTTCCCTGTCCTTCACTCTAAACCCTCACCCTAACACTAAACCCAAAGCCTGATCTAGAACTCTGACTAAAACCTGAACCTGTACCCAAATTCAAATGCTTCACCACACTTTGCTTAGGCACTTGCCATTGATGGATATTTGCAGTTTCTACCTTTTGATTCTTGTGAACATTGTTTGGGTTGGGGGCTAGGGTTAGGGTCTTGGATTAGGGTAGGGTCCAGGCTTGAGACCAAGTTGAGGTCAGAGTGTGGGTCTGCATCAGGGTCATGTTCAGTGACACTGTTTGGGTCAAGGACTGTTGTAATTCCACATTGTTTCCAATTCATTGTTCCTTAGCTATTTGGGGGGAAGTTGGGGGGTATTGGGCTCCATGCAGCTTGAATTTCCGGAATGAAATGGCATCAGCTGGACCCCAGGAGGGAGCAGGACCTTCCACTGAAGGGTGAGCTCCCACAGTCCTGCACTGCCTTGCACCGCCTGCAGAGGGCGCCAGACCCCAGCTCCCGCCCTGAGCCCAGGCTGCACAGCCACAGCTGGGACCAGAGCCCCGCCTCTTCAGGACCCACTGTGGAGACTTCTGGAGAATGTGGGGCGCCTCCCACCCTGACAGGACAAGCTGAGGAGGGAGTGGCTCTGCATCCACACTGACCGGACCCCTTGTGGAGGACGCGCCCACACTGGCAGCAGTCCAACCTCCTAAGGACCAGATGCTGGAGGAGCTGAGGAGAAGCCGCCTGAGTGGACTGTCAAGGGGTTCGTGGTCTCAGGACCCCACAGAGAAAGGGAGCCCTATGTAGACACTGGGGCTTCCGTCGTTTTGTGTGAGGAGACGTGGACTCCTGCTGTGCTGTGCGCGGGGCTGTGGGGTCCCCCCTTTCTGGGCTCGGGTGCTCCTAGGTCCTCATCTGTGTTTGTGTGCTCGCGGATTCGGTTCCTGGGGCTCCTCAGATGGTCTGAGGTCAGGGAGCGTCCGCCTGCTTCGGTGCTTGTGCTCTCCCCACCTCAGCCCTGCGGGGTCCTTCCCGTGTCCACACCCACTCCAGGCTTGCGCCGAGTCCGGAAATTCGGGAGCCAGAGTGAGGACTCTGTAGACGGTTTTGGGGAGAGTAGGTATTTTCCCAGTGTGGGTTCTACCCTGAGCACAGTGCCTCCCCATCTCCGTGTGTACCCCTCCCTGTCTGTCGTCATTGTTGCAGGGCTGTCAGATGACAGGTCTGTCACCTTCTTGGTTCAGGGGCCTCCCGGGTATCTTGCTGTCTTGGATGCAGGTGTAAATGAGATCGTTCTCCGCAGTCTCTTTTTGATGGTTCCTTCCGAGCACGTAGGAGTGCCACTAATTTGTGCATATTGATTTTGTTCCTTGCAAGTTTTTGAATTTATTAGTTCAATTGGCCTTAAACTCAATCTGCCAGTTATTTGACCAGCAGCATGGGTTTAATTGGGAAGAGCAGAGAATGGCAGTCTGGGCTGAGCAAGCTAAGGTCCCATCACAGGCAAGTGCGAGAAACAAAGGAGAGGAACATTATTTCATGGAGGAGGAAGAAGTTGGGAAGGGTGCTTGAAGGAAAGTCCCTTGGAGAAAGGCAGGGTGAT
The DNA here is from genome assembly GCF_964662115.1 of Mustela nivalis. Lineage (NCBI taxonomy): Eukaryota > Metazoa > Chordata > Mammalia > Carnivora > Mustelidae > Mustela > Mustela nivalis. The sequence continues at coordinate 510,383 of NW_028136260.1, read as the reverse complement.
GGAGAATTCTCACCAGCTGAGCTGCAAAGCTCCTACAAAAAGTCAGGAGATGAACCTCCAGCTTCCCGTGTGAGGCCTGGAATTGGTGAGTCTCTTCTGTGGGGGATTGCAATGTGGGGTCTGTAATGGGCACTGAGCACCAGGCGCTCCCTTCCAGCCTCCCCTTCTGGCATCCCCAGTCCACTTTACTGGGGCTTCCCTTCCTGCTTTTGCACAGTTCTAACCAGCTTGTGGTGGAACGTTGTGGAAAAACTGAAATTCCAAATCCACTGCTTCTACTGCACCTGAGATACAGGGGCCCATGATTTAATTCTCCCACGAGTCTCTTGCTAACATGTGTCCTCTCCATGTTGGGTGACCTGGATTTGGGAGGGCTTGGCCTCCATCCCAAAGTCTGATGTTCTCGCTGCTTCCGTGTCATCGTGCTAACATGGATATTTGGAAGATTCATTTCCTCTGTGGTGATTTCAAAGTGCAGTCAGCTTGTTATAGCAGCACAAATACGTGCTGTCTCCACACTCAGATTCCCCAGCCGTCATTTCTTTATCACGTTTGCCACTTCACACGGGATGCTTCAGTGTGTTTGATCCCACACCAGGACAATGTCCTGCAGAACCACCACATAACCTGAAATGAGGAGATCATTACAGAACCCATCCAAGGGTTAGTGTTAGGAACCAGGGACATGGCAGGGCTGATCTGAAGACCCCATGGAGAGCTGTCTGGGTGGCTGAGTTGACAGTGGAGGTGAGGGTGAGTGTCTGGCTCTGGCTTTGTGTCCAGGAGTCAGCTCTGTGTGGGTGTGTCCTCAGCTAGGCATGCAGATTTCTGCTCCTCTGAATCCTTTCCGGAGTTCCAAATGGCACAGTTTCCTTCTGGGCAGCAGGCTGAGTCCTCTGGGATTGCCCATGTGTCCCCAAATTGTAGGGCACCTACTGCAAGGCCTTTGGGGTCAGAATCTTGAAAAGCAAACCAAAGGTTATGGTTAGGGACCACAACATGGCAGGCCCGATCTGCCAGCACTCTGTCCATCTTTCTGGGGGAGGGGGCAGTCGAGGGATTTGTTCAGGTTGAGTGTCAAGCTCCAGGTTTGCATCCAGGGGCCTGCTGAATATGGGGCTGTCCAGAGGTAGGAATGCAGATTTCAGTTCCTCTGAATCCTTTCTGGAGTTCCAAATGGCATGGTTCCTTTCAGGGTGGCAGGGTTAGTCCTATGGTGTTCCTCACTGTCCCCAATCTCTGAGGCTTTGGAGCCAGGCCGTCGGGGACAGACAAACACAGGCTGGAGAGCTTTAATGTCAGAAATGTATTTTCGCACAGATCTGGAGGCCAGAAGTTCCAGATCAAGGTGCCAGCAAGGTTGGTCTCCAGTGAGCTTTTTCTTGTTGTTCTATAGATCACTACCTTTTCAACTGTGCCCTCAGATGACCTCTTCTCTGTGGGCCCCCAGAGGGGAGGTAGGGGGAGTGCTTTCATGTGTTTCACCCTTATGAGGACACCAGTCCTAGCAGATTAGGACTCCTGTGACCTCACCAAGCCTTCAGTACCTCCTTCTAGGTAGGCCCTATCTCCAGATGCAGTCACACTGGAGATTAGGAATTCTTCATATGACTTTTGTGGGGACACAATTCAGTCCATAACAATTAGTACAGGAGAAAAGCCATGGAGAGAATTCTAGAGGAGTCACACGTTGATGTTATAAGGTAAGTGGGTATAAAAGAGCACCTCTGAAGTCCAATAGGTCATTAGAGCTAGAGGCTGACAGGAAAGTCCCGTACGTGCCACAGTTTTGAGTTTGATGCAAGCGCAACTCTGAAGGGAAGATATTTGGGAGGCCTTGGCCGACCACTACTTCCAGCCAGGGGTGATTCTGGAGGGAGTATCTCTCGGAGTGCTGCCTAGAATCAAGACTTTGGGGTTGGAAAAGTGCCACTTCCAAAGCTGGAGAAGGATGGTGCTGTAAGTTACTTGAAGAGTACTGTTCTGGGAGATAGGAGATCTGGGGTGTCTTCTTTGTTCTGCTGCTGACCAGATGTGAAAATGCAGATTAACTCCCTAACCATCTCAGTTCTACCACCATGTGCTGCTGTCATGTGTGCCAAGCCCCAGAGTTAGTTTGATCCATAAGCAGAAGCCGGTCTTTTAGTTCCCAATCTCTTAATCGGGCTGATCGTCACAATATATAGCGGACACGTGACAGCCACCGGGGAGAAGTAAGGGTTGTCTTCCCCTCAGGGAGAGTGGAAAAGCTCTAGGAGAGGGCATACCCGTAGACCAAAGGCAGCCAGTGCTGGGGAGTGGAGCCACGGGGAAGAGTGTGCTGATGACAGCCTTGTGGAGGGAGGGCAGAAAGAGCCACCACCATGACACTTGAGTTACAGATCGAGATTGGGGATAGAGAAGGGATCAGGGCACGGTAGAGCAGCAGCTGGCAAAGTGATTCTGTTGAGCTTAAGCTCATAGTGCCTTAGCGAATTAGAATGGGAAATGCCTTGCTATTGTCTGTGACTCTGTGATTGTGTGAGTATGAGTGACAGAGTGGGGACAAAGAGAGAAGGAGAGAGAATACATTAAATTTTAAAGAAGGACAATAAGGGACGCCTGGGTAGCTTACTCAGTTAAGCATCTACCTTTGGTTCAGGTCATGATCCCAGGGTCCTGGGATTGGATCCCATACCAGGCTCTAGTGGGGGGCCTGCCTTCCCTCTGCCTGCAGCTCCCCTTGCTTGTGATCTCTCTCTTCCTCTGTAACAAATAATAGTAAAAAATAAACAAGGGCGATACGTTATGTTTACTTTTGTTTCTGATGCCAGACATGGGTTCAGAGGATTGAAGAGGGAGATCCAAGGAGCTAGCCTCTCAAGAGGAGTGAATACCTAGTCACTGGTAAGACCCCTGGTCCTGCAATACAATATGGCTCCTGTGATCTGGGTCCTGTTAAATGCCCCTCGCCATCCTTCACCTGATAGTTTGATTCTTCATTGCGTTCAGTGTGGGGAACTGGGAGAAGCTATGACACTTGGCCCTTTGTGGAGGAATGTTAGTAGTATAAATAGCAATAGTTATCAGTTCTGGAGCACTTCCATGACTCTGCTGCAGGCACTCTGCTGTGACCTGGGTTTATAGCAGTGAGATAAACATAGAAATAGATGTGGGCTCTGTTCCCAAGAATCTGAAACCCACTATTCTCCTTGTCCCCTTCCCATTCTGTCTTCTTCAGCCCTTGTGCAATCCCACCAAGCAGGAAGCTTGCTTCTCCCCTTCCCTCTCCTGCTCCCCCTGCTTGTGCTCTCATTCCCTCTCTCTGACATGTAAATAAATCAAATGTTTTAAAAAATTATAAAAAAGGCAAAACAAATAACCATTTTTGGAGAGTGATTTTCTGAATGCAGTTATGGGCAGTGCTGGGTACTGAAGAAGACGCTCTGCTGACCAGAGGAGTGGGGAAATTACAGAACAAATTCCACAGGTCATTGAATATATCACATTCATCACCCCACCCATAGCACTCATTAATCTCTAGCCCAGCCAATATGTTGGTTATAAAAATGAGCTTTCTCCAAACTGACAGGAAGTTCTCGTTTTAGCAATGTAAATCATTCTGATCTTTATCACTAATGTGATCTAATCCTGTCTAGTAAAGAAACTTGAGAGTTCTATATCTCTGTAAGCATTTAAGAAAAACAATGGACTCTACTCTAATTACTTTTTAACTAACTTGACTTGCCAAAGGAAGGAGAAAGTAAATATCAGAAATCTTACCACTAAGCACAAGTTGCAAGTTATACCTGCCAAAATGTGGTTCAAAATATAAGTAACCAGTCTCCTTAGAAGCCTTTTACCTTCTTATATCTGTTATGTTGGGTAAATGAGTAGTTACTAGAATACAGCTGGCTCAGTGATCACAATTCTGCTTACCCTCAGAAATATAAATAGATTACATGTTTAGCCCGGTAACTGGACACTGATATAGAATTATTCACTGGCTGATTCCTAGATCAGAAACCACAAAAAATTTTTCTTTTTTATGGAAGTATGGCTGTTACAATAGTCTCACCTGTACCTCATAGTGATTGACTTAACTACTCTATACGTTACAACTCTAGATGTAACATTTTAATAAAACAACAATATCTTTGATGGTATCATGGAAATGTAAGTGCCTTGTGCACTTTTCTTAATGTGTATAATTACCTAAACATCATAGTAAGTAAATCAAGGCCATTGTCAAGCTTCCGTCAAGGAGAGTCCTTAACTAGAGGGATTTCCCATTGCTCTCAGGATGATAACCTCTGAGTTACAGGTTCCGTTAGTTGGCCACACACATTTGGAGCCTTGTGGACTTTCTGACAGCTGAGCAGCATATCTGTTTCAAGCATTGTGATCCCTGTTCTTACTGCAAGAGTGACAGTTGTCACTTTTCCTTTGACCCCTGTCTTTAGGAAAGTGTCTGACTCAGAAAGTCGAGTCAGTACCCCCCAAAAATATTTTCAGGAGAACCACCTCAAAGATGATCACCTGAGATACTGTCAAGAAAAAAAAAAACTGAAATTCTAAGCAACATCCATAAAAAGTATTTTCATGTTGATAAGGAAAGATTTTCCCCTAAATACCAGAGAGGCTCCATGAAAGTGAGATTTTTACCTATTTTGTTCACCGTGTCACCAGTCCCTAGAAGAGCGCCTAAGACATCACTCAAGATTAGGTTGCTTTGAATGAATCAAATGAATGAATGAACTGTAGCCTTTGATAGTGAGGTAGTTTATGGTCCTTAGGCAAGAGATGTGATTTGTGTTGGGATTTCAAGAATGGGAGGTGCCGAAGAGAAAATTGAGAAGCTAAATGTGAAAATATGCAATTTACTGACTGGAGTAGTTCTGAATATATTTCAAACATAATTAAACTATGGCTGTGGGTCTATATGCGTTTTCATAATTTTCCCTTGAAAATGTGAGGCATACAGATGTCATCTCCAATGAATTCTCCTTGTCCGTATACAGAATCACCAAAAAAAAAAAAAAAAAAAAGGCATTCTGACAGTCTTCAGACCATCCACTCCAGGATTGTGACTCTTTCTTCTCCATGTTCTTTCTGACATCATGGACTTTCAGGTTGACCTCTCTCATCTTGGGTCCCACTCTCATTAGCTGTAGAAGTCATGCGATGTTTGTGATGTGAGGGTGGCAATACTCTCTGACTTTTGGTTACAATATGTCTTTGAAAGCCAGTGTTTATTCTGCTTTTACAGCATTTCTCCATTTGAATTGGCCACCTTTTAAGTGGTCATTAGCCACATGTGGCTACTAGCCATGAGACTTGGACAGCAGAGGTGTGGAAAGTCCGCACATTCTTCCACTCAAAGGATATTGTGAGTTATGCTACATCTTTTTTTTTGAAGTGCCTTTTTTAGATATTTAAATTCAATTAGCCATTAGATAGTACATCATTGGTTTCAGAGAATTCAGTAACTCATCAGTTGTGGATAACCCTTGGTGCTCATCACATCACGTGTCCTCCTTAATGCCTATCACCCAGTTTCTCCATGTCTCCCACTCCCCTCCCCCCCAGCAACTCTCAGTTTGTTTCCTATAGTTAAAGGTGCCTCATGGCTTGTCTCCCTTTCTGATGACTCCCATTCAGATTTCCCTCCCTTCCCTCTGATCCTCTGTACTACATCTTAATCTCAACAGTCAAGCAGTGGTAGTAATTCAGTCATGGAGTCATGCATATTCTAAATCTGATGAGGTGGATTCCCATACTGCCTTTGTCTCTTCCAGAGCGCTTACATTTGTTATATTATTGCTGCTGTGTTCATGTTTCTCGTTCACTGAATGTCTGATAAAAGAATTAGTAAAATGTGTGACTGCAGAAAATACAATGGTCATGGATGATGAAGATTTTCTCCTTGACCAGACTCGAGTCAAGTTCCTCTGAGTCCTCTTTCTGTCTACCTTGACCTTAGGCTCCGCCCACTTAGCCCAGTTTTAGCAAGAAATCTGCTTGGTCATTTTTCAGCAATCTTCTATCCTACTCTTGATATCTGATCAAATTCCTTATCTCTCACCCCTGGTATCTTACCACTTTTTTTTTTTTAAGATTTATTTATTTTGACAGAGAGAGAGCCTGAGCAGGGGGAATAGCAGAGGGAGAGAGAGAACCAGACTCCCCACTGAGCAGCAAGCCCAATGCCAGGCTTGATCCTGGGATCAGATCATGACCAAGCCAAAGCCAGAGATTTAACCAACTAAGCCACCCAGGTGCTTCAGTATCTATAACCCTTAATATCTGATCCAATCCCTTATTCCCAGGGCACCTGGTTGGTGCAGCTGGTTGAACGTTTGACTCTTGGTTTCTACTCTGGTCATGATCTCACGGTCCTGAGATTAAGCCTCACCTCAGGCTCTATGCTCAGTGAAGAGTCTGATTAAAATTCTCTTTCCCTCTCCCTCTACCCCTACCCCTGCTCCCTCTCTCTAAAATGTATTAATAAGTCTTTTAAAAAATTCCTTATCCCCTGATCTCAATAGTTTATGACCCTAGCCTTCCTTCAGCAATATTACTGTCCAGATGGTTTAGCCAGAATCCCTTCATCCTTACCCTTGATGTTCCATCTTAATTTTACATTCAGTGATCCCCACCATGCTCTTTAGCTGTAAATCTCCATTTGTCTGAGCTGAGCCAGATTTCTCTCCCATACTATACAATAAAATCTCATCATAGTAGCATCCCTTGAATAAAATCTTCCTTACTCTCTTTAATGGGTGTCACAATATTTTTTTTTTCTTTAACAGTCAGGAGGGTGCTAATGGAGTACCATGACAAAAGGCCTAACTTCCTATAATGGACATTTCTTTGGTTTACCTGACAAATACTCTTTCTCTCTTCTAAGGAAAATTTCCGGTTCTCAGTATAACTGCCAACTGGCCCAGGGGTGGACAAGTGAGGCAGATGAGACCAAAATGAAAATTCTGTTGAGACACTGGACCTTGAGGATTCAAGCCAAGGACATAAAAGTGTTGGTACTCCATTATTCTGATGGTCCGTTAACTCTTGCTTTTTTGGTTCCTGTGTCTATCACTGCCCCTGCCTTTTTGAAGATAATGACCATTCATCTGAGTACACGGTTCACAGAATCCCTTTGCAGTGGCCCATGCGGGCCAAGGTAGTAGAGCATAATAGATCTCTGTAAGTTTTTAAAAAATGTCTTTGTCCCTGTTGCCCATGGCCATTAAAGACCAAAGGTCGGGGGTAGGGGGATATTGGAAAAGGTGAAGTTATAGTTACTCACTGATTTTTTGATTGGTAGAGAGAAAGCAACACCTACATACAGGGCCAGTGGGTGAGTGGAGGAAACATCTTTGGCTCTAGGAGGAATGGGGGAAGGAGGAATATTAATAATCTTTGTCTTTGGAACTGCCCCTGAAGACTTCCCCACACAGGAAAATGACCTAGCGTGACTCTCCTAAACTTCGGCAAGCCCCTTAAATTTAACTGACTTCTAGATCTGATACTCCCTGCTGGATAACTCTGATCATTATTGGATTGTTACTTATTTTATTTTAAAATTATTTTTAAAGAAAATTTTAATCTAAATACAATTAATTAACATATAATACTAGTTTCAGACATACAGGTTAGTGATTCATCAGTCTTTTGTAACACCCAGTGCTCACTGTATCACATGCCTTCCTTAATGTCCATCACCCAGTTACCCCATCCACCCATCCCTCTCCCCTCCAAGAACCCTCAGTTTGTTTACTGTGATTAAGAGTCTCTTCTGAGGGGTACCTGGCTGGCTCAGTGGGTTAAAGCCTCTGCCTTCAACTCAGGTTATGATCTCAGGGTCCTGGGATCGAGCCCCACATCAGGCTCTCTGCTCCCTGGGGAGTCTGCATCCTCCTCTCTCGCTCTTCCTGCCTCTCTGCCTACTTGTGATCTCTGTTTGTCAAATAAGTAAATAAAAATCTTTTTTTTTAAAGTCTCTTCTGGTTTGTCTCCCTCTTTGACTTCATCTTGTTTTATTTTTTTCCTTTACTCCCCTATGATTCTGGTTTGTTTCTTGAACTCCACATATGAGTGAGATCATATGATAATTGTCTTTCTCTGACTGACTTATTTCGCTTGGCATAATACCCTCTACTTTCACCCCTGTCATTGCAAATAATTGCCATTTATTTTAACTCGACAGAGAAGGCCACTAGAAACAGCAGGTGATGGCCCCAGCTCCTGTTCCTCCATGCAGAACATCTGTCAACACCTGTGGACATCTTTTCCTCCCCCCATTCCTATGAATGTTGCTCAGTTGTTACATGGCATGGACAAATGCTGTTGGCTGGTGGCATGGACACACTGGACAAGCTTGGCCTTCGGTAAAACAAAGACTGGCTTCAATTACTCCAACTGAAACAGGAATGCTTGGATGAACAAGCCTGCCAGGAAGTCCCACTGGAGGTACTCAACCTGTGCCCCTTCCCTCCTTGGACCAAGAACCTGAACTTGAGAGATGAATGGCTTATCCAAGGTTATGGCAAGGTTACACAGACCTGAAACTAGACACAGGTGTACATGCCTATTGATCAAGGCTGGCTGAGAAATCGAACTGCCTCAAATCTTGATTCTTTTTGCCACTTCTTATTCTCTGACCCTGTTTTTCATAGATTAGGATGTAGGAATAATAAAAATATCAGCTAATGGGGTATCCTGACTTTTTGATCTTTTAGTTCTTGTCAGACATTTACCATAATGCTTAGCACATGGATATGTGTGTGCACACACGTGCACATGCATGACACTCAAAAAATTGTTCCCTGATATTAACTTTATCAGTGCACTTTGCATCCACCACCAATTGGCTGTTTTGTCACAAACTGATTAAAGCAGAACTGTCAAGTGAGGAACTTCAAAGCCAAAGCATTAAGTGCTTTGAAAAACCAGCACCTGGGAGGATTTGTCTCAGCATCTGTGATTAGAAGGCAGCAAAAAGAGACTTTGGGGACACAGTTCACCCCTTCATGAAGCAGCCATTCAGAACTTTCTCCGAAGGGCTAATGCCTAATCTTCCAAAGACCAGCAAGAACAAGCTTATGGTCTGTTAAAATCAGATTTTTAAAAGATTTTTATTTATTTATTTGAGAGGGAGAGAGAGAGAGTGAGAGTGAGAGCATGAGAGGGGAGAAGGTCAGAGGGAGAAGCGGACTCCCCATGAAGCTGGGAGCCTGATGCAGTCCTTGATCCTGGGACTCCAGAATCAAAATCAGTTTGATTGACTCAATACAGTCAGGGAGGACAGTCCTCAGGAGTCACAGAATGCTGGTTGCCATGAGGGAGGAGTCTTTTACAAAGTCTGGGCTCTCACAGAAGGAGTCTGAAGCACGTGTATGGAAAGCAGAGGTCAGTTCTGGATTAGAAGCTCTTTCTGAGGGGAAATGAGTAGAAGCAGGGATTAACCAGGACTTGGGCTCTGCTTTATTCAGTTCAAGTTGCTGCAACAAATGATGACAGACTGGGTGGCTGAAACAGCAAAACATGTACTATTCCTTGCAGTTCTAGAGACTGAGAAGTCCAAAAGCAAGATCCTGGGAGATCTGATATCTAGCAAGAGACTGCTTCATTATCTACAAATGCCCATATTTCTGTTGTAGACTTGCATGGATGACAGCTGGCAGAACAATCTCTCAGGTCGTTTCTCAGAAGTGCTTTTATCTCATTCACAAGTGTTCCAATCTCATGACCTCACCACCTCTCAAAGCCCATACCTCCTGATGGCACTCCTTGAGGGTCAGGGCTTCAACATCTGAATTGGGACAAGACACAAACATTCAGTCCATTAGCAAGTGTTGTCATGAGGACAGCATAGCTTATCAACTGGGTATCCCCAGGAATCCATGGGACTAGCAAAGCAGAATCTGGGGGTGTCACTGGTAGGAAAGCAGGAGGTCCCCAAGAGACAGTCCTCATAGCATTTTACAGAGACAGCAGGACCCTTGAGAAACAATAGTTTCCGTGACCCATACACCAGCCTTTATCTATGCCTGTCCTCCCTGCTGGATTCACAGCAAGCCTACTTCTTTCTTTTCCAGTACAAATGGATTTCCACTCTCTGAATCCTGATGAATTTTTGCTCTTTTGCAGTTAGTAGGTTGTCCCTCAGGATTCTGCATGTCTGGATTTGCAATCGTGGAAACTGCCAAAGGTCTAGGGACCTACATGGCAGAACCCGGCCTCTACCACTATTGCCCAAGGTAGGGACTCTGGTCCCTTGAGTGTCCTGTGCTGCTGTCAAAGGTCTGTGTGCATTGGCTTATTGTTTTTTTTTTTAATGTAATTGCTTATACGTGTGTTTCATCATGCTCAAGTGGCCTTTCTGTGAAAAAGTGGCCAAGCTACACCTAGAAGTCACTGAAGAAAGTTCTAAGAACTCCTGGTTAGTATGAGGCTAGAGAGAGAGAGAAAGAGAGAAAAGAAATCTGCCTCTCTGCATTTTGCAAGTCCCTGGGCAAAATCTGTTGGCTGTGCACTCCTCACACGAAGATTCCAGGCAGGGAGACCCTCCTGAGCCTCATCTCCCTGAGTTCCTCTTCCAGAAGCAATCCCTAGTTTGAGACCAGGGTTAGCGAAAATAGAGCAGCAAAGCAGGGTCCAGAAGGAAGGACTGCCACAGACCATGGAGCACCAGGGGGACAGGCTGGTACCTCCTCACGGTTGGGGTACAAATGGGCTCAGCTCAGCAGGTATAGGGGTGCCCTTGGCCCCTCTGGTGGGCTTTGCAGTGCCCCAATCTCAGGAAGAAAAAAGGCTGGCTCATGTGACTTATTTTTGACTGGGAATGAGCTGACAGCAATGGAAATAAACAAGTAGGGAATGATGTTGGAAAGTTGGAGGGTTTGTCCTTTATATCTCAGCTTTCTCTCCTATCTTCCCTTGCTCTGTAGTGTGTTATCAAAGAAGTTTTTGGCATGATATTCCTGTTCACTGATTAACTCTTGAGCTGTGTCTTTTCTGCTGTTCAGCTCATCTGGTGAATTCTTTTACTGTAAAAAGTATCTTGCCCTTGCAAGGGCAATGGCAAGACCTGAGAAATCCCAGAGATTTCAGCTTGCCACCCAGAAGGAAACCAGGCTATTTGGAATGCTGGAAAGGATTCAGAGTAGGGGAAATCATCTTGGACATCTGAGACCACCCCCACATTCAGCGGTCCACTGGACACAAACCCAGACCTTGATACTGATCCTGAACCATGCTCTCAACTCAGACCCCTGTGATCCTCGCCACAGTGCTTTCAGATCAGTGCAGCCATGCCCATAGGCACAAACTCTTAAGCCTAGATTCTGTCCTGAGAGGTCTGTCCCCGACGGCCTGGCTCCAAATCCTCAGAGATTGGGGACAGTGAGGAACACCATAGGACTCACCCTGCCACCCTGAAAGGAACCATGCCATTTGGAACTCCAGAAAGGATTCAGAGGAACTGAAATCTGCATTCCTACCTCTGGACACCCCCATATTCAGCAGGCCCCTGGATGCAAACCTGGAGCTTGACACTCACCCTGAACAAATCCCTCGACTGCTTCCTCCCCCAGAAAGATGGACAGAGTGCTGGCAGATCGGGCCTGCCATGTGGTGGGCCCTAACCATAACCTTTGGTTTGGTTCGGTTCTCAGGATTGTGACCCCAAAGGCCTTGCAGTAGGTGCCCTACAATTTGGGGACACATGGGCAATCCCAGAGGACTCAGCCTGCTGCCCAGAAGGAAACTGTGCCATTTGGAACTCCGGAAAGGATTCAGAGGAGCAGAAATCTGCATGCCTAGCTGAGGACACACCCACACAGAGCTGACTCCTGGACACAAAGCCAGAGCCAGACACTCACCCTCACCTCCACTGTCAACTCAGCCACCCTGACAGCTCTCCATGGGGTCTTCAGGTCAGGCCTGCCATGTCCCTGGTTCCTAACACTAACCCTTGGATGGGTTCTGTAATGATCTCCTCATTTCAGGTTATGTGGTGGTTCTGCAGGACATTGTCCTGGTGTGGGATCAAACACACTGAAGCATCCCGTGTGAAGTGGCAAACGTGGTAAAGAAATGACGGCTGGGGAATCTGAGTGTGGAGACAGCACGTATTTGTGCTGCTATAACAAGCTGACTGCACTTTGAAATCACCACAGAGGAAATGAATCTTCCAAACAACCATGTTAGCACGACGACACGGAAGCAGAGAGAACATCAGACTTTGGGATGGAGTCCAAGCCCTCCCAGACCCAGGTCACCCAACATGGAGAGGACACATGTTAGCAAGAGACTCGTGGGAGAATTAAATCATGGGCCCCTGTATCACAGGTGCAGTAGAAGCAGTGGATTTGGAATTTCAGTTTTTCCACAACGTTCCACCACAAGCTGGTTAGAACTGTGCAAAAGCAGGAAGGGAAGCCCCAGTAAAGTGGACTGGGGATGCCAGAAGGGGAGGCTGGAAGGGGGCGCCTGCTGCTCAGTGCCCATTACAGACTCCACATTGCAATTCCCCACAGGAGAGACTCACCAATTCCAGGCCCCACACGGGAAGCTGGAGGTTCATCTCCTGACTTTTTGTAGGAGCTTTGCAGCTCAGCTGGTGAGAATTCTCCATCACCCTGCCTTTCTCCAAGGGACTTTCCTTCAAGCACCCTTCCCAACTTCTTCCTCCTCCATGAAATAATGTTCCTCTCCTTTGTTTCTCGCACTTGCCTGTGATGGGACCTTAGCTTGCTCAGCCCAGACTGCCATTCTCTGCTCTTCCCAATTAAATCCATGCTGCTGGTCAAATAACTGGCAGATTGAGTTTAAGGCCAATCGAACAAATAAATTCAAGATCTTGCAAGGAACAAAATCAATATGCACAAATTAGTGGCACTCCTAGGTGCTCGGAAGGAACCATCAAAAAGAGACTGCGGAGAACGATCTCATTTACACCTGCATCCAAGACAGCAAGATACCCGGGAGGCCCCTGAACCAAGAAGGTGACAGACCTGTCATCTGACAGCCCTGCAACAATGACGACAGACAGGGAGGGGTACACACGGAGATGGGGAGGCACTGTGCTCAGGGTAGAACCCACACTGGGAAAATACCTACTCTCCCCAAAACCGTCTACAGAGTCCTCACTCTGGCTCCCGAATTTCCGGACTCGGCGCAAGCCTGGAGTGGGTGTGGACACGGGAAGGACCCCGCAGGGCTGAGGTGGGGAGAGCACAAGCACCGAAGAAGGCTGATGCTCCCTGACTGCAGACCATCTGAGGAGCCCCAGGAACCGAATCCACGAGCACACAAACACAGACGAGGACCCAGGAGCACCCGAGCCCAGAAAGGGGGGACCCCACAGCCCCGCGCACAGCACAGCAGGAGGCCACGACTCCTCACACAAAACGACGGAAGCCCCAGTGTCTACACAGGGCGCCCTTCCTCTGTGGGGTCCTGAGACCACGAACCCCTTGACAGTGCACTCAGGCGGCTTCTCCTCAGCTCCTCCAGCATCTGGTCCTTAGGAGGTTGGACTGCTGCCAGTGTGGGCGCGTCCTCCACAACGGGTCCGGTCAGTGTGGATGCAGAGCCACACCCTCCTCAGCTTGTCCTGTCAGGGTGGGAGGCGCCCCACATTCTCCAGAAGTCTCCACAGTGGGTCCTGAAGAGGCGGGGCTCTGGTCCCAGCTGTGGCTGTGCAGCCTTGGCTCAGGGCGGAGCTGGGGTCTGGCGCCCTCTGCAGGCGGTGCAAGGCAGTGCAGGATTGTGGGAGCTCACCCTTCAGTGGAAGGTCCTGCTCCCTCCCCGGGTCCAGCTGATGCCATTTCATTCCGGAAATTCAAGCTGCATGGAGCCCAATACCCCCCAACTTCCCCCCAAATAGCTAAGGAACAATGAATTGGAAACAATGTGGAATTACAACAGTCCTTGACCCAAACAGTGTCACTGAACATGGCCCTGATGCAGACCCACACTCTGACCTCAACTTGGTCTCAAGCCTGGACCCTACCCTAATCCAAGACCCTAACCCTAGCCCCCAACCCAAACAATGTTCACAAGAATCAAAAGGTAGAAACTGCAAATATCCATCAATGGCAAGTGCCTAAGCAAAGTGTGGTGAAGCATTTGAATTTGGGTACAGGTTCAGGTTTTAGTCAGAGTTCTAGATCAGGCTTTGGGTTTAGTGTTAGGGTGAGGGTTTAGAGTGAAGGACAAGGGAACAGAGTTATAGTTTAGGGCTTTAAGTTTATGATTTAGGCTTTAAGACTCAGGGCTTATGGGATAAAGTTCAAGGTCAAATTTGGGGTTTGACTTCATGCTGAGATTTGGGTTCAGGTTTCATGACTTGGAGGTCTGGTTTAGGGTTTGGGTTCGTGGTTCAGGGCTTGGATCCAGGGCTCAGGTACAGGCTTTGGGTTCCATTCCAGGTTTGGGATTCAGGGTTCTAGTTTGGGCTTTAAGGTCAGCTTAGGTTTCAGCGTTGGTAGGGTTTAAGGTTAGGTTTAGGGATGACACATTTTCTTCAGTTGTCATCATGGACAAAATAATTCTATCTGAAGTTTCTAAGTCAGAAATGTATTTCATCTGGGGGCGCCTGGGTGGCTCCGTGTGTTAAGCCTCTGCCTTGGGCTCAGGTCATGATCTCAGGGTCCTGGGATCAAGCCCTTCATCAGACTCTCTGCTTGACCAGGAGCCTGCTTCCCCATCTTTCTCTCTGCCTGCCTCTCTGCCTACTTGTGATCTCTGTCTGTCAAATAAATAGAATTAGTAAAAGCTATTATATGATCTTTTACAAACCATTTCCTATCTTTGCATTCTCATGTGCCAAGACAGACAGGGATTATTTAAAACCCTGAAGAGAGTGCTCTTGCTTTTAAATTGCCTGTAACCTTCGTGTAATAGATTTATGATTGATGATAGATTTAGTTAAAATATAACTATTTAAAATATTTACTCTCAGTAAACGATTTCAACCTATGCTCATTTAAGTAACTTGGTGCATAATCCCTTTTCTATTAAACCATAGTGCAAGGACCAATGCAGCGTTTCCAGGAGAACCCCAAGCTATTTTTCTTGAATGGCTGTATGCTTATATATGGCGTCCTGTTTTCACTCCCTTTGTGGAGCACCTACCCTGGAGGTCATGTAATAACCAATGACCAAAAAAAACAAACAAAAAACCCAAACATCCAGGTCAAAGTGCCATCCCTGCCTGGAGTGGAGGAGACTGCTCAGACAGATCCCAGGCAGGCATCTCAGCCCAGGCCTGTGCTGGGGAGCTGTTTCCTGGCTTTGGGCGCAATCTGGAAGCCAGCAAACTGACCCAAGAGTGCAGCCGGGGTTTAAGACTGATGATCTATTCGCAGCCAGGCTGCACGTGGACACCCGCTCAGGGAGCCCGGCTAGGAGGCTGCCCAGCGCTGGCGCTGGCAATGCAGTAGCATGCCAGGACTTAGCCCCGCACCCCAGCCATGGCTCAGGTTTCAGATGTGAGGGGGCGGGGCCAGCGCAGAGAAGGGTCTTTGCTAATTTCCAAAGCTGGAAGTGAGCTCTCAGAGGACTCAGGAGGGAAGGGGGGGGCGGGTCGGGGGCGGCCTTGAGCAGGGGTTTCGTTAATTGCCCAGGCGGGAAGGAGGGGCGCACAGCGCCAGGGTGCTGTGCTGCAGCCCATTCGGGACTGCAGGACACACCATACTCGCTGCCCCTGTGTTCCCACGCTGCAGCCTAGCCTCTGACGCCGCGGTGTCCCGTTCCCGTTCAGGCCTTCAGGCCCCCTGCTGCCCCTCCCCGCCCCATGGCTTCTCTGGAGGACCCTCTGCTCACAGGTAAAGTGACACCGGGACGCGCCCTCACCTGAAGCAGAAAACGCAGGACAGGAGCGGGGTGTGGGGTGGTCGGGGCCCAGCCTCCCGCCAACCCCAGGGCACCAGGACCACCCCGGACACCGCGCCACACCCTGTCCGCAGGGGGTCGGGCCAGGACAGCACCACAGGAGGTACCCCCTCCTGCCCCCCCGCCAGCCGGCAGGCTAGCCCCCATAGTTCCGCACTCCCAGGCGCCTGTCAGAGCCTCCTGCCATTCCCAGGGCACCCAGAACCCAGAGAGTGAGGCCTTGGGTGCTTTCTAGTGACAGATTCAAGGCAATTTTTCGACTTTGGGACTCAGAGTTAACATAGTTTTCATTTGTGATTATTATTTTTGTGTGGGGGCCGTCGCTTTTCTTTTGACCTAGGCTTGTTTTCACTCCCGGTTCTGAAGAAGCCCCTAAATCCTAACCCTGTTGAGGACTCCGAAAGCTCTCAGAGCAGCAGTGCTGGGGGACAGTGTGGACACATGGTTTGGTTTCTCCTCTGGCCTGCTTCTGTGGCAGCCCCGCTCTGTCCTCCTCAGACTTCAGAGCAATATCTGAACAAGTGGAGAAGCGACCAGGGGGTCAGGAAGGTGGCCACCGAAGAGTGACTTCTCTGGAGGGTGGCTGAGCTAGCAAGTGAGCATGTTAATCCAGCTCTGCCTGCATTAGCTATGGAGCTGAACAGGAGCCAGGGAAGGGGAGGAGGAGCAGAGAGCAGGGACAAAGGAACCAAAGAGGAGATTCAGATGAAGGGAAGTAATGGGGAGGAAAGAGAAGAAACTCTAGAAGACAGGCATGTAGAAAGGAAAAGGGATGAAGTGGGCATTGGGAAAGGGCACCACCAGGGAAGGAGAGAGGGGAAGGAAAGAGGGAGGAAGAGAGGAAGGGGAAAGGGAGAAGGGAGGAGTCAGCATGCCAGGGCTCCCCCTGCATCTGAAGAAGAGGTGGCTGGTCCAGCTTGTCAAACAGGGTGCTCACTCTTTGGCCCCAGTTTCTGCTCCCAGTGCTACTGAGCTTTTCAAGGAAGGCAGGCTGTCCCTTGGGACCTACTGGAGCCCACAGGAGGGTGGGAGAGGTAAGATGCCACCAGGTCCTGTCCTGAGCTGCTCCCAGCCACCAGCCTCACCACATGGTGCAAGAGGGACCCCAGAACAAAGGAGGGACACAGGCCAGCATGTCTGCTGGTGGCCCTGGGCACTTAGCTCATCGCAGTGAACCACACGGCCTCCTCAACCCACGCTTTCAAAGCCTTCTTCGTTTCCGGCTTTCATGTCTGTAGGAACATGAGCCAGATCTAACTCATCTCCGACAGACAATTCTGACTCACCCCGTGTCAGATTTTTAAGAGTGGCTGTGATAGAGTAAGATAGCAATGCTCCAACAAACGGACTGTTTCCTCCCACTTGACCTCAACAGTCTTATACATTTTCTTAGCGAAAACATCTTGTCTCCTTCCATTAAGCTCATAACGTGGTCTAGTAGTATACATGCGCCTTCGGTAGATGCGAAGCGATACAGAGGTCCTTTTTTTTTTTTTTAATTTTACAAGGCAAAGTCAGTGAACACATCCAACTTGACCAATACGTCTCTAAAATGTCAATCCAGGCAAAGCTTTTTCTGCCTACAGTTTGGAGCCTACGTAGTGACATTTTTAAAATGCTTTCAGTCCCTCAGTGAGGCTCTTAGAAGCTAGCCAGGGCTTACTACGTGCCAGGCACTGTGTCAGGTGTTGGAGCTAAAGGGAAGGAGAGCTTGGAGGCTGGCTGGGGAAGGACATCCATGACACAACCACAGCTAGAAACGGAGGCCAGTGCTAGAAAAGAGAGAGCAGGCTGCATGGAGAGTGTGTACCATGGGGCTTGTGAGCTCACGAATAAGTGGGAGTAACTGGAGTGGGGAGATGGGGGAGAGAAGAGGGTCTTCCCATCAATGGGAATCACCTGTGCTTGGAGGCAGGTGGCATGAGAGGTCTCCACAGGAAGAAGGAGGCAGTGTGGTTGAAGGGCAGAGAGATGGGGCAGAACAGGCATCAGTCAGTTGGAGGGGTATGAATAGACTGATGGGAGGATTATGGGTGCCTTTGGAGGACTGAGAATTTGTTAGAAGATCAGTGCAGATTTCTATGGAGACAAATGCCAGGAACTGATAGGTCTTTGAAAGGTCACTCTGGCTGCCTTTTGGCAAAGGGGTTGGTAAAAGGCACTTGCAGGTGTGAACACACCAGGTGGGAGGTGAGTGCAGGAAATCGGGTGAGGGAGCATGGGAACTTGGTCCGGGGGTATATAAGGGAGAATAGCCTTTAAGGAGTTCCACAAATTGGCACCAGCTGTGGCTTCATTACAGAGCTGGAAGGGGGAGGTGGGTGTGTCCTGGAGGTTACAGAAATTACATGAGAAAGGGAAGTCTTTTTAGATCTCTTTTTCAACTAGAGGAACTCTCACCTTATTGATAGAATTCCAGAGTGGGAACCAATGATATGAGGACATCTTTGAAATGTCTGAATATATTCTTCGACATCTTTGAAAGTGACGAGGAGACCTTGGCCTTAGGAGGCCTTGGCCCTCTTTGTAGCCAGAAAGATTTCACGTACAGATTTGAGTTCTCCATTTTAAAGTCAAGGAGTCAGTCCTTCCAAAGGACACCTCCTATCATTTTACCCTCTCATCATACCTCACGTGCTGGCATCTCCAAGACCCTCTGTTCCAGGTTGAGAGTATCCACTTTGGCCAGGCTGGTCTTGCCAAGAACACCACCACAGGAAATCTAGAGCCTATAATGCTATTAATAACATCATCTAGGACTGTGTTTGCTGCCCTCATAGCCTCTTCCCACCATGACTCACTGAAGCTTTTAACACATTGTATCCATTAAGCTATAGTTCCCAAAGGTCATCTTCTCTAGTGCCATTAATTTTTAGGGGACCAGGCAAACCTTAAACTTGTCCCCCCTAATTGGACCCCTGTTCCCCCACAATCTATCTGAAAGCCTTTCACCATGATTCTTGAATGAGATCTGAGACCACTGCTGGTACCTAACACTTCTTGGCACCTTGTCTGTTAGGTTCTTGGAAGAGGAGATGGCTATGGAGGTGAGTGGGAATGGGAGTGGGAGGATTTCTCCCTTCACTTTGCTTTTTGTGTTTTCAAATAATGGGTTTTGAGGGGGCGGGAAAGTTTAACCAGACCATTTATTTTCCATCTCCCATCGATAAAAAGTTTACCACTCCCCACTGGAAGAATTTATATCTTTCCTTTGAATCTACAGGAAAATCTCCCAAACCCAGACCACCACCATGTGGATTCAGCCATCTTCTGATTCACCTCCAGATTGTCTCCTCCTAACTGCTCAAGCCACAGGTTAAGGGCGAAATGTTCAATGCCCAAGCAATTAAGTGGGGAACACGTTTATCTAAGCAATTGCATGCAGCTCTCTATCTGCATACAGGGGGTCTCTCCCAAGCATTTCCAACCTCAGCAAAAGAAGACAAAGCCCCAGCAGTCTGGGGTATATATCATTCATTCATTCCTGTGTTCAACACTCATGGCGGATCCCCACCAAGACAGTGGGAGAGCAAGGACTGGAGAAATCCTGGAAGCTGAAGTCTGAGGAGGATTTCAAATTCAAGTCAGAGATGAAAGAAACATCTGGACTTGGTCCTCAGGTACATGCAGTATTCTGAACTGAGGCTAGAACCAGAGACCATTCTAATGAAAGGCCTCTACAGGTGGGCTCTCACAGGTGGGCCCCAACTCAGTTTCGTGTATATTCATTCATGAAATAGCTCTTTGGGTCAACATGCAGAAGAAAACCATTTCAGAAAACTGACAATGAGGAGAGGAAAGGGAAGCCAAAAGGCTTGTGAATGGGGAGAGAGGAGGAGCCAGGGCAGAAAACCAAGAATCCCTCCCTGCCCTCCTTGCTGCCAGGGAGGTCTGAGGGACTAGTTTCCACCTGGGATCCCAAGTCCAGAACAAAAGCAGCGGGGCCACGGCGGGGGAGGGAAGGGGGTCCTCAGCACGGGCGCATGGGGCTGCGGAAAGATGGGGGCTAGCGTGCCTGCTGGCGGGGGGCACCTCGCAAGGCGCTGTCCCCAGCCCGACCCCATGAGGACCCGGGTTTGGCGCAGCGTCCGGGGTGGTCCCGGTGCCCTGGGGTTCCGGGAGGCTGGGCCTCCACAACCTCCCTCTCCGCCCCCAGGTCGGGTCCGCGCTTTCTGCTCCAGGTGAGGGCGCGGCGCGGTGTCACTTTACCCCTGTGCAGAGGGTGGTCCGGAGAAGCCTTGGGGCAGGGAGGGGCAGCAGGCAGCAAGAGCGGGACAGCAGAGCCTCACATGGGAGCGTATGGGCGGCGAGTCCGGTGGGTCCTGCAGTCCCGACTGGGCCGCAGCACAGCACCGCGGCGCTGCCCGCCCCTCCTCCGCCAGCCCCTCCACCTCCTCCCAGACTCTCAGCCACATCCTCTGTGAGCTCACTTCCAGCTTAGGCAATTAGCAAAGCGCCTTCTCCCCGCCGCCCTCCACCCGCCCCCGCCCCCCTCCCTCCTGAGTCCTCCGCGAGCTCCCTTTTCGCTTTGGCAATTAGCAAAGCCCCTTCTCCGCGCCGCCCCGCCCCCCTCCCTCCTGAGGCCCCGCCCTGGCTGGGGCGCGGGGGGAAGCCCCGTGGGCTGCAAGCTTTGCCAGCGCTGGCGCTGGGCAGCCTCCTAGCCTGGCTTCTTGAGCGGGTGTCCACCCGCGGCCTGGCTGCAAAAAGATCATCAGTCCTGTTAACCCTGGCTGCACTCTCCCGTCAGTTTGCTGGCTTCCTGATTGCGCCCAAAGCCATGAACCAGCTTCCCCAGCACAGGCCTGGGCTGAGATGCCTGCCCAGGATCTGTTTGAGCAGTCTACTCATCTCCAGGCAAGGATGGCACTTCCACATGGATGTTTGGGTTTTTTTATTGTTTTTTGGTCATTGGTTATTATTACATGACCTCCAGGGTAGGTGCTCCACAAAGGGAGTGAAAACAGGATGCATGATATACCCCTCACCTCCCATGCTGTCTTTCTCTTAAATAATAAGCACTGCTGAACTATCTTAGATTCTGTACCTTCTCTCCAGCCATGAACCTATCACTGTCTTTAACTCTTGAAAACTTCATTAGACAAATTAATGTGGTGAAGGAAGCAATATGAGAAAGCCTATTAATCTGATGAGCATGGAACTGAACAAACCCTATAGATACTTTCCCTTTGATTTCTAGCCTATCAATACCTACAGTGAGTCACATACACTCAAGATTATTGTTTTTATTGTATACTTCATATATTCATTGATTTTGGACTCGTTATCATTTCGTTGAAGTGTTAAACTATGGTAATAAACAAACTTTTAATTAACTTTTCCTCCTATGATACAAATATAACTTGCACTTGAGCTTTAGCTAATTTTATGTTCTAAAATTGCCAAAACAAATTGATCAAGGTTTCTAGATTATTTACTGTCTTTTCTACTATATAATATTGTTCTATCTCTTCTGTATAAAGAAAATGAATGCTTGGGGCTCTTGGGTGGCTCAGTGTGTTAAAGCCTCTGCCTTCTGCTCAGGTCATGATCCCAGAGTCCTGGGATAGAGCCCCACATCAGGCTCTCTGCTCAGCAGGGACCCTGCTTCCCTTCCTTTCTCTCTGCCTGCCTCTCTGTCTACTTGTGATCTCTGTCTGTCAAATAAATAAATAAAATCTTTAAAAAAAGAAAATGAATGCTTGATAACTAAATGAATGCTTTACTGAACAAATTAAATATGGCAATAGCATTTTATTTTATCATGCTTCACATATTAAACAATAATATTATATCACTAGTCTACAAATAATCTACTCGCATAGTCATTTGGAAGCTTTTAGCAAAAGAATTCTTCCTCCTGATTGTAGTATAAAAGCCACAGAAATATACAGAAGACTCCTAGGATAGAAAGTTAAATCCAGTTATCCGTGATGCCTTGAGGAGGACCTGACCTATGTATGTCCTGGGATGCACTAGTAACTGTTACATGTGATAGGATTATATTTAATATATACAGTTTCATTTACTTCACAAAGGACATATAAATTTGAGAATAAAATATTTGATGAATCTATAAAGTCTATATCTATTTGTAACTAATGTGGTAGAATTAAGATGTTAATTTGAAAAAAAATTCATTGAACACATTCAATTGTTTTTATATATATAAACAGCATTATTTATTTATGTAAATAAATGCATTGTCAGTAAAATCCATTTACTTATCAATCATAAGGGTAATTTTAAGTACTAAGAATAAGAAATATGTGAAAAGATAAGTGTTCAAGAGTGCAGTTTGTGGTAATTAATACAATATGATAGGCTCATGAAAAAGATATATTACTTGAACTTAAAAGCTTCTATAATTAAGCGATGACCACTTGAAATTTGTAATTAGTCTTGCTGCAGTTTTTCCTTGCACTTATTGCCCTTCCCCAGAAGTTCATTAAGAATTTCTGTGAATGTCCTTATGTTTAATCTCATTCATAGATTCCACTGCTGCTCACAAAACAAAGCCAAAAAGAGAGGTAACTCTATGTGGCACTCCATCCACAAGCAATACATTCATAAATAATTAAAAAGCTCTCTACTTCATTTGTTACCCATTCAGCTGATAATTTAAATGAGTAACTGAGGCCATTTTATCAGCACTTTTAATAGAATGCGACTCAGAAACTTCACAGTGTTATTTAAGAAGAAATGCTCACGTGTTAAGGTTTTTATTTTTTTAAATCAACAAAATAATTTTCAAATATTAAAAGCAAATGTCTCCTTTTCCTCCAAGTTTCCTTGCTATGTCAAAGTTACAAATAAATACATTAAAATCGTATTTTGAGTAGTAGATAAAAACAAAAGTTTTGAAACTGTGGGTTGAGTGTCTGGGTTAACTTGTATAAATATCTGAACTCAATGTATTTAGACTTTATTAGATTTTTTTTTTAGACTATTTAAAAATACATGCTGAGATAATGACAACATTATTTTATTCATTTTAATAAATAAATTATTTTATTTAATTATGTTTAGATATTTATTTATTAAATTAATGATTTAATATTTAATAATCTAAATTTGAAATATTTTAAATTCTAAAAATATTTATTTAATTAAATTGATATATTTAATATAAATATTTAATAAATTATTTAACCATTATTATAATTATGCAATACATTATGTATTGTGTAATAATTGCATTTTAATAAATAAATAAATGTATTATTTACATTATTTTATTATATTTTATTTAGTTGACAAAGAGAGGGAGAACGCAAGCAAAGGGAGCTGCAGGCAAAAGGAGAGGGAGAAGTAGGCTCCCAGCTGAGCAGAAAGTTCAACCTGGGGTTCCATCCCAGGACCCTGGGATCACCACCTGAGTCGAAGGCAGATGCTTAAGTGACTGAGCCATCCAGATGCCCAAGGCTTTGTATTCTTCGCTTCTAAATATTGATGCTCCTTCATCTCTGGAGTTAGTAAATTGATGTTGAGAATTCATATCAAAGAATTGATAGTAGCTGTTAAACAGAAACATGTAATTTAGGGGAAAAAAAAGAACAGAAGGAAGAGAAAGGCCAAAAGTCAAAAGCACATTAATATAAAATTTAATTAGATAAAAAAGCTGATATTCCTGAAGGGGGCTAATAAAAGAGCTGCAAAGAGCTGATAGGATTAGGAAAATTGTCCACTCCTGGTCATTTCATAATTTTAAACTATTCCTTATTAATAAATATACTTAGTTCCAGAAACACAAGCACATAGGAACATTTCCACCAAGTTTCCTCTAACAGCATTTACAAATTAGACGTTCAAACAATGCAGTTCATTACATGTTGCATCTGTATCTTAAAGTTTAAACACTTTCTGTGACACATTTTCTAACAATTAAAATTAAAATATATATATATATATACCTTATCCCTAAATGGAAAAAAAAAAAATATATATATATATATATACATAGAAACCTTATTCCTAAATGAAACCTTTCTTTGTTTATTAGCTTAAATAGGTAAATTAGCAACAACAACAACAACAAACAGCTAATATTATAAAGGTAGGAACAATTTACCTTTTCATTTATTGCTATTTTCTAAAAATTCCTATTTTATTTTTTTCTCAAGTCTGTCATAATAATTTTCTAAATCTCCTGCCTTATTCAATTTTTTTCTTTTAGTGGAAATCTCTATTTCATATTTATTTTCTCTTCCTCCACTCTTTGCTCTAATAATTCAATGTATTATTAGATTTTCTGTTTTTCTCTTTATCCAGATATATCTTTTCTTTCTTTCTTTCTTTTTTAAATAATTTGATTTGCTGGCATTTTACATCAGTACATGCTTTCTTATGGATGTTAGAAATGTCTGTGGAACTACTAGAAGAATAAACTTTTTTACCTTTAAGAAGTTTACAGTCTAGAGTGCCTGGGTGGCTCAGTTGGTTAAGTGTCTTCCTTCAGCTTAGGTCATGATGCCAGGGTACTAGGATCCAGTCCTGCATCAGCTGCCTGCTCAGCAAGGAGTCTGGTTCTTCCTCTCCCTCTGCCCCTCCCTCTTTCTCTCTAATAAATAAATAAAATCTTTTAAAAAAAGACTTACTGAAATCTGAGACTGAATTACTAAATTCAGTCTTAATAGAAGACAGCTAAACAAAGCAATGATCACAACTGGAAAATTTAGCGAGATCATGATTTAACATTTTTGGTTGACACAGGACCTCTTTCAGTAACAACTTTCCCTAAATATCAATTTCTTTGTAAGGCAAAAAATTTTGACAAGAAATCCAGATCCTTCTGATCGTTTTCATATCAATTTAATGTGACATCCTCAGAGTATATAATCAAATATGTAATTATTCTATCTGTTGCCTTGTATATTGCCTGTATCTTTTTCAGACTCAAAGTTCCATTGAGGTAGAGTTTTTTTTTTTTTTAAAGCAGAGATTTTTAAAGTGTTTGATATATACAATATGCTTAATAAGTTTTTAAAAAACCTATGTATTACAGAAGCCTTAAACAGGCTTTAAAAAAAGAAGGTGATATTAGTGGTCATATCAAACAATTTTCAGGTTTCAGTCATGTAAATAACTACATTTCTCAGAGACAGAGAAACATACAAATGATCTGGGTCCAGTAGGATAATGCTAGCATGTGTTGTAAATTCTTTTATATGACCTTATTCTTGCAAGAATTGGTTATGTGGCAGAAAAAAAGGTATCACTATCTTATACTTTATTATTTAAAGAGATTTATGGAAGTGTTAATTTCTTACACTACCCCTTTGTTTCAGTGGACCCAATTTCCGTGGTAATGGTGAGAGGAAAGTAGGCAATTTAGGCAGCAGCCAAAATCACCTACAAGGCACTATAAAATAAGGCTTGTTCTAGATCATGGGTCTGTCCAAAGGGGAATGTTAAGGGGTAGAATGGATGATGGATGCATTGTGGACTTATAACTTTAAGATTAATACTGTTATGCCCCAATAATGGGTCTATGATTAAAGGAGCGAGACTGATGTAAAGCAAAGGTCAAGCAAAGCTTTATTTCATGCGAAGCATCAAGAATCTAACCGAACGTTTGGGGCCACACCTCTTATGAGAGAAGGCAACCCTTTGCTGTTTCACAGTCTAGCTTTTAAGGGCAAAGGCCATGCAGTCAGGCCTGGCCACGCACAGGTGACCAATGAGATTTTAACACACACAGGAAACTCCACAGTGAGGCTAGGTGACCAATTGAGGTTCAATTTACCCTAGTATAGACATTTGACCCAGCCTATTACACCTTGATTAGGATTAGTGCCAAAAAGGTTCCCAAAGAGCAGAGGAGTGGGGCATACTCATTAGTATCTAGGGAGACAATATGCAAACACCGCGCCCCCCCTCTGCTCATTGATGTCTCCACCTGGCCTGACCCACCCTTGTATATGGGCTTTGTTACCTGGAGCTGATTTCCAGGACTTGTTTTTAAGTGAATCCCCTGGGGGAAGGGGAGCAAGGACAGTTTAAGGGTTAACCTCAATGAAAGCCTCTTGCTAAAATATAAAAATATAAAATAGGTCCTTACATTACAACAACTCAGTAGGGAAAGTCCCAGTGTGGTGATAAAAGAAGTGAGGTAACTTGCATTGCACATTTTTTTTTAAAAAGTGTAAGTTGTATTATTCCGTGCCATGACATCATACTTTATCTTCATCTCTGTCTACTAGTTTAAAACTAGTTAAACAAATTCAACAATTTTTTAAAAAATATTTTATTTATTTATTTAAGAGCAAAAGCCAGAGAGAAAGAGAGAGAGAGCATGAGCAATATGGGGCTCGATCCCAGGACTCTTGAGATCCTGATCTGAACCAAAGGCAGACACTTAACTGACTAAGCAAATGAGACTCCCACAAACTCAACAATTTTATAAAATTTTTATTTGTTGGGGTGCCTGGCTGGAACAGTCAGTAAAATATATAAATCTTGATCTTGGAGTTGTACGTTTGAAATCCACCTTGGGTGTAGAGGTTTTATTTAAAAATAAAATCTTTAAAAATTTTTTTTTCATTTTTTTATTTAAGCCATTGTATGGCAGTGTTGATCACTATATTGTACACCTGAAAGTAATATTAACCTTATTTTAACTAACTACAATTTAAATAAAAACTTTAAAAATAAAATAAAAATAATAATCATAAAAATAAAAAAGAGGAAAAATTATTTGGCAGGAAATTTTCTTAATTGCATTATTATTTATTATTATCATAGTCTGTGTGTGTCGGTGGGAAGTGGCTGGTATTACAGTGAGTTCCATATCTGTGTTACACTGAGTTCCATGTCTGTAGTCAGTCTTTTTTTTCTTTTAGTTTATTTTCAGGGATCCAAAATTCATTGTTTATGCACCACACCCAGTGCTTCATGTAATAAATTCCCTCCTTAATACCCACCACTGGGCTCACCCAACCACCTGCCACCCTCCTCTTCAAAACCCTCAGTTTGTTTCTCAGAGTCCACAGTCTCTCATGGTTTGTCTCTCCCTCCGATTTCCCCCAGCACACTTCTCTCCATCTCCCAGTGTCCTCCACGTTATTCCTTATGTATTGAGTCTTATAAAAACTTTTATTTCTTTCCCTATTCTGCTTTGCATATGCTTACCTTAGATGTTAAAATGTTATAAACCTCTCCTGCCTGGTCCATTTTCTCTCTCTTCTCTCATGATTTCTCATGCTCTCCCTGCCAACCCCACATGCCTTACAATATCTGGATATGACTAATTTCTTCCTGAGCTACTTTATTCTACTCTGCCATATGGTTGCCCTTCCCTCTTCTGTACCATAACTTCTATCCCCTGCATTTGTGCTTTAACAATACCTAATTCTTTTCACTGCATCTGTATCTTTGAGGTCAATACTCAGTAGTGCAATCGCTGGGTCATAGGCTAGCTCTATTTTACTGGAAAGAAGGGCCATATGCACCCCAGTGTTCATAGCAGCAATGTCCACTATAGCCATTCTGTTGAAAGAGTCAAGATCCCCTTCAACAGACAAACGGATAAAGAAGATGTGATCTATGGATACAATGGAATATCACTCAGCCATCAGAAAGGATGAATACCCAACTTTTGCATCAACATGGATGGGAATGTAGGAGATTATGTTAAGTGAAATAAGTCAAGCAGTGAAAGTCAATCATCATATGGTTTCACTTATTTGTGGAACCTAAGGAATAGCATGGAGGACATTAGGAGAAGGAAAGGAAAAATGAAGTGGGGGGATTGGAAGGGGAAATGAAACATGAAAAACTATGGACTCCAAGAAACAAACTGAGGGTTTTAAAGATGAGAAGGATGTGGGGATGGGTGAGACTGGTGATGGGTATTAAGGAGTGCACATATTGCATGGGGCATTGGGTGTTTTACACAAACAATGAATCATGGAACACTACGTCAAAAACTAATGATGTATTGTATGGTAACTAACATAACATAATTAAAAAGAAAAGGAGGGGGACAATACCTAACACTCAATCTTTGCTAGTTTCTTGTTTACCTCCTTTTAAGAGTAAGCTCATTAGTGTTTTTTGTTTGTTTGTTTGTTTTTGTCTCAACTAAAAGAAGAAAAATAATACACATTATTTTGAAAACTTTTTGAACAGTGTACAAACGTTAGTCAAGTCCACAATGTCTCATCTCTTCTTCCTCCTAACATGGCTAAGATGAAAAACCCTTTATCTGGGAAAAGATCATTCTCCTGCCACCTTGTGTAAGATTTTGGCTTTAGGTTAGATTATCCTTTCTTTCCTTTTCTGAAAATAAGTTGAAAATATTAATAGCCTCAGTTTCTTCTTCCAAAATATGACTGCTTCTTTACCAAGTGCAAAAGCAACCCATTTTGACCATAGTAAACAGCTTGGACCTACTTTTTTTGGCTCACTGTTTTAGTGAGACAAGTGGAGTGAAGATGACACACCATTTCCAAATGTATTAATAATTGGTAGACCATACTTCTAAATTGAAGATTTGTTGCCATTAAACTACGACCAGACTCGCTATAATTACAGAGGTAAATTCTTTATATTTACTATATTTGAAATTACCATATAATACCAAAATAAAATTATGATTATGTGAAGAGTCTGTAATATTAAGAAGATGACTTTGAAATGATTGCTTATCTAAATGAAATTTCCCATTTTATAATCTTGTATAAGCTTCCGTTGTCATTTCCTATTTAAAATCTATTAGAAGGCACTCTTATTTTCCCTTAAGTGGGAAGTCAAATGTGGAACAAATTCATCCCAAAGGAACTGATTCTATATTCCACTGAAGACCAGGTGGCTTCCATGTGGCATTTTGCCTCTTGCATATTGTTCATCTCCTACAACAAATGGGGGTATGCTCTTTAGTAAACTAATTCAACTCAATTAGAGGCATTGTCTTCAAGGGATAACATCATAGAGACTAGAATCAGAATCATACTTTTGGGAAAATTGGGCCCAGGATTTTTGTTTTGTTTTGTTTTAAGATTTTATTTATTTATTTGACAGACAGAGACCACAAGTAGGCAAAGAGGCAGGGGGGGAGGGGAAGCAGGCTCCCTGCTGAACAGTGAGCCTGATGCAGAGCTTGATCCCAGGATCCTGAGATCATGGCCTGAGCCGAAGGCAGAGGCTTAACCCACTGAGCTACCCAGGGGCCCCTGGGCCCAGGTTTTGATGGCTTCTTTCCTCAATCTTATAAAACCTATTTGAACTCTACTGGATGCCAGAACTGCTTAAAAATATTTGGTCCCTTGTAATTTTAACCTTCCAGTATTCAATGCACCTGATCCATGTAATATCCTATAGTATTTTTGTCAAATGAAGACTCTCAAAGTGTGTTTCTTGGGAGACACTTTTCAATTGGTTGCTTACATTTCTGCATTTATTATTTGTTCTAGGCCATCCTTTGAAGATGGTTGTATTGAATAGACTTGGAAGACAGAAATAGTATCTTTTTTTTTAACTTAACCTGTTGTGTTTGCAAATATTATCTGCCTCTGTTTTGATTCTTCTTGTGGGAACTGAGGCTCAGAACTGATATATAACTCCCACCCCTACACACACACACACACACACACACACAAATACACACACACACACAAATACTGTTAATATTCTGGCTACCTCTATTGCTGTGAATAATAAACTATATTATTTCTGAACCATGAGTCTGCGTCTTCTATCAACACCCAAGAAACTACGGCAGACTCATACACCAGCTTTCAAATAAGGGAAAATAATCTCAGATGCTTTATATTTTTTGATAGTGTTACCTACTTCTGAACATATGACTGAACACATATAAAGCTGGAGCCCTTTCCATTTAGAGCTTCTTCTGTGGAAGAACTATGCATTCACTAGTAAACAAAAGTAGATTCATCTTTTTTTTTTTTTTTCCTCCTGACACCATTTCCTCTCTCACACTGTTGCTCAAATTGGATGGAGTCTAAGGTCCTTTGAGGAAATTTTTGTTTAATGACTCAAAATAAAATAGGAAGAGTCTAAAGTGCTAAAAATACTTCTAGATAAAAGGTATAAGATAATGCCAGAAAGGATAGTAATTTTATCTAACAACTGCCTGTTCACCCCTTATTTGTTCATTAACTAATCTCCAAATTCCTGACTAAATCCCTTTTGTAAGCCAGAATGTGAGCTAAAAACTGGGATTTTAAAAAATGTTCATTTGAAATCCAGTTAGTTAACATATATGGTTGTATTAGTTTCATGTGTACAATATAACATATAGCACTCAGTGCTCATCATGACAAGTGCTCTAATTAACCCCCATCACTTATTTAATCCATCACTCCTTTCAGATCCCGTCAAGTAACCATCAGTTTGTTCTCTGTAATGAAATGTCTGTTTCTTGCTTTGTTTCTCTTTCTATGTCTTATTATTTCCCCTTTGCTTGTTTGTTTTGTTTCTTTTATTCCATATGTGAGTAAAGGTATTTGTCTTTCTCTGACTGACTTATTTCACTTTTAGCATTATACTGTCTAGTTCCAACCATGTTATTGCAAATGGCAAGATTTCAGTCTTTTTTATGGCAGAATAATATTCCATTGTATATACATACCACTTATTCTTTATTTATTCATCAATTGATGGATACTTGGGCGCTTTCCATATCTTAGCTTTATAAATAATGCTGCTATAAACATAGGGGTGCTAGAATCCCTTTGAATAATTTTCTTATATTCATTGGGTAAATACACACCAACAGGATTGTTGGATCACAGAGGACTTCTATTTTTAAAATTTATGGAAATTCCATACTGTTTTCAAATATGGCTGTATCAGTTTGCATCACCACCAACAGTTCACAATTGTTACTTTTTTTTTTTAAGATTTTATTCATTTGACAGAGAGAGATCACAAGTAGAGAGAGAGAGAGGAGGGAGCAGGCTCCATGCCTGGCAGAGAGCCCGATGTGGGACTTGATCCCAGGACCCTGAGATCATGGCCTGAGCTGAAGGCAGAGGCTTAACCCACTGAGCCACCCAGGCAGCCCCCACAAGTGTTACTTTTTCACATCCTCTCCAACACCTTTTGTTTCTTGTAGTGTTGATTTTAGCCATTCTGACAGGTGTGAGGTGGTATCTCTTTCTAGTTTTGCTTTGCAATTTCCTGATGATACATGATGATGGACATCTTTTCATGTATCTACTGAACATTTGAATGTGTGCTTTGGGGAAACACTTGTTCATGTCTTCTATCCATGGTTTTATTGGATTATTTGTTTTTGGATGTTGACTAAAAACTGGATATTAAGTAACACACAAGACAGGTTTCTTGAGCTTAAATTTTATTT
Organism: Mustela nivalis; assembly: GCF_964662115.1. Taxonomy (NCBI): domain Eukaryota; kingdom Metazoa; phylum Chordata; class Mammalia; order Carnivora; family Mustelidae; genus Mustela; species Mustela nivalis. Next base: position 479,179 of record NW_028136260.1, on the reverse strand, counting down.
GCATGAGTATCATTAACAGGAAAAAATATGCATATGTGTATGTACAAGTGTGTTTATGTATACATCTATCTATCTATCCTCTATCCCATGTCTTCTAATTGTGGTAAATCCTGTAAGGTGGGGAATGGGATAGTCTGAAGAAATATGCTTCTGGATATGCTGGGTAAGCAAATTTAATTGCACTCAGATGCATTGGATATAAGTGAATCACTCAAATGAGTTATTTAATATTATATAGAAACAAATTAAAAGTTTATGTAGTTGAAAATAATAGGTAGTTAAAATAATTTTTTTGTTTGTTGTTTTTGTGTCTTTTTTTGTTTATATATACTATGGTGTGAATGTTTATGTCTCCCAAAATCATATTATGGAATCTAACTCTGGAAGTGATAGTATTAAAACTTAGGGGCCTTTGGGAGGTGATTAGGTCATAAGTGGGATTACAGTCCTTTTAAAGGAGACCCCAGAGAGTTCTCTTGATTCATTCATCATGTACGTTTACAGTGAGAAGATAGCCATCTATGAGGAAGTGGGCTCTCCCTGGATCTGCCCATTCCTTAATCTTGAACTTCTCCGTTCTAGAACTGTGAGAAATAAATTCCTGTTCTTTATAAGCTATTAAGTCTATATCATGTCCGTTATAGCAGCCTGCATGCAGAAGGACACTATGACCTAAAATGAGAGCAATAAATATAAAGTTTCAGTAAAGTCAGTTGGTACAATGTTTTTTTTTTTTTTACTTAGAGAAGACATGCTGCTTCATGTTAAACCTTGATATTGTATATGTTTCTTGAAGGGCCACTTCTTACTCCTTTGTGTGTTTTCCACAAAGTCCAGGATGATGCCTTACATAAAGGTAATATTTTATAAATACTGTTGGAAATATATACTTCTCTAAAATCTTATTTTGCCTACAGATTACTTGGATCCACTTTGCCTTGTGTAGAATATTTGAAATATATTAAGTACAGAATGTCTCTCTAAATAACATTTAGAATCATCATTAGTTTATGACTCCTGACTCATTTGTTTATACAGTGATACTTACTTCAAGAACACTGAAGTTTGTAATATAATTTTGAATTAATCACCAAGCTAGTTTATTTTAACTTATGAAAAAATAATTTCTCATGTTGGTTTAATTCTGCTCTTATGTTATGGTCATGACATTTTCATTAAAATAAAGTAGAAAATAGAAGTAAATAATTAATGAAAAATAAAAAATAATAAATAAAAAATAAAAGCAAATCTCTTGTGAAATGTTAAACTTTTCTTACTTATTTTGTTTTGCTTTTCCTCTACCATGCTGGCAAAGCTGTATGTTGCAGATAAGTATAATTTTCTAGGTGGTAGGTTTGTTACTTTTACTAAAATTTTCAAAATATAAAGAGTTGAATAGTCATGGATTGTTTATTAAACTCCTTATCTACACATATAAAAATAAAACAATGATGGTGACCTGGGTATTTCTAAAATTGTATTCTGTTTTTCCATATTATGGTTTACAATGTAATTAATAAAGATTCTGCATATATTAACATCCATCCCCTTCTATCTCATCTGTATGTCCATACAGAGCATGTATGATTTCTATTCATTTCTATGTTGTGGTGAAGAGATTGTCTGAAGTAGCCTATATTTATGCAGGTAGATCTTAAGCTACGGTGCTCTTGTTTATTTGCTTGTTCGTGATCAGTATGTCTGAAAGATGATAACTATTGCATCAGGTGTGACGATTAAAAAATATTATTGGTGCCTGATACACTGTGATGAAATAGGTAAGTCAATTCATAATTTGTTAATTAAATTAGAAAAGAAATTCCTTTGGATTTGTTCTTTATTAAAGTTTTTTTTTAACGAATTCCTTGGGATGTTTTTTGTGTAATATATATCACATGCCTCAACCTTTAAATTTGAATGTAGAAAAGAGTTATCAGAATGAGCCTAGAAAATATTGTTATGGGGGCGCCTGGGTGGCTCAGTGGGTTAAGCCGCTGCCTTTGGCTCAGGTCATAATCTCAGAGTCCTGGGATCGAGTCCCACATTGGGCTCTCTGCTCAGCAGGGTGCCTGCTTCCTCCTCTCTTTCTGCCTGCCTCTCTGCCTACTTGAGATCTCTCTCTGTCAAATAAATAAATAAAATCTTAAAAAAAAAGAAAACATTGTTTTGAAATATTTTTGTTCTGTTATATTATGTTAACTTAGGAAATAATGGTAGTTATTTTTATTAGCATTTCCTACTTTCCACATGCCCTTACAGATGAGATATCATGTTTTTCCTACTCTTTTTATCGTGGTTGTTATATTCTTCATGATCAATAACAATCAATAAAAATTCACAACATTAATTTTCTTTGGGAAAGTGATATTTTAGCAAGAATCCATGACCAAAAATTTTAGCTGTTGTTCTTCCAGGAGATGAGACTATCAATGTTCCCGAAATTTCAAGAAATAGAACTTATTAATTGTGTTGGTTGATGTTTATTGTCTCTGAACTTAGAGGTGCATAATTCAATTTAAAATTTATTTTGGGGGCGCCTGGGTGGCTCAGTGGTTAAAGCCTCTGCCTTTGGCTCAGGTCATGATCCCAGGGTCCTGGGATCGAGCCCCGCATCGGGCTCTCTGCCTAGCAGGGAGCCTGCTTCCTCTTCCCTCTCTCTCTGCCTGCCTCTCTGCCTACTTGTGATCTCTATCTGTCAAATAAAATAAATAAAATCTTAAAAAAACCGGAGTGGACATTATGGGGGTGCTTATCTGAAATTGAGGGACATTATAAAAAAATAAAAAATAAAATTTATTTTGAATTGAAAACAAGATCTTACTGAAGTTTAGGCATCCCACTTTATATCAGGCCTCCAGTACATTCTAATTTATTTATAGAAAATATCATAAACATGAATGACACTTTTCCTATTGCATTTATATGAAACTACAATGACTCAAAGATGTCAGATTTGAAAAGCACTACCTTTCTATAATTTCTGTTTCCTAGGAGGAATGGATATACCATTTTAGCTCAATTATCCAACAGTATTCAAAACCACCATGAATTTTAAAACATAGTTATTACACCCTAAAAATCAAGTATGAAAATGTATAAACAACCAAATCTCTATCTGTAAATGAAATACTCCCACACAGACGGGTTTTAAAAATTTCTAACTTAAGGAATTTGATAGCACAGACTCAGGGTAGTAGTTTCAGTGCCTACAGTATACTTTCAGGGAGAGAGTAATGTAAGCTCTGAGTCACTTTCTGCCTAGAGATGACCTAATAGTGGTTCTGGCATTGTTTGTTTGTTTTTGAAAATACGTTCCTGGGCGTCATTCAGAAAATGCAGAGTTTGGCATCTATATAAATTAAGGATGATCTTTTTGAACTTTTGTCTTTCATTACATCAAATTAACATAATTGGACAGAAATTCCACTAAATTAAGCATTGTTAGGAAATGTGTAAATTGGAACTACTCAAATTAGTTGCTCTTTGAACTATGTGCTGTTGGTTCAGGATTAGATAAGGAGTTTGAAGGCAAACCTAAATCATTGCTTCCTTTTTTGAGAGATTCTCAGCATATTTTCTTAAAATTAGCTGAAATAAACAATGTGTTTAGTCGCAAAGTGATTTGCATTTTTGCACAAACTCCCTATCTCCTTGAGAATTATAACAGATATTTCATGAAACATCATTGATCTTTACTTTGTTACACTGCTGTAAAGTACATTCAGAGTTGCCAGTTAAAGGTGTTAGTGTTGAGATGAAATGTCATGCATTTTTCTTCACTTCCATGCAAATGAACACAGTAATTTAATAAGACACAATGAAGAAAAAAAAATTGACAATGAGTTCCAGATTTTAAAAATCACTTGCCATTCAATCCAAATTGTGAGTTTGATCGGTTACCGAACACTTTATAATGCACCCCCGGTAATTTTACAGAGATTACTTTTTTCTTACCAATTCTTGATTATTCTGTCTTGCAATGCAGAGAAAGCTAACTAATTTAAAATAAACTTCCGTTAATTTTGATTGTTATAAACTTAAAATTGACTAATTTCCATATACAGAGTTTAAAATGTTCACAATTTACATTAAATATATATTCTGTGTATACCTTGGAAAAATTATACTGAAAATTGAAATTAAAATGATGTTGTATATAGCTGCAAGAAGCCGCCTGTCCCATTTCATCTTACTATATAAGTTGTGTCAGGTAATTTATAAAATCCCTGCTGCATAACAAATCTATTTTTTGTTGGAATGGGTAGTAATGTTTCTTCTTATTTCGAAATAAGAGTTGGTCTATGAGTGCCTCTGCAACTGTATTTTTCCTAAGTGGCTTCATGGTCTTGAACTGAGAAAGTTCAGAGCATTAAACATCAAAGTAATATATTTTGACATAATTAGACATCAAGGAAATGCAATTAAAATGACACTGAGATATCACTACACACTTACCAGAATGGCTAAAATAAAATATAATGACAAGCCCAAAAGAAAAAAATATACCATTTGATGATACACAATGGCAAGTTGTACCATAACTTAACCATCTCTGACTAGTGTAGTGTTAAATTTGTTTTTCTAAGCCATGTTTTGGGTCACTTACCACTTTTCAAGGATATAAAGTGCTATCATTTTACTTAAAACTGTGAAATTTGGTCAGATTTAAATTTCAATTTATGTTAAAACATTCTGTAAACTGTGTTAGACTTTGACATTTGTTCCCTCAGTTCAGTGAATAACACTATATCATATTCTGAAAAATACGCTAATTTTTTATTATTTTGAAAAATATCCCTTTTTCCTCTTATGGTAATTATGAATATGAATTAATAGTAGAATTTGATATGGTCCAGTATGACCATAAATACTTTATTGTATATTATCAAATTTAATAATGAATATAATGTACTTCTTTGGACAATTTTTAAAGACCAGTCTACTCTTAAAACAAAAAAAATGGAGATGCACTTCTTTAGTTCACACAAATTTCATTTTATTATATATGACCTCAGATAAATTTCAACAAATCATAATTTATTAAAATCATGTCTACTTAAAAATCTCATAGAAGAGTTAAACCATCAAAAATAAAAATAAACACACACAACACACACACATCACCCATGTATTGGCAAATCACAATTGCTGTAACAATACATTAGGCATTCCACAGTTAAGGGCTATCAAAATTTCCATCAGTGACAAAAAGATTTGTATCCAAATGGACTGATTTTCCAGAATCCAAGAAAAAGTCTCCTAGGATTTATTTAAAGATAAATATTTGAACAAATACTTCTTAAATTTAGGAAATTCAGAACATACGATTAAAGAATATTTGCAGTGCAGACTATATTCAATCCTTCCTTCAAAATGTGCCTTTGAGTACATAATTCTGTTTTCTCGATCTAAATTGAGCTGTCTTCCAAGGAAGTTTTCCAAAATGTGTGTCTCTGTGTGATAAATGTTCTAAGACCTAACATGCTTCATTGTATTTTTACTGTGCTCTCAAATTTAATCAATAATTTGGATTGATGTATAATACCTAGTTTCAAATATCTTTTCCATGTATAAAAACTCCCAGCTGTCTCTTTATATGCTATTACTATTGAGAATTGTGCTGTCAGTATTATTCTTGTACATTTTAGGTGATCTGTTCTTCTCTTGGGCATCATTTATGCTCTTCTCTGTTTTTGATATTCTTAAAACTCACCATAATGTATACGAGTGGTTTTTAGTGTGTGTAGTTTTTGTTTTGTTTTGTTTCTGATATCTCATGTTTGGCATCATTTTAAGTCTGGTATCTTTTATCTTTCTTTAATTCTCCAAAATTTATCTCAGTACTTATTTAAATATTTTCTTTATTTTTTTTTTCTCTTCTGCTGTATTTGGGCAGAAGTCATTAATTTGTTTGTTTTTCCCAACTCATTTATTCATTTTACAGCTATATTCATCTTAGTCTCCATTTATTGTATTCTTTATTTCAACAATTTTCACTTAATTTATATTCACAGTATAGTATCTTTCTTTTCCTTGTATATGTATATCATTATTTTATCATATACTTTTAAGCTATTTTTAAAAATATTTTATTTATTTATTTGACAGTGAGAGATCACAAGTAGGCAGAGAGGTGGGCAGAGAGAGAGGAAGAGAAGCAGGCTACCTGCTGAGCAGAAAGCCCGATGTGGGGCTTGATCCCAGGACCCTGAGATCATGACCTGAACGGAAGGCAGCGGCTTAACCCACTGAGCCACCCAGGCGCTCCTTTTAAGCTATTTTTTAAAAGTACAGTCATTCTTTTTTTTTTTTTAAGATTTTATTTATTTATTTATTTGACAGAGAGAGATCACAAGTAGACAGAGGGCAGGCAGAGAGAGAGAGAGGGAAGCAGACTCCCTGCTGAGCAGAGAGCCTGATGCAGGACTTGATCCCAGGACCCTGAGATTATGACCTGAGCTGAAGGCAGTGGCTTAATCCACTGTGCCACCTAGGCGCCCCTAAGCTATTTTTTTAATTCCTGTTCCAATAACACTTGGATTGGCATATAAAGTTAACCACATCATATTTTTTAGGTAAGTAATTGTACTTTTTATGTGCATAGTTATTTTGGTCCATGAGTTCAGCTCTTCTTAGGATCATCAAATCTCTGTAAAGTCTGGGTATGCTAGGATTTTCTAAGCAACAATAAAATACATTGAAACCTGGTAGCTTAATTATAATAATGTTTTCTTTCTCAATCATTCATAATAGTATTCCATTCTGAGTAGCTTCCTTCTATTTTGCAGCTTTAGTGTTTGGAAAAACTTGAAATGTGATATTACTGTGATAATGTGAATTAGTCAGGGTTTTTCAGAGAATCGGGAAGAGAAAAAAAGGAAGATATTCTCCAGGGCCAACTCTAGAAGTGACTATTAAAACATCTGTCCAAATTCAATTGAACAAAACTCAGAAATGCCATCTCCAGTGAAATACAAAAAAGATTATATATAGTTCTGGGCACACACATCTCATTTGACCCAATGATGTATATCAATGAAAGACTGAAGGCCAATCACCACTCCATGGGAGAATTTAAAAATAAATTTACTAATGAGGCCAAGAATTCAGAATCACCAATACTTCAGAACTAATAATAACTGCCTTCACTTGATTTTATTCTATAAGATAAATCCTATGATCAAGTTTCAATTTTAAATTCTTACAATTTTAAATTCTTAAATCCTTATGAAGAAGCATCATTTGGAGGGAGCAGTTTTCATAATTTATCATCCATCAGCTTTTTTTTAAAGATTTTATTTATTTATTGGACACAGAGAGAGAGATCACAAGTAAGCAGAGAGGCAGGCAAGCAGGGAGGGAAGCAGGCTTCCTTTTGAGCAGTGCCCGATGTGGGGCTGGATCCCAGGACCCAGAGACCATGACTTGAGATGAAGGCAGAGGCTTAACCCACCACCCACGTGATGAGAGAGCCACTCAGGTGCCCCTCATCCATCAGTCTTAATTGATTGGAGGAAAATGTGTGGAGGAATAATGCCTTAGGGAGCTAATCTCTCTAAAGAATTTTCAAGTCTTTACCCCTTGAAGGTTTTTGTAAAGTTCTGATAGCCTCTAAACATCTAGTGGATTTCTACAGTGACAGGCCTGTTAAAACCTGTCTTCAAACCAGGAATAGAGCTTGAAACATACCAGTCAAGGGCAACTTTGAGTCTTTTAAGGAATTTATCATCATTTCTTTCTTTTTGGTTAATATCTGAAATAGTTCCATATTACACTGGCATAATTTCTCCAGAGCTGACTTTGAAGGAGGCATTCAGTTCCAGCTAGTTCCATATTTTGGCAAGAACTATACTTCTATATTAAAAAAAAAACATATTTTAGGGCACCTGGGTGGCTCAGTGGGTTAAAATCTCTTCCTTCGGCTCAGGTCATGATTCCAGGTTCCTGGGATTGAGTCCTACAGTGGGCTCTCTTCTCAGCTGGGAGCATGCTTCCATTCCTCTCTCTCTGGCTGCCTCTCTGCCTTCCTATGATCTCTGTCAAGTAAATAAATAAAATTTTTAAAAAAACATATTTTATACCAGTTATCCATGTTTATTAACTAAGATATCACAATACAAATAATACAAACAGTTGCTCTTTATTAATACCTTCAACCAAGATCAAAAAATATGTCATATTTTCTCCAAAAATTTTATATCATCTGATAGGTCAGATATATATATAAATTACTTTTAAAGTTTTAAAAATATCAGCAAATATTTTCATTTAAATGCAAATTTGAAAAAAAATCTACTTTTCCAAACACGACTTTTTATCCTATTTATTTTGAATTTTGTCAACAACTGATAAAATGTTTAGCGAGACTATAAATGTTAGATCGAAAAAAATGATTAATAGATGTAGGTTCAAATTATTATGTTCCATTAAAAATGATTTAGTCTTTGATGAACATCTGTTTGGTAATATGTTGATCCAGATATAGTAAATTAAAGACATATATAAAATTATAGGGAAATGACATCTTCCGTTCCATTATGAGTAGAGCTTTTAAAATGCTATTTGTCACAACCTGTCATCTTGTCATTATGTAGCATTATGTAGCAATTAAAAAATGTATACTCTTCACTTAGAAGTCTTTTAGAAATCTAAAATATGACTTTCTATGGTTTGTGTCTCCATATTGCTTTATTGCCAGTTAAAACAAATCCACATGCTTTGATTCAAAGGTAATAAATTCCTCTTATTTGGAAAAAGGATGTTTATTTTTGTTCTCTCACCCTTAGCAGGTGGTTTCATTTTAGCACACTTCAGAGTTATAATTTCATGCTTATTAAAAATATTTATTTTGATCTACATAGATGAATGAAACTTTTATTTTATTAAATTATTTGCCAAAAAATCTGTGAGTTTTAAAAATGTATTTCCTTTGAAGGGTTATTTTAGAGCATTCAAAGAGGATCTAAGAGTGTGGTATTATGCAGTTTTTAAGTAGGTATGAAATGGTTAATTATAGGATTGTTTCTTTAGGCTTATGTATATTGTCCATTATATGCTATAAAATATTTTGAAAGTAAATTTAAAGTATGTTTTATGTAGTTTATTTTTTGGAAAAAATATTGAAATGACTTATGAAATTCAGTATACTCTCAACATTGATTTATTTTGAAATTTACCAGTTGTCTACTGAACTATTATATGGCAGATATTACTTCAGACTACACTGGTAAATGAAATACTTGGCTTTGTAGAACTTTTATTTTAATGGGTGAGACAATTCAAAGCTATAAACCTTAATAAAAATGGCATAGTGCATTCAAAAATGAAGAGTACAATGGGGAAAAAGAAAAATTCGATCAGGGTGAGAAAAATCAAGGTTGCTAGGCAGGGGATGGGGAGTTAAATCTTTTAATAGAAAGATCAGGGTAGTTACAATGAAGCTGACAATTGAACAAATGTATGGAAAGGTGATGAATTTGCGCAGAACTATCAGCAATAAGGTCACTCCAGACAAAGGAATTGGCTATCTTGAAGGCCATAAGTTTGGATCATGCCTGGCATATCTGAGGAATAGCAAGGAGGCCACTGTGAGTGACTGAAGAGTAGCAGGGAAAGAGGTCACAGAGGTTAAATGAGTGGCTAGATCATGTAAAAGCTTCGAAGTCATTGTAAAACTCTGGCTTTTATATTTGGAAACTTACTGTGTGATAGAATTTTTGCTAATAACTGAGAGTTCAAATGTCCATAAAATTTCAAGGATTCTTATTCTAGTAAGACAGAATAAAGAGAAAGAGTTCATATTTTCACATGGTGTAAGAAATGCTCGGAGATCCAAGTGTAGGAAGCTATGGGAGCACAGAAGAAGGCACTAAAATCACACCATATATTTGATGACTGTGACTATATATAAATTTGTATTTTCTAGATTTTTTGTAGTCATGGAATCACACAGTATATACTATTCATGGCCTGGATTTTCTTTTCTCGGCATCATTACTTTGAGAATCTCCAATTGTCTTTGCTCTATTGATGGACATTGATGAACATTTCCACTGTTTTCAATTCTTAAAAATAAAGCTGCTATGAAATTCACATACAAGTCCTTGTATGAACATAGGGATTGTTTCTCTTGGTGAAATGCCTAGAATAAAATGGCTATTTGTGTAACTGCAACATATTTTTCATTTAAAAAAATTTTGAAACTATTTTCCAAAGTGGTTGTATCATGATATATGCCAACAACAGTTTAGATTTTTTGTTTCTTCTCAATCTAGCTCAGACCAAGTACAATTAGCCTTTATAATTTTAGCCATTCTAATAGATATGTAAGCATGTCTCATTATGATTTTAATTTTTATTTCTTTAATGTTTAAATGTTGAGAAATTGGCCATGTGCTTATAAGCCATCCATATACTTTTGGTGACATGTCTCTTCCATTATTTCCTTCACATGTAAAATTGGATACTCTGTTTGGTTATTAGTAAGGTTTTTTATTTTTATTCATTTTTAAATAATCAGAGTAGATGTCCATTATCAGATATTTAATTTGCAAATCCCTTCTCCATCTTTACGGATTCTCAATGGAGCTTTGATAGCTGTGTCTTTCAAGAAATATGCTACTTCTTTCCTGGTACACGGAGGTATGACTAGAACATTATCAATGTTGACCTTTGCAAAGAAAATCATGGCTTAAGATATATGTAGTCTGCAGTTGTTGGGAGTGTTCACCATCCTTGCCTCTAACTCATCTCTCACTGCCCACACATTCAGGTATAGGGGAATATTGATTGACAAAATATTAATTGCCAAATAACACTAGTTAGAGAATAAGAAAAATGCAGGCACCTGATTATATAATATTCCTTAAATAAAATATGTTTTTATAAGTGCTATTGGAAGTAAATTCCTCAATACTTTAATCACACAGAATGATGGAATCCTAGATTTTTTTTCCTTGTATTTACTAAGAAAATGATCATGCCTCAAGTATATTAAAATGGAATAGGGAAAATTAAAAATTGCTTTAAGTCGATTTGCGTGTGTTGTGCGTATGTGAGAGAGAAAGAGAAAGAGAGAAAAAGAGAAAGGGAAAGACAGAGAGGTGGCTGCAGTGAATTGATGAGTTGCAGGATAGATTTTAAAGTTTTTTCTTTTGCTTTCTACATTTCCTTTTCCTTAGGTTCAAGAGAACAATCAGTAATATCTCAGATGCCTGCTGGTAACATCAGCAGAAAGAGTTAGAGGTTCCTAGAAAATTAAAGAAGAGATATAGTTTTCCTGACATAAGAAAAGTCATTTTTTGTCCCCAGCTATTTTCAATGATCTATACCCCACCTGTGTACTTGCCCAAGCACACTTCTTCCAAAAATTCCTGGGAGGTTCTTACAAAGAAATGCAAAAACCTCACTCCTAAGGATTTTGAGGGAACAAGGCAATGGGAAAACTAACAGTCACCACCAGAGCAGGAAATAGCCTAAGCTATTGAGACAATAAATCAGTGGTAAAACTCCTAGTGCTATTTCAAAAGCAATCAAGGCCTTTCATTCCTTGTCCCAGAAAATGAGCCCAAGACCCCATCTAGTTTCTATCTGCTCTTGAAGCCTGCAGAGTTCCTTTCCCTTGTCCAACAGTTACCTCTGCTTTATTCTAACGTTGAAGTTTCTGCCCTCGGTGGAATACAAGCTTTATTCAGGTGAACATGCAATACATATTGCACAAATACATATGTGGATGTGCATGCATCCACAACCTTATGACCAACCATACACGGGATAATAAAACTCTCCCTTCTGAGTATTCATCTTAAATACTAAATAAAAATCTCTCTCCTGTTCAAACAGTCAAGGCTTTGGAACTTATTCCCTGTGAACTCCTTGTATGTTGTAAACAAAGATTCCTTTGTTTGATAACTCCACCTGTTTCTGTGATTCACCAAAGACTGACCTCAGTTAGTTCAGTTACTGTAATGTAATATCAAGCATATCTAGTTAGTTGATCATTTTGTTCAAGTCTTACATATCTTACCAATATGATGACCATTTGTCTATGTAATCTTAAAATAAGTGTGTTGAAATTATTTTCCATTTGTCGTCCAAGGTAGAAGTTATGATTTTTGTTCTTAGTTTTTCCCTATATATCCCCAAATCTGTTGTTACGTATTAAAATTCAAGAATTATTATACTCCCGGGGCGCCTGGGTGGCTCAGTGGGTTAGGCCGCTGCCTTAGGCTCAGGTCATGATCTCTGGGTCCTGGGATCGAGTCCCGCATCGGGCTCTCTGCTCAGCAGGGAGCCTGCTTCCTCCTCTCTCTGTCTCTGCCTGCCTCTCTGCCTACTTGTGATCTCTCTCTGTCAAATAAATAAATAAAATCTTTAAAAAAAAAAAAGAATTATTATACACCCTGATGAATTCATCCTTTTACTCTTCTGTAATTTTGACTTGATCTTTATGTCTGATAATGAAATTTGCTTTAAAATCACTTTTCATTATCTTGATATAACCACCAAAGTTATAGTGTGATTAGAGTTAATATAGCATATTTTTTCTTTTACTTTTTAAAGCACTTCTATATTGAATCCTGACAAAGAAACAAAACAGCTTTTTAACTCTGGAAGCATCTTTCTAAATTATCCCTTTTTTTTTTAATGAAGCAGTAGCAATTTTTGTTAAGGGACCTAAACTGAAAGTAGGTTTAGAAATTTATTTATTTTTTTATTTATTTAGTAAAAGATTTTATTTTATTTATTGACAGCAAGAGAGAGAGAGAGAGAGAGAAGAAGCACACAAACAGGGGGAATCATGTGCAAAGGGAGAGGAAGAAGCAAGCTCCTTGGGGTGCAAGTAGTCCCATGCAGGGCTGGATCCCTGTACACTGGAATCATGACCTCAGCCAAAGGCAAACATCTGCTTAAACAACTAAGTCATCCAGGCACCCCTAGAAAATTAAAAAAAAAAAGGCCTTTTAAAACATTTTGTTTCTTTCTTGTTTTTTTTTTAAATATTTTATTTATTTGACAGACAGAGAGACAGGAAGAGGAACTATAAGCAGGGCAGAGGGAAAAGGAGAAGCAGGTTTCCCACTGTGCAGAGAGCCTGATGTGGGGCTTCATCCCAGGACCCTGGGATCATGACCTGAAAAGAAGGGACACTTCTTGGAGGAAGCCACCCAGACACCTCTTTTCTTTGTTTTTAATATATGGCAACTGATGCTTCCCAGCCACGAGGAGCATATTACCCATTGATTAAATCTTTGATAACAACCTATTTAAAAAGGTGTGTAAATATATACTTACTCAGATTTATACACTTTGTGTTTTCTTCATAGTTTGGGGCTGGACCCCATGGTCACAACACTGCTTCCAGTCTTTGCCTTCCCATCTTTTGATACCAGGTATTTGGTCAGCAAAGCAAATTAGTATCAAAATTGATAAGCCCTTGGCACCATATCTCTGGAGCAGGGCTTGCTCTTAGCCAAGGCCCAGAGCAGTTGACCTCCCCTCGCTAGTGCTATAGCCCCAAGGACTAGGTCCCTGCCACCAGAACTCAGTCTTACATGTTATGCTAAGCAGACAAAACCAAACCAGGAAAGCTCCGACAGCTTTCACTGGCATGCCTCATCTCCAACTCTCTCGACGTCTAGGCAGTACCAGATGACAGGGAGGGGTCTTGGTCCAACATATGGGAGGGAAGGAAGTAGCCACGAGCAAGTACCTGCCTCTCTGTTCCTTTCTTTCATGAGCAGGTTGTAAGGAGGAGGAAGAGGAAGGGGAAGAGAGGTGAACTTCAAGGGGTGAAGGCCTCAGGTAGGCAGCTGGCTCCTGCCAGTAGGAAAGGGACAAAGGAGAAGGCAGTGAGTCTTGCAGGGAGGGTGGGGGGTAAGGGTTACAGCTTATGACGGAATCTGGACAGGAGTAATAGGGATACTAGTCATTTGAGTCCACCATTGGCAAGCTGGGCTGGGTGTCAGGGCAGATAGGCCTCCCTGGGCAACGGCACATGAGAGAAGGTGGAATTCTTCTCTGAGGAGCAGGTGAAGCTTTGGGTGTTGGGAAAGCATAGACAGTATTGTTCCAGGGCCAAGGACAGGTCCGGGTACTCCTGGTTGGAGGTCAAGGCCACAGTATGATCCAGGTCTTCTACCAGCAGCTTGAAGGTACCACATGCCAGCCACCCCTCATTATTGTGTATAACTCTCTGGTGCACTTATTGGCTTATCCATCAAATGACTCCTTCAGCAGCTTGAAAACCACCTCCACAGGCACTCCAGGATATGGGAGGCTTCCAGAGTGAAAATTTTGCACAGGATCACCCCCAAAAGACCAGAAGTCACTCTGGTGGATGTAGATCTGGTCAAACATGGCCTTAGGGACCATCCACTTCACAGGCAGTCCACTGTTGGTTCTCATTTTATAGTAACTGATGTGGTGATATCTCTGGCAAGGCTGAAGTCTGAGATCTTCATCATGTTGTCCTTTGTCACCAGCACTTCCCTGGTGGCCAGGTCTTGGTGTATGCACTTCTTGGAGGCAAGGTACTCCATGCCTCAGGCTACCTGGTAGGCAAAGTATACCGGGTGCTTGGAGGAGAGTTGCTCTGCTGCATTGTGGCTGATATTGTAACAGTACTCCAGGTCAGGAGGCCTCTGGGCCTGCAGGTACTCCTGTATGTTGTCTTTGGAGGCATATTCCATGATAGTGTACGAAGGACCATCCTGTGTGCAGGACCCAGCAGGTTGATGGTGTCCTTGTGCTGTCCAATCATCTTCATCATCTCCATTTCTGAGATTAGGTTTGACAGGTCTTTCTCTGCTGCATCTGACTTCAACATCTTCACAGACACTTTAGTCAAATGGTTGGATTTGTCTTTGTCCAGCCCAATGGCCTCCTCCAACACCACCTGCCCAAAGTAGGCCTCTCTTAGGGGTCTGCCTAAACTGCCTACAACCAGCCTGCCTCAAGGCAGTTATGAACTCTAGATTATCCTCAAAAACATTAAACCACAAGCTAAAAATTCTCTTCACTAGGTCTCTGTCGCAGGTCTAATTTTCTTATCTTTCATCATTTATCTTTTTCCTAATTCTTATTTTCAGTATAGTTTATTTTGCTTCCAGGTGTTTCCCCGGGTTTCTGTATGCTGTTTCATAGGGAAGAATTATCCTGTCATAAAATTATTTCTTGAGCATTCATTACATCTCTCGGTTAAAATGGGTTCTTTTATGGTATTGATTCATTTGAGTTTTCTCAAAATGGGAAGAATTTTCAAAATGGTGTTTTCCTCAAGGTTCAGAGTATGTCTTAGCCTCATCTTTACTCTTTTTGAAATTCACTTTTCAAATTCTTGTCCCTCTTTTTATCTTTTTAAATTAAAATGTTTCCTTTTACTATTTTTTTATTTGAGTGTAGTTGATAGTCAGTGTTACATTGGTTTCAGGTTTTCAAGATCTCCATACATTATTCTATGATCACTACAAATATAGCCACCATCTGTCACCATATAACACTATTATAATATCATTGACTATATTCTCTACACTGTCCCATATCTCTTTTTAAAATCTCTGATTTTTATGTTTTCTGTTATTCCACTTTTCGACCTCATTTTACTTGGTTACTTTAATAAAATATGCCTGATTACACACTCTATGCTGAAAACCATAGCATTTGATTTATAGTAGTCTCCTATTTCTTCTTCTTCTTCTTCTTCTTCTTCTTCTTCTTTCTTCTTCTTAATTAACATATAATGTATTATTAGCCCCAGGGGTACAAGTCTGTGAATCGCCAGGTTTACACACTTCACAGCACTCACCACAGCACATACCCTCCCCAATGTTCATAACCCCACCACCCTCTCCCTAACCTCCCCACCCCCCCCCGGCAACTCTCAGTTTGTTTTGTGAGATTAAGAGTCTCTTATGGTTTGTCTCCCTCCCGATCCCATCTTGTTTCATTTACTCTTTTCCTGTTCCCCAAACCCCCCACATTGCACCTCCATTTCCTCATATCAGGGAGATCATATGATAGTGACTTTCTCTGGTTGACTTATTTTGCTAAGCATAATACCCTCCAGTTCCATCCATGTCAACGCAAATGGCAAGATTTCATTTCTTTTGATGGCTGAATAGTATTCCATTGTGTGTGTATATATATATATATATATATATATATATATATATATATATATTTCATTTGTTGATGGACATCTAGGTTCTTTCCATAGTTTGGCTATTGTGGATATTAATGCTATAAACATTTGGTGCACGTGCCCCTTTGGATCATATACAGTCTTCTTTACCTCTATCAGAACCCCAGGAAGCTTTATTTATTTATTTACTCACATAAACAGATGATCCAACACAACGTTTTTTGATGTTCCAATGTATTATAATGTCTTACCGCTTAACACTATGCTTACTGCTCTCTTTCACTGTCTGACTAAATCCTCATCATCACTATGCCATTTAATGAGAAAGAACATTTGAACTCAGAGTTCTCTCCATATCAGGGAATGAAGACTCCACCCTTCTGTTTGTGCAGGTAAAATAAATGTTGATGTCTGTCCTGCACATACCCCATCCTGTTCACCAGAATATTCACCATCAAAATATATACACAATGAAAACCATACCTCACCACTTCTATTACCACCCAGCATGCTAAAAACACCATCATATGTTCCTGAATTATTGACTTGATTGATAACCCCACTTCCACACATACTGCACTCCTTTCTCCATGCAAATTTATTTTGGTACAGCAATTTAACCTAAAAATCAAGTCATATGATTTTATTCTGCTGTTGAAAGACTTTTGGTATCTTCCCCTTTCATATTAAATAAAAACTGAAGGCGTTTCAATGTACTAGAAGGTCATACATCAATACGTTCTTCCTCTCTCCACCACTATGAACTCCTCATTGGCCTCCTTGCTTTTCCTCAAAAGTAACAGACAAGCTGTTCACACAAAGTCTATATACTTACTTGCTCTGCCTAGAGCAATCTTTTCCTTTAATATTTGTATAACACTCTCCTTCACTTCCTGGGTCTTTGTGCAAATAACATCTCATAAATGAGATATAACCACCCAAAACAAAATAAAATTAACTTTCATCCCAGCATTCCCCAATGGCTTTTACCTTTCTTGTATTTCTTTGTATCACTTATCACCATCAACCATCAATCATTATTCTATTACTGGTTTATTTTCTTATTTGAGACAGAGAGAGAGAGAATTGGGAGGGTGCGCAGAGGAAGAAGAAAACACCCCACTGCCTAGAAAGCCTGCTGGGGAGTTACATCCCAGGACCCTGAGATCATGACCCAAGCCAAAGGCAGCCACTCAATGGACTGAGCCACCAAGGTGCCCCTCTATTATTGGTTTATTTCACTATTATATTTCAAAAGAATGTGAGCTCTTTGTGGTCAGGTATTTTATATGTTTTATTAATTGAAGTATTCTCAGAAAGGTAGCTGGCAGATTGTAAGGGCTCACTAAACTGTATTTTGTTGTTATTATTGGGCTCCTTTATGGGCTTTACCTCTTACGCTAGAAGTCTATCCTTCAGATGTAAGCGATAAGAATAGAGCCCTGCTGCCTGTTCAAATGTGTAAAAAGCCTGTATTAAGTGGATATTTTAAAAGCTAAATGAATGGCTTAATAGTTGTATATAGGGGAAAAGGGAACATATTTTCCACAGTTTAGAAGTGGAGTTCTTTTATAGAGTTCTTGTACAAGCCTACACTATGGAACGATAATGGGCAGTTGTACATTACAATTATACAAACACTTTGGTAATTTATATCCTTTTTTAGTAATTCTTGACTGGATCATTTAATTCCTTAGGAGCATTATAGCATTTCAACTTTTCATGTTCAATAAACTTATTGGGGTTGCTACCTTTTTTATTCAAATGGAGAAATAGTCATGATTTAATCTAAATAAAGTGTTATTGATTGTGTTGTTTTCTAGGAATGAGTCGCACATGCTAGTTTAAAAGTTTTGTTAAAGTCCCAAGTCTGTCACTGATAAAAGCCTTTTGTAGATTAGTAACTTGATCAAAACGGAAAAGTTATGTATCACCTATTGTTATACTATCTTTGTTTCCATCTTGCATTGTAATAACACCCATCTTAACTCTATTTAAGACAAATCATTGCCAGATGGATTTCTGGCATTGATTGCAGGATATGAAATCTAGTATAACTAAAAGTTTTTGGTTTTAGTAGCATATAAATCAATTTAGAAAAATATATGTATTTGAATATAAGATAAAGTTTTAAATTATTTGGCAATAGTAAACAAAACTTTTTTTTTTGTAAATTTTTATTTTCTAAAATTTCATTGAGCTCTCTTGCAATAAGAAACAAGTTACAAAAAATTAAGGTTTATTTACCCCAATTCAAAATTATTAGGAATATAATCATAGAGGTTGAAGTATTAAAATATTGAACCCAAAATGTTTTATTAGGTAAATTCATGAATGCTGAGCATTCACTGTTAAAATATACTAATAACATTGATAGACTTGTAGAAGCCTAAAATCAAATATTTATTAAATATTTATATCCACATCTTTTCATAGCTTGGTAATTCATTTCTCTAGCATTAAATAATATTCCATTGTTTGCATGTACTACACTTTCTTTGACCTTTCACTTATGGAAGGATATCTTGGTTGCTTCCAAGCTTTTGTCAGTTATGAATAAAACTACTATAGACATCTTTGTGGGTATAGATTTCATCTTCTTTGGATAAATACCAAGAGCTGCTACTGCTGAATCATCTGGCAAGAATATGTTTAGTTTTGTAAGAAACTGCCAAGTTGTTTTCCATTCTTTATTCTCAATACACATGGAAGAACATTCCTGTTGCTCCACATCCTCACCAACATTTCGTGTTCTGTTGTCAGTGCTCTGGATTCTGGGTATGTACTGGTGTCTCTTTTTTGTTTTAATTTGCATTTTCCTGATGACATGTGATGTGAAGCATCTTTTTATATGCTTATTTGCCATCTGTAATATTTTCTTTGGTGAGGTATCTGCTAAGGCCTTTGGCTCATTTTTAATCCAGTCTTTCCCCCATTGTTGAGTTTTTAGGGGTCTTTGTGTATTTTTGATTAACAGTCCTTTGCCAGATGTGTATTTTGCAAATTTTTTCTCATAGTCTGTGCTTTGCCTTTTCATTCTCTTGGCATTGTGTTTCACAGAGTAGACATTTTTAAATTCAGTGCTTGTGCTTTTGTAGCTAAAGTTATTGCGAAAACCAAGGTCATTTAAATTTTCTTCTATATTACCTTCTACATGTTTCATGTTTAGGTTTATAATCCAATCTGAGTTCATTTTTGTGAAGAGTGTAGGATATCTGCCTGGATTTATTTTATTTTATATTTTTAGATTTAGCTTCACCATTGCTACAGAACCATTTGTTTAAAAGATTGTATTTTGCTCTCTTGTATTGCTTTTGCTTTTCTATTAAATATAAAATATAATTGATAATATATATTCTGTTGCTTTAATCTAGTCTCTCTGTGGTATTACAATATCATGCTTACAATTATCGTTATGGTAAACTTTTTTTTAAGATTTTATTTATTTATTTGACAGAGAGAGAGATCACAAATGGGCAGAGAGACAGCCAGAGAGAGAGATGAGGAGAAGCAGGCTCCCTGCTGAGCAGAGAACCCAATGCCGGACTCGATCCCTGGCCCCTGGGATCATGACCTGAGCCGGAAGGCAGAGGCTTAACCAACTGAGCCACCCAGGCGCCCAATCACTTTAGTAAACTTTGAAGTCAGTCCTCAGTCTTTGTTCTCCTTCAACACTATGTTGACTATTGTGAGTCTTTGCCTCTCCATATAAACTTTAAAATAAGTTTGTTAATATTAAAAAAAAAGAACTTGCTGGTATGCATTAATTGTATAGATAAACTTGGAAACCAGTGACCTCTTGAGCTTAGCAGGAGATAGACCATGGACATCAGTTGTCACAGTGGTGCCTCTGGCAGAACCTATTGCAAATCCCTAGGCAAAATGAGACCTCAAGGATTTGAGAGAATGTCTAAGAAGTACTTGATACATCCCTTGGGTATGGTTTATTGAAATGTCCACCTGTCTGAAAGCTGGGGAATCTAGATAAGGGAGGGAAAATTAGTTATGATAAAACATATCAACAAACATCAATAAATTTTGTAAAACTAATTGTCATGGCTCATATACAATATGACCAACAGAGGGACCATCAGAAGGAAAGCATCAGTTATGTTTATTGTGAAATTTTTTATTCAAAATAAAGCAATGTGAGGGGAAGACACAATGAGAAAATTACCATTTTTTAAATGGTAAACATCTTACAAAATGGAATAGGTTTTATATTCTAAGTAGTATATTGAAAAGTAAAACATTGGGGCGCCTGGGTGGCGCAGTGGGTTGGGCTGCTGCCTTCAGCTCGGGTCATGATCTCAGGGTCCTTGGATTGAGCCCCGCATCGGGCTCTCTGCTCCGCAGGGAGCCTGCTTCCCCCTCTCTCTCTCTCTCTCTCTCACTGCCTGCCTCTCTGCCTACTTGTGATCTCTGTCTCTCAAATAAATAAATAAAATCTTTAAAAAAAAAGAAAAGAAAAGTAAAACATTAAAAAATAAAATTTCAATGAAAAAAATTATTTAATTTTTAAAAAGGTTAAAAATAGCAGAACCATTTTTCTTATAACTGGAAAATACACTGTATATACATCTATCAAAATAACTTGTCATGGGGGAGCCTGGGTGGCTCAGTAGGTTAAAGCATCTGCCTTCGGCTCAGGTCATGATTCCAGGATCCTTGGATCGAGGCCCACATCGGGCTCTCAGCTCAGCAGGGAGCCTGCTTCCTCCTCTCTCTCTCTGCCTGACTCTGCCTTATTGTGATCTCTGTCAAATAAATAAATAAAAACTTTTATAATAAATATTTGAAAAATAACTTGCCATGTCTGGAATCAGGAGCATATGGAAATAAATAATATCTGAGGACAATACTTCTGCCATGTTTTGTGCCTTGCTAATATTTTTAAACAGTCAGGCAAATTTTAGCCTTATTGAAATACCTGCTAAGATACCTGCAGTGCCTTTTGGAGCCCTATGACTATAAAAATTAATTGCAAATATTCAAAATGTTTACTATGGTGTCACTATTTAGGGCCACCACCAAGTATGTTTCAGAAGTAAGCATAACTGTTACTCTTCCATAAGGCAAAAGGGCATATTTTCAGGAGTTCCATCTGCTGTACCAGGAGGTGAATCAAGTAATGATTTTTGTCTATAAAATAATTCACTTTTCAATCTAACATTCCTCATTCCACATTATAATAATAAAAACTAGGAGGAGACTAAAACAAACAAACAAATACAACTACAACAACCAGCTTTTCCTACAGTGGAAAAGTAAATATAACCTTAGGAGTAGCCTGAAATTTATTTTTAAATATTTTAAGATAAACGTTTTTGTTAGAAAACCATATATTTTATATTACTAAGAAATAACAGGCAACGTTTTATGAACTTCTAAAAAGTCTAGTTACTTGTATTTATCTATTAACTCATCTCTTTATGAAGTAGAACATGATCACACCTCTTGTATCTACCCAAGTTTGTATGCTTTGGTTGTTTTATGTTTGCTATTTCCTTGCTTAATTTTTACAATATTTGATACATAATAGTATCTTTAAGTCCATCTATGGTTTCACAGAATTTGTTTGAACTTCATAAAAATGTACCATACTTTTTGCACTGTCCTTGTTTTACTTCTCTATTAGCTTTCCAAGTTTTATTCACTTTAGAGTGTGTAGCTATCATTTATTTTTACTCCTCCATAATGCTATGTTTACAAATTTGTATTTATCTGTACTTTTAAAAATATCTTAATTATATACCATTTCTCATCTCACGTAACACTCATGTTACTTCTACACTTATCAGATATTATGTAACTGAAAACCACAACTCAGCAACAATAGAACACCATTTTTCAAAATTAAATGGCTTACCAGAATTCTTTAATTCTATCCTTTATTTGTATTAGATGACCCTTTATTCTGGTATTTGGCATTGTTCATATGGAGGAAAGCTTATAAGTTGATATTCCATAAATAGAAGGATTTTTATGATCGATTAATTATTTTCATTTAGAATGCATAGAATATGGTTGATTTAATATTTCTTTCTTACTCTCTGCCTGGAACATAGTGCTATCTATGCAATAGCCACTAAAATATTAAGTTAATTACCTAGACTTTAAACTGCATATTAATAGGAATAGCATACAGAACTCTTCTCAGATTGGGACACCTGGGTGGCTCAGTCAGTTAAACGCCTGAGCCTTTAGCTCGGGTCATGATCTTAGGGTCCTGGGACTCAGTTCTGCAACAGATTCCCTGCTTAGCCGGGAGTTTGCTTCTCCCTCATCCTGCTGCTCCCCCTGCTTGTGCTCTCTCTCACTCTCTCTCTTACAAATAAATAAAATTAAAAAAATAAATTCTTCTCAGATAGCTAATATAGAATATCGTCTTTGTATTCATCAAAGGGAAAGTGCCATATAATAATGAAATCCAGACTACTTCAAATTCATTTTTTAACCAGTAAGAAAGTACTGGAAACAAGCCAAAAATGTCTTCAATGAATTAAAGAAATAGATTGATTTTCAATATCTTAATGTTTCTAATGTTAAATTGCAAGATTTTTATACTAGATATCAGTGTAAATATTCATTATACAAGGATATTCTAAAAATAAACCTGAGAAAACTACTTGACATATATGATGACAAAAACCAATGTCAGTTTGGGTAAAACTTACAACACCTACCACCTGAAACTCTTGTTCTATATGGTGCCATCTTGTGATGCTGGGCAGCGGCAGTGAGCCACAGCTCCCAGTCAGCTAGAAGATTACAGGGGTGAACACCTGATATTCTTACAAGCATTCTATATATAGAATATATATATAGAATATATATATTCTTCTTTTTTTAGTGTAATATTTAATAAATTGCATGTGATATTTGATACTTTGTTATAAAATAGGCTTTGCTTAAGATGATTTTGCCCAAATGCAGGCAAATGTAAGTGTTCTGAGTATGTTTAAATAAGCTTAAGGTAAGCTATGATATTTGATAGTTTTGGGGTATTAAATGCATTTTCAATTTTTTATGTGTTTCTCTGTACATAGCCCCCTTGTAAGCTGAGGAACATCTCTATATGTATATGTAGCCTTGGTATGGCTTACATATTATTGGCATGAAACATCTAGAACAGTACGTGTGCCATAGAATTGTCTACAACATCAAACAAGTTTCTTGAAAACTTGTGCCAAAGGGGTTATGTCTTTAAGGATTCTTATTTCAGAAGGGTTCTCTCAAACGTAAGATTTTTCAGAAGTTAAGTGAAAATCTGACCAAACTAAACATTTTTCCATTTTCCCTAGTGAGCAAAGATAGCTAAAATCTATCTGCCATTTTCAACACTGTACTCAACGATTGTAATTCTAATTTAAGAACAGATTATTTATATCAAAACCACATGTTGGCCTAATCTTATACAATATTCATAAGTCACACTCAGACCCTTGGACACTTTTATTTGTTGAGTCTATATGGTACTACGGACATTCATCTTTTTTGACCTCATAGCTTCATGTATGTCTATACTTTTGAAAATACATGCATCATAGTTCCATTGTTGTTGAGGGCGGATGCTCCAGGGGCCCGGAGATCCGTCAACCGCAGAGCTTTGCAAAATGGCGCCTGGCGATTTGCCAGAAGGTGTGTCTAGAGTGACTGGTTGTAAACAGGAAGTACTACCTATTGGCTGTTGAACTATTGCTATGCTGTGGGAACTTGGTAACAAGCTTAAGATTGGTGGATGCATATCACTGTCTATGCTGATTGGCTTAGCTCCCCTATATAAGCGATGGCCATATGAAATAAAGGGAGCCCGCTTTTTGAAACCAGAGCAGACTGAGGGTTGTTATTATCGCTGCTGGACGGCGATAAATGGTGCCGGCACCCGGGAAATAAATAAAGGAATCTTGTAAGGTAATCCGCAGGAAAGCGGGGAGTAAAGGTCCGTAGGTAAGCAGGGACATTAGCCACGTTCAAAAGTGGGAATTCCGCAGTAAAGCGGGGAGTAAAGGCCACGTTCAAAAGTGGGAATTCCGCGGTAAAGCGGGGAGTAAAAATAGAAAAACCTTGCAAGGGAGAATTCCGCAGGCAAGCAGGGTAAAGCCACGACAAAGGTGGTGGGATTTAAACTTGTACAAGTCCGCAATAAGAAGCGGGGCGGCCTTAGAGCCGGGATTTAAACTTGTACAAGTCCGCAATAAGAAGCGGGGCGGCCTTGAGCCGGGATTAACTTGTACAAGTCCGCAATAAGAAGCGGGGCGGCCTTGAGCCGGGATTAACTTGTACAAGTCCGCAATAAGAAGCGGGGCGGCCTTGAGCCGGGATTAACTTGTACAAGTCTGCAATAAGAAGCGGGGCAGCCTTAGAGCCGGAATTTAGCCGCGCGAGTCTTTAACGTCCACGTAAAAGCAAAAACTGCTCGGGCCTTTTTGAATACAGTGGAAAAGGCGGCTCCATGGTTCCTAGATGAAGGCTTGCTAAACATACCTCAATGGGACCACTTAGGGGAGGATTTGAAGAAACAGGATGCTTTAACTTTTCGCCTCAAATTTAACATAACAAAAGCACAGGCAGGGGACATGCCTTACTAACTAAATTGCATGCTCTTACTAACTGCACTGACCTTGGGGGTTAATCCTAAGGGTTTGTTATACATTGTAAAATGTCTGGGTTATAAAATGTGCTATGCTATCAAAATGGTAATAAGAACATACAAATGACCTGATGTAATGAACTGGACCAGATTGCCAGATATCACATTGCATACCAGAAAGATTCAGTGGTAAGTTTTAAAATGGCCAGCTATACACTGACTGAATTATAACTCATTTAGCTTCTTTCTTTGTGTACAGTATTATACATTAGTCAGTATTATAGTAGATAAGTACTTTGGACAGATGTAAATATGCTGTAATAAAAAATGTTTTTCTTCTTTCTTTTAGTCCTTTTTACTTGTAAGACTAGCCACAAATACCACGCCTCCCCCAAAATAATTTGCAATCCAAATTTATCTCTAAATGAATTTATTGCACAGAAAAATATGTATATATATATATATATACACTTACAGAAGACATGTTCAAAAATAGTTACACAACAGCAGGGCCCTAAATGTAAGCAGTATAGTTGTTTTGTTTTGTTTTGTTTTGTTTCTTTTAAAAAAAGAGGTTATGTGAAATATTAGGATTTTATTTCCAGGCGTAGTATTTCAAGACAGTTAACTACACCTATGGTGTCAACAGCCTCTTGTTGGCAGTATGATTTTATTGGCTCCATGGAATAACAGCAAGAATTTACTATTGCTTCTTTCTTTTATGACACACACAGAATAAAAAAATTGACACATTTGCTCAAGACCAACCAGAATCCTTTTAACCTATCAAAATTGATGGGAGGCCTTCACTGCCAAAGTCACTGCTGCGTTTTCACAATTCACTGCAGACAATTCACTCCCATTATGATAAAGGAGAGCAGAGTCATAATCAGGGAAGAAAGCTAGATTAATACTTGTAATTATCATTGAATATTTAGCCTGCTATAGGATTATTATTATTAGTGTCATTTGATAATTTTCTCTCATTTTATTAAACACAACTGTGAGTAATTACGCTACCTAATATTTCTCTGTATTGGCTGACTAGCTAGCAAACATTCATGAAAATATCCATTAGCCACACATATAAAATGCTGCATTATGATGCTGTTGAATCAGAACATACCACTACCTGATCCTGTAGCTCTTTGAGGATTTGCAAATCAATTAATTCTATGTTTATTGGATTCTTCCCATACAATTAGAAAATTTATAATCGAGTCCATGAACATTATTAGTTTTACCATTTTAAACCAGCAATCACACTTTGATTTTTACAACAAAAGCAGAAATATAAACACACACATTTGGATCAGTTTTCTGTTAGTCTGTCTGGACTTCAAAATCCTATTCCTCAAGATGATGCACACCAAAGTTCTGGATTAAACAAGAAATTAGATGGCACCTGAACACTTGGTTTAATATTCTCAAAAGGACTATGCAACTTCTTTCTTACATTAAGACATTGTTTTACAAAGATCCACACTTTTATAATGTTAGTATTTTTAATAATCAATAAAGTCAATTAATCATGATTAAAAATCAAACATAAAAATTTCTACTTTTTGCTTTTGCCCCCTCCATTTAGAACTTATTTATAGCCTGATAATTCAAAGGTCCCTATGTTTATGAAAATCTGGACAGAAATAGCTCTAAGATCCCATTCAGAACTTGATATTAATCTAAGTCTTTTGGCTCCATTTATCCTGAGAGCAAAGAGTAGGACAAAGGATTTGAGTACTGTTAGTTTATCTGGGAGATTATCCAAGGTAGAAAAGAATGGGAAAGTGATACAGTGAAGAAGCAACTTTGTCAAAGAGGTACATTGTTGATATAATTGTTGTGGATAGAAAATGAAGGCTTGCTTTTACTGAAAGGTCCTGAGAAACTTCTTTAAGTTGTCCTCATGAAGACCTGAAAACTGACAATTTTACCTATGGTTCTTATTTCCACTTCACTGAGAGCTGTCCTCAGAGGACATTAACTCTCCTACACTTTCAGGTTGTGTTGGAGACATTCTAAAATGAGAGAGAGAACATGAGATGCTATCAGTGTTAAGTAACTGCAATTTCCCATGGAACTATCCACCACAGGTTTGGCTATAATCAGGTGTTGGGCCTTGATATCAGAGGGATTTGAGGCAGTATCATTTTAGGTTAATCATTATATCTGAAATTTCCAAAAACTTCAACTGATGAAACTTTGATTATAAACCTATAAATATAACAATAAATCTACAGTATTCAAATTATTTTCATAGAAATACACAAACAAAGCATCAACTGATTAATATTTAAATGTTACAAAATACTGAACTGAAAGAATTTGGTCATATAACAACGTGTAAGAAGTAGAGCTTAGGTTTAGGTTAGAAGTCAGGATGCATTTGGGACTCAGTTAAGAAATTGAATGGAGGGACGCCTGGGTGGCTCAGTGGGTTAAGCCACTGCCTTTGGCTCAGGTCATGATCCCAGGGTCCTGGGACCGAGCCCCAAATCAGGCTCTCTGCTCAGCAGGGAGACTGCTTCCTCCTCTCTCTCTGCCTGCCTCTCTGCCTGCTTGTCATCTCTCTCTGTCAAATAAATAAATAAAATCTTAAAAAAAAAGAAATTGAATGGATGTCTGACTATCTTATAGGTTTGCTAAAAATCAGTGACTTTGTGTTCACGTGTGGCTATGCGGGAATTTTTAACTTTCTCTAAGAAGTTATTAGATTGATTATATAATGGCAGTAAAGGATGGGGAAAAGCAAAGTACAAACCCCATAAAGACAAAGACACTGAGTATGAGAAAAGAGTAATAGATAAGAAGAATCAATGCATTTGAGGAAAATGGGAATTGAAATACACAATGATTGTTGATTTTTTTAGATGCAGAAATCAAAACTAGCTTGCAAGAAGGAAATAACAGAAGACATGTTGTGAAAAGGCAGTAACGTGGAATAAAGGAGTAGGGAGAGCATATCAGGTAATTTGGATAGGAAGGAGTTAGGAGATAACTGCTTGATAAATTTTATATGGCCCACTTAAATGCACAGATTTCTCTTCTTTAATTTATATGGAGAACAGGGTGTCGTTTCTCTTCCCTTTCAGAGCACCCGAGGTGTACTCTTTCAGACTGAAAACCTGAAAAGCTCAGGACTCAGTTGCTTAAGCACAGCTGAGAGGACATATTTCAATTAAGATTTACAGTTTGCTGTAGGTAGTAGACTGTCAAAAGTGGTTTAACCATATTTTTCATTTAACAAGAAGACTACAGAGAGTGTTTTCTGGTGTTGGTTCAGAGTCTTAAGAAAGTCAAGTGAACTATCTTAGAGGTTTTCATGGCTTTTTATTCACAGTTGCAAAAATTGCTGTTGGAGTTCTCACTATTAAGCCCACATTTCTGGCAGAAAGATAGAGGTAAAAGAGAATGATATCTTGTACGACTGATACTTTGTCATATGGTTACAATGTAACTAGAAAAGAGACAATAAAATATTTGATGTTGTTTTAAGTTTCCTTGTTGTCAATCCCTCAGTGCTTTCTGATACTAAAGGAAAAAGTAGATGGATATTGACCTGGCAACTATCAACACCTGTCAGTCTCTCTTGGATAACCAATATCTCTATAATCTCTTCTTCCCAGTAAAAAAAAAAATAAAATATATTCATAAACCACACTGTGCCATCTCAAGTTACTGCACCAAGATAAAATTACAATGATTTTCAGTTGTTCCAAATGGACAGAATACCCTTCCTTATGATATCATGTCTTATAAGATAGATAATTGGCTTGCTACCAATATACCCAGATGAGACTGTGGAAGAGACAGGAAAAAAATAATAATATTTATTTTTTCCTTGGGTTGACCCTGTTTACACAGATGCATTACTATTAGAAAAGGTTGGTTTGGGACATTGGAATGAATTTACTTAATGGGTCTGTATGTAATTGGGTTGGAGAAAATTTTTAATTTCTACAAAAATTATTAGAATTCTATCTTATTCCCTTTTGATAATTTTCACATGTTAACAAAGCCAACGTTTTTGTCTAGCAGACAAGATCTTAAATCCTAACAAAACTCAATTTTTTCCTTTTTTTTTTTAAGTTTGAGAGCCTCATGTTCTCTCATGCTGCTTTAAATACAACTCAAAAAAACAAAAGGAGCTAAATGGGGCAGTAAGCCCAGACTTTTTATTTTAATTTATTTATCTTATTTTTAATTAAAAAATTAAAGATTGTATTTATTTATTTGAGAGAGAGAGAGCATGAGTGGGGCAGGGGGATGTAGCTGCAGAGAGAGACTGAGAAGTATACTCCCTAATGAGCAGGAAGCCCGATATGGGGCTCGATCCCAGGATCCTGACTGAGATCATGACCAGAGACAAAGGCAGATACATGTGCAAAATCCCTTTTTTTCTGGGAAACAATACTTTACAAGAGATGTTTGAAAAAGTACTGGGGAAACAACTTTAATCAGAGATACAAAAATTTAATTGACTTCTGTAAAGCTACAGGGATCCAAATGATGGGAATCCCAGGCCGTTTAGGTTGTGGACCACAGAGTATTCTTCTTTGTAATATTTTATTTTCTTCCATGTCTACTAACTCCAGTCCAAGTTCACTGATCTCTTTTTAGATAGTGCAAAACATGGCAAAGAATACCAAACAAGTGCCCAATATTCTACATTTATTACATCATTTCTAACATATAGAAGTGTGTTATCAAGGCTGGTTCTGTGAACAAACCTAGTTATGCTAAAGTGTGTTTTGTTCTCCAAAAATTAAATTCATGATTATCACACAATTATAAAATACTTGTGTCAAGAATTTTTATTCAAAAATTAATAAGAGAAGCAGATATTAAAACTAGTTCACATGGTTATTTGGGATATAAGCAGAGTTGTGCAGCAGAAGTGCTCTGGGCCCATAATTTGGGTTATAGAATTTATGTTTTCTAATGAAAAATCACTAACTTGCATTATTGTTAACAAGAATCCTGTGCATTACCATCAGTTTTCTCCATTATAACCTCTTGCTCTACAGTTTGTAAATAACTTTGTCAATAGCAAGCTAATAAACGGGGTGACTCCAATGGATTGAGATAATCTCCAGAGTTTCTGCTACATAATGAACAGGACTCCATTGAAAGGACACCTAAGAGTTTATTTTGCCCAAAAATTTGATCACTTTTTTCACTGTCCTTACCTATTTTCCAAACCTAGTTCTTTTCAGTCTACAGACAACCCTGTATCTGACTGACTTGTTAATTCTGGGAATGTCTTGCAGATTAATTTGCTTGCCCGAGGTGGTTCCTCTAATTGATGTCTAAGAACCCTAATTAGTTAAGAAAACTTTTTTTTTTACATTTTCATGGCTATTTATTATTATTATTATTATTATTATTATTGCTAATATCTCTATTATAAATAATTCACAAGGGCATCTTTCTGACAAAAGACAAAGAGCTGGCTACTAGTAGAAAAAGTACATTTGACTCTGTCAGTGAAAGTGGTAAAGGGATTTGAGAAAATAAGGCAAAGCAGTGGAATTATGTGTTAAAACTTGAAATATTATAGACACATTTACTTAATTTCTAATACTGCTTATAATTAAAAAAGATGTTTTCCATGAACCACGCATTACAGCAAATATATTGTTTATACAGATTAAATTTTCATCAAAAGGGATGCCTGGGTGGCTCAGTTGGTTAAGCAGCTGCCTTTGGCTCAGGTCATGATCCCAGCATCCTGGGATCGAGTCCCGCATCTGGCTCCTTGCTCGGCCGGAGCCTGCTTCTCCCTCTACCTCTGCCTGCCATTCTGTCTGCCTGTGCTTGCTCTCTCGCCCACTCTCTCTGATAAAGAAATAAAATCTTAAAATAAATAAATAAATTTTCATCAAAAAATTATAAGTGTATTTTTTTGTAGGATCATGATAAGCATTTTGCAGATGAGAAAAGTGAAATTTAGAAAAGTATGTCTCTTCAAATCCCTCATACAATATCTGGCCTAGATAGAAGGATATACTATCACAATTGAGGAAGATAATTGAGATTACTTAAAATGATAAACTTTACTGTATAGGGTTTTTTACAAGTTTGCCACAGATTCACATTTTTTAAAATATATATCTATTTGTGTAAAGAGAATGCACTGAGAAGTAAAAAGATAGTGATATATCAGTGCTACCAACTAATGGCTATAATATCATCACCTTATTTATGAACAATGAAACAGTGTGTAATATTTAAATAAATTTAAATAAATTCCTATTTATTTTATATATTTATAAATTTAAATGAATTCCTATTTATTTATTATTAAAGAAATTCCTCTAACAAACAGTATGTTTTGAAGGTTGCTAGCAGGAAAGTGTTGTACGACATGGAAGTAATCAGAAAATGTGATCTAAAATTCTGCTTTCAAGGGCGCCTGGGTGGCTCAGTGGGTTAAAATTCTGCTTTCAAGAAGCTATAACAGTAAGTACTGAGCATTAGCTATTATATGCTATGGATGAATAACTGAAATCTACATTTGAAACTATTGGTACACTATATGTTACCTAATTGAATTTTAAAAAGTTAATAAAAAAAACCACTATTTTATAAAACAATATTCCCAACAGGCTCTTTTGCTTTAAAATACTCACTTTGTTTCCTCTCCGAGAGAACACCAAATGGCGGATGACGCCGGTGCTGCGGGAGGGCCCGGAGGGCCCGGGGGCCCTGGAATGGGAGGCCGCGGCGGTTTCCGCGGTGGCTTCGGCAGCGGCATCCGGGGCCGGGGCGGGCCGGGGCCGTGGTCGGGGCCGGGGCCGAGGCCGCGGAGCTCGCGGGGGCAAGGCCGCGGACAAGGAGTGGATCCCCGTCACCAAGCTGGGCCGCCTGGTCAAAGACATGAAGATCAAGTCCCTGGAGGAGATCTATCTCTTCTCCCTGCCCATCAAGGAGTCTGAGATCATCGACTTCTTCCTGGGAGCCTCCCTCAAGGACGAGGTTTTGAAGATCATGCCTGTGCAGAAGCAGACGCGCGCGGGCCAGCGGACCAGGTTCAAGGCATTTGTCGCCATCGGAGATTACAATGGACACGTCGGTTTGGATGTCAAGTGTTCCAAGGAGGTAGCCACTGCCATCCGCGGAGCCATCATTCTGGCGAAGCTTTCCATTGTCCCTGTGCGGCGAGGCTACTGGGGGAACAAGATCGGCAAGCCCCACACTGTCCCGTGCAAGGTGACTGGCCGCTGTGGCTCTGTGCTGGTGCGTCTCATCCCCGCCCCCAGAGGCACTGGCATTGTCTCGGCCCCTGTGCCCAAGAAACTGCTGATGATGGCTGGTATTGACGACTGCTACACCTCGGCCAGGGGCTGCACTGCCACCCTAGGAAACTTTGCCAAGGCTACTTTCGATGCCATCTCCAAGACCTACAGCTATCTCACCCCTGATCTCTGGAAGGAGACTGTGTTCACCAAGTCTCCCTATCAGGAGTTCACGGACCATCTTGTGAAGACCCACACCAGAGTCTCTGTTCAGAGGACCCAGGCTCCAGCTGTGGCTACTACATAGTTTTATACAAGAAAAATAAACTGAACTAAAGCTTGAAAAAAAAATACTCACTTTGTAATGAGAGTCATTACTTTTGTCTAGCCAAATCTTATAGCACTGTTTATCCCTTCCCTGCTTTATCCCTTCCCAGTATCAATAAAGGCTCACTTGGGTTACCTAGAAGCCATGAGAAAGCTTGTAATAGATCTGGCTGGTTTTCACCAGCAATTTGACCACCATGTGCACAGGGAAGTCTATTGATAAAGGCTTTATTGCAATAAGTTGCAAATACATGGATGATTTTGAATTCTCTTTCTTGAGGTCTTGTTTCATGATAATAAATTTAGGGTGGCTTATTGGAATGGATGTTATTAACATATCTTCATAGTTATAAGCACATGGAATTGTAAAATAGATGAATGAATGTGGCATTACTGACAACTGTCCTCATTTTGAAATCAAATTACAGTGTACTAAGATGAGGAAGCAAAGCAGATTTGGGATTATGAGTGAAATAATTTTAAAAAGTATTAGGGGTATGATCGGACTATTGGGTAATTCAGTAGAAAAATGTCTACTGATTGAGATTCTGTGTTCCCTGATTTCAGAGAGAAGTTAAGATAAATAAGTAACACGAGGAGACTAGGAAGCCAAACATAAGTGATAATTTTGTGCCAGGGTGTGTTTACATCTGTTTATCTTCTTGCTTTACCACTAAGGTTGCTCCTAGAGGAGAGTTTAAATATGTGTTGGAGCTAATCTCTGTGGATTACACAAGAAACCACATCCTACAGCTCTCCCTGAAACACCCCTTATGATTTCAATGTAATTTGGTTTTTGCATTTTTAGAAATAACAAAATACTTTGCAAACTCATCTACTTTATTACCATCACAAGTGAGTCAGCTGACTCCACATTTTAACACAGTGACAGTCACAGAGGAATGGAGGAATGAGTAGAGTTATCAATATATGTGCTTTTAAGAAGTATGACAGGGTAGCAGCTATTTCCAGGAACCAAAACATGGGTCAGCAGCTGTGCAGGAAAAGTGATGGAATAAATGACTCATTTCAGAGGAGTTCTATAACATATTAGTTCTATAATGTATCTTCAGCCCCCAATTACCCGCTTTGATCTAAAGATAAGGATTTACAGTTAAGGTCCCATTTATGATTTGACTGGTAGGGTCTGAATCATGTTTACTATTGTTTTGACTATTACTTGAAACCTATAGTAGTACTTGGGATATGTGTTGTGTATTCTGTGAACATGTGCTATTTTTAGATTAGATAATTTCTGTCTCGAACCCCTGTTCATTTCTTTGTTTTTGTTTATTTGATAGTGGTTTCAGTAAATGGATATATCTGAAAAATTGCAAAGCCACTATTAAAACAAGTTATTATTATATATAGCATGGAATTGCACATTCCTCCTTTGAATCCGACAGAGCTTCACCATATCCTTAACAATTTGGGAAAAACATGCTATTATTTTTCTTTATAAAATTTCTCCTGTTAGGCTGTGATGGTTGTCATCAGCAGTAACTCCTCTGAAGGCTTTGTCAAAAGAGTTGAAAAAATTGGAAAGGTGTGTGAATGAAGCTGTTTGTTGAATATAAAGAAAAGAGCATTGAAATACAATTCACACTCTTACTTCTCCTTCTATGCTTTCAGATGTTTGTCATTTGAAAATTTTGCTTCTAGAAGAGATGTCCTATATAATTCTTACTTTAAGGAGCAAGTTGCTTTTATAATTTTTTTATTATTCTACCATTCCAGTATTTCCATTTAAATTAAATTCAATACCATTTAAAAAAAATCAAAAGTGCAGCCAGTATTCAATTCCTGGGCTAAATAATTTTAGAAAGCTTTGTGTTATTGAACCTACGGGGTTTTTATGTAGTTTTAACTCTTTCTTTGTGTGATTTTTCCCATTAGTCATGTAAGTGACTGCAATATAACAGACATTGAGGATAAAGAAGGACTGAATAGAACAATCCTTGGCCTCATGAAGTTGAGAATCTAGCAAGGGAGTCAAACAATTCAATCATTCAGAGACAATTTATTGAGTGCCTGGCCTAAGATGAGCACAACAAAACCCCAGCCCAGAGGAATCATTTTAATGGGAGAGATAGATAATAGGTAAGCCAACTTTAAAAAAAAAAACGTACTGATTTTTCTTTAATAGAGATGCATATTTGAACTAAATAAGCACATTTTTAAAAGAGCAGTGATTGAGAAGAGGTTTTTAAACTGAGTGGTCCAAAAGGGCCTTCCTGAAAAAGTCTGCTTTGAACAGATTTCTGAATAATATCAGCTAGGAAGCTGCGTAAAAATCTCAGGGATGGGTGATTTTTCCAGTCGAAAAACTGTAAAGGCTCCAAAGTCACAATAGAGCTATAAGTTTCTCTAATAAAGTAACTTCTGACAAAGAATGAGAAGAAATAACTAACCCAGGTTTGAAAGAAAAGGGACAGACTTTCTATGGAATTCATATTTAATTAAAGCTCTAAAGGACAAAAATACAATAGAGCAAAATTCTGGTCACGCTGATATACCTAACGAAAGTTCATAAACAAGCTTTGGGTAGCAAAGAGTGTGTGGGAATGTTGGTAAGAACAGTGGGGAAGAGTCATCCCTGAACATGTTCTTAAATGAAGCAATTCTTGGGTTGTTTTAAAGGGTAAATTGGAGTTTGCCTAAGTGATTAGAGAAGGATGCCTCAGCTTATGGAAGTTCAAAGCCATAAAGATGTGATAAACTACTGCAGATATTTTCATGTATATTTGTTGTTGCTTCTAGTAATGGTGATCTAAAAACTCCTACTTAAGACAACTAAAAATCCAGACAAAATAGCTTTTAAAGTTAAAAATATCAGAATGATTATAAAAATAAGTGAGGGATTACTGGGCCAAAATACGAAATACAATGAGAGCCTAGAGATATATGCCCTGAAGCCATTTTAGCTATGAGAGCATTTGAAACTGCTAAAACACACTGAGCTGTGTTGTTCATAGACTCTTGATACTAGAGAAACAAAATTCAAAATCCAGCAGCAATCAAATTTGAGGACTTTGGTACAACCCAAATTTAACTTGAGATCCACAAAGCACAAGGAGAAGCAGAAATAAGACTATAGCCTACCTTGCCTTCTGTGTAAACTGAGAAAGTCAATCACTGAATTTGGAGTATGATTGTCTTGTAGAGTCTCAGATATAAGAGAAAATCCTACCAAGGAGGACCATACCATTATTATAGCTCTTAATTATCCCTACTCAATAAGAGTTTCAAATATAATGTCTTGAACATAGCAAAATGTAACAAAGCACACAAAGAAAAACCATTAACAAGATTTGATAGACAAAATGGGATTAAGTATGATGTTAAAATGATCAATAAAGATTGTAAAATGGCTTGATTACTCTGCTCAAAGAAATGAGAGGGGAAGCAAATTGAACCAAAAACTGACACTAAAAATGATATTGAGAAAGGTTTTATAAATGAACAAATGGATACTCTAGAACTTTAAAGATATGACAGCTAATTTAAGGTACCACAGGGGTGCCTGGGTGGCTCACTTAATTAAACCTCCAATTCTTTTTCCTTTTTTTTTTAACACCTTAATTTTATTTTATCTCTTTCATTTGGCTCAGGTCATGATGTCAGGGTTGTGAAATAGAGCCCAGAGTTGGGCTCTGTGCTGAGCCTGGAGCCTGCTTAAGATTCTTTTCCCTTCTTTTTCTATCCCTCCCTGCACTCTCACTTGTTCGCTCTCTCTTGCTTGCAAATAAATAGATAGATAGATAGATAATAGACAAAGAAAAATAAAAGCAGATTATAAAAATAAATATAAAGATTTTGAAATGAAAACAAGTTCAAAATAAAATAGAGAAGACCTACACAGCTTAAAGTTCATTCAGAAAATCTACTATTAAAGAAGTCAGTATGACACAATGTTAAGATATCAAAAGATTTGAGCATGCACTTTTCAGAAAGGGTAATCCAAATGGCCACTCATATATAAAAACTGTTTATCTTTATTATGAATCTGGAATTAAATTAAATTAAATTAATAATAAATTAAAACCTAAAATGACATACTATTACACACTTACCATATTGGGCAACAGTAAAATTGCCTTGCAAGAATGTGAAAGAATGAAAGTGCCCATAATAAAAACATTTGAGGCAAGTTTGACAATATTTAGAAAACTTAAAAATAAAAATAAAAATTTGGTCCATTCCTAGAAATACAACATGGAACTAAATGAATATTTTCACCAGGATATGCAAACAGATGATTATAGCTATTTCATTCATAACAGCAGATCAGTAGTGGTCTATTTGCACAATGTTACATTAAATAAGAGAGAATATTAACAAACTGGGAGGAGGGGCTAGGTTGTTATCATAAACAGATCTTCTATGGTGCTGATTATGTTCTATTTCTCAAAATCTTTAAGTTAAAAAAGTTTTCACATTATATCTAGATAGATAGATGATAGATAGATATCCCAGAAGCTGCAATGCTAGGCTAAGACCAGGCTTTAAAGGGCTTTTCTATACTCTACTAAATACTTGAAACCATTCATTATATCATAGCTCAGTGTTCAAATCTCCATTTGTTTCCTCAGGTTCCTAATATTTACCTTAAGGTGACCTGATCCAGACTTTTGATCACCTTTGTCTAAATATTTCTATTTTAACAAAGTCCTTTTTAACACTGAGAGACTAAAACTTAGAAAAATACTCTTTTATCTCACTAGAGTGGAAAATATATAGTTACCCATTAACTAATGATATCCATGTCTACATTAGATCAATGACATTTTTAATTCTTGGGAGCTTTTGGTTAAATGAAATTTTTAAGCTTCCTTTAAATGAAGCTTTAAGCCATCACCACATGAATAAAATTAAAGAACCAAATGAAAACAGGCCAAGTATTTACAGAGTAATAGAATGTGCAATGGTAAGAGTACAATTCTGAAATCATAAAGCCTAAATTAGTGTGATGCATTTTTGCTACCCATGTAATCATAAACCAGTTATCCAAATGTGTTAGCCTCAGTTTTTTCACCCATGAAATGGTGATGATAATACTTATTATGCTGCGTTGTTGTGTGTATGTGATGAAGCATGGAGCATGAGAATCTCATATTCCATGCTAAAATGATAGCTATTTTTATACTTATAATAATTCTAGTAATAGTAATTAAATTGTTCAAAATGGTAATATTCATTTATATTGAGGCATTGTATTGACTATTCATAGACACATTTACCAAAATAAATTTCATTTTACTTTACCCCCTCTGAGGATATATATTCCCTAATTCAATATGAATCTCTTTATGAATAATAATTATCATAATAAATATGCTGATTTGTCTTCTATTTGTTTTTAGGGAGGTATCCTTTACTGTTGAACATGAAACTTAAGCAAGTCTGTCTTATTCAAAATTTGCATGCTGTTTTCTTATGAAACTAGATTATAGAGTTGTATGAAATAAATTCATGCAGTTAAGACATTGATGTTTGGAACACTGGGTGGTCAGTTTAGTATTTCAAAAGAAGATTTTAAATTTAAACCTTAAAACTGAGCTCTTTCAGCCTTATTTATAGACCATCCTTCATGTTTCATAAGTACTCCTCCATTGTAAACTAAGTAATACTTTTTGTCACAGTGTATATAATGAAAATGGATTTTATATTCTATTATTTCAGAGTTAGTTGCAGTTTCTACTGCCTTACTTCATTTTTTGAAAAATAGATTAATTCTACAAAAAGTTTTTTCCAGGTTTATTGAAAAAAATCGACATATTTGTAAATTTAAGAAATGATTTCTTATAACATTGCAAACCTTTAACATTGTGTAAATTTTGTACAATTTGATAAATTGGTATACATCTTTATTGCAATATAATCTACATAAAAATGTTAATACATCTACTATCTCGTATAGTTGCCACTGTTTTTTATGCATTTATCATAAGGAATTTTAAGATCTACTCTCTTAGCAACTTTTATGTATATAGTATAGTAGAGATAAACTTCAGAGGTCTTGTGGGTTTTGTTCCAGACTGCCTCAATAAAGTGATTATCTCAATAAACTAAGTCAAATTATTATATTTTTTGGTTTCCCAGTGCATATAAAAAATTATGTTTCCCAGTGCATATAAAAAATAAAAACTATACTGCACTGTTCAAAAGCATTATGTTTTTAAAGAAAAACAATGTATATACCTTAAGTACACTAGTTCTGAGTTTTCAGTGGGTCATAATTACTGATCACAGATCACCATAACAAATACAATAATAATGAAAAAACTTGATATATTGCAAGAATTACCAACATGTGACAAAGAGACACAAAATGAACAAATGTTGTTAGAAAAATGGTGGCAGCAGACCTCTTTTATACAAGATTGCTATAAACTTTCAACTTGTAAGAATGTGATATATGCAAAGTTTAATAAAGGGAAGCACAATAAAAAAAAGTATGTATATCTTATTAACTATGATCATCATGCTGTACATTAGATCCCCAGAACTTTTTCATATTATAGTTGCAAGTTTGCACCCTTGGGGGCGCCTGGGTGGCTCAGTGGTTTGGGCTGCTGCCTTTGGCTCGGGTCATGATCTCAGGGTCCTGGGAACGAGCCCCGCATCGGGCTCCCTGCTCCGCAGGAAGCCTGCTTCCCTCTCTCTCTCTCTCTGCCTGCCTCTCTGCCTACTTGTGATCTCCGTCTTTCAAATAAATAAATAAAATCTTTAAAAAAAAAAAAAAAAAAAAAAAAGAAAGTTGGCACCCTTGGACCACCTTACTCCACCCCAGGTTCACCCCTTGTCAACTCAACTCTAAGTTTCCATTAGTTTTCCTTTTCCTCAGATTCTGTATGTAAGGGATATCATAATACATAAATTAAAAAAATATACAAAATCTTTGAAATATTTCACTTAGAATAATACCTTCAAGATCCATCCATGCTGTTGTAAATGGCAGTATTTCTTAATTTTTCATGGTTAAGTAGTATTCCGTAGTATATATTTACCATACTTATTTTACTCATTCATCCATTAATGGATACTGAAGTTATTTCCATCTCTTGCTTAGAGTTAATAATTTTATAATAAACATAAGAGTGCAGATATGTCTTTGAACAGTGAACTTCGTTTTCTTTAGATAGATACCTAGAAGTGGGATTACTGAATCATATGGTAATTTTACTTTTAATAATATGAATAATCTCCATACTGTTTTCCATACAAATTTATATCCCTATTACAGTGCATAAGTTCCCCGTTTTCCCCAATATTTACCAAAATTGGTTAGTTTCAATTTTTTGGTAGTATATATTCTAATATCTTGCTGTGTTTTTCAGAGGTAAACAACAACAACAACAACATAAGGACTTTGCCCTGAGATTTTTACGTTGAGCACTTTTTAATGCTCCTGTTGGTCATTTATATAACTTTTTTGAAAAAAAAAGTCTATTGAGATCCTTTTGCTATTTTTTTAATCATATATTTTTTTCTATTTGTATCTGTTGGTTATTAACCTCTTTTCAGATATAAGATTCGTAAGTATTTTCTTACATTCTGTGGATTGTGTTTTCATTCTCTCTCCCTTTTTTTGGCAATGCAGAAACGTTAGTTTGATGTAATACCATTTATTTATTTTTGCTTTTTTTGCTTGTGTTTTTAGTCTGGTATCCAAAAAACTATTGGCAAGACCAATGTCAAGGAGAATTTTTCCTATGTTTTCCTTTAGGAAATTTAGTTTCATGCATCACCTTTAAGTCTTTAATCTATTTCAAGTTCAGACTTATGAGTGATATAAGGTTCCCTTTTCATACTGTTTATGTGACTATTCAGTTTTAAATATCATTTATTGAACAGACTATCTTTCCCCATTACATATGTTGGCCCCTGTCAAATATTAGGTGACTGTATGAAAGGATTTATTTCTGGACTCTCAATTCTGTTCTACTTGTTTATTGGTCTGTTTTTATGCCAGTATACTTTATTGTTTTGAGCATGAGGGCTTTGTAGTATAGTTTCAAATCAAGAAGTGTAATCTCCCTTCTTCATTCTTTCTCAGAACTGCTTTGATTATTTGTTGTCTTTTATGGTCTCATATAAACTTTAGGATTCTTTACTTACTTCTGTAAAACAATAATATTGGATTTTTTTTAAGATTTTTAATTTATTTAATTGACAGAGAGAGATGACAAGCAGGCAGAGAGGCAGGCAGAGAGAGAAGAGGAAGCAGGCTTCCTGCTGAGCAGAGAGCCTGATGCGGGGCTCGATCCCAGGACCCTGGGATCATGACCAGAGCCGAAGGCAGCGGCTTAACCCACTGAGCCACCCAGGCGCCCCTAACATTGGATTTTTGATAGGAATTGGATTTACAGATGGTTTACGGTAGTATGGACATTTTAACAATGTTAATTCTTACCATTCATAAATATGAGCTATCTTTCCATTTCTGTCACCTTCAATTTCTTTATCAATGTCATAGTTTATGGAGTACAGATCTTTCATCTTCTTAGTTAAATCTATTCCTAAGTATTTTATTATTTTTGATGCTATTGTGAATTAGATTGTTTTCTTTATTTTTTCAGATAGTTCATCATTAGAATGTTAAAATGCTCCTGTCTTGTGCTTACTTTGGCAGCACATATACTAAAATTGGAATGATGCAGAGAAGATTAGCGTGATCACTGAACAAGGATGACATGACAAACTGGGAAGCAGTCCATAAAAAAAAAAAGAAACAAAACAAAATTCTTTTCTTTTATATATTGATCTTGTATTTGGTAATTTTACTAAATTTGTTTATTCAAATTTTTTGTGAATTTTTTAGGATTTTTTAACATGTAAGTTCATGTTATCCAAAAAAAGAAAATTTTACTTCTTCCTTTTTTTTTTTTTTTTTGGAGTCTCTTATTTCTTTGTGTTCCTTGTTTCTCTGGCTAGGACATCCACTACTGTGTCAAATGAGAGTAGTGAAAATGGACACACTTGTCTTTCTTCTGATCTTTAAGGGGAAAACTTTCAAAAGTTTTGATTGAATATGAGATTAGCTCTGGGCTTGCAATCTGTGTTTTTTCTTTAATGGGTTTTTTAAATTATTTTTTAAAATTTTTTATATAATGTGTTTTTATCCCTAGGGGTACAGGTCTGTGATTCACAGTACTCACCATCACTCACCATAGCACCTGCCCTCTCCAATGTCCATACCCCCACCATCCTCTCCCAACACACCTCCCCCCAGCAACCCTCAGTCTGTTTTGTGAGATTCAGTCTTTTATGGTTTGTCTCCCTCCTAATACCATCTTTTTTTATTTTTTTTTCGTACGCCCGAAACTGCCTATGTTGCATCTCCACTTCATCATATCAGGGAGATCATATGATAGTTGTCTTTCTCAGATTGATTTATTTCGCCAAGCATAATACCCTCTAGTTCCATCCACGTCATCACAAATAGCAGGATTTCATTTTTTTTTGATGGCTGCATAGTATTCCATTGAACATATATACCACATCTTATTTATTGATTCATCTGTTGAAGGAAATTTAGTTTCTTTCCATAGTTTAACTATTGTGGACATTGCTTCTATAAACATTTGGGTGCATGTGCCCCTTCAGAATGCCACGTTTGTATCTGTAGGGTATATACCCAGTACTACAAGCACTGGGTCATAGGGTAGTTCTATTTTCAGCTTTTTGAGGCACGTCCACGCTGTTTTCCAGAGTGGTTGCACCAGCTTGCATTCCCACATACAGTGTAGGAGGGTTGCCCTTTCTCCACATCCTCGCCAGCATCTGTCATTGACTGACTTGTTCATTTTAGCCATTCTGAACGGTGTGAGGTGGTATCTCATTCTGGTTTTGATTTGTATTTCCCTGATGCCGAGTGATGTGGAGCATTTTTTCATGTGTCTGTTGGCCATTTGAATGTATTCTTTGATGGAACATGATAGTGAGCTTAGGGAATCACCAAGTTAATGAAAGAGGTGCCTCTTGTAGGTGAAGTAAGAGTGAGAGAAAGAAAAGAGGGCTTATCCTAGATTGGAGAACTCGGGGCTGAAAAGGACCCTCATCTGGGAGCAGAGAAAGTGGTCCAGAATCAGAGGCACAGAGGACTCCCAACACCTTCCACAGAAGCGGAGCACCTAAAGACATAGTGCCATTACCCCTGAAAATCTAGGCATGGAGGTATTCTCTTTAGGCAAATAGGCATCGGAGAATAGTTTGTCCATAGCCCAGTCACTGACTTCAAGAGGAAAAGCTATACCAGCTCTCGAAGCAGGCCGGATAGCTCAAGCAACAGCAGCCAAGCCAAAATCCTTATCCCCTGCATTTCTGAACAATGACAGAGCAGCGGTTCTGTCTAGAACCAGGAGGTATTCAGAAGTCAATTGTTGGGTCCCGGGTTGTGTCCATCAGTTCAGACGCGGCCTTCAGATCAACTCATGATTCCAGGGCCTTGGCATTGACTCTGTTCTCAGGTTCTCTGCTCAGGGGCAAGTAAGCTTCTCCCTCTCCAGCTCCACCCCCTGATTGGGATCTCTCTGCCTCTCTGTCCAAACGTGCATGTGCATGTTCGATAAGATAACAAAGACAAAAACAGTGCACAATAATTGACTGGGGCCAAAGGATGTTTTATTGAATTTGGACCTAGGTTCCTATGGAGGGCAGCCAGGTATAGAGAACCTCCCACCATCCTAAAATGCCCGACCTTCGCTTGGAGCTTCCTTGTTCATTCTCCTGTTCTTTGCCTTCCTGGATCTCCTCACCAACCTGCAGCATCCGCTGTCTGTCGTGCTGTACTGACCCCTTGTTAACACATTGTGCATCCTCTCGGGGCTCCATTGGAACATGCCCATCTTCCTCAAGAGGCACTGTTTGCTTATCGCATGGAACCATTTGGGGGATGGTCATGAGAGGGTGAAGGCAGGCTTGTGCTGCCACATCTCCATGCAGTTCCACAGAGGGTAGCTGATCCACCATGAGGGAGTGCTCAAGGTTCTTCCACATTCGAATCCTCTTCAATGCGTCCTTTTGCACATACAAGTTGTCTTCCTGAAATGGGCACGGAAGTCTTTCAGTTGGCTTCATTGGGCTATGGGTCTCTTCCAACATGCTCTCCGTTGGCTTCTGTGGACTCCAAGAACATGAGTCCGTCCTGGACCTAAGGTTCTAGGGTATAGACTCTGCCTTGGATGCATGGTCTTTTTGGAAGATTGGGAGGCCTTGTTGGCACCGTTTCTGGAGACCATTGAGGTACTCGTGTGCTTTCTGTGGAAGACTCCAGACATGTCTTTGGCACAATTGCGGGGGTTCACTTTGAGCTTCCCTTGGGTGGACCTTTTCCTGTTCAGATGCTCCATGATTTGGTGGGAGGGTCTCACCCTTACGCAGGGCTCGGATTTCCTCCCCTGAGGCATTGCTTGCGGTCTGTTAGTTTCTTGGCTTGTCGGTGCTAAGATGGAATGCGGCATCTTGCCTTTCTCCGAGGTCCAGAGGGCTGGTGCTGACACTCACGACCAAATACTATGAATTCGGCCATGGAGAAGGTGACACCGACTCGCTTCGCAAACTGCCTTGGTGAGAGACCCAGGCGGCTCCAGCAGTTTGGGACGGCCTGGGGTCCTCTTGGCCCACCCATGACTACTCCAGTCAAGTGTAGTGATCAGGCCTGGGTTGATGAGGAGTGGTTGCTATGACCTCAAAGCTTTGTGACATCACAGATGCTGGCTTCACTGAAGCAGCTGTCCCTCTCCCATGACCTTGGTGTCCTATGGCTTTAAGTAGGAAGCCCCAGGAAGGACAAAACAAGAGCCCTCTGAACCTGATCAAGAACTCAGGATGTCTTGTGGTTTAATGTCAAACTTCCCCTTTCTGGAGACATAGAGGAAGGAAAATGACATTCAGTATACCTTCCTTTAGGCCAACATATCCCCGGAGACGGCAAGGTGTCCTTTTACACTACAATTTCTAGATATCTCAAGAAAAGGTGAGGTCGCGTGTATGAGCAGCTCTCCGTGGGGTTTCTCGTCCTGTGGGTGAGAGCGTACTTTGTCAGCGTCTTTTGCTTATGGGTCAGTGATGACTAAGGTACGGAAAGTCCCTTTCCGAGGTAAAAGGTGAGGGCATCGCTATATGGTGCCGTCTGTGTCCTCGTCTCCTAGTGTTCTGAAACACGCGGCTAAGGGCTGAGGCCTCTGTCTACCTGGCTTTCCCTTAAATACCTTTGCAAAGTCTTTGAGGAGAGTGATATTCTGCATCTGAGCTAACTCTCAATGAAGAGGCCTGGACCGAAACCGTTGTCATTATTAGTTAACTGTACTTGTTGTGGTAACGGGTATAGACATGTGGACCAAGACTCTTTAGTCAGAAGGAAAGGGA
Organism: Mustela nivalis; assembly: GCF_964662115.1. Taxonomy (NCBI): domain Eukaryota; kingdom Metazoa; phylum Chordata; class Mammalia; order Carnivora; family Mustelidae; genus Mustela; species Mustela nivalis. The sequence goes on along the minus strand of NW_028136260.1, from coordinate 434,508 downwards.
CGGCGTATATAGACGGCTTGCAAGGCCCATTCGAGCAGACCTTTGGAGTGAGCCGCAATGCCCTTGCAAGGACTAGTGGATCAGGAAGTTTGGGTCCATTTCGGCACCTCAGTATTCCTCTGCCATCGAAGTGAATGAACCCCTGGACCTTGCCTTGACATGAATGTCCCATGCCCTGCTGTTGGGAAATGGAAAAGGAAGGGAATACTGACGGGCAAAAAGTCAGAGAAGGAGACCTACCAGGAGTGACTCAGGACTCTGAGAATCCAGCTGAGGTTTACCAAAAAGAGAACTGCTTAATGGGTAGTCAGGAGTTGTGGAATATATTAAGAGGAGCACTGGACGTACATGCAACTAAAGCATCCCTGAATACTCTGTCAAAAACGGATGATGGATGATAGGCAGGCTTTCTCAACAGAACAGCAACAAGAACAACACTTATATAAGGCTCACTTGAACAGAACTGAGGATTGAGCTGCTATGTCCTTGCAAAGACTAGTGGATAAAGAAGGTGTGGTCCATATTGGCAACAGAGTATTCCTCAGCAATTAGGGAGGATGAACTCTTGATTCTTGCACTGGCATGAATGCCACAGGACTGGGTTTGTGAAATGAAATGGGCAAGGAGACATAGGGAAATATCATATGGCTTCTCTCATATGTGCCCTAGGACGAATACCACGGCCCTTAGTAGAAAGAAGGAAAAACTGAAGGGGATAAGTCAGAGAAGGAGACAAACCAAGAGTAACTCAGAACTCTGAGGAATCAAGCTGAGAGTCAAGGAAAAAAGAGACATGCAGGGAATGAGGGAACGGGCTAATGGGTGTTGAAGAGTTCTGGCATATCTTAGGCGGAGTACTAGGTCATATATGGAACTGAAGCATCAGTGAATACTCTGTCAAAAATGGATGATGGATGACAGGCTGGCTTCCTCAACAGTACAAAATAATACAAAAACAAGCTGGCCCTTTCAAATGCAGGTGAAGACAGACAGAGAAAAGGAAAGAATTATATTTTTATTATGTTTAATTATTGAAATGGAATATAATTTATTTCCTAAAATGTCATTATTTGAATTGGGTCTTTATACTAGTAAAGTGGAGTTCATCCACCTCCTCCATTTGTGGAATTGATGAGAAGAAAATGGCATTGCCTTCTCTAAATGTCTAGAAGAGTTGAACAGGAAATGATTTGCACCTCGCCATCTGTGTGTTGACAGGGGTTTGATTACTGCTTCAAACGCTTTAGTCACTACTACAGAGCTGAGATTTTGTAGGTTTCCTGACCTAATCTTTGGAGTGAATATGTGTCTTGGAATTTATCCTTTTCTCTCAGTTCTTTTCTTTTGGGTTTGCTTCATTAGTGCTATTCTTCACTTCCTCCCCATCTTTTGTGTGTCTTATCTGTGTGTGTGTGTGTGTGCTGAGTGTGTTTCAAATAACAATTATAATTAAATTGATGGAGATAGGAAGTCGGTATTTAATGGATAGCAGTTCCATTTGACATGCCTTGAAAACTCACATTCCCTCTCTTTCAGCCACATTTCCTACAAAGAATGTCATCTTTTGTCCTCTTTGATAAACACATATTTTCTCAAACCTGACCTCAACAAACACCACATTTTGTGTGCCTGGGTAGTGTCGTATTATTTGTCCATTTTTCCCTTGCTTTTTCATATGTCTCTTGACAGTCATGAGAGAGTGAAATTGTATGTTATTTGTCTTTCTGGGACTGATAGATGTGACGTAGGCTAATGCTCTCCACAATTCTGCCACATGAGGCAAGTGGAAAGAATTCATTCTTGCTTATGGCTGGGTAAGATTCTGTGGGGCTTTTTCAGGACAGTGAGATGGTAGTAGTGTCTGGTAACTCCAGACTTGTCTTTATCCAGGAACACAACAGGAAGATTACCACATCAACTTCAACATGGCAGAAATGAACTGGAGCCCACAAAGCAAACTCCATAGCAAAAGAGAGAATAAGTTGCAATCACTATGGGAGAAGACTGGAGACATGGTTTAGGGGAAAAGTGGAAAGTTGGTAATTCAGAAGGCAGTGAGACAATGCAATGGGCAAAGCCACAAGAGATCGGAGCACACTTGGAACCCACAAGGAGTACGTTCTCCAATTCCATTGATTCTGACCATCAGGGGGTCTGAATCATACTAGTTCATGCCAACAAAGGGCCTTGAGGCCTGGAGATTTTAGATCAGCAGCCTTGGCATATCAACTCAAAAGAACACTGTATTTCTCTGTCAGAGAACACCAACAAATAGCCAGGTGAAGACAGCCTGGAAACCACGATTAGAGACAATACCAGGTGACACAGTGGGAAGATGGTGGGTTCTGGCTGTACATTAGTGAGAGGCAGTGTTCTTGGAGATGATTTGATGGGGGCAAAAGAAATTTGGGGCTCTCTCACAGGCAGCATCAAGCCCGAGCTACTGGCCAAAGACAGGTTGGTGAGGGCTTTAATTGCCTCTCCTGCAAACACGAAATTCTCACCATGGAACACATAGGGTACTGTGTTCCTCAGTCCAACTTGCTTCATTTTAAGAGAACAGATTCTCCCATAGGGGACTAGAAGAAAGCCCTGTCCATAGGCTGTCCCCTGACCACAGAATGCTACAGGCATTCATTCTGTTGTGAAGGTTGAATTTATCCTTTCACAGGCACACCAGATCCCACCAAGCTAAACCTCAGCCTATTCAGCCCAGACCCCAAACACACCAAAAGGCTGGCAAAGAGAGCCTCTGCAGATGACTGGTCTCAAGGACAGGGGGCAGCTATGATACAACAGCAGAGGGCATGCATGCCACACACACATACCTGAGACTCCCTCAAGGGCCAGCCCTTGGGCACTCCATGATATCTTATTTCTAAAGAAATTACCATCAGGATAAAAAACAGAATGGATTTTTCAAATACTGAGAAAGAGTCAGAGACCTATATCCAAGACAAAGATGGAAGAATCAATTGTTGCCAAGGAAGAAGACAAGAAATTATCATGGCCAGGTAATCGGAGTGAAACCTCACATATAACACGCCCAATGGAGGATTGAAAGCAGAAAGATATCAGGGAGTCTCAAAACACATAGATTAAACTGATAGAAATAAAATAAAGTAAAATAAAATAAAATAAAATAAAATAAAATAAATAAAGAATTTCTAAAGAAAAGATTGGTAGCAGACTGAAGGAAAAGTCCAAGAAGCTGGCAGAAGCAAAGGACCAAATTTTTGACCTGGCAGAAAAGGAATGGTAAATAAGGAAACAAATCCAAAGAAAGAAGAAAGAATGATGAAACATGACAATGAGCTTAGGAAAGTCATTGACTCCAAGGAATAGAAAGAGGTGCTTATTGTAGGAGAAGTAGGAGTGAGAGAAAAAAAAGAGGGCTGAACATGGATTTGAGAATTCAGAGCTAAAACTGTCCCTCATCTGGGAGCAGAAACAGAGATCCAGATTCAGAGGCAAGGAGGACTCACATCACCATCCACAGAAGCATGGAACCACAAGACATAGTTTCATTCAATGGAGGAATTCTCTTTACCTAAATATGCGTGGGAGTGTAGTTTGTACATAGCCAAATCACTTACCTCAAGAGGACAAACTATACCAGCTCTCAAAGCAGGCCAGGTTGCTCAAGCAACACCAGCCCAAGCCAAAATCCATTTACCCTTCATTTGTGAACAATGACAGAGCAGTGGTTCACGTCTAGAACTAGGACGTATTCAGAAGTCAAAGGTTGTGTCATGGATTGTGTCTATCAGTTCAGAGGCGGCCTTCAGCTCAACTCATGATCCCAGGGTCTTGGCATCGACTCTGGTCTCAGGTTCCCTGCTCAGGGGTAAGTCAGCTTTTCCCTCTCCAGCTCTACACCCTGATTGTGATCTCTCTGTCTCTCTGTCAAATATGTGCATGTGCATTGTTTGACAAAAAGACAAAAACACAACCGGGGTACAAGGATTGACTGTGGCCAGAGGATGTTTTCTTTAATTTGGACCTAGATCTCTATGGAAGGCAGCCAGGTTCAGAGAACCTCCCATTATCTCAAATGCTAGACCTTCGCTCAGAGCTCCAATGTTCATTCTCCAGTTCCTTGTCTTCCTGAATATCCTCACCAACCTGTAGCATACGCTGTCTGTGGCTCTCTAATGGCCCTTTGTTGTCCCACTGTTCATCTTCTGCTGCCTCCATTAGAACACGCCCATCTTCCACAAGAGGCATTGTTTGCTTATCCCATGAAACTATTTGGGGGATGTTCATGAGAGGGTGAAGGCAGGCTTGTGCTGTCACATCTACATGTACTCCTCCAGAGGGTATCTGCACGACCCTGTGGGAATGCTCCAGGTTCTTTGACATTTGAATCCTCTTCAATGCGTCCTTTTGAAGATACAAGTTGTCTTCCTGAAACGGGCATGGAAGTCTTTCAGATGGCTTCACTTGGGCTATGGGTCTTTTCCAACATGCTCCATGCTTGCTCCTGTGGACTCCAAGTACATGAGTCCATTCTGGACCTAAGGTTCTAGGATGTAGAATCTGCTTTTGGTAAATCGTCAGTTTTGAAGATTTGGAAGTCATTTTGGCTCTATTTCTAGGGATGCTACAGCTACTCATTATAAGGTCCGCTAGGCCAGAGGGAGTCATTTTGTGTTTCTGCAGTAAACTTATATTGAACCCATGCTGTAAACAAAATTGACCCTACTCCTCCCAGAGGAGCTTACTCTCAAAGCCTAGATACAAGGGTGAATCAGGCCAGGTGAAGACATCCCATTAGAGGGGCACGCATATATCTACTAGGGTAAATTGAGATCCAATTGTCCACCCATGTGTTACCTAGCATTTTTGTTTTTGTGGTGTAGCAGACTTAGCACGACTGTGCAGTTTTTTCTGTATTGTTATCTCATTGGCCACGTCTGTATAGCCTGGCTAAACTACCGCTATAAATGTTAGTCTCTGAGGCTGGGAGGGGTTGCCTCTTTGCAAGAGAAGGCCCTGACCGGTCAATATGATTCTCGATGCTTTGTGCAAAATTAACGTTTGCTTGACCTTCACTTTGTATCAGTCTCGCTCTTTTGAATAAGGACCCTATCTTTGGAGGGCCACCCGAATTCAAATGATGAGAACTGAAACAGCATTGGAATTTTTGGAAAAGCCTCTGGAGGTAAGATCATGGGATCCTGCATGGAGCTGCAGTGTACAGTCTCCTACCAATCTTCTCTTCAGGAGTTCTTTAGGTGCTTTTATCTTTATCAGTTTTATCTCTGTGGTTCGAGACTCTCTGATATCTCCTATGTTTTCTGACGTACAGCGAGTATCCAGGCCCCTGCTTTCAATCCCGCATCGGGCGTTTTCTATGTAGAGGGTTCACTCTGATTGCCTAGCCATAATCATTCCTTCTTCCTTTACCTGGGCATCAATTGATTTTTTCATCTTTGCATTGGATCTAAGTCTCTGTCACCTCTCTGTATTCGTTAAACTCATTCTGCTTTCTAACCTGAGGGTAATTTATTTAGGAGGAAGAGATCCGGAGTACCCAGGGCTGGCCCTTAAGGTTTGTTGAGTGCGTGCGTGTGTGTGTGTTTGTGAGTGTGTATGTGACATGCATGCCACTGCTGTTTGTGTTGTGGCTGACCCTGTCCTGGAGGCCAGTCATTTGCTGTAGCTCTCCTTTCCGGCCGTTTGTTGTTTTTAGGGTCTGGGTTGAATATGCAGAGGTTTACCTTGGTGGGCTCTGGTGTGCCTGTGAAAGGAGAAATTCGAGCAACTCAGCAGAACGCAGGCCTGCAGAATGCTGTGTTCAGAAGAGAACATGTGGTCAAAGCTTTCTTCTCGTCCCCTATGGGAGAGTCGTTGTCCTTGGACTAAGCATCTTGGACTGAGGAAGGCAGTTTTCCAAGTATTCCACTGTCGGGATTTCGAGTTGGCTGGCTAGGCAGCCTATGTCCTCACATACCTGTCTTGGCCAGTAGCTTTGTCTTGATGCTGCTGTTGCGAGAGCCCAAAATTTATTATGTCCACATTGAGACATCTCCACGAACACTGCCTTTCACGGAATCACTCCCACTACTCACCATCTTCCCAGTGCGTCACTTAGTATTGTCTCTCTCTGATCATTGTCTCCAGGCTGTCTGCTCCTGGTCGCTTGTTGGTGTCATATGCAGGAAAAAGATGGTGTTCCTTCAAGTTGATGTGTGCCAAGCCTGCTGATAGGAAAACTTCAGCCTTCAACACTTGTGTTGTAAAGTACTCGTGCCCTTCAGACCCTCTGCGTCTCACAGTCAACGGCACTGGGAAACAGGTTCCTTGTGGGTTCCCAGTGTGCCCTGCTCTCCTGTGCCTTGGTACTCTTCATGGGATCCAGCCCTCTGATCCACTAACCAACCAAATATCCCCTGAGCCATGTCTCCAACCTTCTCCCATCATCTCTGCAACTTCCGTTTTCTTTCGCTGTGGAGTTTATCTTGTAGGCTTCAGGTCAATTTCCACCCCAATGCAGTTGTTGTGTTCATCTTCCTGTTGCCTTCATAGCTGAAGACAAGCATGAGGTTATTAGACACTACTACCATCTCACTCTCCTCCATGTCACCGCAATTCGTACTGAGACATAAGCAAGAAGGAATTCTTCCACTTGTCTCTTATGGCAGTCTTGCGGAGAGCATTGGGCTTTGTCACATCTATCATTCTCAGAACGACATCAGACAGACGATTTCACTAACTCATGACACTCAAGAATCATACGAAAAAGAAAGGGTATTGGTACAAACAGTATGACTCTAATGAGAAATTCAAATGGTGCTGTTCTTTGGAAAGCAGTTTTGTGAGAACACGTGTTACTTGAAGAGGACAAGAGATGACATTCCTTGCAGGAGATTTCCTGAAACTGATGGAATGTGAGATTTCAAGGCATGTCAAATTGAATTGCTACCCACAAGAGACCGAATTCCATTCTCTCGTATTTTAATAATAATTGTGATGTGAAACACACACACACCACACAGCATTAACACATGCACATGCAAACACACAAAGATAAGACATGCAAAATATGGGAAGGAAGCGAGGAATCGTACCAATGAAGCAACCCCAAGAAAATACCATATAGGTGAAAGGCAAATAGAATCCAAGTCAGAAGCCAACCGAAATGAGAAAGTGAACTATTACCTATCAATAATACATTCAGTATCAGGACTAAAGTCTCCCGTCAATACAAACAGTTTGTAAGAGTGGTTGAAATTCCAAATTAAAAAAAAAAAAAAGGTAGAAAACATCCATAAGAAAACAGCAAATATTAAACTAGCTCGTCCTTCTGTTGACCATAGGAGATTTCCTTCGACTATAAAGATACTCATAGCTTGCAAGTGAAGAAACAGGGAAGACATAGGTTATGCTATTCCCAAGGAGAAGAGAGCCAAAGTGTTTGTGCATAAGTCAGCGAGAGTCATTTTATGCCTTCGAGAGACAAAAGATAAGCGGAAGTTGTTTTGTCTTGATGGAGCATCAAAACAACAGAAACCTGGAAGAATTGCCAACATATACACCACGAACAAGGGTGTATCTAAACGTTGGAAGCCTATGAACACACAGGAATGGAGATGGCTGTTCTGCCCCATCTCTCTGCCCTTCAACCACACTGCCTCCTTCTTCCTGTGGAGACCTCTCATGCCACCTGCCTCCAAGCACAGGTGATTCCCATTGATGGGAAGACCCTCTTCTCTCCCCCATCTCCCCACTCCAGTTACTCCCACTTATTCGTGAGCTCACAAGCCCCATGGTACACAATCTCCATGCAGCCTGCTCTCTCTTTTCTAGCATTGGCCACCGTTTCTAGCTGTGCTTGTGTCATGGATGTCCCTCCCCAGCCAGCCTCCAAGCTCTCCTTCCCTTTAGCTCCAACACCTGACACAGTGCCTGGCACGTATCACTTTGAGCTTCCCTTGGGTGGACCTATTCCTGTTGAGATGCTCCACTGGGAGCTTAGCCCCGCACCCCAGCATGGGCTCCGGCCTCAGAAGTGAGGGGGCGGGGCCAGCGCAGAGAAGGGTCTTTGCTTATTTCCAAAGCTGGAAGTGAGCTCTCAGAGGACTCAGGAGGGAGGGGGGCGGGGGCGGCCGGAAGAGGGGCTTTGCTAATTGCCCAGGCGGGAAGGAGGGGCGCGCAGTGCCAGTGTGCTGTGCTGCAGCCCATTTGGGACTGCAGGACCCACCATACTCGCTGCCCCTGCACTCCCATGCTCCAGCCTAGCCCCTGAGGCCTCGGTGTCCTGTTCCCGTTCCCGCCGCCTGCTGCCCCTCCCTGACCCATGGCTTCTCTGGAGGACCCTCTGCTCACAGGTAAAGTGACACCACGACATGCCCTCACCTGAAGCAGAAAACGCAGTCCAGGAGCTGGGCGCAGCCTCCCGCCAACCCCAGGGCACCAGGACCACCCCAGACGCTGCGCCACACCCTGTCCGCAGGGGGTCAGGCCGGGGACAGCGCTACAGGAGGTACCCCCCCCTGCCAGCGGGCAGGCTAGCCCCCATAGTTCTGCACCCCCACGCGCTTTTCAGAGCCTCCTGCCATTCCCAGGGCACCCAGAACCCAGAGAGTGAGGCCTTGGGTGTTCTCTAGTGACAGATTCAAGGCAATTTTTCGACTTTGGGACTCAGAGTTAACATAGTTTTCATTTGTGATTATTATTTTTGTGTGGGGGCCGTCGCTTTTCTTTTGACCTAGGCTTGTTTTCACTCCCGGTTCTGAAGAAGCCCCTAAATCCTAACCCTTTGAGGACTCCGAAAGCTCTCAGAGCAGCAGTGCTGGGGGACAGTGTGGACACATGGTTTGGTTTCTCCTCTGGCCTGCTTCTGTGGCAGCCCCGCTCTGTCCTCCTCAGACTTCAGAGCAATATCTGAACAAGTGGAGAAGCAACCAGGGGGTCAGGAAGGTGGCCACCGAAGAGTGACTTCTCTGGAGGGTGGCTGAGCTAGCAAGTGAGCATGTTAGTCCAGCTCTGCCTGCATTCAGTATGGAGCTGAACAGGGGCCAGGGAAGGGGAGGAGGAGCAGAGAGCAGGGACAAAGGGACCAAAGAGGAGATTCAGATGAAGGGAAGTAATGGGGAGGAAAGAGAAGAAACTCTAGAAGACAGGTATGTAGAAAGGAAAAGGGATGAAGTGGGCATTGGGAAAGGGCACCACCAGGGAAGGAGACAGGGGAAGAAAAGAGGGAGGAAAGAGGAAAGGGGAAAGGGAGAAGGGAGGAGTCAGCATGCCAGGGCTCCCCCTGCATCTGAAGAAGAGGTGGCTGGTCCAGCTTGTCAAACAGGGTGCTCACTCTTTGGCCCCAGTTTCTGCTCCCAGTGCTACTGGGCTTTGCAAGGAAGGCAGGCTGTCCCTTGGGACCTACTGGAGCCCACTGGAGCCCACAGGAGGGTGGGAGAGGTAAGATGCCACCAGGTCCTGTCCTGAGCTGTTCCCAGCCACCAGCCTCACCACATGGTGCAAGAGGGACCCCAGAACAAAGGACGGACACAGGCCAGCATGTCTGCTGGTGGCCCTGGGCACTTAGCTCATCGCAGTGAACCACACGGCCTCCTCAACCCACGCTTTCAAAGCCTCCTTCTTCGCTTCTGGCTTTCATGTCTGTAGGAACATGAGCCAGATCTAACTCATCTCCGACAGACAATTCTGACTCACCCCGTGTCAGATTTTTATGAGTGGCTGTGATAGAGTAAGATAGCAATGCTCCAACAAACAGACTGTTTCCTCCCACTTGACCTCAACAGTCTTATACATTTTCTTAGCGAAAACATCTTGTCTCCTTCCATTAAGCTCATAACGTGGTCTAATAGTATACATGCGACTTCCTTAGATGCGAAGCGATACAGAGGTCCTTTTTTTTTTTTAATTTTACAAGGTAAAGTCAGTGAACATATCCAACTTGACGAATACGTCTCTAAAATGTCAATCCAGGCAAAGCTTTTTCTGCCTACAGTTTCGAGCCTACGTGGTGACATTTTTAAAATGCTTTCAGTCCCTCAGTGAGGCTCTTAGAAGCTAGCCAGGGCTTACTACGTGCCAGGCACTGTGTCAGGTGTTGGAGCTAAAGGGAAGGAGAGCTTGGAGGCTGGCTGGGGAGGGACATCCATGACACAAGCACAGCTAGAAACGGAGGCCAATGCTAGAAAAGAGAGAGCAGGCTGCATGGAGAGTGTGTACCATGGGGCTTGTGAGCTCACGAATAAGTGGGAGTAACTGGAGTGGGGAGATGGGGGAGAGAAGAGGGTCTTCCCATCAATGGGAATCACCTGTGCTTGGAGGCAGGTGGCATGAGAGGTCTCCACAGGAAGAAGGAGGCAGTGTGGTTGAAGGGCAGAGAGATGGGGCAGAACAGGCATCAGTCAGTTGGAGGGGTATGAATAGACTGATGGGAGGATTATGGGTGCCTTTGGAGGACTGAGAATTTGTTAGAAGATCAGTGCAGATTTCTATGGAGACAAATGCCAGGAACTGATAGGTCTTTGAAAGGTCACTCTGGCTGCCTTTTGGCAAAGGGGTTGGTAAAAGGCACTTGCAGGTGTGAACACACCAGGTGGGAGGTGAGTGCAGGAAATCAGGTGAGGGAGCATGGGAACTTGGTCCCGGGGTATATAAGGGAGAATAGCCTTTAAGGAGTTCCACAAATTGGCACCAGCTGTGGCTTCATTACAGAGCTGGAAGGGGGAGGTGGGTGTGTCCTGGAGGTTACAGAAATTACATGAGAAAGGGAAGTCTTTTTAGATCTCTTTTTCAACTAGAGGAACTCTCACCTTATTGATAGAATTCCAGAGTGGGAACCAATGATATGAGGACATCTTTGAAATGTCTGAATATGTTCTTCGACATCTTTGCAAGTGACGAGGAGACCTTGACCTTAGGAGGCCTTGGCCCTCTTTGTAGCCAGAAAGATTTCACCTACAGATTTGGGTCAAGGAGTCAGTCCTTCCAAAGGACACCTCCTATCATTTTACCCTCTCATCATACCTCACGTGCTGGCATCTCCAAGACCCTCTGTTCCAGGTTGAGAGTATCCACTTTGGCCGGGCTGGTCTTGCAAAGAACACCACAACAGGAAATCTAGAGCCTATAGTGCTATTAATAACATCATCTAAGACTGTGTTTGCTGCCCTCTTGGCCTCTTCCCACCATGACTCACTGAAGCTTTTTACACATTGTATCCATTATGCTATAGTTCCCAAAGCTCATCTTCTCTAGTGCCATTAGTTTTTAGGGGACCAGGCAAACCTTAAACTTGTCCCCCTTAATTGGATCCCTGTGCCCCCACAATCTCTTTGAATGCCTTTCACCATGATTCTTGAATGAGATCTGAGACCACTGCTGGTACCTAACACTTCTTGGCACCTTGTCTGCTAGGTTCTTGGAAGAGGAGGTGGCTATGGAGGTGAGTGGGAATGGGAGTGGGAGGATTTTTCCCTTCACTTCCCTTTTTGTGTTTTCAAATAATGGGTTTTGAGGGGGAGGGAAAGGTTAACCAGACCATTTATTTTCCATCTCCCATCGATAAAATGTCACACAGGAGAGAGGTGGCAGAAACGCACTTTCACGTTAATTTTTTTACAAGGAAGATTGACTTATGAACCTACTTTGTTATTCCCTTTCATTCAATTTCCCTGTACCTCCTTTTCTATGAAGTGTAACGGTAACCCATTATTATTTTTATTGTTGGCACGTGCCTTGTGAACCATAAAGTGTACGCTATAAATGGGAGCGCTTTTCTTTTTTTTTTTTTTTTTTGTAGTTTACGAAAAACTAATATTTTTTAAATTAATTTTTTATTTATTTTCAGCATAACAGTATTCATTCTTTTTGCACCACACCCAGTGCTCCATGCAAGCAGTGCCCTCTATGATACCCAACACCTGGTACCCCAACCTCCAAATCCCCCGCCCCTTCAAAACCCTCAGATTGTTTTTCAGAGTCCATAGTCTCTCATGATTCAGCTCCCCTTCCAATTTCCCCCACCTCCCTTCTCGTCTCTAACTCCCCATGTCCATGAAAAACTAATTTAAAAACATTCATCCACCAGAGTACCCAAAGGGCTCCCATATAAACTATCTGTCGTTACATTATGTCCCGATGTGGAGCTCGATCCCAGGATCCTGAGATTATGACCTGAACTGAAGGCAGAGGCTTTAACACACTGAGCCACCAGCCCCAATGTATTCTCTTCAGTAATAGAATTTGTAACCAATTGACAGATGAAAAAGGAGGCAGTCAAGTGAAAATCAATAGGTCTTAGACCTGCAAGAAATTTGAATTAGATGAATTCAGCTACTCAGGCACTGTTTCACATTTTCAGATCTCTGCAGAAAAGGGGTTAACCTTTTTACAGCATGTAAAAGAGAAGACTATAACACATACTATGTGTAAGCATGTAAATATCAAAAAATATCCCATTAGTTGCTAAGACACACAGGGCCTATATTTTCTCTCAAATTCATGAATATGTAGGAGCAATAAGTGAGAAGTGAATGTATACTTTTCACTTCGAAGTCTTTTAGAAATCTAAAATATGACTTTCTATGGTTTGTGTCTCCATATTCCTTTATTGCCAGTTTGAACAAATCCACATGCTTTGATTCAAAGGTAATAAATTCCTCTTATTTGGAAACATGATGTTTATTTTTATTCTCTCACCCTTAGCAGGTGGTTTCATTTTAGCACACTTCAGAGTTATAATTTCATGCTTATTAAAAACATTTATTATGATCTACATAGATGAATGAAACTTTTATTTTATTAAATTATTTGACAAAAAATCTGTTATTTTTAAAAATGTATTTCCTTTAGGGTTATTTTAGAGCGTTCAGAGAGGATCTAGGAGTGTGGTATTATGTAGTTTTTAAGTAGGTATGAAATGGTTATTTATAGGATTGTTTCTTTAAGGCTTATGTATATTGTCCATTATATGCTATAAAATATTTTGAAAGTAAATTTAAGGTATGTTTTACATAGTTTATTTTTTGGAAATAAATATTGAAATGACTTGTGAAATTCAGTATATTCTCAACATTAATTTATTTTGAAATTTACCAGTTGTCTACTGAACTATTATATGGCAGATATTACTTCAGACTACACTGGTAAATGAAATACTTGGCTTTGTAGAACTTTTATTTTAATGGGTGAGACAATTCAAAGCTATAAACCTTAATAAAAATTGCATAGTGCATTCAAAAAGGATGAGTACAATGGGGAAAAAGAAAAACTCGATCAGGGTGAGAAAAATCAAGGTTGCTAGGCAGGGGATGGGGAGTTAAAATTTTTAATAGGAAGATCAGGGTAGTTACAATGAAGCTGACAATTGAACAAAGGTATGGAAAGGTGATGAATTTGCGCAGAACTATCAGCAATAAGGTCACTCCAGACAAAGGAATTGGCTATCTTGAAGGCCATAAGGTTGGATCATGCCTGGCATATCTGAGGAATAGCAAGGAGGCCACTGTGAGTGACTGAAGAGTAGCAGGGAAAGAGGTCACAGAGGTTAAATGAGTGGCTAGATCATGTAAAAGCTTCGAAGTCATTGTAAAACTCTGGCTTTTATATTTGGAAACTTACTGTGTGATAGAATTTCTGCTAATAACTGAGAGTTCAATTGTCCATAAAATTTCAAGGACTCTTATTCTAGTAAGACAGAATGAAGAGAAAGAGTTCATATTTTCACATGGTGTAACAAATGCTCAGAGATGCAAGTGTAGGAAGCTATAGGATCACAGAAGAAGGCACTAAAATCACACCAATATATTTGATGACTGTGACTATATATAAATTTGTATTTTCTAGATTTTTTATAGTCATGGAATCACACTGTATATACTATTCATTGCCTGGCTTTTCTTTTCTCAGCATCATTACTTTGAGAATCTCCAATTGTAAATAGTTCATTTTGATGTTGAATAGTAATCTCTTTAATGAATAGATCATAATTTTTCTTTGCTCTATGGATGGACATTGATGAACATTTCCACTGTTTTCAATTCTTAAAAATAAAGCTGCTATGAAATTCATATACAAGTCCCTGTATGAACATAGGGCTTGTTTCTCTTGGTTAAATGCCTAGAAGTAAAATGGCTATTTTTGTAACTGCAACATATTTTGCATTTAAAAAAATTTTCAAACTATTTTCCAAAGTGGTTGTATCATGATATATGCCAACAACAGTTTAGATTTTTTGTTGCTTCTCAATCTAGCTCAGACCAAGTTCAATTAGCCTTTATAATTTTAGCCATTCTAATAGATATGTAAGCATGTCTCATTATGATTTTAATTTGTATTTCTTTAATGTCTAAATGTTGAGAAATTTGTCATGTGCCTATAAGCCATCCATATACTTTTGGTGACATGTCTCTTCCATTATTTCCTTCACATGTAAAATTGGATACTCTGTTTGGTTATTAGTAAGGTTTTTTTATTTTTATTCATATTTAAATAATCAGAGTAGATGTCCATTATCAGATATGTAATTTGGAAATCGCTTGTCCATCTTTACAGTTTCTCAATGGAGCTTTGATAGCTGTGTCTTTCAAGAAATATGCTACTTCTTTCCTGGTACACGGAGGTATGACTAGAACATTATCAATGTTGACCTTTGCAAAGAAAATCATGGCTTAAGATATATGTAGTCTGCAGTTGTTGGGAGTGTTCACCATCCTTGCCTCTAACTCATCTCTCACTGCCCACACATTCAGATATAGGGGAATATTGATTGACAAAATATTAATTGCCAAATAACACTAGTTAGAGAATAAGAAAAATGCAGGCACCTGATTATATAATATTTCATAAATAAAATGTGTTTTTATAAGTGCTATTGGAAGGAAATTCCTCAATACTTTAATCACACAGAATGATGGAATCCTAGATTTTTTTTTCTTGTATTTACTAAGAAAATGATCATGCCTCAAGTATATTAAAATGGAATAGGGAAAATTAAAAATTGTTTTAAGATGATTTGCGTGTGTTGTGCGTATGTGAGAGAGAAAGTGAGAGAGAAAGATAAAGAAAAAGAGAAAGGGAAAGACAGAGAGGTGGCTGCAGTGAATTGATGAGTTGGAGGATAGATTTTAAAGTTTTGTCTTTTGCTTTCTACATTTCTTTTTCCTTAGGTACAAGAGAACAATCAGTAATATCTCAGAAGCCTGCTGGTAACATCAGCAGAAAGAATTAGAGGTTCCCAGAAAATTAAGATGACATATAGTTTTCCTGACATAAGAAAATCATTTTTTGTCCCCAGCTATTTTCAATGATCTATACCCCACCTGTGTACTTGCCCAAGCACACTTCTTCCAAAACTTCCTGGGAGGTTCTTAAAAAGAAATGCAAAAACCTCACTCCTTAAGGATTTTGAGGGAACAAGGCAATGGGAAAACTAACAGTCACCACCAGACCAGGAAATAGCCTAAGCGATTGAGACAATAAATCAGTGGTAAAACTCCTAGTGCTATTTCAAAAGCAATCAAGGCCTTGCATTCCTTGTCCCAGAAAATGAGCCCAAGACCCCATCTAGTTTCTATCTGCTCTTGAAGCCTGCAGAGTCCCTTTCCCTTGTCCAACAGTTACCTCTGCTTTATTCTAACGTTGAAGTTTCTGCCCTCGGTGGAATACAAGCTTCATTCAGGTGAACATGCAATACATATTGCACAAATACATATGTGGATGTGCATGCATCCACAACCTTATGACCAACCATACACGGAATAATAAAACTCTCCCTTCTGAGTATTCATCTTAAATACTAAATAAAAATCTCTCTCCTGTTCAAACAGTCAAGGCTTTGGAACTTATTCCCTGTGATCTCCTTGTATGTTGTAAACAAAGATTCCTTTGTTTGACAACTCCACCTGTTTCTGTGATTCACCAAAGACTGACCTCAGTTAGTTTAGTTGCTGTAATGGCTTTCACTACTCTGATTCTACCTCTGCAAGTCTCCAAATTTAACTATTTTTTCTCCCAATTCTGCATGTTCTTGGCTTTAAACTGCAACTCTGAAGAGAAGATTTGCTTGTTTAAAAAAAAAAATCAAGAAAAGGTAGTAGTAGTTAACATTGTTACTTTGAACTTCCTGCCCTAAGGGGCTCTCCTGTTCTTTCTCTTTGACTTCCTGGACTAAAACGACAGAAATTTGGCAATACATCACTCCCCAATCCAGATTACTGCCAGAACAGTTTATACTCTTAGAAAAATATTAGTTTAAAAGATCACATAATTAAATACTTAAGCATGTAGTGTAATATAGTGGTTTACAAGAAATATATTTTGGTCATCTGAATATTTGGTTTTCAACCATGGCTACTGACTCACAGCTCCTAAAACTCTTGGGATTTCCTGTGATAAGGGTGAGAGAGGTGTGTTTTGTTCTGTTAATGAAGTGACCTTCAGACCTCACTCAAGGCAAGGGCTGTTTGCCTGAAGGACCAACCACTTGGTGAAAGCCTTCACAACTTTTTGCCTCCCCTTCCTCCCAATACAGGATTATCTGGGGAGGGAAGAGGATCTGGAGATTAGATCAGCAAATGACAATGATTTAGTCAGTCATGACTATGTCATGAAGCCTCCACAGAAAAGCTGAAAGGACTGGGTTCAGAAAGCTTTTAGTTTGTGAAATGTATGAAAAGGCAGGAAGAGTGGCAGTCTTACAGAAGGTAATAGAAGCTCTGTGCCCATTCTCCATACCTTGCCCTGTGCACTTCTTTATCTATCTATTGATTTAAATCTTCTATTATATCTTTTAATAAGCTGGCAAACATAAAGTAAGTATTTTTCTGAGTTTTGTGAGTCCCTGTAGCAAATTAAAAGAACGTAAGAAGTAGGCCACTGGGACCTCCAACCTGTAGTTGCTCAGTCACAAGCACAGGTAATAACCTGGGGCCTACAGTGAGACTGGCATCTGAGGTGGGGTTGGAGATAGTCTTGGAGGACTGATCCATTAACTGATGAAATCTTACACTATGTTCAGGTAGATAGTGTCAGAATTTAGTTGAATTCTTGGAGATCCTGCTGTTGTCTGAAAATTATTTGGCATTGTTGGTATGATGTCCTAAAACCCAAAAAGATATAGCTACCTCAAAATAAGAATACGGTTGACAGCTTATATATAATAAGTGAGTATTTCAGGGATTTAAAATATACCCAATAAATAATGTAAGGAAATAAGGAAAGATTTTGAAATAAAAACAAGAATAAGAACCTAGTGGTACTAATAGATTAAATATATGTAATCTAGTTGAATTAAGAATACAATGGATAGAATACGTAATGGATTCAATAGAGATAAGAAGTCACTTAAGGATATAGTCATCTGGATACCAGCAAAGCATTAAAATTATCAATATAAAAGAGGTGTAAGATGTAGGTGATGTGTGTGGAACAAAAGCTAGAGAAGAAATTAGATTTCCTTACTACTCATAGCCTGTTGACAAGTCCTTGAAGCTCCTCTGGGGACTCAGCTGCTTCCATGTGGACACATCCACTCAGGGCAAAAAGCATTCTTAGTCCACCCCCCAGGATACTGAAAATCTACTTTCACATGTAAAAATTACTTTGGAAACTTCTTTATCTCTACTCCCCACCCCTGCCCTCAAGATATACATTGGCAATCATCTCCCAAGCATATACCCACTGATACACATCAGAAGAGTCTCTTCCCTGAGTTTTTACTAAATAGTAATAAATGACCTTTCCCTAACAATAGCTAGCCCCCTCAAGGTCCTGGAAACCTTGTTTATAAAATACCTTGGAGGCTTGTGCTATCCCTAACCTCCTCCCAAATTGAAAGTATATAATCAGCCACTCTTCATGACCCTCTCTCTCTACTCCAAATAAATAAATAAATATTTTTAAATAAAATAAAATAAATGACTTTTTTTAAATGAAAGAAGAAAAAGGAAAGAAATATTTGAATATTAATGTACATCTATTTCTCAAGCATAAAATAGTCAAGACACTGGATTAAAACTTACATACAAGAAAAGAAAGAAAATATTCATAACTAGAGTTGACTCTATGAATCCCAAACTAGGGCATACATACCAAAGACACACAAAAAAAATCACAAGTGTTAGAGAGAAAAAAAATAATTCATTAATAAAGAAACAAGAATCAGACTGACAGAAATTTTTTAAATAACATCAGATATAAAAAAGAATGAAGTAATAGCTTTATTATCTTGAAAAAAAATCACAAATGGAAACATTTAGATCCTTATAAAATGTCATTGGCATAGGAAGGCATAATAAAAAAAATATTTTCAGGAATACAGATCACAGATAATTTGCCTTAATTTGTGTAGGCAGCACTTAAATACTAATATTATTTTAACAGTTAAAATATACTCTATGATCTTTGAGGTTGGGGAAAAGAGGATGACCAAGTCATCTTGAAATAATTCAGTTTTATGAAAAAAGTAAAAAGATCAAAAAAAAGACTTGTAGAAAAGAGAGATAAAACATATGCATAATAAAAATAAATAAATAAATAAACAGCTGGAGTGCCTGGGTGACTTAGTCGGTTCAAGTGTCTGCCTTCAGCTCAGGTGATGATCCCAGGGTCCTGGTATTGAGCCCTGCATCAGGCTCCCTGCTCAGTGGAGAGTCTGCTTCTCCCTCCCATTGAGAAAAAAAATTTGACTTATTTATTTGAGAGAGATAATCTTTAAATTTTACTTATTTATTTGAGAGAGAGTGAGAAAAGAAAAACATGCACACAGCAGAGGGAATAACAGAGGGAGAGGGAGAAGCACGCCACTGAGCAGGGAACCCCCTGCGGGGCTCTATCCCAGGACCCGGGTATTATGACCTGAGCTATAGGTAGACACTTAACTCAGGTACCCCAATAAATACAATCTTTTAAAAAAAAACTAAATAATAATAAAAATAAATAATATTTCAGATAGTATGATTTTTTTAATGTGAGACTTGGTATAAAAACAGGATGACATACTTGTCTAATTATAGCAAAGACTTTGATAAGTTTAGATGCAGTAGTACATAAAAAATTTAACTTCTTTCATTAACTGATAATTTAATTAGATTAAATTAAGAGACATCAAAATTTAGAGAATCTAATAGTCCTGATCTATTAATAAATGTAGCCATCCTGACCCCAAAACAAGAGTCTTCAGTAAGTATATAAGCATAAGTTGAACATTTACACAAACAGGCCATTATTTAGGCCAGAAGTATATGCCAATAAATTCCTAGAGTTAAATATCAGGCTATATTTTCCAAGAATAAGGCAATAAAATTAGAAAACAATGACCAAAATATTAAATTCATATAATTGGAAGTTAACTTCATACCTAAAAAGAAATAATACAGCTAATTCAGAAATTTTTAGAACTACAGTACTTTGGTAATATCAACTATCAAAATGAGTAACGGACAGATGGGGCTAGCAAGAGACTCGTGGGAGGATTAAATCATGGGCCCCTGTATCTCATGTGCAGTAGAAGCAGTGGATTTGGAATTTCAGTTTTTCCACAACGTTCCACCACAAGCTGGTTAGAACTGTGCAAAAGCAGGAAGGGAAGCCCCAGTAAAGTGGACTGGGGATGCCAGAAGGGGAGGCTGGAAGGGGGCGCCTGGTGCTCAGTGCCCATTACAGACCCCACATTGCAATCCCCCACAGGAGAGACTCACCAATTCCAGGCCCCACAGGGGAAGCTGGAGGTTCATCTCCTGACTTTTTGTAGGAGCTTTGCAGCTCAGCTGGTGAGAATTCTCCATCACCCTGCCTTTCTCCAAGGGACTTTCCTTCAAGCACCCTTCCCAACTTCTTCCTCCTCCATGAAATAATGTTCCTCTCCTTTGTTTCTTGCACTTGCCTGTGATGGGACCTTAGCTTGCTCAGCCCAGACTGCCATTCTCTGCTCTTCCCAATTAAACCCATGCTGCTGGTCAAATAACTGGCAGATTAAATTTAAGGCCAATCGAACTAATAAATTCAAGAACTTGCAAGGAACAAAATCAATATGCACAAATTAGTGGCACTCCTAGGTGCTCAGAAGGACCCATCAGAAAGAGACTGCTGAGAACGATCTCATTTACACCTGCATCCAAGATAGCAAGATACCCAGGAGGCCCCTGAACCAAGAAAGTGACAGCCCTGCAACAATGACGACAGACAGGGAGGGGTACACACGGAGATGGGGAGGCACTGTGCTCAGGGAAGAACCCACACTGGGAAAATACCTACTCTCCCCAAAACCGGCTACAGAGTCCTCACTTTGGCTCCCGAATTTCCGGACTAGGCGCAAGCCTGGAGTGGGTGTGGACACGGGAAGGACCCCGCAGGGCTGAGGTGGGGAGAGCACGAGCACCAAAGCAGGGGGACGCTCCCTGACTGCAGACCATCTGAGGAGCCCAAGGAACCGAATCCGCGAGCACACAAACACAGACAAGGACCAAGGATCACCCGAGCCCAGAAAGGGGGGACCCCACAGCCCCGCGCACAGCA
The DNA here is from genome assembly GCF_964662115.1 of Mustela nivalis. Taxonomy (NCBI): domain Eukaryota; kingdom Metazoa; phylum Chordata; class Mammalia; order Carnivora; family Mustelidae; genus Mustela; species Mustela nivalis. The sequence goes on along the minus strand of NW_028136260.1, from coordinate 414,018 downwards.
CAGCAGGAGGCCACGTCTCCTCACACAAAACGACGGAAGCCTCAGTGTCTACACAGGGCGCCCTTTCTCTGGGGGGTCCTGAGACCACGAACCCCTTGACAGTCCACTAAGGGTCTTCTCCTCACCTCCTCCCGCGTCTGGTCCTTAGGAGGTTGGACTGCTGCCAGTGTGGGCGCGTCCTCCACAATGGGTCCGGTCAGTGTGGATGCAGAGCCACACCCTCCTCAGCTTGTCCTGTCAGGGTGGGAGGCGCCCCACATTCTCCAGAAGTCTCCACAGTGGGTCCTGAAAAGGCAGGGCTCAGGTCACAGCTGTGGCTGTGCAGCCTGGGCTCAGGGCGGGTGCTGGGGTCTGGCGCCCTCTGCAGGCGGTGCAAGGCAGTGCAGGACTGTGGGAGCTCACCCTTCAATGGAAGGTCCTGCTCCCTCCCCGGGTCCAGCTGATGCCATTTCATTCCGGAAATTCAAGCTGCATGGAGCCCAATACCCCCCAACTTCCCCCCAAATAGCTAAGGAACAATGAATTGGAAACAATGTGGAATTACAACAGTCCTTGACCCAAACAGTGTCACTGAACATGGCCCTGATGCAGACCCACACTCTGACCTCAACTTGGTCTCAAGCCTGGACCCTACCCTAATCCAAGACCCTAACCCTAGCCCCCAACCCAAACAATGTTCACAAGAATCAAGAGGTACAAACTGCAAATATCCATCAATGGCAAGTGCATAAGCAAAGTGTGGTGAAGGGTTTGAATTTGGGTTCAGGTTCAGGTTTTAGTCAGAGTTCTAATCAGGCTTTGGGTTTAGTGTTAGGGTGAGGGTTTAGAGTGAAGGACAAGGGAACAGAGTTATAGTTTAGGGCTTTAAGTTTATGATTTAGGCTTTAAAACTCAGGACTTATGGGATAAAGTTCAAGGTCAAATTTGGGGTTTGACTTCATGCTGAGATTTGGGTTCAGGTTTCATGACTTGGAGGTCTTGTTTAGGGTTTGGGTTCGTGGTTCAGGGCTTGGATCCAGGGCTCAGGTACAGGCTTTGGGTTCCATTCCAGGTTTGGGATTCAGGGTTCTAGTTTGGGCTTTAAGGTCAGCTTAGGTTTCAGTGTTGGTAGGGTTTAAGGTTAGGTTTAGGGATGACACATTTTCTTCAGTTGTCATCATGGACAAAATAATTCTATCTGAAGTTTCTAAGTCAGAAATGTATTTCATCTGGGGGCGCCTGGGTGGCTCCGTGTGTTAAGCCTCTGCCTTGGGCTCAGGTCATGATCTCAGGGTCCTGGGATCGAGCCCTTTATCAGGCTCTCTGCTTGGCGGGGAGCCTGCTTCCCCATCTTTCTCTCTGCCTGCCTCTCTGCCTACTTGTGATCTCTGTCTGTCAAATAAATAGAATTAGTAAAATCTATTATATGATCTTTTACAAACCATTTCCTATCTTTGCATTCTCATGTGCCAAGACAGACAGGGATTATTTAAAACCCTGAAGAGAGTGCTCTTGCTTTTAAATTGCCTGTAACCTTCGTGTAATAGATTTATGATTGATGATAGATTTAGTTAAAATATAACTATTTAAAATATTTACTCTCAGTAAACGATTTCAACCTATGCTCATTTAAGTAACTTGGTGCATAATCCCTTTTCTATTAAACCATAGTGCAAGGACCAATGCCGCGTTTCCAAGAGAACCCCAAGCTATTTTTCTAGAATGGCCATATGCATATATATCAGGCGTCCTGTTTTCACTCCCTTTGTGGAGCACCTACCCTGGAGGTCATGTAATAACCAATGACCAAAAAAACAAACCAAAAACCCAAACATCCAGGTTGAAGTGCCATCCCTGCCTGGAGTGGAGGAGACTGCTCAGACAGATCCCAGGCAGGCATCTCAGCCCAGGCCTGTGCTGGGGAAGCTGGTTCCTGGCTTTGGGCGCAATCTGGAAGCCAGCAAACTGACGCAAGAGTGCAGCTGGCCTTTAGGACTGATGATCTTTTCGCAGCCAGGCTGCCCGTGGACACCCGCTCAGAAAGCCAGGCTATGAGTCTGCCCAGCGCAGGCGCTGGCAATGGGGCAGCATGCTAGGGCATAGCCCTGCACCCCAGCCAGGGTTCAGGCCCCTGGAGTGAGGGGGCAGGGCCGGCGCAGAGAAGGGTCTTTGCTAATTTCCAAAGCTGGAAGTGAGCTCTCAGAGGACTCAGGAGGGAGGGGGGCGGGGGCGGGGCGGGGGGGGCCAGGAGAAGGGGCTTTGCTAATTGCCCAGGCGGGAAGGAGGGGCACACAGCTCCAGGGTGCTGTGCTGCAGCCCATTCGGGACTGCAGGACCCACCATACTCGCTGCCCCTGCGCTCCCACGCTCCAGCTTAGCCCCAGAGGCCACGGTGTCCCGTTCTCATTCCTGCTGCCTGCTGCACCTCCCTGCCCCATGGCTTCCCTGGAGGACCCTCTGCTCACAGGTAAAGTGACACCTCGATGCGCCCTCACCTGAAGCAGAAAACGCAGGACAGGAGCGGGGGGGGGGGGGGGGGGTGGAGTGGTCGGGGCCCAGGCTTCCAGCAACCCCAGGGCACCAGGACCACCCAGGACGCCGCGCCACACCCCCTATGCAGGGGGTTGTGCCAGGACAGCGCCACAGGAGGTACCCGCCCCCCCCTGCCAGCAGGCAGGCTAGCCCTCATAGTTCGGCACCCCCACGCGCTTTTCAGAGCCTCCTGCCATTCCCAGGGCACCCAGAACCCAGAGAGTGAGGCCTTGGGTGCTTTCTAGTGACAGATTCAAGGCAATTCTTCGACTTTGGGACTTCAGAGTTAACATAGTTTTCATTTGTGATTATTATTTTTGTGTGGGGGCCGTCGCTTTTCTTTTGACCTATGCTTGTTTTCACTCCCGGTTCTGAAGAAGCCCCTAAATCCTAACCCTGTTGAGGACTCCGAAAGCTCTCAGAGCAGCAGTGCTGGGGGACAGTGTGGACACATGGTTTGGTTTCTCCTCTGGCCTGCTTCTGTGGCAGCCCCACTCTGTCCTCCTCAGACTTCAGAGCAATATCTGAACAAGTGGAGAAGCAACCAGGGGGTCAGGAAGGTGGCCACCGAAGAGTGACTTCTCTGGAGGTTGGCTGAGCAAGCAAGTGAGCATGTTAGTCCAGCTCTGCCTGCATTCAGTATGGAGCTGAACAGGGGCCAGGGAAGGGGAGGAGGAGCAGAGAGCAGGGACAAAGGGACCAAAGAGGAGATTCAGATGAAGGGAAGTAATGGGGAGGAAAGAGAAGAAACTCTAGAAGACAGGTATGTAGAAAGGAAAAGGGATGAAGTGGGCATTGGGAAAGGGCACGACAAGGGAAGGAGAGAGGGGAAGGAAAGAGGGAGGAAAGAGGAAAGGGGAAAGGGAGAAGGGAGGAGTCAGCATGCCAGGGCTCCCCCTGCATCTGAAGAAGAGGTGGCTGGTCCAGCTTGTCAAACAGGGTGCTCACTCTTTGGCCCCAGTTTCTGCTCCCAGTGCTACTGGGCTTTTCAAGGAAGGCAGGCTGTCCCTTGGGACCTACTGGAGCCCACTGGAGCCCACAGGAGGGTGGGAGAAATAAGATGCCACCAGGTCCTGTCCTGAGCTTCTCCCAGCCACCAGCCTCACCACATGGTGCAAGAGGGACCCCAGAACAAAGGACGGACACAGGCCAGCATGTCTGCTGGTGGCCCTGGGCACTTAGCTCATCGCAGTGAACCACACCGCCTCCTCAACCCACGCTTTTAAAGCCTCCTTTTTCGTTTCTGGCTTTCATGTCTGTAGGAACATGAGCCAGATCTAACTCCTCTCCGACAGACAATTCTGACTCACCCCGTGTCACGTTTTTATGAGTGGCTGTGATAGAGTAAGATAGCAATGCTCCAACAAACGGACTGTTTCCTCCCACTTGACCTCAACAGTCTTATACATTTTCTTAGCGAAAACATCTTGTCTCCTTCCATTAAGCTCATAACGTGGTCTAATAGTATACATGCGCCTTCCTTAGATGCGAAGCGATACAGAGGTCCTTTTTTTTTTTTTTAAATTTTACAAGGTAAAGTCAGTGAACACATCCAACTTGACGAATACGTCTCTAAAATGTCAATCCAGGCAAAGCTTTTTCTGCCTACAGTTTGGAGCCTACGTGGTGACATTTTTAAAATGCTTTCAGTCCCTCAGTGAGGCTCTTAGAAGCTAGCCAGGGCTTACTACGTGCCAGGCACTGTGTCAGGTGTTGGAGCTAAAGGGAAGGAGAGCTTGGAGGCTGGCTGGGGAGGGACATCCATGACACAAGCACAGCTAGAAAGGGAGGCCAGTGCTAGAAAAGAGAGAGCAGGCTGCATGGAGAGTGTGTACCATGGGGCTTGTGAGCTCACGAATAAGTGGGAGTAACTGGAGTGGGGAGATGGGGGAGAGAAGAGGGTCTTCCCATCAATGGGAATCACCTGTGCTTGGAGGCAGGTGGCATGAGAGGTCTCCACAGGAAGAAGGAGGCAGTGTGGTTGAAGGGCAGAGAGATGGGGCAGAACAGGCATCAGTCAGTTGGAGGGGTATGAATAGACTGATGGGAGGATTATGGGTGCCTTTGGAGGACTGAGAATTTGTTAGAAGATCAGTGCAGATTTCTATGGAGACAAATGCCAGGAACTGATAGGTCTTTGAAAGGTCACTCTGGCTGCCTTTTGGCAAAGGGGTTGGTAAAAGGCACTTGCAGGTGTGAACACACCAGGTGGGAGGTGAGTGCAGGAAATCAGGTGAGGGAGCATGGGAACTTGGTCCCGGGGTATATAAGGGAGAATAGCCTTTAAGGAGTTCCACAAATTGGCACCAGCTGTGGCTTCATTACAGAGCTGGAAGGGGGAGGTGGGTGTGTCCTGGAGGTTACAGAAATTACATGAGAAAGGGAAGTCTTTTTAGATCTCTTTTTCAACTAGAGGAACTCTCACCTTATTGATAGAATTCCAGAGTGGGAACCAATGATATGAGGACATCTTTGAAATGTCTGAATATGTTCTTCGACATCTTTGCAAGTGACGAGGAGACCTTGACCTTAGGAGGCCTTGGCCCTCTTTGTAGCCAGAAAGATTTCACCTACAGATTTGGGTCAAGGAGTCAGTCCTTCCAAAGGACACCTCCTATCATTTTACCCTCTCATCATACCTCACGTGCTGGCATCTCCAAGACCCTCTGTTCCAGGTTGAGAGTATCCACTTTGGCCAGGCTGGTCTTGCCAAGAACACCACCACAGGAAATCTAGAGCCTGTAGTGCTATTAATAACATCATCTAAGACTGTGTTTGCTGCCCTCTTGGCCTCTTCCCACCATGACTCACTGAAGCTTTTTACACATTGTATCCATTAAGCTATAGTTCCCAAAGCTCATCTTCTCTAGTGCCATTAATTTTTAGGGGACCAGGCAAACCTTAAACTTGTCCCCCCCTAATTGGATCCCTGTTCCCCCACAATCTATTTGAAAGCCTTTCACCATGATTCTTGAATGAGATCTGAGACCACTGCTGGTACCTAACACTTCTTGGCACCTTGTCTGTTAGGTTCTTGGAAGAGGAGATGGCTATGGAGGTGAGTGGGAATGGGAGTGGGAGGATTTCTCCCTTCACTTCCCTTTTTGTGTTTTCAAATAATGGGTTTTGAGGGGGCGGGAAAGTTTAACCAGACCATTTATTTTCCATCTCCCATCGATAAAATGTTTACCACTCCACACTGGAAGAATTTATATCTTTCCTTTGAATCTCCAGGAAAATCTCCCAAACCCAGACCACCACCATGTGGATTCAGCCATCTTCTGATTCACCTCCAGATTGTCTCCTCCTAACTGCTCAAGCCACTGGTTAAGGGCGAAATGTTCAATGCCCAAGCAATTAAGTGGGGAACACGTTTATCTAAGCAATTGCATGCAGCTCTCTATCTGCATACAGGGGGTCTCTCCCAAGCATTTCCAACCTCAGCAAAAGAAGACAAAGCCCCAGCAGTCTGGGGTATATATCATTCATTCATTCCTGTGTTCAACACTCATGGCAGATCCCCAGCAAGACAGTGGGAGAGCAAGGACTGGAGAAATCCTGGAAGCTGAAGTCTGAGGAGGATTTCAAATTCAAGTCAGAGATGAAAGAAACATCTGGACTTGGTCCTCAGGTACATGCAGTATTCTGAACTGAGGCTAGAACCAGAGACCATTCTAATGAAAGGCCTCTACAGGTGGGCTCCAACTCAGTTTCGTGTATATTCATTCATGAAATAGCTCTTTGGGTCAACATGCAGAAGAAAACCATTTCAGAAAACTGACAATGAGGAGAGTAAAGGGAAGCCAGAAGGCTTGTGAATGGGGAGAGAGGAGGACCCAGGGCAGGAAACCAAGAATCCCTCCCTGCCCTCCTTGCTGCCAGGGAGGTCTGAGGGACTAGTTTCCACCTGGGATCCCAAGTCCAGAACAAAAGCAGCGGGGCCACGGCGGGGGAGGGAAGGGGGTCCTCAGCACGGGCGCATGGGGCTGCGGAAAGATGGGGGCTAGCGTGCCTGCTGGCGGGGGGGCACCTCGCAAGGCGCTGTCCCCAGCCCGACCCCATGAGGACCCGGGTTTGGCGCAGCGTCCGGGGTGGTCCCGGTGCCCTGGGGTTCGCGGGAGGCTGGGCCTCCACAACCCCCCTCTTCGCCCCCAGGTCGGGTCCGCGCTTTCTGCTCCAGGTGAGGGCGCGGCGCGGTGTCACTTTACCCCTGTGCAGAGGGTGGTCCGGAGAAGCCTTGGGGCGGGGAGGGGCAGCAGGCAGCAGGAGCGGGACAGCGGAGCCTCACATGGGAGCGTATGGGCGGCGAGTCCGGTGGGTCCTGCAGTCCCGACTGAGCCGCAGCACAGCACCGCGGCGCTGCCCGCCCCTCCTCCGCCAGCCCCTCCACCTCCTCCCAGACTCTCAGCCACATCCTCTGTGAGCTCACTTCCAGCTTAGGCAATTAGCAAAGCGCCTTCTCCCCGCCGCCCTCCACCCGCCCCCGCCCCCCTCCCTCCTGAGTCCTCCGCGAGCTCCCTTTTCGCTTTGGCAATTAGCAAAGCCCCTTCTCTGCCCCGCCCCCGCCCCCTCCCTCCTGAGGCCCCGCCCTGGCTGGGGCGCGGGGGAAGCCCCGGGGGCTGCAAGCTTGACCAGCACTGGCGCTGGGCAGCCTCCTAGCCTGGCTCCTTGAGCGGGTGTCCACCCGCGGCCTGGCTGCAAAAAGATCATCAGTCCTGTTAACCCTGGCTGCACTCTCCCGTCAGTTTGCTGGCTTCCAGATTGTGCCCAAAGCCAGGAACCAGCTTCCCCAACACAGGCCTGGGCTGAGATGCCTGCCCAGGATCTGTTTGAGCAGTCTACTCATCTCCAGGCAGGGATGGCACTTCCACATGGATGTTTGGGTTTTTTTATTGTTTTTTGGTCATTGGTTATTATTACATGACCTCCAGGGTAGGTGCTCCACAAAGGGAGTGAAAACAGGATGCATGATATACCCCTCACCTCCCATGCTGTCTTTCTCTTAAATAATAAGCACTGCTGAACTATCTTAGATTCTGTACCTTCTCTCCAGCCATGAACCTATCACTGTCTTTAACTCTTGAAAACTTCATTAGACAAATTAATGTGGTGAAGGAAGCAATATGAGAAAGCCTATTAATCTGATGAGCATGGAACTGAACAAACCCTATAGATACTTTCCCTTTGATTTCTAGCCTATCAATACCTACAGTGAGTCACATACACTCAAGATTATTGTTTTTATTGTATACTTCATATATTCATTGATTTTGGACTCGTTATCATTTCGTTGAAGTGTTAAACTATGGTAATAAACAAACTTTTAATTAACTTTTCCTCCTATGATACAAATATAACTTGCACTTGAGCTTTAGCTAATTTTATGTTCTAAAATTGCCAAAACAAAATGATCAAGGTTTCTAGATTATTTACTGTATTTTCTACTATATAATATTGTTCTATCTCTTCTGTATAAAGAAAATGAATGCTTGGGGCTCTTGGGTGGCTCAGTGTGTTAAAGCCTCTGCCTTCTGCTCAGGTCATGATCCCAGAGTCCTGGGATAGAGCCCCACATCAGGCTCTCTGCTCAGCAGGGACCCTGCTTCCCTTCCTTTCTCTCTGCCTGCCTCTCTGTCTACTTGTGATCTCTGTCTGTCAAATAAATAAATAAAATCTTTAAAAAAAGAAAATGAATGCTTGATAACTAAATGAATGCTTTACTGAACAAATTAAATATGGCAATGGCATTTTATTTTATCATGCTTCACATATTAAACTATAATATTATATCACTAGTCTACAAATAATCTACTCGCATAGTCATTTGGAAGCTTTTAGCAAAAGAATTCTTCCTCCTGATTGTAGTATAAAAGCCACAGAAATATACAGAAGACTCCTAGGATAGAAAGTTAAATCCAGTTATCCGTGATGCCTTGAGTAGGACCTGACCTATGTATGTCCTGGGATGCACTAGTAACTGTTACATGTGATAGGATTATATTTAATATATACAGTATCATTTACTTCACAAAGGACATATAAATTTGAGAATAAAATATTTGATGAATCTATAAAGTCTATATCTATTTGTAACTAATGTGGTAGAATTAAGATGTTAATTTGAAAAAAAATTCATTGAACACATACACATATTCAATTGTTTTTATATATATAAACAGCATTATTTATTTATGTAAATAAATGCATTGTCTGTAAAATCCATTTACTTATCAATCATAAGGGTAATTTTAAGTACTAAGAATAAGAAATATGTGAAAAGATAAGTGTTCAAGAGTGCAGTTTGTGGTAATTAATACAATATGATAGGCTCATGAAAAAGATATATTACTTGAACTTAAAAGCTTCTATAATTAAGCGATGACCACTTGAAATTTGTAATTAGTCTTGCTGCAGTTTTTCCTTGCACTTATTGCCCTTCCCCAGAAGTTCATTAAGAATTTCTGTGAATGTCCTTATGTTTAATCTCATTCATAGATTCCACTGCTGCTCACAAAACAAAGCCAAAAAGAGAGGTAACTCTATGTGGCACTCCATCCACAAGCAATACATTCATAAATAATTAAAAAGCTCTCTACTTCATTTGTTACCCATTCAGCTGATAATTTAAATGAGTAACTGAGGCCATTTTATCAGCACTTTTAATAGAATGCGACTCAGAAACTTCACAGTGTTATTTAAGAAGAAATGCTCACGTGTTAAGGTTTTTATTTTTTTAAATCAACAAAATAATTTTCAAATATTAAAAGCAAATGTCTCCTTTACCTCCAAGTTTCCTTGCTATGTCAAAGTTACAAATAAATACATTAAAATCGTATTTTGAGTAGTAGATAAAAACAAAAGTTTTGAAACTGTGGGTTGAGTGTCTGGGTTAACTTGTATAAATATCTGAACTCAATGTATTTAGACTTTATTAGATTTTTTTTAGACTATTTAAAAATACATGCTGAGATAATGACAACATTATTTTATTCATTTTAATAAATAAATTATTTTATTTATGTTTAGATATTTATTTATTAAATTAATGATTTAATATTTAATAATCTAAATTTGAAATATTTTAAATTCTAAAAATATTTATTTAATTAAATTGATATATTTAATATAAATATTTAATAAATTATTTAATCATTATTATAATTATGCAATACATTATGTATTGTGTAATAATTGCATTTTAATAAATAAATAAATGTATTATTTACATTATTTTATTTTATTTTATTTTATTTACTTGACAAAGAGAGGGAGAACGCAAGCAAAGGGAGCTGCAGGCAGAAGGAGAGGGAGAAGTAGGCTCCCAGCTGAGTAGAAAGTTCAACCTGGGGTTCCATCCCACGACCCTGGGATCACCACCTGAGTCGAAGGCAGATGCTTAAGTGACTGAGCCATCCAGATGCCCAAGGCTTTGTATTCTTCGCTTCTAAGTATTGATGCTCCTTCATCTCTGGAGTTAGTAAATTGATGTTGAGAATTCATATCAAAGAATTGATAGTAGCTGTTAAACAGAAACATGTAATTTAGGGGAAAAAAAAGAACAGAAGGAAGAGAAAGGCCAAAAGTCAAAAGCACATTAATATAAAATTTAATTAGATAAAAAAGCTGATATTCCTGAAGGGGGCTAATAAAAGAGCTGCAAAGAGCTGATAGGATTAGGAAAATTGTCCACTCCTGGTCATTTCATAATTTTAAACTATTCCTTATTAATAAATATACTTAGTTCCAGAAACACAAGCACATAAGAACATTTCCACCAAGTTTCCTCTAACAGCATTTACAAATTAGACGTTCAAACAATGCAGTTCATTACATGTTGCATCTGTATCTTAAAGTTTAAACACATTCTGTGACACATTTTCCAACAATTAAAATTTAAAAATATATATATACATATATATCTATGTATATATATAAATACCTTATCCCTAAATGGAAAAAAAATATATATAGAGAGAGAAACCTTATCCCTAAATGAAACCTTTCTTTGTTTATTAGATTAAATAGGTAAATTAGCAACAACAACAACAACAAACAGCTAATATTATAGAGGTAGGAACAATTTACCTTTTCATTCATTGCTATTTTCTAAAAATTCCTATTTTATTTTTTTCTCAAGTCTGTCATAATAATTTTCTAAATCTCCTGCCTTATTCAATTTTTTTCTTTTAGTGGAAATCTCTATTTCATATTTATTTTCTCTTCCTCCACTCTTTGCTCTAATAATTCAATGTATTATTAGATTTTCTGTTTTTCTCTTTATCCAGATATATCTTTTCTTTCTTTTTTTCTTTTTTAAATAATTTGATTTGCTGGCATTTTACATCAGTACATGCTTTCTTATGGATGTTAGAAATGTCTGTGGAACTACTAGAAGAATAAACTTTTTTACCTTTAAGAAGTTTACAGTCTAGAGTGCCTGGGTGGCTCAGTTGGTTAAGTGTCTTCCTTCAGCTTAGGTCATGATGCCAGGGTACTAGGATCCAGTCCTGCATCAGCTGCCTGCTCAGCAAGGAGTCTGGTTCTTCCTCTCCCTCTGCCCCTCCCTCTCTCTCTCTAATAAATAAATAAAATCTTTTAAAAAAAGACTTACTGAAATCTGAGACTGAATTACTAAATTCAGTCTTAATAGAAGACAGCTAAACAAAGCAATGATCACAACTGGAAAATTTAGCGAGATCATGGTTTAACATTTTTGGTTGACACAGGACCTCTTTCAGTAACAACTTTCCCTAAATATCAATTTCTTTTTAAGGCAAAAAATTTTGACAAGAAATCCAGATCCTTCTGATCATTTTCATATCAATTTAAGGTGACATCCTCAGAGTATATAATCAAATATGTAATTATTCTATCTGTTGCCTTGTATATTGCCTGTATCTTTTTCAGACTCAAAGTTCCATTGAGGTAGAGTTTTTTTTTTTTTTTTAAGCAGAGATTTTTAAAGTGTTTGATATATACAAGATGCTTAATAAGTGTTTACAAAGCCTATGTATTACAGAAGCTTTAAACAGGCTTTAAAATAATGTAGGTGATATTAGTGGTCATATCAAACAATTTTTAGGTTTCAGTCATGTAAATAACTACATTTCTCAGAGACAGAGAAACATACAAATGGTCTGGGTCCAGTAGGATAATGCTAGCATGTGTTGTAAATTCTTTTATATGACCTTATTCTTGCAAGAATTGGTTATGTGGCAGAAAAAAAGGTATCACTATCTTATACTTTATTATTTAAAGAGATTTATGGAAGTCTTAATTTCTTACACTACCCCTTTGTTTCAGTGGACCCAATTTCCGTGGTAATGGTGAGAGGAAAGTAGGCAATTTAGGCAGCAGCAAAAATCTCCTACAAGGCACTATAAAATAAGGCTTGTTCTAGATCATGGGTCTGTCCAAAGGGGAATGTTAAGGGGTAGAATGGATGATGGATGCATTGTGGACTTATAACTTTAAGATTAATACTGTTATGCCCCAATAATGGGTCTATGATTAAAGGAGCGAGACTGATGTAAAGCAAAGGTCAAGCAAAGCTTTATTTCATGCCAAGCATCAAGAATCTAACCAAACGTTCGGGGCCACACCTCTTATGAGAGAAGGCAACCCTTTGCTGTTTCACAGTCTAGCTTTTAAGGGCAAAGGCCATGCAGTCAGGCCTGGCCACGCACAGGTGACCAATGAGATTTTAACACACACAGGAAACTCCACAGTGAGGCTAGGTGACCAATTGAGGTTCAATTTACCCTAGTATACACATTTGACCCAGCCTATTACACCTTGATTAGGATTGGTGCAAAAAAGGTTCCCAAAGGGCGGAGGAGTGGGGCATACTCCTTAGTATCTAGGGAGACAATATGCAAACACCGCCCCCCTCCCGCTGATTGATGTCTCCACCTGGCCTGACCCACCCTTGTATATGGGCTTTGTTACCTGGAGCTGATTTCCAGGACTTGTTTTTAAGTGAATCCCCTGGGGGAAGGGGAGCAAGGACAGTTTAAGGGTTAACCTCAATGAAAGCCTCTTGCTAAAATATAAAAATATAAAATAGGTCCTTACATTACAACAACTCAGTAGGGAAAGTCCCAGTGTGGTGATAAAAGAAGTGAGGTAACTTGCATTGCACATTTTTTTTTAAAACGTGTAAGTTGTATTTTTCCGTGCCATTACATCATACTTTATCTTCATCTCTGTCTACTAGTTTAAAACTAGTTAAACAAACTCAACAATTTTTTTAAAAATATTTTATTTATTTATTTAAGAGCAAAAGCCAGAGAGAGAGAGAGAGAGCATGAGCAATATGGGGCTCGATGCCAGGACTCTTGAGATCCTGATCTGAGCCAAAGGCAGACACTTAACTGACTAAGCAAATGAGACTCCCACAAACTCAACAATTTTATAAAATTTTTATTTGTTGGGGTGCCTGGCTGGAACAGTCAGTAAAATATGTAAATCTTGATCGTGGGGTTGTACGTTTGAAATCCACCTTGGGTGTAGAGGTTTTATTTAAAAATAAAATCTTTAAAAATTTTTTTTTCATTTTTTTATTTAAGCCATTGTATGGCAGTGTTGATCACTATATTGTACACCTGAAAGTAATATTAACCTTATTTTAACTAACTACAATTTAAATAAAAACTTTAAAAATAAAATAAAAATAATAATCATAAAAATAAAAAAGAGGAAAAATTATTTGGCAGGCAATTTTCTTAATTGCATTATTATTTATTATTATCATAGTCTGTGTGTGTCGGTGGGAAGTGGCTGGTATTACAGTGAGTTCCATATCTGTGTTACACTGAGGTCCATGTCTGTAGTCAGTCTTTTTTTTCTTTTAGTTTATTTTCAGGGATCCAAAATTCATTGTTTATGCACCACACCCAGTGCTTCATGTAATAAATTCCCTCCTTAATACCCACCACTGGGCTCACCCAACCACCTGCCACCCTCCTCTTCAAGACCCTCAGTTTGTTTCTCAGAGTCCACAGTCTCTCATGGTTTGTCTCTCCCTCCGATTTCCCCCAGCACACTTCTCTCCATCTCCCAGTGTCCTCCACGTTATTCCTTATGTATTGAGTCTTATAAAAACTTTTATTTCTTTCCCTATTCTGCTTTGCATATGCTTACCTTAGATGTTAAAATGTTATAAACCTCTCCTGCCTGGTCCATTTTCTCTCTATTCTCTTATGATTTCTCATGCTCTCCCTGCCAACCCCACATGCCTTACAATATCTGGATATGACTAATTTCTTCCTGAGCTACTTTATTCTACTCTGCCATATGGTTGCCCTTCCCTCTTCTGTACCATAATTCTGTACCATAACTTCTATCCCCTGCATTTGTGCTTTAACAATACCTAATTCTTTTCACTACATCTGTATCTTTGAGGTCAATACTCAGTAGTGCAATCGCTGGGTCATAGGCTAGCTCTATTTTACTGGAAAGAAGGGCCATATGCACCCCAGTGTTCATAGCAGCAATGTCCACTATAGCCATTCTGTTGAAAGAGTCAAGATCCCCTACAACAGACAAACGGATAAAGAAGATGTGATCCAAGGATACAATGGAATATCACTCAGCCATCAGAAAGGATGAATACCCAACTTTTGCATCAACATGGATGGGACTGTAGGAGATTATGTTAAGTGAAATAAGTCAAGCAGTGAAAGTCAATCATCATATGGTTTCACTTATTTGTGGAACCTAAGGAATAGCATGGAGGACATTAGGAGAAGGAAAGGAAAAATGAAGTGGGGGTATTGGAGGGGGAAATGAAACATGAAAAACTATGGACTCCAAGAAAGAAACTGAGGGTTTTAAAGATGAGAAGGATGTGGGGATGGGTGAGCCTGGTGATGGGTATTAAGGAGGGCACATATTGCATGGGGCACTGGGTGTTTTACACAAACAATGAATCATGGAACACTACTTCAAAAACTAATGATGTATTGTATGGTAACTAACATAACATAATTAAAAAAAAAAAGGAGGGGGACAATACCTAACACTCAATCTTTGCTAGTTTCTTGTTTACCTCCTTTTAAGAGTAAGCTCATTAGTGTTTTTTTTTTTGGTTTGTTTTTTTTTTTTTTTTTTGTCTCAACTAAAAGAAGAAAAATAATACACATTATTTTGAAAACTTTTTGAACAGTGTACAAACGTTAGTCAAGTCCACAATGTCTCATCTCTTCTTCCTCCTAACATGGCTAAGTTGAAAAACCCTTTATCTGGGAAAAGATCATTGTCCAGCCACCTTGTGTAAGATTTTGGCTTTAGGTTAGATTATCCTTTCTTTCCTTTTCTGAAAATAAGTTGAAAATATTAATAGCCTCAGTTTTTCTTCCAAAATATGACTGCTTCTTTACCAAGTGCAAAAGCAACCCATTTTGACCATAGTAAACAGCTTGGACCTACTTTTTTTGGCTCACTGTTTTAGTGAGACAAGTGGAGTGAAGATGACACACCATTTCCAAATGTATTAATAATTGGTAGACCATGCTTCTAAATTGAAGATTTGTTGCCATTAAACTACGACCAGACTCGCTATAATTACAGAGGTAAATTCTTTATATTTACTATATTTGAAATTACCATATAATACCAAAATAAAATTATGATTATGTGAAGAGTCTGTAATATTAAGAAGATGACTTTGAAATGATTGCTTATCTAAATGAAATTTCCCATTTTATAATCTTGTATAAGCTTCTGTTGTCATTTCCTATTTAAAATCTATTAGAAGGCACTCTTATTTTCCCTTAAGTGGGAAGTCAAATGTGGAACAAATTCATCCCAAAGGAACTGATTCTATGTTCCACTGAAGACAAGGTGGCTTCCATGTGGCATTTTGCCTCTTGCATATTGTTCATCTCCTACAACAAATGGGGGTATGCTCTTTAGTAAACTAATTCAACTCAATTAGAGACATTGTCTTCAAGGGATAACATCATAGAGACTAGAATCAGAATCATACTTTTGGGAAAATTGGGCCCAGGATTTTTGTTTTGTTTTGTTTTGTTTTAAGATTTTATTTATTTATTTGACAGACAGAGACCACAAGTAAGCAAATAGCGGGGGGGGGGGGGGGAAGCAGGCTCCCTGCTGAACAGAGAGCCTGAGAGCCTGATGCAGAGCTCGATCCCAGGGCTCTGAGATCATGGCCTGAGCCGAAGGCAGAGGCTTAACCCACTGAACTACACAGGTGCCCCTGGGCCCAGGTTTTGATGGCTTCTTTCCTCAATCTTATAAAACCTATTTGAACTCTACTGGATGCCAGAACTGCTTAAAAATATTTGGTCCCTTGTAACTTTAACCTTCCAGTATTCAATGCACCTGATCCATGTAATATCCTATAGTATTTTTGTCAAATGAAGACTCTCAAAGTGTGTTTCTTGGGAGACACTTTTCAATTGGTTGCTTACATTTCTGCATTTATTATTTGTTCTAGGCCATCCTTTGAAGATGGTTGTATTGAATAGACTTGGAAGACAGAAATAGTATCTTTTTTTTTTAACTTAACCTGTTGTGTTTGCAAATATTATCTGCCTCTGTTTTGATTCTTCTTGTGGGAACTGAGGCTCAGTACTGATATATAACTCCCATCCCTACACACACACAAACACACACACACACAAACACACACACACACACACACACACAAATAATGTTAATATTCTGGCTACCTCTATTGCTGTGAATAATAAACTATATTATTTCTGAAACATGAGTCTGCGTCTTCTATCAACACCCAAGAAACTACGGCAGACTCATACACCAGCTTTCAAATAAGGGAAAATAATCTCAGATGCTTTATATTTTTTGATAGTGTTACCTACTTCTGAACATATGACTGAGCACATATAAAGCTGGAGCCATGACCATTTAGAGCTTCTTCTGTGGAAGAACTATGCATTCACTAGTAAACAATAGTAGTTTCATCTTTTTTTTTTTTCCTCCTGGACACCATTTCCTCTCTCAAACTGTTGCTCAAATTGGATGGAGTCTAAGGTCCTTTGAGGAAATTTTTGTTTAATGATTCAAAATAAAATAGGAAGAGTCTAAAGTGCTAAAAATTCTTCTAGATAAAAGGTATAAGATCATGCCAGAAAGGATAGTAATTTTATCTAACAACTGCCTGTTCACCCCTTTTTTGTTCATTAACTAATCTCCAAATTCCTGACTAAATCCCTTTTGTAAGCCAGAATGTGAGCTAAAAACTGGGATTTTAAAAAATGTTCATTTGAAATCCAGTTAGTTAACATATATGGTTGTATTAGATTCATGTGTACAATATAACATATAGCACTCAGTGCTCATCATGACAAGTGCTCTAATTAACCCCCATCACTTATTTAATCCATCACTCCTTTCAGATCCCGTCAAGTAACCATCAGTTTGTTCTCCGTAATGAAATGTCTGTTTTTTGCTTTGTTTCTCTTTCTATGTCTTATTATTGCCCCTTTGCTTGTTTGTTTTGTTTCTTTTATTCCATATATGAGTAAAGGTATTTGTCTTTCTCTGACTGACTTATTTCACTTTTAGCATTATACTGTCTAGTTCCAACCATGTTATTGCAAATGGCAAGATTTCAGTCTTTTTTATGGCAGAATAATATTCCATTGTATATACATACCACTTATTCTTTATTTATTCATCAATTGATGGATACTTGGGCGCTTTCCATATCTTAGCTTTATAAATAATGCTGCTATAAATATAGGGGTGCTAGCATCCCTTTGAATAAGTTTTCTTATATTCATTGGGTAAATACACACCAACAGGTTTGTTGGATCAAAAAGGACTTCTATTTTTAAATTTTATGGAAATTCCATACTGTTTTCAAATATGGCTGTATCAGTTTGCATCACCACCAACAGTTCACAATTGTTACTTTTTCTTTTTTTTTTTTAAGATTTTATTCATTTGACAGAGAGAGATCACAAGTAGAGAGAGAGAGAGGAGGGAGCAGGCTCCATGCCTGGCAGAGAGCCCGATGTGGGACTTGATCCCAGGACCCTGAGATCATGGCCTGAACTGAAGGCAGAGGCTTAACTTACTGAGCCACCCAGGCAGCCCCCACAAGTGTTACTTTTTCACATCCTCTCCAACACCTTTTGTTTCTTGTAGTGTTAATTTTAGCCATTCTGACAGGTGTGAGGTGGTATCTCTTTCTAGTTTTGCTTTGCAATTTCCTGATGATACATGATGATGGACATCTTTTCATGTATCTACTGAACATTTGAATGTGTGCTTTGGGGAAACACTTGTTCATGTCTTCTATCCATGGTTTTATTGGATTATTTGTTTTTGGATGTTGACTAAAAACTGGATATTAAGTAACACACAAGACAGGTTTCCTTGAGCTTAAATTTTATTTGCATGAGTATCATTAACAGGAAAAAATATGCATATGGGTATGTACAAGTGTGTTTATGTATACATCTATCTATCTATCCTCTATCCCATGTCTTCTAATTGTGGTAAATCCTGTAAGGTGGGGAATGGGATAGTCTGAAGAAATATGCTTCTGGATATGCTGGGTAAGCAAATTTAATTGCACTCAGATGCATTGGATATAAGTGAATCACTCAAATGAGTTATTTAATATTATATAGAAACAAATTAAAAGTTTATGTAGTTGAAAATAATAGGTCGTTAAAATAATTTTTTTGTTTGTTGTTTTTGTGTCTTTTTTTGTTTATATATACTATGGTGTGAATGTTTATGTCTCCCAAAATCATATTATGAAATCTAACTCTGTAAGTGCTAGTATTAAAACATAGGGGCCTTTGGGAGGTGATTAGGTCATAAGTGGGATTACAGTCCTTTTAAAGGAGACCCCAGAGAGTTCTCTTGCTTCATTCATCATGTACGTTTACAGTGAGAAGATAGCCATCTATGAGGAAGTGGGCTCTCCCTGGATCTGCCCATTCCTTAATCTTGAACTTCTCCGTTCTAGAACTGTGAGAAATAAATTCCTGTTCTTTATAAGCTATTAAGTCTATATCATGTCCGTTATAGCAGCCTGCATGCAGAAGGACACTATGACCTAAAATGAGAGCAATAAATATAAAGTTTCAGTAAAGTCAGTTGGTACAATGTTTTTTTTTTTTTTTTAATTAGAGAAGACATGCTGCTTCATGTTAAACCTTGATATTGTATATGTTTCTTGAAGGGCCACTTCTTACTCCTTTGTGTGTTTTCCACAAAGTCCAGGATGATGCCTTACATAAAGGTAATATTTTATAAATACTGTTGGAAATATATACTTCTCTAAAATCTTATTTTGCCTACAGATTACTTGGATCCACTTTGCCTTGTGTAGAATATTTGAAATATATTAAGAACAGAATGTCTCTCTAAATAACATTTAGAATCATCATTAGTTTATGACTCCTGACTGATTTGTTTATGCAGTGATACTTACTGCAAGAACACTGAAGTTTGTAATATAATTTTGAATTAATCACCAAGCTAGTTTATTTTAACTTATGAAAAAATAATTTCTCATGTTGGTTTAATTCTGCTCTTATGTTATGGTCATGACATTTTCATTAAAATAAAGTAGAAAATAGAAGTAAATAATAAATGAAAAATAAAAATTAAAAAATAAAAAAATAAAAGCAAATCTCTTGTGAAATGTTAAACTTTTCTTACTTATTTTGTTTTGCTTTTCTTCTACCATGCTGGCAAAGCTGTATATTGCAGATAGGTACAATTTTCTAGGTGCTAGGTTTGTTACTTTTGCTAAAATTTTCAAAATATAAGGAGTTGAATAGTCATGGATTGTTTATTAAACTCCTTATCTACACATATAAAAATAAAACAATGATGGTGACCTGGGTATTTCTAAAATTGTATTCTGTTTTTCCATATTATGGTTTACAATGTAATTAATAAAGATTCTGCATATATTAACATCATCCCATTCTATCTCATCTGTATGTCCATACAGAGCATGTATGATTTCTATTCATTGCTATGTTGTGGTGAAGAGATTGTCTGAAGTAGCCTATATTTATGCAGGTAGATCTTAAGCTACGGTGCTCTTGTTTATTTGCTTGTTCGTGATCAGTATGTTTGAAAGATGGTAACTATTGCATCAGGTGTGACGATTAAAAAATATTATTGGTGCCTGATACACTGTGATAAAATAGGTAAGTCAATTCATAATTTGTTAATTAAATTAGAAAAGAAATTCCTTTGGATTTGTTCTTTATTAAGAGTTTTTTTTTTTTTAACGAATGCCTTGGGATGTTTTTTGTGTAATATATATCACATGCCTCAACCTTTAAATTTGAATGTAGAAAAGAGTTATCAGAATGAGCCTAGAAAATATTGTTATGGGGGCGCCTGGGTGGCTCAGTGGGTTAAGCCGCTGCCTTCGGCTCAGGTCATAATCTCAGAGTCCTGGGATCGAGTCCCACATTGGGCTCTCTGCTCAGCAGGGTGCCTGCTTCTTCCTCTCTCTCTGCCTGCCTCTCTGCCTACTTGTGATCTCTCTCTGTCAAATAAATAAATAAAATTAAAAAAAAAAAGAAAACATTGTTTTGAAATATTTTTGTTCTGTTGTATTATGTTAACTTAGGAAATAATGGTAGTTATTTTTATTAGCATTTCCTACTTTCCACATGCCCTTACAGATGAGATATCATGTTTTTCCTACTCTTTTTATCGTGGTTGTTATATTCTTCATGATCAATAACAATCAATGAAAATTCCTAACATTAATTTTCTTTGGGAAAGTGATATTTTAGCAGGAATCCATGACCTAAAATTTTAGCTGTTGTTCTTCCAGGAGATGAGACTATCAATGTTCCCGAAATTTCAAGAAATAGAACTTATTAATTGTGTTGGTTGATGTTTATTGTCTCTGAACTTAGAGGTGCATAATTCAATTTAAAATTTATTTTGGGGGCGCCTGGGTGGCTCAGTGGGTTAAAGCCTCTGCCTTTGGCTCAGGTCATGATCCCAGGGTCCTGGGATCGAGCCCCGCATCGGGCTCTCTGCCTAGCAGGGAGCCTGCTTCCTCTTCCCTCTCTCTCTGCCTGCCTCTCTGCCTACTTGTGATCTCTATCTGTCAAATAAAATAAATAAAATCTTAAAAAAACCGGAGTGGACATTATGGGGGTGCTTATCTGAAATTGAGGGACATTATAAAAAAATAAAAAATAAAATTTATTTTGAATTGAAAACAAGATCTTACTGAAGTTTAGGCATCCCACTTTATATCAGGCCTCCAGTACATTCTAATTTATTTATAGAAAATATCATAAACATGAATGACACTTTTCCTATTGCATTTATATGAAACTGCAATGACTCAAAGATGTCAGATTTGAAAAGCACTACCTTTCTATAATTTCTGTTTCCTAGGAGGAATGGATATACCATTTTAGCTCAATTATCCAACAGTATTCAAAACCACCATGAATTTTAAAACATAGTTATTACACCCTAAAAATCAAGTATGAAAATGTATAAACAACCAAATCTCTATCTGTAAATGAAATACTCCCACACAGACGGGTTTTAAAACTTTCTAACTTAAGGAATTTGATAGCACAGACTCAGGGTAGTAGTTTCAGTGCCTACAGTATACTTTCAGGGAGAGAGTAATGTAAGCTCTGAGTCACTTTCTGCCCAGAGATGACCTAATAGTGGTTCTGGCATTGTTTGTTTGTTTTTGAAAATACGTTCCTGGGCGTCATTCAGAAAATGCAGAGTTTGGCATCTATATAAATTAAGGATGATCTTTTTGAACTTTTGTCTTTCATTACATCAAATTAACATAATTGGACAGAAATTCCACTAAATTAAGCATTGTTAGGAAATGTGTAAATTGGAGCTACTCAAATTAGTTGCTCTTTGAACTATGTGCTGTTGGTTCAGGATTAGATAAGGAGTTTGAAGGCAAACCTAAATCATTGCTTCCTTTTTTGAGAGATTCTCAGCATATTTTCTTAAAATTAGCTGAAATAAACAATGTGTTTAGTCGCAAAGTGATTTGCATTTTTGCACAAACTCCCTATCTCCTTGAGAATTATAACAGATATTTCATGAAACATCATTGATCTTTACTTTGTTACACTGCTGTAAAGTACATTTAGAGTTGCCAGTTAAAGGTGTTAGTGTTGAGATGAAATGTCATGCATTTTTCTTCACTTCCATGCAAATGAACACAGTAAATTATTAAGACACAATGAAGGGGCGCCTGGGTGGCTCAGTGGGTTAAGCCGCTGCCTTCGGCTCAGGTCATGATCTCAGGGTCCTGGGATCGAGTCCCGCATCGGGCTCTCTGCTCAGCAGGGAGCCTGCTTCCTCCTCTCTCTCTCTGCCTGCCTCTCTGCCTACTTGTAATCTCTCTGTCAAATAAATAAATAAAATCTTAAAAAAAAAAAAGACACAATGAAGAAAAAAAAATTGACAATGAGTTCCAGATTTTAAAAATCACTTGCCATTCAATCCAAATTGTGAGTTTGATCAGTTACCGAACACTTTATAATGCACCCCCGGTAATTTTACAGAGATTACTTTTTTCTTACCAATTCTTGATTATTCTGTCTTGCAATGCAGAGAAAGCTAACTAATTTAAAATAAACTTCCGTTAATTTTGATTGTTATAAACTTAAAATTGACTAATTTCCATATACAGAGTTTAAAATGTTCACAATTTACATTAAATATATATTCTGTGTATACCTTGGAAAAATTATACTGAAAATTGAAATTAAAATGATGTTGTATATAGCTGCAAGAAGCCGCCTGTCCCATTTCATCTTACTATATAAGTTGTGTCAGGTAATTTATAAAATCCCTGCTGCATAACAAATCTATTTTTTGTTGGAATGGGTAGTAATGTTTCTTCTTATTTCGAAATAAGAGTTGGTCTATGAGTGCCTCTGCAACTGTATTTTTCCTAAGTGGCTTCATGGTCCTGAACTGAGAAAGCTCAGAGCATTAAACATCAAAGTAATATATTTTGACACAATTAGACATCAAGGAAATGCAATTAAAATGACACTGAGAGGGCGCCTGGGTGGCTCAGTGGGTTAAGCCGCTGCCTTCGGCTCAGGTCATGATCTCAGGGTCCTGGGATCGAGTCCCGCATCGGGCTCTCTGCTCAGCAGGGAGCCTGCTTCCCCCTCTCTCTCTCTGCCTGCCTCTCCATCTACTTGTGATTTCTCTCTGTCAAATAAACAAATAAAATCTTTAAAAAAAAAATGACACTGAGATATCACTACACACTTACCAGAATGGCTAAAATAAAATATAATGACAAGCCCAAAAGAAAAAAATATACCATTTGATGATACACAATGGCAAGTTGTACCATAACTTAACCATCTCAGACTAGTGTAGTGTTAAATTTGTTTTTCTAAGCCATGTTTTGGGTCACTTACCACTTTTCAAGGATATAAAGTGCTATCATTTTACTTAAAACTGTGAAATTTGGTCAGATTTAAATTTCAATTTATGTTAAAACATTCTGTAAACTGTGTTAGACTTTGACATTTGTTCCCTCAGTTCAGTGAATAACACTATATCATATTCTGAAAAATACGCTAATTTTTATTTTGAAAAATATCCCTTTTTCCTCTTATGGTAATTATTAATATGAATTAATAGTAGAATTTGATATGGTCCAATATGACCATAAATACTTTATAGTATATTATCAAATTTAATAATGAATATAATGTACTTCTTTGGACAATTTTTAAAGACCAGTCTACTCTTAAAACAAAAAAAATGGAGATGCACTTCTTTAGTTCACACAAATTTCATTTTATTATATATAACCTCAGATAAATTTCAACAAATCATAATTTATTAAAATCATGTCTACTTAAAAATCTCATAGAAGAGTTAAACCATCAAAAATAAAAATAAACACACACAACACACACACATCACCCATGTATTGGCAAATCACAATTGCTGTAACAATACATTAGGCATTCCACAGTTAAGGGCTATCAAAATTTCCATCAGTGACAAAAAGATTTGTATCCAAATGGACTGATTTTCCAGAATCCAAGAAAAAGTCTCCTAGGATTTATTTAAAGGTAAATATTTGAACAAATACTTCTTAAATTTAGGATATTCAGAACATACGATTAAAGAATATTTGCAGTGCAGACTATATTCAATCCTTCCTTCAAAATGTGCCTTTGAGTACATAATTCTGTTTTCTCGATCTCAATTGAGCTGTCTTCCAAGGAAGTTTTCCAAAATGTGTGTCTCTGTGTGATAAATGTTCTAAGACCTAACATGCTTCATTGTATTTTTACTGTGCTCTCAAATTTAATCAATAATTTGGATTGATGTATAATACCTAGTTTCAAATATCTTTTCCACCTATAAAAACTCCCAGCTGTCTCTTTATATGCTATTACTATTGAGAATTGTGCTGTCAGTATTATTCTTGTACATTTTAGGTGATCTGTTCTTCTCTTGGGCATCATTTATGCTCTTCTCTGTTTTTGATATTCTTAAAACTCACCATAATGTATACGAGTGGTTTTTAGTGTGTGTAGTTTTTGTTTTGTTTTGTTTTGTTTCTGATATCTCGTGTTTGGCATCATTTTAAGTCTGGTATCTTTTATCTTTCTTTAATTCTCCAAAATTTATCTCAGTACTTATTTAAATATTTTCTTTATTTTTTTTTCTCTTCTGCTGTATTTGGGCAGAAGTCATTAATTTGTTTGTTTGTTTTTCCCAACTCATTTATTCATTTTACAGCTATATTCATCTTAGTCTCCATTTATTGTATTCTTTATTTCAACAATTTTCACTTAATTTATATTCACAGTATAGTATCTTTCTTTTCCTTGTATATGTATATCATTATTTTATCATATACTTTTAAGCTATTTTTAAAAATATTTTATTTATTTATTTGACAGTGAGAGATCACAAGTAGGCAGAGAGGTGGGCAGAGAGAGAGGAAGAGAAGCAGGCTACCTGCTGAGCAGAAAGCCTGATGTGGGGCTTGATCCCAGGACCCTGAGATTATGACCTGAGCTGAAGGCAGTGGCTTAATCCACTGCGCCACCTAGGCGCCCCTAAGCTATTTTTTTAATTCCTGTTCCCATAACACTTGGATTGGCATATAAAGTTAACCACATCATATTTTTTAGGTAAGTAATTGTACTTTTTATGTGCATAGTTATTTTGGTCCATGAGTTCAGCTCTTCTTAGGATCATCAAATCTCTGTAAAGTCTGGGTATGCTAGGATTTTCTAAGCAACAATAAAATACATTGAAACCTGGTAGCTTAATTATAATAATGTTTTCTTTCTCAATCATTCACAATAGTATTCCATTCTGAGTAGCTTCCTTCTATTTTGCAGCTATAGTGTTTGGAAAAACTTGAATTATGATATTACTGTGATAATGTGAATTAGTCAGGGTTTTTCAGAGAATCGGGAAGAGAAAAAAAGGAAGATATTCTCCAGGGCCAACTCTAGAAGTGACTATTAAAACATCTGTCCAAATTCAATTGAACAAAACTCAGAAATGCCATCTCCAGTGAAATACAAAAAAGATTATATATAGTTCTGGGCACACACATCTCATTTGACCCAATGATGTATATCAATGAAAGACTGAAGGCCAATCACCACTCCATGGGAGAATTTAAAAATAAATTTACTAATGAGGCCAAGAATTCAGAATCACAAATACTTCAGAACTAATAATAACTGCCTTCACTTGATGTTATTCTATAAGATAAATCCTACGGTCAAGTTTCAATTTTAAATTCTTAAATCCTTATGAAGAAGCATCATTTGGAGGGAGCAGTTTTCATAATTTATCATCCATCAGCCTTTTTTAAAAGATTTTATTTATTTATTGGACACAGAGAGAGAGAAAGAGAGCGAGAGAGAGAGATCACAAGTAAGCAGAGAGGCAGGCAAGCAGGGAGGGAAGCAGGCTTCCTTTTGAGCAGTGCCCGATGTGGGGCTGGATCCCAGGACCCAGAGACCATGACTTGAGATGAAGGCAGAGGCTTAACCCACCACCCACGTGATGAGAGAGCCACTCAGGTGCCCCTCATCCATCAGTCTTAATTGATTGGAGGAAAATGTGTGGAGGAATAATGCCTTAGGGAGCTAATCTCTCTAAAGAATTTTCAAGTCTTTACCCCTTCAAGGTTTTGTACAGTTCTGATAGCCTCTAAACATCCAGCGGATTTCTACAGTGACAGGCCTGTTAAAACCTGTCTTCAAACCAGGAATAGAGCTTGAAACATACCAGTCAAGGGCAACTTTGAGTATTTTAAGGCGTTTATCATCATTTCTTTGTTTTTAGTTAATATC
Organism: Mustela nivalis; assembly: GCF_964662115.1. Taxonomy (NCBI): domain Eukaryota; kingdom Metazoa; phylum Chordata; class Mammalia; order Carnivora; family Mustelidae; genus Mustela; species Mustela nivalis. The sequence goes on along the minus strand of NW_028136260.1, from coordinate 388,168 downwards.
TGAAATAGTTCCATATTACACTTGCATAATTTCTCCAGAGCTGACTTTGAAGGAGGCATTCAGTTCCAGCTAGTTCCATATTTTGGCAAGAACTATACTTCTATATTAAAAAAAAAAAACATATTTTAGGGCGCCTGGGTGGCTCAGTGGGTTAAAATCTCTGCCTTCGGCTCAGGTCATGATTCCAGGTTCCTGGGATTGAGTCCCACAGTGGGCTCTCTTCTCAGCTGGGAGCATGCTTCCATTCCTCTCTCTCTGGCTGCCTCTCTGCCTTCCTATGATCTCTGTCAAGTAAATAAATAAAATTTTTAAAAAAACATATTTTATACCAGTTATTCATGTTTATTAACTAAGATATCACAATACAAATAATACAAACAGTTGCTCTTTATTAATACCTTCAACCAAGATCAAAAAATATGTCATATTTTCTCCAAAAATTTTATATCATCTGATAGGTCAGATATATATATAAAATTACATTTAAAGTTTTAAAAATATCAGCAAATATTTTCATTTAAATGCCAATTTGAAAAGAAATCTACTTTTCCAAACACGACTTTTTATCCTATTTATTTTGAATTTTGTCAACAACTGATAAAATGTTTAGCGAGACTATAAATGTTAGATCGAAAAAAATGATTAATAGATGTAGGTTCAAATTATTATGTTCCATTAAAAATGATTTAGTCTTTGATGAACATCTGTTTGGTAATATGTTGTATCCAGATATAGTAAATTAAAGACATATATAAAATTATAGGGAAATGACATCTTCCGTTCCATTATGAGTAGAGCTTTTAAAATGCTATTTGCCACAACCTGTCATCTTGTCATTATGTAGCATTATGTAGCAATTAAAAAATGTATACTCTTCACTTAGAAGTCTTTTGGAAATCTAAAATATGACTTTCTAAGGTTTGTGTCTCCATATTGCTTTATTGCCAGTTAAAACAAATCCACATGCTTTGATTCAAAGGTAATAAATTCCTCTTATTTGGAAAAAGGATGTTTATTTTTGTTCTCTCACCCTTAGCAGGTGGTTTCATTTTAGCACACTTCAGAGTTATAATTTCATGCTTATTAAAAACATTTATTTTGATCTACATAGATGAATGAAACTTTTATTTTATTAAATTATTTGCCAAAAAATCTGTGAGTTTTAAAAATGTATTTCCTTTGAAGGGTTATTTTAGAGCATTCAAAGAGGATCTAAGAGTGTGGTATTATGCAGTTTTTAAGTAGGTATGAAATGGTTAATTATAGGATTGTTTCTTTAGGCTTATGTATATTGTCCATTATATGCTATAAAATATTTTGAAAGTAAATTTAAAGTATGTTTTATGTAGTTTATTTTTTGGAAAAAAATATTGAAATGACTTATGAAATTCAGTATACTCTCAACATTAATTTATTTTGAAATTTACCAGTTGTCTACTGAACTATTATATGGCAGATATTACTTCAGACTACACTGGTAAATGAAATAATTGGCTTTGTAGAACTTTTATTTTAATGGGTGAGACAATTCAAAGCTATAAACCTTAATAAAAATGGCATAGTGCATTCAAAAAGGAAGAGTACAATGGGGAAAAAGAAAAATTCGATCAGGGTGAGAAAAATCAAGGTTGCTAGGCAGGGGATGGGGAGTTAAATCTTTTAATAGAAAGATCAGGGTACTTACAATGAAGCTGACAATTGAACAAATGTATGGAAAGGTGATGAATTTGCGCAGAACTATCAGCAATAAGGTCACTCCAGACAAAGGAATTGGCTATCTTGAAGGCCATAAGGTTGGATCATGCCTGGCATATCTGAGGAATAGCAAGGAGGCCACTGTGAGTGACTGAAGAGTAGCAGGGAAAGAGGTCACAGAGGTTAAATGAGTGGCTAGATCATGTAAAAGCTTAGAAGTCATTGTAAAACTCTGGCTTTTATATTTGGAAACTTACTGTGTGATAGAATTTCTGCTAATAACTGAGAGTTCAATTGTCCATAAACTTTCAAGGATTCTTATTCTAGTAAGACAGAATAAAGAGAAAGAGTTCATATTTTCACATGGTGTAAGAAATGCTCGGAGATCCAAGTGTAGGAAGCTATGGGAGCACAGAAGAAGGCACTAAAATCACACCATATATTTGATGACTGTGACTATATATAAATTTGTATTTTCTAGATTTTTTGTAGTCATGGAATCACACAGTATATACTATTCATTGCCTGGATTTTCTTTTCTCAGCATCATTACTTTGAGAATCTCCAATTGTCTTTGCTCTATTGATGGACATTGATGAACATTTCCACTGTTTTCAATTCTTAAAAATAAAGCTGATATGAAATTCACATACAAGTCCTTGTATGAACATAGGGTTTGTTTTTCTTGGTTAAATGCCTAGAATAAAATGGCTATTTGTGTAACTGCAACATATTTTTCATTTAAAAATTTTTGAATCTATTTTCCAAAGTGGTTGTATCATGATATATGCCAACAACAGTTTAGATTTTTTGTTGCTTCTCAATCTAGCTCAGACCAAGTACAATTAGCCTTTATAATTTTAGCCATTCTAATAGATATGTAAGCATGTCTCATTATGATTTTAATTTGTATTTCTTTAATGTTTAAATGTTGAGAAATTGGCCATGTGCTTATAAGCCATCCATATACTTTTGGTGACATGTCTCTTCCATTATTTCCTTCACATGTAAAATTGGATACTCTGTTTGGTTATTAGTAAGGTTTTTTATTTTTATTCATTTTTAAATAATCAGAGTAGATGTCCATTATCAGATATTTAATTTGCAAATCCCTTCTCCATCTTTATGGTTTCTCAATGGAGCTTTGATAGCTGTGTCTTTCAAGAAATATGCTACTTCTTTCCTGGTACACGGAGGTATGACTAGAACATTATCAATGTTGACCTTTGCAAAGAAAATCATGGCTTAAGATATATGTAGTCTGCAGTTGTTGGGAGTGTTCACCATCCTTGCCTCTAACTCATCTCTCACTGCCCACACATTCAGGTATAGGGGAATATTGATTGACAAAATATTAATTGCCAAATAACACTAGTTAGAGAATAAGAAAAATGCAGGCACCTGATTATATAATATTCCTTAAATAAAATATGTTTTTATAAGTGCTATTGAAAGTAAATTCCTCAATACTTTAATCACACAGAATGATGGAATCCTAGATTTTTTTTCCTTGTATTTACTAAGAAAATGATCATGCCTCAAGTATATTAAAATGGAATAGGGAAAATTAAATATTGCTTTAAGTCGATTTGCGTGTGTTGTGCGTATGTGAGAGAGAAAGTGAGAGAGAAAGAGAAAGAGAGAAAAAGAGAAAGGGAAAGACAGAGAGGTGGCTGCAGTGAATTGATGAGTTGCAGGATAGATTTTAAAGTTTTGTCTTTTGCTTTCTACATTTCTTTTTCCTTAGGTTCAAGAGAACAATCAGTAATATCTCAGATGCCTGCTGGTAACATCAGCAGAAAGAGTTAGAGGTTCCTAGAAAATTAAAGAAGAGATATAGTTTTCCTGACATAAGAAAAGTCATTTTTTGTCCCCAGCTATTTTCAATGATCTATACCCCACCTGTGTACTTGCCCAAGCACACTTCTTCCAAAAATTCCTGGGAGGTTCTTACAAAGAAATGCAAAAACCTCACTCCTAAGGATTTTGAGGGAACAAGGCAATGGGAAAACTAACAGTCACCACCAGAGCAGGAAATAGCCTAAGCTATTGAGACAATAAATCAGTGGTAAAACTCCTAGTGCTATTTCAAAAGCAATCAAGGCCTTTCATTCCTTGTCCCAGAAAATGAGCCCAAGACCCCATCTAGTTTCTATCTGCTCTTGAAGCCTGCAGAGTTCCTTTCCCTTGTCCAACAGTTACCTCTGCTTTATTCTAACGTTGAAGTTTCTGCCCTCGGTGGAATACAAGCTTCATTCAGGTGAACATGCAATACATATTGCACAAATACATATGTGGATGTGCATGCATCCACAACCTTATGACCAACCATACACGGGATAATAAAACTCTCCCTTCTGAGTATTCATCTTAAATACTAAATAAAAATCTCTCTCCTGTTCAAACAGTCAAGGCTTTGGAACTTATTCCCTGTGAACTCCTTGTATGTTGTAAACAAAGATTCCTTTGTTTGACAACTCCACCTGTTTCTGTGATTCACCAAAGACTGACCTCAGTTAGTTCAGTTACTGTAATGTAATATCAAGCATATCTAGTTAGTTGATCATTTTGTTCAAGTCTTACATATCTTACCAATATGATGACCATTTGTCTATGTAATCTTAAAATAAGGGTGTTGAAATTATTTTCCATTTGTCGTCCAAGGTAGAAGTTATGATTTTTGTTCTTAGTTTTTCCCTATATATCCCCAAATCTGTTGTTACGTATTAAAATTCAAGAATTATTATACTCCCGGGGCGCCTGGGTGGCTCAGTGGGTTAGGCCGCTGCCTTAGGCTCAGGTCATGATCTCAGGGTCCTGGGATCGAGTCCTGCATCGGGCTCTCTGCTCAGCAGGGAGCCTGCTTCCTCCTCTCTCTCTCTCTCTGCCTGCCTCTCTGCCTACTTGTGATCTCTCTCTGTCAAATAAATAAATAAAATCTTTAAAAAAAAAAGAATTATTATACTCCCTGATGAATTCATCCTTTTACTCTTCTGTAATTTTGACTTGATCTTTATGTCTAATAATGAAATTTGCTTTAAAATCACTTTTCATTATCTTGATATAACCACCAAAGTTATAGTGTGATTAGAGTTAATATAGCATATTTTTTCTTTTACTTTTTAAAGCACTTCTATATTGAATCCTGACAAAGAAACAAAACAAGTTTTTAACTCTGGGAGCATCTTTCTAAATTATCTTTTTTTTTTTAATGAAGCAGTAGCAATTTTTGTTAAGGGACCTAAACTGAAAGTAGGTTTAGAAATTTATTTATTTTTTTATTTATTTAGTAAAAGATTTTATTTTATTTATTGACAGCAAGAGAGAGAGAGAGAGAGAGAAGAAGCACACAAACAGGGGGAATCATGTGCTAAGGGAGAGGAAGAAGCAAGCTCCTTGGGGTGCAAGTAGTCCCATGCAGGGCTGGATCCCTGTACACTGGAATCATGACCTCAGCCAAAGGCAAACATCTGCTTAAACAACTAAGTCATCCAGGCACCCCTAGAAAATTTAAAAAAAAAAAAAGACCTTTTAAAAACATTTTGTTTCTTTCTTGTTTTTTTTTTTAATATTTTATTTATTTGACAGACAGAGAGACAGGAAGAGTAACTATAAGCAGGGCAGAGGGAAAAGGAGAAGCAGGTTTCCCACTGAGCAGAGAGCCTGATGTGGGGCTCCATCCCAGGACCCTGGGATTATGACCTGAAAAGAAGGGACACTTCTTGGAGGAAGCCACCCAGACACCTCTTTTCTTTGTTTTTAATATATGGCAACTGATGCTTCCCAGCCACGAGGAGCATATTACCCATTGATTAAATCTTTGATAACAACCTATTTAAAAAGGTGTGTAAATATATACTTACTCAGATTTATACACTTTGTGTTTTCTTCATAGTTTGGGGCTGGACCCCATGGTCACAACACTGCTTCCAGTCTTTGCCTTCCCATCTTTTGATACCAGGTATTTGGTCAGCAAAGCAAATTAGTATCAAAATTGATAAGCCCTTGGCACCATATCTCTGGAGCAGGGCTTGCTCTTAGCCAAGGCCCAGAGCAGTTGACCTCCCCTCGCTAGTGCTATAGCCCCAAGGACTAGGTCCCTGCCACCAGAACTCAGTCTTACATGTTATGCTAAGCAGACAAAACCAAACCAGGAAAGCTCCGACAGCTTTCACTGGCATGCCTCATCTCCAACTCTCTCGACGTCTAGGCAGTACCAGATGACAGGGAGGGGTCTTGGTCCAACATATGGGAGGGAAGGAAGTAGCCACGAGCAAGTACCTGCCTCTCTGTTCCTTTCTTTCATGAGCAGGTTGTAAGGAGGAGGTAGAGGAAGGGGAAGAGAGGTGAACTTCAAGGGGTGAAGGCCTCAGGTAAGCAGCTGGCTCCTGCCAGTAGGAAAGGGACAAAGGAGAAGGCAGTGAGTCTTGCAGGGAGGGTGGGGGGTAAGGGTTACAGCTTATGACGGAATCTGGACAGGAGTAATAGGGATACTAGTCATTTGAGTCCACCATTGGCAAGCTGGGCTGGGTGTCAGGGCAGATAGGCCTCCCTGGGCAACGGCACATGAGAGAAGGTGGAATTCTTCTCTGAGGAGCAGGTGAAGCTTTGGGTGTTGGGAAAGCATAGACAGTATTGTTCCAGGGCCAAGGACAGGTCCGGGTACTCCTGGTTGGAGGTCAAGGCCACAGTATGATCCAGGTCTTCTACCAGCAGCTTGAAGGTACCACATGCCAGCCACCCCTCATTATTGTGTATAACTCTCTGGTGCACTTATTGGCTTATCCATCAAATGACTCCTTCAGCAGCTTGAAAACCACCTCCACAGGCACTCCAGGATATGGGAGGCTTCCAGAGTGAAAATTTTGCACAGGATCACCCCCAAAAGACCAGAAGTCACTCTGGTGGATGTAGATCTGGTCAAACATGGCCTTAGGGACCATCCACTTCACAGGCAGTCCACTGTTGGTTCTCATTTTATAGTAACTGATGTGGTGATATCTCTGGCAAGGCTGAAGTCTGAGATCTTCATCATGTTGTCCTTTGTCACCAGCACTTCCCTGGTGGCCAGGTCTTGGTGTATGCACTTCTTGGAGGCAAGGTACTCCATGCCTCAGGCTACCTGGTAGGCAAAGTATACCGGGTGCTTGGAGGAGAGTTGCTCTGCTGCATTGTGGCTGATATTGTAACAGTACTCCAGGTCAGGAGGCCTCTGGGCCTGCAGGTACTCCTGTATGTTGTCTTTGGAGGCATATTCCATGATAGTGTACGAAGGACCATCCTGTGTGCAGGACCCAGCAGGTTGATGGTGTCCTTGTGCTGTCCAATCATCTTCATCATCTCCATTTCTGAGATTAGGTTTGACAGGTCTTTCTCTGCTGCATCTGACTTCAACATCTTCACAGACACTTTAGTCAAATGGTTGGATTTGTCTTTGTCCAGCCCAATGGCCTCCTCCAACACCACCTGCCCAAAGTAGGCCTCTCTTAGGGGTCTGCCTAAACTGCCTACAACCAGCCTGCCTCAAGGCAGTTATGAACTCTAGATTATCCTCAAAAACATTAAACCACAAGCTAAAAATTCTCTTCACTAGGTCTCTGTCGCAGGTCTAATTTTCTTATCTTTCATCATTTATCTTTTTCCTAATTCTTATTTTCAGTATAGTTTATTTTGCTTCCAGGTGTTTCCCCGGGTTTCTGTATGCTGTTTCATAGGGAAGAATTATCCTGTCATAAAATTATTTCTTGAGCATTCATTACATCTCTCGGTTAAAATGGGTTCTTTTATGGTATTGATTCATTTGAGTTTTCTCAAAATGGGAAGAATTTTCAAAATGGTGTTTTCCTCAAGGTTCAGAGTATGTCTTAGCCTCATCTTTACTCTTTTTGAAATTCACTTTTCAAATTCTTGTCCCTCTTTTTATCTTTTTAAATTAAAATGTTTCCTTTTACTATTTTTTTATTTGAGTGTAGTTGATAGTCAGTGTTACATTGGTTTCAGGTTTTCAAGATCTCCATACATTATTCTATGATCACTACAAATATAGCCACCATCTGTCACCATATAACACTATTATAATATCATTGAATATATTCTCTACACTGTCCCATATCTCTTTTTAAAATCTCTGATTTTTATGTTTTCTGTTATTCCACTTTTCGACCTCATTTTACTTGGTTACTTTAATAAAATATGCCTGATTACACACTCTATGCTGAAAACCATAGCATTTGATTTATAGTAGTCTTCTTCTTCTTCTTCTTCTTCTTCTTCTTCTTCTTCTTCTTCTTCTTCTTCTTCTTCTTTCTTCTTCTTAATTAACATATAATGTATTATTAGCCCCAGGGGTACAAGTCTGTGAATCGCCAGGTTTACACACTTCACAGCACTCACCACAGCACATACCCTCCCCAATGTTCATAACCCCACCACCCTCTCCCTAACCTCCCCACCCCCCCCCCCGGCAACTCTCAGTTTGTTTTGTGAGATTAAGAGTCTCTTATGGTTTGTCTCCCTCCCGATCCCATCTTGTTTCATTTACTCTTTTCCTGTTCCCCAAACCCCCCACATTGCACCTCCATTTCCTCATATCAGGGAGATCATATGATAGTGACTTTCTCTGGTTGACTTATTTTGCTAAGCATAATACCCTCCAGTTCCATCCATGTCAACGCAAATGGCAAGATTTCATTTCTTTTGATGGCTGAATAGTATTCCATTGTGTGTGTGTATATATATATATATATATATATATATATATATATATATATATATATATATTTCATTTGTTGATGGACATCTAGGTTCTTTCCATAGTTTGGCTATTGTGGATATTAATGCTATAAACATTTGGTGCACGTGCCCCTTTGGATCATATACAGTCTTCTTTACCTCTATCAGAACCCCAGGAAGCTTTATTTATTTATTTACTCACATAAACAGATGATCCAACACAACGTTTTTTGATGTTCCAATGTATTATAATGTCTTACCGCTTAACACTATGCTTACTGCTCTCTTTCACTGTCTGACTAAATCCTCATCATCACTATGCCATTTAATGAGAAAGAACATTTGAACTCAGAGTTCTCTCCATATCAGGGAATGAAGACTCTACCCTTCTGTTTGTGCAGGTAAAATAAATGTTGATGTCTGTCCTGCACATACCCCATCCTGTTCACCAGAATATTCACCATCAAAATATATACACAATGAAAACCATACCTCACCACTTCTATTACCACCCAGCATGCTAAAAACACCATCATATGTTCCTGAATTATTGACTTGATTGATAACCCCACTTCCACACATACTGCACTCCTTTCTCCATGCAAATTTATTTTGGTACAGAATTTAACCTAAAAATCAAGTCATATGATTTTATTCTGCTGTTGAAAGACTTTTGGTATCTTCCCCTTTCATATTAAATAAAAACTGAAGGCGTTTCAATGTACTAGAAGGTCATACATCAATACGTTCTTCCTCTCTCCACCACTATGAACTCCTCATTGGCCTCCTTGCTTTTCCTCAAAAGTAACAGACAAGCTGTTCACACAAAGTCTATATACTTACTTGCTCTGCCTAGAGCAATCTTTTCCTTTAATATTTGTATAACACTCTCCTTCACTTCCTGGGTCTTTGTGCAAATAACATCTCATAAATGAGATATAACCACCCAAAACAAAATAAAATTAACTTTCATCCCAGCATTCCCCAATGGCTTTTACCTTTCTTTTATTTCTTTGTATCACTTATCACCATCAACCATCAATCATTATTCTATTACTGGTTTATTTTCTTATTTGAGACAGAGAGAGAGAGAATTGGGAGGGTGCGCAGAGGAAGAAGAAAACACCCCACTGCCTAGAAAGCCTGCTGGGGAGTTACATCCCAGGACCCTGAGATCATGACCCAAGCCAAAGGCAGTCACTCAATGGACTGAGCCACCAAGGTGCCCCTCTATTATTGGTTTATTTCACTATTATATTTCAAAAGAATGTGAGCTCTTTGTGGTCAGGTATTTTATATGTTTTATTAATTGAAGTATTCTCAGAAAGGTAGCTGGCAGATTGTAAGGGCTCACTAAACTGTATTTTGTTGTTATTATTGGGCTCCTTTATGGGCTTTACCTCTTACGCTAGAAGTCTATCCTTCAGATGTAAGCGATAAGAATAGAGCCCTGCTGCCTGTTCAAATGTGTAAAAAGCCTGTATTAAGTGGATATTTTAAAAGCTAAATGAATGGCTTAATAGTTGTATATAGGGGGAAAGGGAACATATTTTCCACAGTTTAGAAGTGGAGTTCTTTTATAGAGTTCTTGTACAAGCCTACACTATGGAACGATAATGGGCAGTTGTACATTACAATTATACAAACACTTTGGTAATTTATATCCTTTTTTAGTAATTCTTGACTGGATCATTTAATTCCATAGGAGCATTATAGCATTTCAACTTTTCATGTTCAATAAACTTATTGGGGTTGCTACCTTTTTTATTCAAATGGAGAAATAGTCATGATTTAATCTAAATAAAGTGTTATTGATTGTGTTGTTTTCTAGGAATGAGTCGCACATGCTAGTTTAAAAGTTTTGTTAAAGTCCCAAGTCTGTCACTGATAAAAGCCTTTTGTAGATTAGTAACTTGATCAAAACGGAAAAGTTATGTAACACCAATTGTTATACTATCTTTGTTTCCATCTTGCATTGTAATAACACCCATCTTAACTCTATTTAAGACAAATCATTGCCAGATGGATTTCTGGCATTGATTGCAGGATATGAAATCTAGTATAACTAAAAGTTTTTGGTTTTAGTAGCATATAAATCAATTTAGAAAAATATATGTATTTGAATATAAGATAAAGTTTTAAATTATTTGGCAATAGTAAACTAAACTTTTTTTTTGTAAATTTTTATTTTCTAAAATTTCATTGAGCTCTCTTGCAATAAGAAACAAGTTACAAAAAATTAAGGTTTATTTACCCCAATTCAAAATTATTAGGAATATAATCATAGAGGTTGAAGTATTTAAAATATTGAACCCAAAATGTTTTATTAGGTAAATTCATGAATGCTGAGCATTCACTGTTAAAATATACTAATACTATTGATAGACTGGTAGAAGCCTAAAATCAAATATTTATTAAATATTTATATCCATATCTTTTCATAGCTTGGTAATTCATTTCTCTAGCATTAAATAATATTCCATTTTTTGCATGTACTACACTTTCTTTGACCTTTCACTTATGGAAGGATATCTTGGTTGCTTCCAAGCTTTTGTCAGTTATGAATAAAACTACTATAGACATCTTTGTGGGTATAGATTTCATCTTCTTTGGATAAATACCAAGAGCTGCTACTGCTGAATCATCTGGCAAGAATATGTTTAGTTATGTAAGAAACTGCCAAGTTGTTTTCCATTCTTTATTCTCAATACACATGGAAGAACATTCCTGTTGCTCCACATCCTCACCAACATTTCATGTTCTGTTGTCAGTGCTCTGGATTCTGGGTATGTACTGGTGTCTCTTTTTTGTTTTAATTTGCATTTTCCTGATGACCTTTGATGTGAAGCATCTTTTTATATGCTTATTTGCCATCTGTAATATTTTCTTTTGTGAGGTATCTGCTAAGGTCTTTGGCTCATTTTTAATCCGGTTTTTCCCCCATTGTTGAGTTTTAAGGGGTCTTTGTGTATTTTTGATTAACAGTCCTTTGCCAGATGTGTATTTTGCAAATTTTTTTTCATAGTCTGTGCTTTGCCTTTTCATTCTCTTGGCATTGTGTTTCACAGAGTAGACATTTTTAAATTCAGTGCTTGTGTTTTTTAGCTAAAGTTATTGTGAAAACCAAGGTCATTTAAATTTTCTTCTATATTACCTTCTACATGTTTCATGTTTAGGTTTATAATCCAATCTGAGTTCATTTTTGTGAAGAGTGTAGGATATCTGCCTGGATTTATTTTATTTTATATTTTTAGATTTAGCTTCACCATTGCTACAGAACCATTTGTTTAAAAGATTGTATTTTGCTCTCTTGTATTGCTTTTGCTTTTCTATTATATATAAAATATAATTGATAATATATATTCTGTTGCTTTAATCTAGTCTCTCTGTGGTATTACAATATCATGCTTACAATTATCGTTATGGTAAACTTTTTTTTAAGATTTTATTTATTTATTTGACAGAGAGAGAGATCACAAATGGGCAGAGAGACAGCCAGAGAGAGAGATGAGGAGAAGCAGGCTCCCTGCTGAGCAGAGAACCCAATGCGGGACTCGATCCCTGGCCCCTGGGATCATGACCTGAGCCGGAAGGCAGAGGCTTAACCCACTGAGCCACCCAGGCGCCCAATCGTTATGGTAAACTTTGAAGTCAGTCCTCAGTCTTTGTTCTCCTTCAACACTATGTTTACTATTGTGAGTCTTTGCCTCTCCATATAAACTTTAAAATAAGTTTGTTAATATTAAAAAAAAAGAACTTGCTGGTATGCATTAATTGTATAGATAAACTTGGAAACCAGTGACCTCTTGAGCTTAGCAGGAGATAGACCATGGACATCAGTTGTCACAGTGGTGCCTCTGGCAGAACCTATTGCAAATCCCTAGGCAAAATGACACCTCAAGGATCTGAGAGAATGTCTAAGAAGTACTTGATACATCCCTTGGGTATGGTTTATTGAAGTGTCCACCTGTCTGAAAGCTGGGGAATCTAGATAAGGGAAGGAAAATTAGTTATGATAAAACATATCAACAAACATCAATAAATTTTGTAAAACTAATTGTCATGGCTCATATACAATATGACCAACAGAGGGACCATCAGAAGGAAAGCATCAGTTATGTTTATTGTGAAATTTTTTATTCAAAATAAAGCAATGTGAGGGGAAGACACAATGAGAAAATTACCATTTTTTAAATGGTAAACATCTTACAAAATGGAATAGGTTTTATATTCTAAGTAGTATATTGAAAAGTAAAACATTGGGGCGCCTGGGTGGCGCAGTGGGTTGGGCTGCTGCCTTCAGCTCGGGTCATGATCTCAGGGTCCTTGGATTGAGCCCCGCATCTGGCTCTCTGCTCCGCAGGGAGCCTGCTTCCCCCTCTCTCTCTCTCTCACTGCCTGCCTCTCTGCCTACTTGTGATCTCTGTCTCTCAAATAAATAAATAAAATCTTTAAAAAAAAAGAAAAGAAAAGTAAAACATTAAAAAATAAAATTTCAATGAAAAAAATTATTTAATTTTTAAAAAGGTTAAAAATAGCAGAACCATTTTTCTTATAACTGGAAAATACACTGTATATACATCTATCAAAATAACTTGTCATGGGGGAGCCTGGGTGGCTCAGTAGGTTAAAGCATCTGCCTTCGGCTCAGGTCATGATTCCAGGATCCTTGGATCGAGGCCCACATCGGGCTCTCAGCTCAGCAGGGAGCCTGCTTCCTCCTCTCTCTCTCTGCCTGACTCTGCCTTATTGTGATCTCTGTCAAATAAATAAATAAAAACTTTTATAATAAATATTTGAAAAATAACTTGTCATGTCTGGAATCAGGAGCATATGGAAAAAAATAATATCTGAGGACAATACTTCTGCCATGTTTTGTGCCTTGCTAATATTTTTAAACAGTCAGGCAACTTTTAGCCTTATTGAAATACCTGCTAAGATACCTGCAGTGCCTTTTGGAGCCCTATGACTATAAAAATTAATTGCAAATATTCAAAATGTTTACTATGGTGTCACTATTTAGGGCCACCACCAAGTATGTTTCAGAAGTAAGCATAACTGTTACTCTTCCATAAGGCAAAAGGGCATATTTTCAGGAGTTCCATCTGCTGTACCAGGAGGTGAATCAAGTAATGATTTTTGTCTATAAAATAATTCACTTTTCAATCTAACATTCCTCATTCCACATTATAATAATAAAAACTAGGAGGAGACTAAAACAAACAAACAAATACAACTACAACAACCAGCTTTTCCTACAGTGGAAAAGTAAATATAACCTTAGGAGTAGCCTAAAATTTATTTTTAAATATTTTAAGATAAACGTTTTTGTTAGAAAACCATATATTTTATATTACTAAGAAATAACAGGCAACGTTTTATGAACTTCTAAAAAGTCTAGTTACTTGTATTTATCTATTAACTCATCTCTTTATGAAGTAGAACATGATCACACCTCTTGTATCTACCCAAGTTTGTATGCTTTGGTTGTTTTATGTTTGCTATTTCCTTGCTTAATTTTTACAATATTTGATACATAATAGTATCTTTAAGTCCATCTATGATTTCACAGAATTTGTTTGAACTTCATAAAAATGTACCATACTTTTTGCACTGTCCTTGTTTTACTTCTCTATTAGCTTTCCAAGTTTTATTCACTTTAGAGTGTGTAGCTATCATTTATTTTTACTCCTCCATAATGCTATGTTTACAAATTTGTATTTATCTGTACTTTTAAAAATATCTTAATTATATACCATTTCTCATCTCACGTAACACTCATGTTACTTCTACACTTATCAGATATTATGTAACGGAAAACCACAACTCAGCAACAATAGAACACCATTTTTCAAAATTAAATGGCTTACCAGAATTCTTTAATTCTATCCTTTATTTGTATTAGATGACCCTTTATTCTGGTATTTGGCATTGTTCATATGGAGGAAAGCTTATAAGTTGATATTCCATAAATAGAAGGATTTTTATGATCGATTAATTATTTTCATTTAGAATGCATAGAATATGGTTGATTTAATATTTCTTTCTTACTCTCTGCCTGGAACATAGTGCTATCTATGCAATAGCCACTAAAATATTAAGTTAATTACCTAGACTTTAAACTGCATATTAATAGGAATAGCATACAGAACTCTTCTCAGATTGGGACACCTGGGTGGCTCAGTCAGTTAAACGCCTGAGCCTTTAGCTCGGGTCATGATCTTAGGGTCCTGGGACTCAGTTCTGCAACAGATTCCCTGCTTAGCCGGGAGTTTGCTTCTCCCTCATCCTGCTGCTCCCCCTGCTTGTGCTCTCTCTCACTCTCTCTCTTACAAATAAATAAAATTAAAAAAATAAATTCTTCTCAGATAGCTAATATAGAATATCGTCTTTGTATTCATCAAAGGGAAAGTGCCATATAATAATGAAATCCAGACTACTTCAAATTCATTTTTTAACCAGTAAGAAAGTACTGGAAACAAGCCAAAAATGTCTTCAATGAATTAAAGAAATAGATTGATTTTCAATATCTTAATGTTTCTAATGTTAAATTGCAAGATTTTTATACTAGATATCAGTGTAAATATTCATTATACAAGGATATTCTAAAAATAAACCTGAGAAAACTACTTGACATATATGATGACAAAAACCAATGTCAGTTTGGGTAAAACTTACAACACCTACCACCTGAAACTCTTGTTCTATATGGTGCCATCTTGTGATGCTGGGCAGCGGCAGTGAGCCACAGCTTCCAGTCAGCTAGAAGATTACAGGGGTGAACACCTGATATTCTTACAAGCATTCTATATATAGAATATATATATAGAATATATATATTCTTCTTTTTTTAGTGTAATATTTAATAAATTGCATGTGATATTTGATACTTTGTTATAAAATAGGCTTTGCTTAAGATGATTTTGCCCAAATGCAGGCAAATGTAAGTGTTCTGAGTATGTTTAAATAAGCTTAAGGTAAGCTATGATATTTGATAGTTTTGGGGTATTAAATGCATTTTCAATTTTTTATGTGTTTCTCTGTACATAGCCCCCTTGTAAGCTGAGGAACATCTCTATATGTATATGTAGCCTTGGTATGGCTTACATATTATTGGCATGAAACATCTAGAACAGTACGTGTGCCATAGAATTGTCTACAACATCAAACAAGTTTCTTGAAAACTTGTGCCAAAGGGGTTATGTCTTTAAGGATTCTTATTTCAGAAGGGTTCTCTCAAACGTAAGATTTTTCAGAAGTTAAGTGAAAATCTGACCAAACTAAACATTTTTCCATTTTCCCTAGTGAGCAAAGATAGCTAAAATCTATCTGCCATTTTCAACACTGTACTCAACGATTGTAATTCTAATTTAAGAACAGATTATTTATATCAAAACCACATGTTGGCCTAATCTTATACAATATTCATAAGTCACACTCAGACCCTTGGACACTTTTATTTGTTGAGTCTATATGGTACTACGGACATTCATCTTTTTTGACCTCATAGCTTCATGTATGTCTATACTTTTGAAAATACATGCATCATAGTTCCATTGTAAAATGTCTGGGTTATAAAATGTGCTATGCTATCAAAATGGTAATAAGAACATACAAATGACCTGATGTAATGAACTGGACCAGATTGCCAGATATCACATTGCATACCAGAAAGATTCAGTGGTAAGTTTTAAAATGGCCAGCTATACACTGACTGAATTATAACTCATTTAGCTTCTTTCTTTGTGTACAGTATTATACATTAGTCAGTATTATAGTAGATAAGTACTTTGGACAGATGTAAATATGCTGTAATAAAAAATGTTTTTCTTCTTTCTTTTAGTCCTTTTTACTTGTAAGACTAGCCACAAATACCACGCCTCCCCCAAAATAATTTGCAATCCAAATTTATCTCTAAATGAATTTATTGCACAGGAAAATATGTATATATATATATATATATACACTTACAGAAGACATGTTCAAAAATAGTTACACAACAGCAGGGCCCTAAATGTAAGCAGTATAGTTGTTTTGTTTTGTTTCTTTTAAAAAAAGAGGTTATGTGAAATATTAGGATTTTATTTCCAGGCGTAGTATTTCAAGACAGTTAACTACACCTATGGTGTCAACAGCCTCTTGTTGGCAGTATGATTTTATTGGCTCCATGGAATAACAGCAAGAATTTACTATTGCTTCTTTCTTTTATGACACACACAGAAAAAAAAAATTGACACATTTGCTCAAGACCAACCAGAATCATTTTAACCTATCAAAATTGATGGGAGGCCTTCACTGCCAAAGTCACTGCTGCGTTTTCACAATTCACTGCAGACAATCTGCTACTCCCATTATGATAAAGGAGAGCAGAGTCATAATCAGGGAAGAAAGCTAGATTAATACTTGTAATTATCATTGAATATTTAGCCTGCTATAGGATTATTATTATTAGTGTCATTTGATAATTTTCTCTCATTTTATTAAACACAACTGTGAGTAATTACGCTACCTAATATTTCTCTGTATTGGCTGACTAGCTAGCAAACATTCATGAAAATATCCATTAGCCACACATATAAAATGCTGCATTATGATGCTGTTGAATCAGAACATACCACTACCTGATCCTGTAGCTCTTTGAGGATTTGCAAATCAATTAATTCTATGTTTATTGGATTCTTCCCATACAATTAGAAAATTTATAATCGAGTCCATGAACATTATTAGTTTTCCCATTTTAAACCAGCAATCACACTTTGATTTTTACAACAAAAGCAGAAATATAAACACACACATTTGGATCAGTTTTCTCTTAGTCTGTCTGGACTTCAAAATCCTATTCCTCAAGATGATGCACACCAAAGTTCTGGATTAAACAAGAAATTATATGGCACCTGAACACTTGGCTTAATATTCTCAAAAGGATTATGCAACTTCTTTCTTACAATATGACATTGTTTTACAAAGATCCACACTTTTATAATGTTAGTATTTATAATAATCAATAGTCAATTAATCATGATTAAAAATCAAACATAAAAATTTCTACTTTTTGCTTTTGCCCCCTCCATTTAGAACTTATTTATAGCCTGATAATTCAAAGGTCCCTATGTTTATGAAAATCTGGACAGAAATAGCTCTAAGATCCCATTCAGAACTTGATATTAATCTAAGTCTTTTGGCTCCATTTATCCTGAGAGCAAAGAGTAGGACAAAGGATTTGAGTACTGTTAGTTTATCTGGGAGATTATCCAAGGTAGAAAAGAATGGGAAAGTGATACAGTGAAGAAGCAACTTTGTCAAAGAGGTACATTGTTGATATAATTGTTGTGGATAGAAAATGAAGGCTTGCTTTTACTGAAAGGTCCTGAGAAACTTCTTTAAGTTGTCCTGATGAAGACCTGAAAACTGACAATTTTACCTATGGTTCTTATTTCCACTTCACTGAGAGCTGTCCTCAGAGGACATTAACTCTCCTACACTTTCAGGTTGTGTTGGAGACATTCTAAAATGAGAGAGAGAACATGAGATGCTATCAGTGTTAAGTAACTGCAATTTCCCATGGAACTATCCACCACAGGTTTGGCTATAATCAGGAGTTGGGCCTTGATATCAGAGGGATTTGAGGCAGTATCATTTTAGGTTAATCATTATATCTGAAATTTCCAAAAACTTCAACTGATGAAACTTTGATTATAAACCTATAAATATAACAATAAATCTACAGTATTCAAATTATTTTCATAGAAATACACAAACAAAGCATCAACTGATTAATATTTAAATGTTACAAAATACTGAACTGAAAGAATTTGGTCATATAACAACGTGTAAGAAGTAGAGCTTAGGTTTAGGTTAGAAGTCAGGATGCATTTGGGACTCAGTTAAGAAATTGAATGGAGGGACGCCTGGGTGGCTCAGTGGGTTAAGCCACTGCCTTCGGCTCAGGTCATGATCCCAGGGTCCTGGGACCGAGCCCCAAATCAGGCTCTCTGCTCAGCAGGGAGACTGCTTCCTCCTCTCTCTCTGCCTGCCTCTCTGCCTGCTTGTCATCGCTCTCTGTCAAATAAATAAATAAAATCTTAAAAAAAAAGAAATTGAATGGATGTCTGACTATCTTATAGGTTTGCTAAAAATCAGTGACTTTGTGTTCACGTGTGGCTATGCGGGAATTTTTAACTTTCTCTAAGAAGTTATTAGATTGATTATATAATGGCAGTAAAGGATGGGGAAAAGCAAAGTACAAACCCCATAAAGACAAAGACACTGAGTATGAGAAAAGAGTAATAGATAAGAAGAATCAATGCATTTGAGGAAAATGGGAATTGAAATACACAATGATTGTTGATTTTTTTAGATGCAGAAATCAAAACTAGCTTGCAAGAAGGAAATAACAGAAGACATGTTGTGAAAAGGCAGTAACGTGGAATAAAGGAGTAGGGAGAGCATATCAGGTAATTTGGATAGGAAGGAGTTAGGAGATAACTGCTTGATAAATTTTATATGGCCCACTTAAATGCACAGATTTCTCTTCTTTAATTTATATGGAGAACAGGGTGTCGTTTCTCTTCCCTTTCAGAGCACCCGAGGTGTACTCTTTCAGACTGAAAACCTGAAAAGCTCAGGACTCAGTTGCTTAAGCACAGCTGAGAGGACATATTTCAATTAAGATTTACAGTTTGCTGTAGGTAGTAGACTGTCAAAAGTGGTTTAACCATATTTTTCATTTAACAAGAAGACTACAGAGAGTGTTTTCTGGTGTTGGTTCAGAGTCTTAAGAAAGTCAAGTGAACTATCTTAGAGGTTTTCATGGCTTTTTATTCACAGTTGCAAAAATTGCTGTTGGAGTTCTCACTATTAAGCCCACATTTCTGGCAGAAAGATAGAGGTAAAAGAGAATGATATCTTGTACGACTGATACTTTGTCATATGGTTACAATGTAGCTAGAAAAGAGACAATAAAATATTTGATGTTGTTTTAAGTTTCCTTGTTGTCAATCCCTCAGTGCTTTCTGATACTAAAGGAAAAAGTAGATGGATATTGACCTGGCAACTATCAACACCTGTCAGTCTCTCTTGGATAACCAATATCTCTATAATCTCTTCTTCCCAGTAAAAAAAAAATAAAATATATTCATAAACCACACTTTGCCATCTCAAGTTACTGCACCAAGATAAAATTACAATGATTTTCAGTTGTTCCAAATGGACAGAATACCCTTCCTTATGATATCATGTCTTATAAGATAGATAATTGGCTTGCTACCAATATACCCAGATGAGACTGTGGAAGAGACAGGAAAAAAATAATAATATTTATTTATTCCTTGGGTTGACCCTGTTTACACAGATGCATTACTATTAGAAAAGGTTGGTTTGGGACATTGGAATGAATTTACTTAATGGGTCTGTATGTAATTGGGTTGGAGAAAATTTTTAATTTCTACAAAAATTATTAGAATTCTATCTTATTCCCTTTTGATAATTTTCACATGTTAACAAAGCCAACGTTTTTGTCTAGCAGACAAGATCTTAAATCCTAACAAAACTCAATTTTTTCCTTTTTTTTTTAAGTTTGAGAGCCTCATGTTCTCTCATGCTGCTTTAAATACAACTCAAAAAAACAAAAGGAGCTAAATGGGGCAGTAAGCCCAAACTTTTTATTTTAATTTATTTATCTTATTTTTAATTAAAAAATTAAAGATTGTATTTATTTATTTGAGAGAGAGAGAGCATGAGTGGGGCAGGGGGATGTAGCTGCAGAGAGAGACTGAGAAGTATACTCCCTAATGAGCAGGAAGCCCGATATGGGGCTCGATCCCAGGATACTGACTGAGATCATGACCAGAGACAAAGGCAGATACATGTGCAAAATCCCTTTTTTTCTGGGAAACAATACTTTACAAGAGATGTTTGAAAAAGTACTGGGGAAACAACTTTAATCAGAGATACACAAATTTAATTGACTTCTGTAAAGCTACAGGGATCCAAATGATGGGAATCCCAGGCCGTTTAGGTTGTGGACCACAGAGTATTCTTCTCTGTAATATTTTATTTTCTTCCATGTCTACTAACTCCAGTCCAAGTTCACTGATCTCTTTTTAGATAGTGCAAAACATGGCAAAGAATACCAAACAAGTGCCCAATATTCTACATTTATTACATCATTTCTAACATATAGAAGTGTGTTACCAAGGCTGGTTCTGTGAACAAACCTAGTTATGCTAAAGTGTGTTTTGTTCTCCAAAAATTAAATTCATGATTATCACACAATTATAAAATACTTGTGTCAAGAATTTTTATTCAAAAATTAATAAGAGAAGCAGATATTAAAACTAGTTCACATGGTTATTTGGGATATAAGCAGAGTTGTGCAGCAGAAGTGCTCTGGGCCCATAATTTGGGTTATAGAATTTATGTTTTCTAATGAAAAATCACTAACTTGCATTATTGTTAACAAGAATCCTGTGCATTACCATCAGTTTTCTCCATTATAACCTCTTGCTCTACAGTTTGTAAATAACTTTGTCAATAGCAAGCTAATAAACGGGGTGACTCCAATGGATTGAGATAATCTCCAGAGTTTCTGCTACATAATGAACAGGACTCCATTGAAAGGACACCTAAGAGTTTATTTTGCCCAAAAATTTGATCACTTTTTTCACTGTCCTTACCTATTTTCCAAACCTAGTTCTTTTCAGTCTACAGACAACCCTGTATCTGACTGACTTGTTAATTCTGGGAATGTCTTGCAGATTAATTTGCTTGCCCGAGGTGGTTCCTCTAATTGATGTCTAAGAACCCTAATTAGTTAAGAAAACTTTTTTTTTTAACATTTTCATGGCTATTTATTATTATTATTATTATTATTATTGCTAATATCTCTATTATAAATAATTCACAAGGGCATCTTTCTGACAAAAGACAAAGAGCTGGCTACTAGTAGAAAAAGTACATTTGACTCTGTCAGTGAAAGTGGTAAAGGGATTTGAGAAAATAAGGCAAAGCAGTGGAATTATGTGTTAAAACTTTAAATATTATAGACACATTTACTTAATTTCTAATACTGCTTATAATTAAAAAAGATGTTTTCCATGAACCACGCATTACAGCAAATATATTGTTTATACAGATTAAATTTTCATCAAAAGGGACGCCTGGGTGGCTCAGTTGGTTAAGCAGCTGCCTTTGGCTCAGGTCATGATCCCAGCATCCTGGGATCGAGTCCCGCATCTGGCTCCTTGCTCGGCCGGAGCCTGCTTCTCCCTCTACCTCTGCCTGCCATTCTGTCTGCCTGTGCTTGCTCTCTCGCCCACTCTCTCTGATAAAGAAATAAAATCTTAAAATAAATAAATAAATTTTCATCAAAAAATTATAAGTGTATTTTTTTGTAGGATCATGATAAGCATTTTGCAGATGAGAAAAGTGAAATTTAGAAAAGTATGTCTCTTCAAATCCCTCATACAATATCTGGCCTAGATAGAAGGATATACTATCACAATTGAGGAAGATAATTGAGATTACTTAAAATGATAAACTTTACTGTATAGGGTTTTTTACAAGTTTGCCACAGATTCACATTTTTTAAAATATATATCTATTTGTGTAAAGAGAATGCACTGAGAAGTAAAAAGATAGTGATATATCAGTGCTACCAACTAATGGCTATAATATCATCACCTTATTTATGAACAATGAAACAGTGTGTAATATTTAAATAAATTTAAATAAATTCCTATTTATTTTATATATTTATAAATTTAAATGAATTCCTATTTATTTATTATTAAAGAAATTCCTCTAACAAACAGTATGTTTTGAAGGTTGCTAGCAGGAAAGTGTTGTACGACATGGAAGTAATCAGAAAATGTGATCTAAAATTCTGCTTTCAAGGGCGCCTGGGTGGCTCAGTGGGTTAAAATTCTGCTTTCAAGAAGCTATAACAGTAAGTACTGAGCATTAGCTATTATATGCTATGGATGAATAACTGAAATCTACATTTGAAACTATTGGTACACTATATGTTACCTAATTGAATTTTAAAAAGTTAATAAAAAAAACCACTATTTTATAAAACAATATTCCCAACAGGCTCTTTTGCTTTAAAATACTCACTTTGTTTCCTCTCCGAGAGAACACCAAATGGCGGATGACGCCGGTGCTGCGAGAGGGCCCGGAGGGCCCGGGGGCCCTGGAATGGGAGGCCGCGGCGGTTTCCGCGGTGGCTTCGGCAGCGGCATCCGGGGCCGGGGCGGGCCGGGGCCGTGGTCGGGGCCGGGGCCGAGGCCGCGGAGCTCGCGGGGGCAAGGCCGCGGACAAGGAGTGGATCCCCGTCACCAAGCTGGGCCGCCTGGTCAAAGACATGAAGATCAAGTCCCTGGAGGAGATCTATCTCTTCTCCCTGCCCATCAAGGAGTCTGAGATCATCGACTTCTTCCTGGGAGCCTCCCTCAAGGACGAGGTTTTGAAGATCATGCCTGTGCAGAAGCAGACGCGCGCGGGCCAGCGGACCAGGTTCAAGGCATTTGTCGCCATCGGAGATTACAATGGACACGTCGGTTTGGATGTCAAGTGTTCCAAGGAGGTAGCCACTGCCATCCGCGGAGCCATCATTCTGGCGAAGCTTTCCATTGTCCCTGTGCGGCGAGGCTACTGGGGGAACAAGATCGGCAAGCCCCACACTGTCCCGTGCAAGGTGACTGGCCGCTGTGGCTCTGTGCTGGTGCGTCTCATCCCCGCCCCCAGAGGCACTGGCATTGTCTCGGCCCCTGTGCCCAAGAAACTGCTGATGATGGCTGGTATTGACGACTGCTACACCTCGGCCAGGGGCTGCACTGCCACCCTAGGGAACTTTGCCAAGGCTACTTTCGATGCCATCTCCAAGACCTACAGCTATCTCACCCCTGATCTCTGGAAGGAGACTGTGTTCACCAAGTCTCCCTATCAGGAGTTCACGGACCATCTTGTGAAGACCCACACCAGAGTCTCTGTTCAGAGGACCCAGGCTCCAGCTGTGGCTACTACATAGTTTTATACAAGAAAAATAAACTGAACTAAAGCTTGAAAAAAAAATACTCACTTTGTAATGAGAGTCATTACTTTTGTCTAGCCAAATCTTATAGCACTGTTTATCCCTTCCCTGCTTTATCCCTTCCCAGTATCAATAAAGGCTCACTTGGGTTACCTAGAAGCCATGAGAAAGCTTGTAATAGATCTGGCTGGTTTTCACCAGCAATTTGACCACCATGTGCACAGGGAAGTCTATTGATAAAGGCTTTATTGCAATAAGTTGCAAATACATGGATGATTTTGAATTCTCTTTCTTGAGGTCTTGTTTCATGATAATAAATTTAGGGTGGCTTATTGGAATGGATGTTATTAACATATCTTCATAGTTATAAGCACATGGAATTGTAAAATAGATGAATGAATGTGGCATTACTAACAACTGTCCTCATTTTGAAATCAAATTACAGTGTACTAAGATGAGGAAGCAAAGCAGATTTGGGATTATGAGTGAAATAATTTTAAAAAGTATTAGGGGTATGATCGGACTATTGGGTAATTCAGTAGAAAAATGTCTACTGATTGAGATTCTGTGTTCCCTGATTTCAGAGAGAAGTTAAGATAAATAAGTAACACGAGGAGACTAGGAAGCCAAACATAAGTGATAATTTTGTGCCAGGGTGTGTATACATCTGTTTATCTTCTTGCTTTACCACTAAGGTTGCTCCTAGAGCAGAGTTTAAATATGTGTTGGAGCTAATCTCTGTGGATTACACAAGAAACCACATCCTACAGCTCTCCCTGAAACACCCCTTATGATTTCAATGTAATTTGGTTTTTGCATTTTTAGAAATAACAAAATACTTTGCAAACTCATCTACTTTATTACCATCACAAGTGAGTCAGCTGACTCCACATTTTAACACAGTGACAGTCACAGAGGAATGGAGGAATGAGTAGAGTTATCAATATATGTGCTTTTAAGAAGTATGACAGGGTAGCAGCTATTTCCAGGAACCAAAACATGGGTCAGCAGCTGTGCAGGAAAAGTGATGGAATAAATGACTCATTTCAGAGGAGTTCTATAACATATTAGTTCTATAATGTATCTTCAGCCCCCAATTACCCGCTTTGATCTAAAGATAAGGATTTACAGTTAAGGTCCCATTTATGATTTGACTGGTAGGGTCTGAATCATGTTTACTATTGTTTTGACTATTACTTGAAACCTATAGTAGTACTTGGGATATGTGTTGTGTATTCTGTGAACATGTGCTATTTTTAGATTAGATAATTTCTGTCTCGAACCCCTGTTCATTTCTTTGTTTTTGTTTATTTGATAGTGGTTTCAGTAAATGGATATATCTGAAAAATTGCAAAGCCACTATTAAAACAAGTTATTATTATATATAGCATGGAATTGCACATTCCTCCTTTGAATCCGACAGAGCTTCACCATATCCTTAACAATTTGGGAAAAACATGCTATTATTTTTCTTTATAAAATTTCTCCTGTTAGGCTGTGATGGTTGTCATCAGCAGTAACTCCTCTGAAGGCTTTGTCAAAAGAGTTGAAAAAATT
This sequence comes from Mustela nivalis, assembly GCF_964662115.1. Taxonomy (NCBI): domain Eukaryota; kingdom Metazoa; phylum Chordata; class Mammalia; order Carnivora; family Mustelidae; genus Mustela; species Mustela nivalis. The sequence continues at coordinate 363,153 of NW_028136260.1, read as the reverse complement.
GGAAAGGTGTGTGAATGAAGCTGTTTGTTGAATATAAAGAAAAGAGCATTGAAATACAATTCACACTCTTACTTCTCCTTCTATGCTTTCAGATGTTTGTCATTTGAAAATTTTGCTTCTAGAAGAGATGTCCTATATAATTCTTACTTTAAGGAGCAAGTTGCTTTTATAATTTTTTTATTATTCTACCATTCCAGTATTTCCATTTAAATTAAATTCAATACCATTTAAAAAAAATCAAAAGTGCAGCCAGTATTCAATTCCTGGGCTAAATAATTTTAGAAAGCTTTGTGTTATTGAACCTACGGGGTTTTTATGTAGTTTTAACTCTTTCTTTCTGTGATTTTTCCCATTAGTCATGTAAGTGACTGCAATATAACAGACATTGAGGATAAAGAAGGACTGAATAGAACAATCCTTGGCCTCATGAAGTTGAGAATCTAGCAAGGGAGTCAAACAATTCAATCATTCAGAGACAATTTATTGAGTGCCTGGCCTAAGATGAGCACAACAAAACCCCAGCCCAGAGGAATCATTTTAATGGGAGAGATAGATAATAGGTAAGCCAACTTTAAAAAAAAAAAGTACTGATTTTTCTTTAATAGAGATGCATATTTGAACTAAATAAGCACATTTTTAAAAGAGCAGTGATTGAGAAGAGGTTTTTAAACTGAGTGGTCCAAAAGGGCCTCCCTGAAAAAGTCTGCTTTGAACAGATTTCTGAATAATATCAGCTAGGAAGCTGCGTAAAAATCTCAGGGATGGGTGATTTTTCCAGTCGAAAAACTGTAAAGGCTCCAAAGTCACAATAGAGCTATAAGTTTCTCTAATAAAGTAACTTCTGACAAAGAATGAGAAGAAATAACTAACCCAGGTTTGAAAGAAAAGGGACAGACTTTCTATGGAATTCATATTTAATTAAAGCTCTAAAGGACAAAAATACAATAGAGCAAAATTCTGGTCACGCTGATATACCTAACGAAAGTTCATAAACAAGCTTTGGGTAGCAAAGAGTGTGTGGGAATGTTGGTAAGAAGAGTGGGGAAGAGTCATCCCTGAACATGTTCTTAAATGAAGCAATTCTTGGGTTGTTTTAAAGGGTAAATTGGAGTTTGCCTAAGTGATTAGAGAAGGATGCCTCAGCTTATGGAAGTTCAAAGCCATAAAGATGTGATAAACTACTGCAGATATTTTCATGTATATTTGTTGTTGCTTCTAGTAATGGTGATCTAAAAACTCCTACTTAAGACAACTAAAAATCCAGACAAAATAGCTTTTAAAGTTAAAAATATCAGAATGATTATAAAAATAAGTGAGGGATTACTGGGCCAAAATACGAAATACAATGAGAGCCTAGAGATATATGCCCTGAAGCCATTTTAGCTATGAGAGCATTTGAAACTGCTAAAACACACTGAGCTGTGTTGTTCATAGACTCTTGATACTAGAGAAACAAAATTCAAAATCCAGCAGCAATCAAATTTGAGGACTTTGGTACAACCCAAATTTAACTTGAGATCCCCAAAGCACAAGGAGAAGCAGAAATAAGACTATAGCCTACCTTGCCTTCTGTGTAAACTGAGAAAGTCAATCACTGAATTTGGAGTATGATTGTCTTGTAGAGTCTCAGATATAAGAGAAAATCCTACCAAGGAGGACCATACCATTATTATAGCTCTTAATTATCCCTACTCAATAAGAGTTTCAAATATAATGTCTTGAACATAGCAAAATGTAACAAAGCACACAAAGAAAAACCATTAACAAGATTTGATAGACAAAATGGGATTAAGTATGATGTTAAAATGATCAATAAAGATTGTAAAATGGCTTGATTACTCTGCTCAAAGAAATGAGAGGGGAAGCAAATTGAACCAAAAACTGACACTAAAAATGATATTGAGAAAGGTTTTATAAATGAACAAATGGATACTCTAGAACTTTAAAAATATGACAGCTAATTTAAGGTACCACAGGGGTGCCTGGGTGGCTCACTTAATTAAACCTCCAATTCTTTTTCCTTTTTTTTTTAACACCTTAATTTTATTTTATCTCTTTCATTTGGCTCAGGTCATGATGTCAGGGTTGTGAAATAGAGCCCAGAGTTGGGCTCTGTGCTGAGCCTGGAGCCTGCTTAAGATTCTTTTCCCTTCTTTTTCTATCCCTCCCTGCACTCTCACTTGCTCGCTCTCTCTTGCTTGCAAATAAATAGATAGATAGATAGATAATAGACAAAGAAAAATAAAAGCAGATTATGAAAATAAATATAAAGATTTTGAAATGAAAACAAGTTCAAAATAAAATAGAGAAGACCTACACAGCTTAAAGTTCATTCAGAAAATCTACTATTAAAGAAGTCAGTATGACACAATGTTAAGATATCAAAAGATTTGAGCATGCACTTTTCAGAAAGGGTAATCCAAATGGCCACTCATATATAAAAACTGTTTATCTTTATTATGAATCTGGAATTAAATTAAATTAAATTAATAATAAATTAAAACCTAAAATGACATACTATTACACACTTACCATATTGGGCAACAGTAAAATTGCCTTGCAAGAATGTGAAAGAATGAAAGTGCCCATAATAAAAACATTTGAGGCAAGTTGGACAATATTTAGAAAACTTAAAAATAAAAATAAAAATTTGGTCCATTCCTAGAAATACAACATGGAACTAAATGAATATTTTCACCAGGATATGCAAACAGATGATTATAGCTATTTCATTCATAACAGCAGATCAGTAGTGGTCTATTTGCACAATGTTACATTAAATAAGAGAGAATATTAACAAACTGGGAGGAGGGGCTAGGTTGTTATCATAAACAGATCTTCTATGGTGCTGATTATGTTCTATTTCTCAAAATCTTTAAGTTAAAAAAGTTTTCACATTATATCTAGATAGATAGATGATAGATAGATATCCCAGAAGCTGCAATGCTAGGCTAAGACCAGGCTTTAAAGGGCTTTTCTATACTCTACTAAATACTTGAAACCATTCATTATATCATAGCTCAGTGTTCAAATCTCCATTTGTTTCCTCAGGTTCCTAATATTTACCTTAAGGTGACCTGATCCAGACTTTTGATCACCTTTGTCTAAATATTTCTATTTTAACAAAGTCCTTTTTAACACTGAGAGACTAAAACTTAGAAAAATACTCTTTTATCTCACTAGAGTGGAAAATATATAGTTACCCATTAACTAATGATATCCATGTCTACATTAGATCAATGACATTTTTAATTCTTGGGAGCTTTTGGTTAAATGAAATTTTTAAGCTTCCTTTAAATGAAGCTTTAAGCCATCACCACATGAATAAAATTAAAGAACCAAATGAAAACAGGCCAAGTATTTACAGAGTAATAGAATGTGCAATGGTAAGAGTACAATTCTGAAATCATAAAGCCTAAATTAGTGTGATGCATTTTTGCTACCCATGTAATCATAAACCAGTTATCCAAATGTGTTAGCCTCAGTTTTTTCACCCATGAAATGGTGATGATAATACTTATTATGCTGCGTTGTTGTGTGTATGTGATGAAGCATGGAGCATGAGAATCTCATATTCCATGCTAAAATGATAGCTATTTTTATACTTATAATAATTCTAGTAATAGTAATTAAATTGTTCAAAATGGTAATATTCATTTATATTGAGGCATTGTATTGACTATTCATAGACACATTTACCAAAATAAATTTCATTTTACTTTACCCCCTCTGAGGATATATATTCCCTAATTCAATATGAATCTCTTTATGAATAATAATTATCATAATAAATATGCTGATTTGTCTTCTATTTGTTTTTAGGGAGGTATCCTTTACTGTTGAACATGAAACTTAAGCAAGTCTGTCTTATTCAAAATTTGCATGCTGTTTTCTTATGAAACTAGATTATAGAGTTGTATGAAATAAATTCATGCAGTTAAGACATTGATGTTTGGAACACTGGGTGGTCAGTTTAGTATTTCAAAAGAAGATTTTAAATTTAAACCTTAAAACTGAGCTCTTTCAGCCTTATTTATAGACCATCCTTCATGTTTCATAAGTACTCCTCCATTGTAAACTAAGTAATACTTTTTGTCACAGTGTATATAATGAAAATGGATTTTATATTCTATTATTTCAGAGTTAGTTGCAGTTTCTACTGCCTTACTTCATTTTTTGAAAAATAGATTAATTCTACAAAAAGTTTTTTCCAGGTTTATTGAAAAAAATCGACATATTTGTAAATTTAAGAAATGATTTCTTATAACATTGCAAACCTTTAACATTGTGTAAATTTTGTACAATTTGATAAATTGGTATACATCTTTATTGCAATATAATCTACATAAAAATGTTAATACATCTACTATCTCGTATAGTTGCCACTGTTTTTTATGCATTTATCATAAGGAATTTTAAGATCTACTCTCTTAGCAACTTTTATGTATATAGTATAGTAGAGATAAACTTCAGAGGTCTTGTGGGTTTTGTTCCAGACTGCCTCAATAAAGTGATTATCTCAATAAACTAAGTCAAATTATTATATTTTTTGGTTTCCCAGTGCATATAAAAAATTATGTTTCCCAGTGCATATAAAAAATAAAAACTATACTGCACTGTTCAAAAGCATTATGTTTTTAAAGAAAAACAATGTATATACCTTAAGTACACTAGTTCTGAGTTTTCAGTGGGTCATAATTACTGATCACAGATCACCATAACAAATACAATAATAATGAAAAAACTTGATATATTGCAAGAATTACCAACATGTGACAAAGAGACACAAAATGAACAAATGTTGTTAGAAAAATGGTGGCAGCAGACCTCTTTTATACAAGATTGCTATAAACTTTCAACTTGTAAGAATGTGATATATGCAAAGTTTAATAAAGGGAAGCACAATAAAAAAAAGTATGTATATCTTATTAACTATGATCATCATGCTGTACATTAGATCCCCAGAACTTTTTCATATTATAGTTGCAAGTTTGCACCCTTGGACCACCTTACTCCACCCCAGGTTCACCCCTTGTCAACTCAACTCTAAGTTTCCATTAGTTTTCCTTTTCCTCAGATTCTGTATGTAAGGGATATCATAATACATAAATTAAAAAAATATACAAAATCTTTGAAATATTTCACTTAGAATAATACCTTCAAGATCCATCCATGCTGTTGTAAATGGCAGTATTTCTTAATTTTTCATGGTTAAGTAGTATTCCGTAGTATATATTTACCATACTTATTTTACTCATTCATCCATTAATGGATACTGAAGTTATTTCCATCTCTTGCTTAGAGTTAATAATTTTATAATAAACATAAGAGTGCAGATATGTCTTTGAACAGTGAACTTCGTTTTCTTTAGATAGATACCTAGAAGTGGGATTACTGAATCATATGGTAATTTTACTTTTAATAATATGAATAATCTCCATACTGTTTTCCATACAAATTTATATCCCTATTACAGTGCATAAGTTCCCCGTTTTCCCCAATATTTACCAAAATTGGTTAGTTTCAATTTTTTGGTAGTATATATTCTAATATCTTGCTGTGTTTTTCAGAGGTAAACAACAACAACAACAACATAAGGACTTTGCCCTGAGATTTTTACGTTGAGCACTTTTTAATGCTCCTGTTGGTCATTTATATAACTTTTTTGAAAAAAAAAGTCTATTGAGATCCTTTTGCTATTTTTTTAATCATATATTTTTTTCTATTTGTATCTGTTGGTTATTAACCTCTTTTCAGATATAAGATTCATAAGTATTTTCTTACATTCTGTGGATTGTGTTTTCATTCTCTCTCCCTTTTTTTGGCAATGCAGAAACGTTAGTGTGATGTAATACCATTTATTTATTTTTGCTTTTTTTGCTTGTGTTTTTAGTCTGGTATCCAAAAAACTATTGGCAAGACCAATGTCAAGGAGAATTTTTCCTATGTTTTCCTTTAGGAAATTTAGTTTCATGCATCACCTTTAAGTCTTTAATCTATTTCAAGTTCAGACTTATGAGTGATATAAGGTTCCCTTTTCATACTGTTTATGTGACTATTCAGTTTTAAATATCATTTATTGAACAGACTATCTTTCCCCATTACATATGTTGGCCCCTGTCAAATATTAGGTGACTGTATGAAAGGATTTATTTCTGGACTCTCAATTCTGTTCTACTTGTTTATTGGTCTGTTTTTATGCCAGTATACTTTATTGTTTTGAGCATGAGGGCTTTGTAGTATAGTTTCAAATCAAGAAGTGTAATCTCCCTTCTTCATTCTTTCTCAGAACTGCTTTGATTATTTGTTGTCTTTTATGGTCTCATATAAACTTTAGGATTCTTTACTTACTTCTGTAAAACAATAATATTGGATTTTTTTTTAAGATTTTTAATTTATTTATTTGACAGAGAGAGATGACAAGCAGGCAGAGAGGCAGGCAGAGAGAGAAGAGGAAGCAGGCTTCCTGCTGAGCAGAGAGCCTGATGCGGGGCTCGATCCCAGGACCCTGGGATCATGACCAGAGCCGAAGGCAGCGGCTTAACCCACTGAGCCACCCAGGCGCCCCTAACATTGGATTTTTGATAGGAATTGGATTTACAGATGGTTTACGGTAGTATGGACATTTTAACAATGTTAATTCTTACCATTCATAAATATGAGCTATCTTTCCATTTCTGTCACCTTCAATTTCTTTATCAATGTCATAGTTTATGGAGTACAGATCTTTCATCTTCTTAGTTAAATCTATTCCTAAGTATTTTATTATTTTTGATGCTATTGTGAATTAGATTGTTTTCTTTATTTTTTCAGATAGTTCATCATTAGAATGTTAAAATGCTCCTGTCTTGTGCTTACTTTGGCAGCACATATACTAAAATTGGAATGATGCAGAGAAGATTAGCGTGATCACTGAACAAGGATGACATGACAAACTGGGAAGCAGTCCATAAAAAAAAAAAGAAACAAAACAAAATTCTTTTCTTTTATATATTGATCTTGTATTTGGTAATTTTACTAAATTTGTTTATTCAAATTTTTTGTGAATTTTTTAGGATTTTTTAACATGTAAGTTCATGTTATCCAAAAAAAGAAAATTTTACTTCTTCCTTTTTTTTTTTTTTTTTGGAGTCTCTTATTTCTTTGTGTTCCTTGTTTCTCTGGCTAGGACATCCACTACTGTGTCAAATGAGAGTAGTGAAAATGGACACACTTGTCTTTCTTCTGATCTTTAAGGGGAAAACTTTCAAAAGTTTTGATTGAATATGAGATTAGCTCTGGGCTTGCAATCTGTGTTTTTTCTTTAATGGGTTTTTTAAATTATTTTTTAAAATTTTTTATATAATGTGTTTTTATCCCTAGGGGTACAGGTCTGTGATTCACAGTACTCACCATCACTCACCATAGCACCTGCCCTCTCCAATGTCCATACCCCCACCATCCTCTCCCAACACACCTCCCCCCAGCAACCCTCAGTCTGTTTTGTGAGATTCAGTCTTTTATGGTTTGTCTCCCTCCTAATACCATCTTTTTTTATTTTTTTTTCGTACGCCCGAAACTGCCTATGTTGCATCTCCACTTCATCATATCAGGGAGATCATATGATAGTTGTCTTTCTCAGATTGATTTATTTCGCCAAGCATAATACCCTCTAGTTCCATCCACGTCATCACAAATAGCAGGATTTCATTTTTTTTTGATGGCTGCATAGTATTCCATTGAACATATATACCACATCTTATTTATTGATTCATCTGTTGAAGGAAATTTAGTTTCTTTCCATAGTTTAACTATTGTGGACATTGCTTCTATAAACATTTGGGTGCATGTGCCCCTTCAGAATGCCACGTTTGTATCTGTAGGGTATATACCCAGTACTACAAGCACTGGGTCATAGGGTAGTTCTATTTTCAGCTTTTTGAGGCACGTCCACGCTGTTTTCCAGAGTGGTTGCACCAGCTTGCATTCCCACATACAGTGTAGGAGGGTTGCCCTTTCTCCACATCCTCGCCAGCATCTGTCATTGACTGACTTGTTCATTTTAGCCATTCTGAACGGTGTGAGGTGGTATCTCATTCTGGTTTTGATTTGTATTTCCCTGATGCCGAGTGATGTGGAGCATTTTTTCATGTGTCTGTTGGCCATTTGAATGTATTCTTTGATGGAACATGATAGTGAGCTTAGGGAATCACCAAGTTAATGAAAGAGGTGCCTCTTGTAGGTGAAGTAAGAGTGAGAGAAAGAAAAGAGGGCTTATCCTAGATTGGAGAACTCGGGGCTGAAAAGGACCCTCATCTGGGAGCAGAGAAAGTGGTCCAGAATCAGAGGCACAGAGGACTCCCAACACCTTCCACAGAAGCGGAGCACCTAAAGACATAGTGCCATTACCCCTGAAAATCTAGGCATGGAGGTATTCTCTTTAGGCAAATAGGCATCGGAGAATAGTTTGTCCATAGCCCAGTCACTGACTTCAAGAGGAAAAGCTATACCAGCTCTCGAAGCAGGCCGGATAGCTCAAGCAACAGCAGCCAAGCCAAAATCCTTATCCCCTGCATTTCTGAACAATGACAGAGCAGCGGTTCTGTCTAGAACCAGGAGGTATTCAGAAGTCAATTGTTGGGTCCCGGGTTGTGTCCATCAGTTCAGACGCGGCCTTCAGATCAACTCATGATTCCAGGGCCTTGGCATTGACTCTGTTCTCAGGTTCTCTGCTCAGGGGCAAGTAAGCTTCTCCCTCTCCAGCTCCACCCCCTGATTGGGATCTCTCTGCCTCTCTGTCCAAACGTGCATGTGCATGTTCGATAAGATAACAAAGACAAAAACAGTGCACAATAATTGACTGGGGCCAAAGGATGTTTTATTGAATTTGGACCTAGGTTCCTATGGAGGGCAGCCAGGTATAGAGAACCTCCCACCATCCTAAAATGCCCGACCTTCGCTTGGAGCTTCCTTGTTCATTCTCCTGTTCTTTGCCTTCCTGGATCTCCTCACCAACCTGCAGCATCCGCTGTCTGTCGTGCTGTACTGACCCCTTGTTAACACATTGTGCATCCTCTCGGGGCTCCATTGGAACATGCCCATCTTCCTCAAGAGGCACTGTTTGCTTATCGCATGTAACCATTTGGGGGATGGTCATGAGAGGGTGAAGGCAGGCTTGTGCTGCCACATCTCCATGCAGTTCCACAGAGGGTAGTTGATCCACCATGAGGGAGTGCTCAAGGTTCTTCCACATTCGAATCCTCTTCAATGCGTCCTTTTGCACATACAAGTTGTCTTCCTGAAATGGGCACGGAAGTCTTTCAGTTGGCTTCATTGGGCTATGGGTCTCTTCCAACATGCTCTCCGTTGGCTTCTGTGGACTCCAAGAACATGAGTCCGTCCTGGACCTAAGGTTCTAGGGTGTAGACTCTGCCTTGGATGCATGGTCTTTTTGGAAGATTGGGAGGCCTTGTTGGCACCGTTTCTGGAGACCATTGAGGTACTCGTGTGCTTTCTGTGGAAGACTCCAGACATGTCTTTGGCACGGTTGCGGGGGTTCACTTTGAGCTTCCCTTGGGTGGACCTTTTCCTGTTGAGATGCTCCATGATTTGGTGGGAGGGTCTCACCCTTACGCAGGGCTCAGATTTCCTCCCCTGAGGCATTGCTTGCGGTCTGTTAGTTTCTTGGCTTGTCGGTGCTAAGATGGAATGCGGCATCTTGCCTTTCTCCGAGGTCCAGAGGGCTGGTGCTGACACTCACGACCAAATACTATGAATTGGGCCATGGAGAAGGTGACACCGACTCGCTTCGCAAACTGCCTTGGTGAGAGACCCAGGCGGCTCCAGCAGTTTGGGACGGCCTGGGGTCCTCTTGGCCCACCCATGACTACTCCAGTCAAGTGTAGTGATCAGGCCTGGGTTGATGAGGAGTGGTTGCTATGACCTCAAAGCTTTGTGACATCACAGATGCTGGCTTCACTGAAGCAGCTGTCCCTCTCCCATGACCTTGGTGTCCTATGGCTTTAAGTAGGAAGCCCCAGGAAGGACAAAACAAGAGCCCTCTGAACCTGATCAAGAACTCAGGATGTCTTGTGGTTTAATGTCAAACTTCCCCTTTCTGGAGACATAGAGGAAGGAAAATGACATTCAGTATACCTTCCTTTAGGCCAACATATCCCCGGAGACGGCAAGGTGTCCTTTTACACTACAATTTCTAGATATCTCAAGAAAAGGTGAGGTCGCGTGTATGAGCAGCTCTCCGTGGGGTTTCTCGTCCTGTGGGTGAGAGCGTACTTTGTCAGCGTCTTTTGCTTATGGGTCAGTGAAGACTAAGGTACGGAAAGTCCCTTTCCGAGGTAAAAGGTGAGGGCATCGCTATATGGTACAGTCTGTGTCCTCGTCTCCTAGTGTTCTGAAACACGCGGCTAAGGGATGAGGCCTCTGTCTACCTGGCTTTCCCTTAAATACCTTTGCAAAGTCTTTGAGGAGAGTGATATTCTGCATCTGAGCTAACTCTCAATGAAGAGGCCTGGACCGAAACCGTTGTCATTATTAGTTAACTGTACTTGTTGTGGTAACGGGTATAGACATGTGGACCAAGACTCTTTAGTCAGAAGGAAAGGGACGGCGTATATAGACGGCTTGCAAGGCCCATTCGAGCAGACCTTTGGAGTGAGCTGCAATGCCCTTGCAAGGACTAGTGGATCAGGAAGTTTGGGTCCATTTCGGCACCTCAGTATTCCTCTGCCATCGAAGTGAATGAACCCCTGGACCTTGCCTTGACATGAATGTCCCATGCCCTGCTGTTGGGAAATGGAAAAGGAAGGGAATACTGACGGGCAAAAAGTCAGAGAAGGAGACCTACCAGGAGTGACTCAGGACTCTGAGAATCCAGCTGAGGTTTACCAAAAAGAGAACTGCTTAATGGGTAGTCAGGAGTTGTGGAATATATTAAGAGGAGCACTGGACGTACATGCAACTAAAGCATCCCTGAATACTCTGTCAAAAACGGATGATGGATGATAGGCAGGCTTTCTCAACAGAACAGCAACAAGAACAACACTTATATAAGGCTCACTTGAACAGAACTGAGGATTGAGCTGCTATGTCCTTGCAAAGACTAGTGGATAAAGAAGGTGTGGTCCATATTGGCAACAGAGTATTCCTCAGCAATTAGGGAGGATGAACTCTTGATTCTTGCACTGGCATGAATGCCACAGGACTGGGTTTGTGAAATGAAATTGGCAAGGAGACATAGGGAAATATCATATGGCTTCTCTCATATGTGCCCTAGGACGAATACCACGGCCCTTAGTAGAAAGAAGGAAAAACTGAAGGGGATAAGTCAGAGAAGGAGACAAACCAAGAGTAACTCAGAACTCTGAGGAATCAAGCTGAGAGTCAAGGAAAAAAGAGACATGCAGGGAATGAGGGAACGGGCTAATGGGTGTTGAAGAGTTCTGGCATATCTTAGGCGGAGTACTAGGTCATATATGGAACTGAAGCATCAGTGAATACTCTGTCAAAAATGGATGATGGATGACAGGCTGGCTTCCTCAACAGTACAAAATAATACAAAAACAAGCTGGCCCTTTCAAATGCAGGTGAAGACAGACAGAGAAAAGGAAAGAATTACATTTTTATTATGTTTAATTATTGAAATGGAATATAATTTATTTCCTAAAATGTCATTATTTGAATTGGGTCTTTATACTAGTAAAGTGGAGTTCATCCACCTCCTCCATTTGTGGAATTGATGAGAAGAAAATGGCATTGCCTTCTCTAAATGTCTAGAAGAGTTGAACAGGAAATGATTTGCACCTCGCCATCTGTGTGTTGACAGGGGTTTGATTACTGCTTCAAACGCTTTAGTCACTACTACAGAGCTGAGATTTTGTAGGTTTCCTGACCTAATCTTTGGAGTGAATATGTGTCTTGGAATTTATCCTTTTCTCTCAGTTCTTTTCTTTTGGGTTTGCTTCATTAGTGCTATTCTTCACTTCCTCCCCATCTTTTGTGTGTCTTATCTGTGTGTGTGTGTGTGTGTGTGTGTGTGTGTGTGTGTGTGTGCTGAGTGTGTTTCAAATAACAATTATAATTAAATTGATGGAGATAGGAAGTCGGTATTTAATGGATAGCAGTTCCATTTGACATGCCTTGAAAACTCACATTCCCTCTCTTTCAGCCACATTTCCTACAAAGAATGTCATCTTTTGTCCTTATTGATAAACACATATTTTCTCAAACCTGACCTCAACAAACACCACATTTTGTGTGCCTGGGTAGTGTCGTATTATTTGTCCATTTTTCCCTTGCTTTTTCATATGTCTCTTGACAGTCATGAGAGAGTGAAATTGTATGTTATTTGTCTTTCTGGGACTGATAGATGTGACGTAGGCTAATGCTCTCCACAATTCTGCCACATGAGGCAAGTGGAAAGAATTCATTCTTGCTTATGGCTGGGTAAGATTCTGTGGGGCTTTTTCAGGACAGTGAGATGGTAGTAGTGTCTGGTAACTCCAGACTTGTCTTTATCCAGGAACACAACAGGAAGATTACCACATCAACTTCAACATGGCAGAAATGAACTGGAGCCCACAAAGCAAACTCCATAGCAAAAGAGAGAATAAGTTGCAATCACTATGGGAGAAGACTGGAGACATGGTTTAGGGGAAAAGTGGAAAGTTGGTAATTCAGAAGGCAGTGAGACAATGCAATGGGCAAAGCCACAAGAGATCGGAGCACACTTGGAACCCACAAGGAGTACGTTCTCCAATTCCATTGATTCTGACCATCAGGGGGTCTGAATCATACTAGTTCATGCCAACAAAGGGCCTTGAGGCCTGGAGATTTTAGATCAGCAGCCTTGGCATATCAACTCAAAAGAACACTGTATTTCTCTGTCAGAGAACACCAACAAATAGCCAGGTGAAGACAGCCTGGAAACCACGATTAGAGACAATACCAGGTGACACAGTGGGAAGATGGTGGGTTCTGGCTGTACATTAGTGAGAGGCAGTGTTCTTGGAGATAATTTGATGGGGCCAAAAGAAATTTGGGGCTCTCGCACAGGCAGCATCAAGCCCGAGCTACTGGCCAAAGACAGGTTGGTGAGGGCTTTAATTGCCTCTCCTGCAAACACGAAATTCTAACCATGGAACACATAGGGTACTGTGTTCCTCAGTCCAACTTGCTTCATTTTAAGAGAACAGATTCTCCCATAGGGGACTAGAAGAAAGCCCTGTCCATAGGCTGTCCCCTGACCACAGAATGCTACAGGCATTCATTCTGTTGTGAAGGTTGAATTTCTCCTTTCACAGGCACACCAGATCCCACCAAGCTAAACCTCAGCCTATTCAGCCCAAACCCCAAACACACCAAAAGGCTGGCAAAGAGAGCCTCTGCAGATGACTGGTCTCAAGGACAGGGGGCAGCTATGATACAACAGCAGAGGACATGCATGCCACACACACATACCTGAGACTCCCTCAAGGGCCAGCCCTTGGGCACTCCATGATATCTTATTTCTAAAGAAATTACCATCAGGATAAAAAACAGAATTGATTTTTCAAATACTGAGAAAGAGTCAGAGACCTATATCCAAGACAAAGATGGAAGAATCAATTGTTGCCAAGGAAGAAGACAAGAAATTATCATGGCCAGGTAATCGGAGTGAAACCTCACATATAACACGCCCAATGGAGGATTGAAAGCAGAAAGATATCAGGGAGTCTCAAAACACATAGATTAAACTGATAGAAATAAAATAAAGTAAAATAAAATAAAATAAAATAAAATAAAATAAATAAAGAATTTCTAAAGAAAAGATTGGTAGCAGACTGAAGGAAAAGTCCAAGAAGCTGGCAGAAGCAAAGGACCAAATTTTTGACCTGGCAGAAAAGGAATGGTAAATAAGGAAACAAATCCAAAGAAAGAAGGAAGAATGATGAAACATGACAATGAGCTTAGGAAAGTCATTGACTCCAAGGAATAGAAAGAGGTGCTTATTGTAGGAGAAGTAGGAGTGAGAGAAAAAAAAGAGGGCTGAACATGGATTTGAGAATTCAGAGCTAAAACTGTCCCTCATCTGGGAGCAGAAACAGAGATCCAGATTCAGAGGCAAGGAGGACTCACATCACCATCCACAGAAGCATGGAACCACAAGACATAGTTTCATTCAATGGAGGAATTCTCTTTACCTAAATATGCGTGGGAGTGTAGTTTGTACATAGCCAAATCACTTACCTCAAGAGGACAAACTATACCAGCTCTCAAAGCAGGCCAGGTTGCTCAAGCAACACCAGCCCAAGCCAAAATCCATTTCCCCTTCATTTGTGAACAATGACAGAGCAGTGGTTCACGTCTAGAACTAGGACATATTCAGAAGTCAAAGGTTGTGTCATGGATTGTGTCTATCAGTTCAGAGGCGGCCTTCAGCTCAACTCATGATCCCAGGGTCTTGGCATCGACTCTGGTCTCAGGTTCCCTGCTCAGGGGTAAGTCAGCTTTTCCCTCTCCAGCTCTACACCCTGATTGTGATCTCTCTGTCTCTCTGTCAAATATGTGCATGTGCATTGTTTGACAAAAAGACAAAAACACAACCGGGGTACAAGGATTGACTGTGGCCAGGGGATGTTTTCTTTAATTTGGACCTAGATCTCTATGGAAGGCAGCCAGGTTCAGAGAACCTCCCATTATCTCAAATGCTAGACCTTCGCTCAGAGCTCCAATGTTCATTCTCCAGTTCCTTGTCTTCCTGAATATCCTCACCAACCTGTAGCATACGCTGTCTGTGGCTCTCTAATGGACCTTTGTTGTCCCACTGTTCATCTTCTGCTGCCTCCATTAGAACACGCCCATCTTCCACAAGAGGCATTGTTTGCTTATCCCATGAAACTATTTGGGGGATGTTCATGAGAGGGTGAAGGCAGGCTTGTGCTGTCACATCTACATGTACTCCTCCAGAGGGTATCTGCACGACCCTGTGGGAATGCTCCAGGTTCTTTGACATTTGAATCCTCTTCAATGCGTCCTTTTGAAGATACAAGTTGTCTTCCTGAAACGGGCATGGAAGTCTTTCAGATGGCTTCACTTGGGCTATGGGTCTTTTCCAACATGCTCCATGCTTGCTCCTGTGGACTCCAAGTACATGAGTCCATTCTGGACCTAAGGTTCTAGGATGTAGAATCTGCTTTTGGTAAATCGTCAGTTTTGAAGATTTGGAAGTCATTTTGGCTCTATTTCTAGGGATGCTACAGCTACTCATTATAAGGTCCGCTAGGCCAGAGGGAGTCATTTTGTGTTTCTGCAGTAAACTTATATTGAACCCATGCTGTAAACAAAATTGACCCTACTCCTCCCAGAGGAGCTTACTCTCAAAGCCTAGATACAAGGGTGAATCAGGCCAGGTGAAGACATCCCATTAGAGGGGCACGCATATATCTACTAGGGTAAATTGAGATCCAATTGTCCACCCATGTGTTACCTAGCATTTTTGTTTTTGTGGTGTAGCAGACTTAGCACGACTGTGCAGTTTTTTCTGTATTGTTATCTCATTGGCCACGTCTGTATAGCCTGGCTAAACTACCGCTATAAATGTTAGTCTCTGAGGCTGGGAGGGGTTGCCTCTTTGCAAGAGAAGGCCCTGACCGGTCAATATGATTCTCGATGCTTTGTGCAAAATTAACGTTTGCTTGACCTTCACTTTGTATCAGTCTCGCTCTTTTGAATAAGGACCCTATCTTTGGAGGGCCACCCGAATTCAAATGATGAGAACTGAAACAGCATTGGAATTTTTGGAAAAGCCTCTGGAGGTAAGATCATGGGATCCTGCATGGAGCTGCAGTGTACAGTCTCCTACCAATCTTCTCTTCAGGAGTTCTTTAGGTGCTTTTATCTTTATCAGTTTTATCTCTGTGGTTCGAGACTCTCTGATATCTCCTATGTTTTCTGACGTACAGCGAGTATCCAGGCCCCTGCTTTCAATCCCGCATCGGGCGTTTTCTATGTAGAGGGTTCACTCTGATTGCCTAGCCATAATCATTCCTTCTTCCTTTACCTGGGCATCAATTGACTTTTTCATCTTTGCATTGGATCTAAGTCTCTGTCACCTCTCTGTATTCATTAAACTCATTCTGCTTTCTAACCTGAGGGTAATTTATTTAGGAGGAAGAGATCCGGAGTACCCAGGGCTGGCCCTTAAGGTTTGTTGAGTGCGTGCGTGTGTGTGTGTTTGTGAGTGTGTATGTGGCATGCATGCCACTGCTGTTTGTGTTGTGGCTGACCCTGTCCTGGAGGCCAGTCATTTGCTGTAGCTCTCCTTTCCGGCCGTTTGTTGTTTTTAGGGTCCGGGTTGAATATGCAGAGGTTTACCTTGGTGGGCTCTGGTGTGCCTGTGAAAGGAGAAATTCGAGCAACTCAGCAGAACGCAGGCCTGCAGAATGCTGTGTTCAGAAGAGAACATGTGGTCAAAGCTTTCTTCTCGTCCCCTATGGGAGAGTCGTTGTCCTTGGACTAAGCATCTTGGACTGAGGAAGGCAGTTTTCCAAGTATTCCACTGTCGGGATTTCGAGTTGGCTGGCTAGGCAGCCTATGTCCTCACATACCTGTCTTGGCCAGTAGCTTTGTCTTGATGCTGCTGTTGCGAGAGCCCAAAATTTATTATGTCCACATTGAGACATCTCCACGAACACTGCCTTTCACGGAATCACTCCCACTACTCACCATCTTCCCAGTGCGTCACTTAGTATTGTCTCTCTCTGATCATTGTCTCCAGGCTGTCTGCTCCTGGTCGCTTGTTGGTGTCATATGCAGGAAAAAGATGGTGTTCCTTCAAGTTGATGTGTGCCAAGCCTGCTGATAGGAAAACTTCAGCCTTCAACACTTGTGTTGTAAAGTACTCGTGCCCTTCAGACCCTCTGCGTCTCACAGTCAACGGCACTGGGAAACAGGTTCCTTGTGGGTTCCCAGTGTGCCCTGCTCTCCTGTGCCTTGGTACTCTTCATGGGATCCAGCCCTCTGATCCACTAACCAACCAAATATCCCCTGAGCCATGTCTCCAACCTTCTCCCATCATCTCTGCAACTTCCGTTTTCTTTCGCTGTGGAGTTTATCTTGTAGGCTTCAGGTCAATTTCCACCCCAATGCAGTTGTTGTGTTCATCTTCCTGTTGCCTTCATAGCTGAAGACAAGCATGAGGTTATTAGACACTACTACCATCTCACTCTCCTCCATGTCACCGCAATTCGTACTGAGACATAAGCAAGAAGGAATTCTTCCACTTGTCTCTTATGGCAGTCTTGCGGAGAGCATTGGGCTTTGTCACATCTATCATTCTCAGAACGACATCAGACAGACGATTTCACTAACTCATGACACTCAAGAATCATACGAAAAAGAAAGGGTATTGGTACAAACAGTATGACTCTAATGAGAAATTCAAATGGTGCTGTTCTTTGGAAAGCAGTTTTGTGAGAACACGTGTTACTTGAAGAGGACAAGAGATGACATTCCTTGCAGGAGATTTCCTGAAACTGATGGAATGTGAGATTTCAAGGCATGTCAAATTGAATTGCTACCCACAAGAGACCGAATTCCATTCTCTCGTATTTTAATAATAATTGTGATGTGAAACACACACACACCACACAGCATTAACACATGCACATGCAAACACACAAAGATAAGACATGCAAAATATGGGAAGGAAGCGAGGAATCGTACCAATGAAGCAACCCCAAGAAAATACCATATAGGTGAAAGGCAAATAGAATCCAAGTCAGAAGCCAACCGAAATGAGAAAGTGAACTATTACCTATCAATAATACATTCAGTATCAGGACTAAAGTCTCCCGTCAATACAAACAGTTTGTAAGAGTGGTTGAAATTCCAAATTAAAAAAAAAAAAAAAGGTAGAAAACATCCATAAGAAAACAGCAAATATTAAACTAGCTCGTCCTTCTGTTGACCATAGGAGATTTCCTTCGACTATAAAGATACTCATAGCTTGCAAGTGAAGAAACAGGGAAGACATAGGTTATGCTATTCCCAAGGAGAAGAGAGCCAAAGTGTTTGTGCATAAGTCAGCGAGAGTCATTTTATGCCTTCGAGAGACAAAAGATAAGCGGAAGTTGTTTTGTCTTGATGGAGCATCAAAACAACAGAAACCTGGAAGAATTGCCAACATATACACCACGAACAAGGGTGTATCTAAACGTTGGAAGCCTATGAACACACAGGAATGGAGATGGCTGTTCTGCCCCATCTCTCTGCCCTTCAACCACACTGCCTCCTTCTTCCTGTGGAGACCTCTCATGGCACCTGCCTCCAAGCACAGGTGATTCCCATTGATGGGAAGACCCTCTTCTCTCCCCCATCTCCCCACTCCAGTTACTCCCACTTATTCGTGAGCTCACAAGCCCCATGGTACACACTCTCCATGCAGCATGCTCTCTCTTTTCTAGCATTGGCCTCCGTTTCTAGCTGTGCTTGTGTCATGGATGTCCCTCCCCAGCCAGCCTCCAAGCTCTCCTTCCCTTTAGCTCCAACACCTGACACAGTGCCTGGCACGTATCACTTTGAGCTTCCCTTGGGTGGACCTTTTCCTGTTGAGATGCTCCACTGGGAGCTTAGCCCCGCACCCCAGCATGGGCTCCGGCCTCAGAAGTGAGGGGGCGGGGCCAGCGCAGAGAAGGGTCTTTGCTTATTTCCAAAGCTGGAAGTGAGCTCTCAGAGGACTCAGGAGGGAGGGGGGCGGGGGCGGCCGGAAGAGGGGCTTTGCTAATTGCCCAGGCGGGAAGGAGGGGCGCGCAGCGCCAGTGTGCTGTGCTGCAGCCCATTTGGGACTGCAGGACCCACCATACTCGCTGCCCCTGCACTCCCATGCTCCAGCCTAGCCCCTGAGGCCGCGGTGTCCTGTTCCCGTTCCCGCCGCCTGCTGCCCCTCCCCGACCCATGGCTTCTCTGGAGGACCCTCTGCTCACAGGTAAAGTGACACCACGACACGCCCTCACCTGAAGCAGAAAACGCAGTCCAGGAGCTGGGCGCAGCCTCCCGCCAACCCCAGGGCACCAGGACCACCCCAGACGCTGCGCCACACCCTGTCCGCAGGGGGTCAGGCCGGGGACAGCGCCACAGGAGGTACCCCCCCCCTGCCAGCGGGCAGGCTAGCCCCCATAGTTCTGCACCCCCACGCGCTTTTCAGAGCCTCCTGCCATTCCCAGGGCACCCAGAACCCAGAGAGTGAGGCCTTGGGTGTTCTCTAGTGACAGATTCAAGGCAATTTTTCGACTTTGGGACTCAGAGTTAACATAGTTTTCATTTGTGATTATTATTTTTGTGTGGGGGCCGTCGCTTTTCTTTTGACCTATGCTTGTTTTCACTCCCGGTTCTGAAGAAGCCCCTAAATCCTAACCCTTTGAGGACTCCGAAAGCTCTCAGAGCAGCAGTGCTGGGGGACAGTGTGGACACATGGTTTGGTTTCTCCTCTGGCCTGCTTCTGTGGCAGCCCCGCTCTGTCCTCCTCAGACTTCAGAGCAATATCTGAACAAGTGGAGAAGCAACCAGGGGGTCAGGAAGGTGGCCACCGAAGAGTGACTTCTCTGGAGGGTGGCTGAGCTAGCAAGTGAGCATGTTAGTCCAGCTCTGCCTGCATTCAGTATGGAGCTGAACAGGGGCCAGGGAAGGGGAGGAGGAGCAGAGAGCAGGGACAAAGGGACCAAAGAGGAGATTCAGATGAAGGGAAGTAATGGGGAGGAAAGAGAAGAAACTCTAGAAGACAGGTATATAGAAAGGAAAAGGGATGAAGTGGGCATTGGGAAAGGGCACCACCAGGGAAGGAGAGAGGGGAAGAAAAGAGGGAGGAAAGAGGAAAGGGGAAAGGGAGAAGGGAGGAGTCAGCATGCCAGGGCTCCCCCTGCATCTGAAGAAGAGGTGGCTGGTCCAGCTTGTCAAACAGGGTGCTCACTCTTTGGCCCCAGTTTCTGCTCCCAGTGCTACTGGGCTTTGCAAGGAAGGCAGGCTGTCCCTTGGGACCTACTGGAGCCCACTGGAGCCCACAGGAGGGTGGGAGAGGTAAGATGCCACCAGGTCCTGTCCTGAGCTGCTCCCAGCCACCAGCCTCACCACATGGTGCAAGAGGGACCCCAGAACAAAGGACGGACACAGGCCAGCATGTCTGCTGGTGGCCCTGGGCACTTAGCTCATCGCAGTGAACCACACGGCCTCCTCAACCCACGCTTTCAAAGCCTCCTTCTTCGCTTCTGGCTTTCATGTCTGTAGGAACATGAGCCAGATCTAACTCATCTCCGACAGACAATTCTGACTCACCCCGTGTCAGATTTTTATGAGTGGCTGTGATAGAGTAAGATAGCAATGCTCCAACAAACGGACTGTTTCCTCCCACTTGACCTCAACAGTCTTATACATTTTCTTAGCGAAAACATCTTGTCTCCTTCCATTAAGCTCATAACGTGGTCTAATAGTATACATGCGCCTTCCTTAGATGCGAAGCGATACAGAGGTCCTTTTTTTTTTTTAATTTTACAAGGTAAAGTCAGTGAACATATCCAACTTGACGAATACGTCTCTAAAATGTCAATCCAGGCAAAGCTTTTTCTGCCTACAGTTTCGAGCCTACGTGGTGACATTTTTAAAATGCTTTCAGTCCCTCAGTGAGGCTCTTAGAAGCTAGCCAGGGCTTACTACGTGCCAGGCACTGTGTCAGGTGTTGGAGCTAAAGGGAAGGAGAGCTTGGAGGCTGGCTGGGGAGGGACATCCATGACACAAGCACAGCTAGAAACGGAGGCCAATGCTAGAAAAGAGAGAGCAGGCTGCATGGAGAGTGTGTACCATGGGGCTTGTGAGCTCACGAATAAGTGGGAGTAACTGGAGTGGGGAGATGGGGGAGAGAAGAGGGTCTTCCCATCAATGGGAATCACCTGTGCTTGGAGGCAGGTGCCATGAGAGGTCTCCACAGGAAGAAGGAGGCAGTGTGGTTGAAGGGCAGAGAGATGGGGCAGAACAGGCATCAGTCAGTTGGAGGGGTATGAATAGACTGATGGGAGGATTATGGGTGCCTTTGGAGGACTGAGAATTTGTTAGAAGATCAGTGCAGATTTCTATGGAGACAAATGCCAGGAACTGATAGGTCTTTGAAAGGTCACTCTGGCTGCCTTTTGGCAAAGGGGTTGGTAAAAGGCACTTGCAGGTGTGAACACACCAGGTGGGAGGTGAGTGCAGGAAATCGGGTGAGGGAGCATGGGAACTTGGTCCGGGGGTATATAAGGGAGAATAGCCTTTAAGGAGTTCCACAAATTGGCACCAGCTGTGGCTTCATTACAGAGCTGGAAGGGGGAGGTGGGTGTGTCCTGGAGGTTACAGAAATTACATGAGAAAGGGAAGTCTTTTTAGATCTCTTTTTCAACTAGAGGAACTCTCACCTTATTGATAGAATTCCAGAGTGGGAACCAATGATATGAGGACATCTTTGAAATGTCTGAATATGTTCTTCGACATCTTTGCAAGTGACGAGGAGACCTTGATCTTAGGAGGCCTTGGCCCTCTTTGTAGCCAGAAAGATTTCACCTACAGATTTGGGTTCTCCCTTTTAAAGTCAAGGAGTCAGTCCTTCCAAAGGACACCTCCTATCATTTTACCCTCTCATCATACCTCACGTGCTGGCATCTCCAAGACCCTCTGTTCCAGGTTGAGAGTATCCACTTTGGCCGGGCTGGTCTTGCAAAGAACACCACAACAGGAAATCTAGAGCCTATAGTGCTATTAATAACATCATCTAAGACTGTGTTTGCTACACTCTTGGCCTCTTCCCACCATGACTCACTGAAGCTTTTTACACATTGTATCCATTATGCTATAGTTCCCAAAGCTCATCTTCTCTAGTGCCATTAGTTTTTAGGGGACCAGGCAAACCTTAAACTTGTCCCCCTTAATTGGATCCCTGTGCCCCCACAATCTCTTTGAATGCCTTTCACCATGATTCTTGAATGAGATCTGAGACCACTGCTGTTACCTAACACTTCTTGGCACCTTGTCTGTTAGGTTCTTGGAAGAGGAGGTGGCTATGGAGGTGAGTGGGAATGGGAGTGGGAGGATTTTTCCCTTCACTTCCCTTTTTGTGTTTTCAAATAATGGGTTTTGAGGGGGAGGGAAAGGTTAACCAGACCATTTATTTTCCATCTCCCATCGATAAAATGTCACACAGGAGAGAGGTGGCAGAAACGCACTTTCACGTTAATTTTTTTACAAGGAAGATTGACTTATGAACCTACTTTGTTATTCCCTTTCATTCAATTTCCCTGTACCTCCTTTTCTATGAAGTGTAAAGGTAACCCATTATTATTTTTATTGTTGGCACGTGCCTTGTGAACCATAAAGTGTACACTATAAATGGGAGCGCTTTTTTTTTTTTTTTTTTTTTTTGTAGTTTACGAAAAACTAATATTTTTTAAATTAATTTTTTATTTATTTTCAGCATAACAGTATTCATTCTTTTTGCACCACACCCAGTGCTCCATGCAAGCAGTGCCCTCTATGATACCCAACACCTGGTACCCCAACCTCCAAATCCCCCGCCCCTTCAAAACCCTCAGATTGTTTTTCAGAGTCCATAGTCTCTCATGATTCAGCTCCCCTTCCAATTTCCCCCACCTCCCTTCTCGTCTCTAACTCCCCATGTCCATGAAAAACTAATTTAAAAACATTCATCCACCAGAGTACCCAAAGGGCTCCCATATAAACTATCTGTCGTTACATTATGTCCCGATGTGGAGCTCGATCCCAGGATCCTGAGATCATGACCTGAACTGAAGGCAGAGGCTTTAACACACTGAGCCACCAGCCCCAATGTATTCTCTTCAGTACCAGAATTTGTAACCAATTGACAGATGAAAAAGGAGGCAGTCAAGTGAAAATCAATAGGTCTTAGACCTGCAAGAAATTTGAATTAGATGAATTCAGCTACTCAGGCACTGTTTCACATTTTCAGATCTCTGCAGAAAAGGGGTTAACCTTTTTACAGCATGTAAAAGAGAAGACTATAACACATACTATGTGTAAGCATGTAAATATCAAAAAATATCCCATTAGTTGCTAAGACACACAGGGCCTATATTTTCTCTCAAATTCATGAATATGTAGGAGCAATAAGTGAGAAGTGAATGTATACTTTTCACTTCGAAGTCTTTTAGAAATCTAAAATATGACTTTCTATGGTTTGTGTCTCCATATTCCTTTATTGCCAGTTTGAACAAATCCACATGCTTTGATTCAAAGGTAATAAATTCCTCTTATTTGGAAACATGATGTTTATTTTTATTCTCTCACCCTTAGCAGGTGGTTTCATTTTAGCACACTTCAGAGTTATAATTTCATGCTTATTAAAAACATTTATTATGATCTACATAGATGAATGAAACTTTTATTTTATTAAATTATTTGACAAAAAATCTGTTATTTTTAAAAATGTATTTCCTTTAGGGTTATTTTAGAGCGTTCAGAGAGGATCTAGGAGTGTGGTATTATGTAGTTTTTAAGTAGGTATGAAATGGTTATTTATAGGATTGTTTCTTTAAGGCTTATGTATATTGTCCATTATATGCTATAAAATATTTTGAAAGTAAATTTAAGGTATGTTTTACATAGTTTATTTTTTGGAAATAAATATTGAAATGACTTGTGAAATTCAGTATATTCTCAACATTAATTTATTTTGAAATTTACCAGTTGTCTACTGAACTATTATATGGCAGATATTACTTCAGACTACACTGGTAAATGAAATACTTGGCTTTGTAGAACTTTTATTTTAATGGGTGAGACAATTCAAAGCTATAAACCTTAATAAAAATGGCATAGTGCATTCAAAAAGGATGAGTACAATGGGGAAAAAGAAAAACTCGATCAGGGTGAGAAAAATCAAGGTTGCTAGGCAGGGGATGGGGAGTTAAAATTTTTAATAGGAAGATCAGGGTAGTTCCAATGAAGCTGACAATTGAACAAAGGTATGGAAAGGTGATGAATTTGCGCAGAACTATCAGCAATAAGGTCACTCCAGACAAAGGAATTGGCTATCTTGAAGGCCATAAGGTTGGATCATGCCTGGCATATCTGAGGAATAGCAAGGAGGCCACTGTGAGTGACTGAAGAGTAGCAGGGAAAGAGGTCACAGAGGTTAAATGAGTGGCTAGATCATGTAAAAGCTTAGAAGTCATTGTAAAACTCTGGCTTTTATATTTGGAAAATTACTGTGTGATAGAATTTTTGCTAATAACTGAGAGTTCAATTGTCCGTAAAATTTCAAGGACTCTTATTCTAGTAAGACAGAATGAAGAGAAAGAGTTCATATTTTCACATGGTGTAACAAATGCTCAGAGATGCAAGTGTAGGAAGCTATAGGATCACAGAAGAAGGCACTAAAATCACACCAATATATTTGATGACTGTGACTATATATAAATTTGTATTTTCTAGATTTTTTATAGTCATGGAATGACACTGTATATACTATTCATTGCCTGGCTTTTCTTTTCTCAGCATCATTACTTTGAGAATCTCCAATTGTAAATAGTTCATTTTGATGTTGAATAGTAATCTCTTTAATGAATAGATCATAATTTTTCTTTGCTCTATGGATGGACATTGATGAACATTTCCACTGTTTTCAATTCTTAAAAATAAAGCTGCTATGAAATTCATATACAAGTCCCTGTATGAACATAGGGCTTGTTTCTCTTGGTTAAATGCCTAGAAGTAAAATGGCTATTTTTGTAACTGCAACATATTTTGCATTTAAAAAAATTTTCAAACTATTTTCCAAAGTGGTTGTATAATGATATATGCCAACAACAGTTTAGATTTTTTGTTGCTTCTCAATCTAGCTCAGACCAAGTACAATTAGCCTTTATAATTTTAGCCATTCTAATAGATATGTAAGCATGTCTCATTATGATTTTAATTTGCATTTCTTTAATGTCTAAATGTTGAGAAATTTGTCAGGTGCCTATAAGCCATCCATATACTTTTGGTGACATGTCTCTTCCATTATTTCCTTCACATGTAAAATTGGATACTCTGTTTGGTTATTAGTAAGGTTTTTTATTTTTATTCATATTTAAATAATCAGAGTAGATGTCCATTATCAGATATGTAATTTGGAAATCGCTTGTCCATCTTTACAGTTTCTCAATGGAGCTTTGATAGCTGTGTCTTTCAAGAAATATGCTACTTCTTTCCTGGTACACGGAGGTATGACTAGAACATTATCAATGTTGACCTTTGCAAAGAAAATCATGGCTTAAGATATATGTAGTCTGCAGTTGTTGGGAGTGTTCACCATCCTTGCCTCTAACTCATCTCTCACTGCCCACACATTCAGATATAGGGGAATATTGATTGACAAAATATTAATTGCCAAATAACACTAGTTAGAGAATAAGAAAAATGCAGGCACCTGATTATATAATATTACATAAATAAAATGTGTTTTTATAAGTGCTATTGGAAGTAAATTCCTCAATACTTTAATCACACAGAATGATGGAATCCTAGATTTTTTTTCTTGTATTTACTAAGAAAATGATCATGCCTCAAGTATATTAAAATGGAATAGGGAAAATTAAAAATTGTTTTAAGATGATTTGCGTGTGTTGTGTGTATGTGAGAGAGAAAGTGAGAGAGAAAGATAAAGAAAAAGAGAAAGGGAAAGACAGAGAGGTGGCTGCAGTGAATTGATGAGTTGGAGGATAGATTTTAAAGTTTTGTCTTTTGCTTTCTACATTTCTTTTTCCTTAGGTACAAGAGAACAATCAGTAATATCTCAGAAGCCTGCTGGTAACATCAGCAGAAAGAATTAGAGGTTCCCAGAAAATTAAGATGACATATAGTTTTCCTGACATAAGAAAATCATTTTTTGTCCCCAGCTATTTTCAATGATCTATACCCCACCTGTGTACTTGCCCAAGCACACTTCTTCCAAAACTTCCTGGGAGGTTCTTACAAAGAAATGCAAAAACCTCACTCCTAAAGGATTTTGAGGGAACAAGGCAATGGGAAAACTAACAGTCACCACCAGACCAGGAAATAGCCTAAGCTATTGAGACAATAAATCAGTGGCAAAACTCCTAGTGCTATTTCAAAAGCAATCAAGGCCTTGCATTCCTTGTCCCAGAAAATGAGCCCAAGACCCCATCTAGTTTCTATCTGCTCTTGAAGCCTGCAGAGTCCCTTTCCCTTGTCCAACAGTTACCTCTGCTTTATTCTAACGTTGAAGTTTCTGCCCTCGGTGGAATACAAGCTTCATTCAGGTGAACATGCAATACATATTGCACAAATACATATGTGGATGTGCATGCATCCACAACCTTATGACCAACCATACACGGAATAATAAAACTCTCCCTTCTGAGTATTCATCTTAAATACTAAATAAAAATCTCTCTCCTGTTCAAACAGTCAAGGCTTTGGAACTTATTCCCTGTGATCTCCTTGTATGTTGTAAACAAAGATTCCTTTGTTTGACAACTCCACCTGTTTCTGTGATTCACCAAAGACTGACCTCAGTTAGTTTAGTTGCTGTAATGGCTTTCACTACTCTGATTCTACCTCTGCAAGTCTCCAAATTTAACTATTTTTTCTCCCAATTCTGCATGTTCTTGGCTTTAAACTGCAACTCTGAAGAGAAGATTTGCTTGTTTAAAAAAAAAAATCAAGAAAAGGTAGTAGTAGTTAACATTGTTACTTTGAACTTCCTGCCCTAAGGGGCTCTCCTGTTCTTTCTCTTTGACTTCCTGGACTAAAACGACAGAAATTTGGCAATACATCACTCCCCAATCCAGATTACTGCCAGAACAGTTTATACTCTTAGAAAAATATTAGTTTAAAAGATCACATAATTAAATACTTAAGCATGTAGTGTAATATAGTGGTTTACAAGAAATATATTTTGGTCATCTGAATATTTGGTTTTCAACCATGGCTACTGACTCACAGCTCCTAAAACTCTTGGGATTTCCTGTGATAAGGGTGAGAGAGGTGTGTTTTGTTCTGTTAATGAAGTGACCTTCAGACCTCACTCAAGGCAAGGGCTGTTTGCCTGAAGGACCAACCACTTGGTGAAAGCCTTCACAACTTTTTGCCTCCCCTTCCTCCCAATACAGGATTATCTGGGGAGGGAAGAGGATCTGGAGATTAGATCAGCAAATGACAATGATTTAGTCAGTCATGACTATGTCATGAAGCCTCCACAGAAAAGCTGAAAGGACTGGGTTCAGAAAGCTTTTAGTTTGTGAAATGTATGAAAAGGCAGGAAGAGTGGCAGTCTTACAGAAGGTAATAGAAGCTCTGTGCCCATTCTCCATACCTTGCCCTGTGCACTTCTTTATCTATCTATTGATTTAAATCTTCTATTATATCTTTTAATAAGCTGGCAAACATAAAGTAAGTATTTTTCTGAGTTTTGTGAGTCCCTGTAGCAAATTAAAAGAACGTAAGAAGTAGGCCACTGGGACCTCCAACCTGTAGTTGCTCAGTCACAAGCACAGGTAATAACCTGGGGCCTACAGTGAGACTGGCATCTGAGGTGGGGTTGGAGATAGTCTTGGAGGACTGATCCATTAACTGATGAAATCTTACACTATGTTCAGGTAGATAGTGTCAGAATTTAGTTGAATTCTTGGAGATCCTGCTGTTGTCTGAAAATTATTTGGCATTGTTGGTATGATGTCCTAAAACCCAAAAAGATATAGCTACCTCAAAATAAGAATACGGTTGACAGCTTATATATAATAAGTGAGTATTTCAGGGATTTAAAATATACCCAATAAATAATGTAAGGAAATAAGGAAAGATTTTGAAATAAAAACAAGAATAAGAACCTAGTGGTACTAATAGATTAAATATATGTAATCTAGTTGAATTAAGAATACAATGGATAGAATACATAATGGATTCAATAGAGATAAGAAGTCACTTAAGGATATAGTCATCTGGATACCAGCAAAGCATTAAAATTATCAATATAAAAGAGGTGTAAGATGTAGGTGATGTGTGTGGAACAAAAGCTAGAGAAGAAATTAGATTTCCTTACTACTCATAGCCTGTTGACAAGTCCTTGAAGCTCCTCTGGGGACTCAGCTGCTTCCATGTGGACACATCCACTCAGGGCAAAAAGCATTCTTAGTCCACCCCCCAGGATACTGAAAATCTACTTTCACATGTAAAAATTACTTTGGAAACTTCTTTATCTCTACTCCCCACCCCTGCCCTCAAGATATACATTGGCAATCATCTCCCAAGCATATACCCACTGATACACATCAGAAGAGTCTCTTCCCTGAGTTTTTACTAAATAGTAATAAATGACCTTTCCCTAACAATAGCTAGCCCCCTCAAGGTCCTGGAAACCTTGTTTATAAAATACCTTGGAGGCTTGTGCTATCCCTAACCTCCTCCCAAATTGAAAGTATATAATCAGCCACTCTTCATGACCCTCTCTCTCTACTCCAAATAAATAAATAAATATTTTTAAATAAAATAAAATAAATGACTTTTTTTAAATGAAAGAAGAAAAAGGAAAGAAATATTTGAATATTAATGTACATCTATTTCTCAAGCATAAAATAGTCAAGACACTGGATTAAAACTTACGTACAAGAAAAGAAATAAAATATTCATAACTAGAGTTGAATCTATGAATCCCAAACTAGGGCATACATACCAAAGACACACAAAAAAAATCACAAGTGTTAGAGAGAAAAAAAATAATTCATTAATAAAGAAACAAGAATCAGACTGACAGAAATTTTTTAAATAACATCAGATATAAAAAAGAATAAAGTAATAGCTTTATTATCTTGAAAAAAAATCACAAATGGAAACATTTAGATCCTTATAAAATGTCATTGGCATAGGAAGGCATAATAAAAAAAATATTTTCAGGAATACAGATCACAGATAATTTGCCTTAATTTGTGTAGGCAGCACTTAAATACTAATATTATTTTAACAGTTAAAATATACTCTATGATCTTTGAGGTTGGGGAAAAGAGGATTACCAAGTCATCTTGAAATAATTCAGTTTTATGAAAAAAGTAAAAAGATCAAAAAAAAGACTTGTAGAAAAGAGAGATAAAACATATGCATAATAAAAATAAATAAATAAATAAACAGCTGGAGTGCCTGGGTGACTTAGTCGGTTCAAGTGTCTGCCTTCAGCTCAGGTGATGATCCCAGGGTCCTGGTATTGAGCCCTGCATCAGGCTCCCTGCTCAGTGGAGAGTCTGCTTCTCCCTCCCATTGAGAAAAAAAAATTTGACTTATTTATTTGAGAGAGATAATCTTTAAATTTTACTTATTTATTTGAGAGAGAGTGAGAAAAGAAAAACATGCACACAGCAGAGGGAATAACAGAGGGAGAGGGAGAAGCACGCCACTGAGCAGGGAACCCCCTGCGGGGCTCTATCCCAGGACCCGGGTATTATGACCTGAGCTATAGGTAGACACTTAACTCAGGTACCCCAATAAATACAATCTTTTAAAAAAAATAAATAATAATAAAAATAAATAATATTTCAGATAGTATGATTTTTTTAATGTGAGACTTGGTATAAAAACAGGATGACATACTTGTCTAATTATAGCAAAGACTTTGATAAGTTTAGATGCAGTAGTACATAAAAAATTTAACTTCTTTCATTAACTGATAATTTAATTAGATTAAATTAAGAGACATCAAAATTTAGAGAATCTAATAGTCCTGATCTATTAATAAATGTAGCCATCCTGACCCCAAAACAAGAGTCTTCAGTAAGTATATAAGCATAAGTTGAACATTTACACAAACAGGCCATTATTTAGGCCAGAAGTATATGCCAATAAATTCCTAGAGTTAAATATCAGGCTATATTTTCCAAGAATAAGGCAATAAAATTAGAAAACAATGACCAAAATATTAAATTCATATAATTGGAAGTTAACTTCATACCTAAAAAGAAATAATACAGCTAATTCAGAAATTTTTAGAATTACAGTACTTTGGTAATATCAACTCTCAAAATGAGTAACGGACAGGTGGGGCTAGCAAGAGACTCGTGGGAGGATTAAATCATGGGCCCCTGTATCTCAGGTGCAGTAGAAGCAGTGGATTTGGAATTTCAGTTTTTCCACAACGTTCCACCACAAGCTGGTTAGAACTGTGCAAAAGCAGGAAGGGAAGCCCCAGTAAAGTGGACTGGGGATGCCAGAAGGGGAGGCTGGAAGGGGGCGCCTGGTGCTCAGTGCCCATTACAGACCCCACATTGCAATCCCCCACAGGAGAGACTCACCAATTTTAGGCCCCACAGGGGAAGCTGGAGGTTCATCTCCTGACTTTTTGTAGGAGCTTTGCAGCTCAGCTGGTGAGAATTCTCCATCACCCTGCCTTTCTCCAAGGGACTTTCCTTCAAGCACCCTTCCCAACTTCTTCCTCCTCCAT
Source organism: Mustela nivalis (assembly GCF_964662115.1). NCBI lineage: Eukaryota > Metazoa > Chordata > Mammalia > Carnivora > Mustelidae > Mustela > Mustela nivalis. The sequence continues at coordinate 332,690 of NW_028136260.1, read as the reverse complement.
GAAATAATGTTCCTCTCCTTTGTTTCTCGCACTTGCCTGTGATGGGACCTTAGCTTGCTCAGCCCAGACTGCCATTCTCTGCTCTTCCCAATTAAACCCATGCTGCTGGTCAAATAACTGGCAGATTAAGTTTAAGGCCAATCGAACTAATAAATTCAAGAACTTGCAAGGAACAAAATCAATATGCACAAATTAGTGGCACTCCTAGGTGCTCGGAAGGACCCATCAGAAAGAGACTGCTGAGAACGATCTCATTTACACCTGCATCCAAGATAGCAAGATACCCAGGAGGCCCCTGAACCAAGAAAGTGACAGCCCTGCAACAATGACGACAGACAGGGAGGGGTACACACGGAGATGGGGAGGCACTGTGCTCAGGGAAGAACCCACACTGGGAAAATACCTACTCTCCCCAAAACCGGCTACAGAGTCCTCACTTTGGCTCCCGAATTTCCGGACTAGGCGCAAGCCTGGAGTGGGTGTGGACACGGGAAGGACCCCGCAGGGCTGAGGTGGGGAGAGCACGAGCACCAAAGCAGGGGGACGCTCCCTGACTGCAGACCATCTGAGGAGCCCAAGGAACCGAATCCGCGAGCACACAAACACAGACAAGGACCAAGGATCACCGGAGCCCAGAAAGGGGGGACCCCACAGCCCCGCGCACAGCACAGCAGGAGGCCACGTCTCCTCACACAAAACGACGGAAGCCCCAGTGTCTACACAGGGCGCCCTTTCTCTGGGGGGTCCTGAGACCACGAACCCCTTGACAGTCCACTAAGGGACTTCTCCTCACCTCCTCCAGCGTCTGGTCCTTAGGAGGTTGGACTGCTGCCAGTGTGGGCGCGTTCTCCACAACGGGTCCGGTCAGTGTGGATGCAGAGCCACACCCTCCTCAGCTTGTCCTGTCAGGGTGGGAGGCGCCCCACATTCTCCAGAAGTCTCCACAGTGGGTCCTGAAAAGGCAGGGCTCAGGTCACAGCTGTGGCTGTGCAGCCTGGGCTCAGGGCGGGTGCTGGGGTCTGGCGCCCTCTGCAGGCGGTGCAAGGCAGTGCAGGACTGTGGGAGCTCACCCTTCAATGGAAGGTCCTGCTCCCTCCCCGGGTCCAGCTGATGCCATTTCATTCCGGAAATTCAAGCTGCATGGAGCCCAATACCCCCCAACTTCCCCCCAAATAGCTAAGGAACAATGAATTGGAAACAATGTGGAATTACAACAGTCCTTGACCCAAACAGTGTCACTGAACATGGCCCTGATGCAGACCCACACTCTGACCTCAACTTGGTCTCAAGCCTGGACCCTACCCTAATCCAAGACCCTAACCCTAGCCCCCAACCCAAACAATGTTCACAAGAATCAAGAGGTACAAACTGCAAATATCCATCAATGGCAAGTGCATAAGCAAAGTGTGGTGAAGGGTTTGAATTTGGGTTCAGGTTCAGGTTTTAGTCAGAGTTCTAATCAGGCTTTGGGTTTAGTGTTAGGGTGAGGGTTTAGAGTGAAGGACAAGGGAACAGAGTTATAGTATAGGGCTTTAAGTTTATGATTTAGGCTTTAAAACTCAGGACTTATGGGATAAAGTTCAAGGTCAAATTTGGGGTTTGACTTCATGCTGAGATTTGGGTTCAGGTTTCATGACTTGGAGGTCTTGTTTAGGGTTTGGGTTCGTGGTTCAGGGCTTGGATCCAGGGCTCAGGTACAGGCTTTGGGTTCCATTCCAGGTTTGGGATTCAGGGTTCTAGTTTGGGCTTTAAGGTCAGCTTAGGTTTCAGTGTTGGTAGGGTTTAAGGTTAGGTTTAGGGATGACACATTTTCTTCAGTTGTCATCATGGACAAAATAATTCTATCTGAAGTTTCTAAGTCAGAAATGTATTTCATCTGGGGGCGCCTGGGTGGCTCCGTGTGTTAAGCCTCTGCCTTGGGCTCAGGTCATGATCTCAGGGTCCTGGGATCGAGCCCTTCATCAGGCTCTCTGCTTGGCGGGGAGCCTGCTTCCCCATCTTTCTCTCTGCCTGCCTCTCTGCCTACTTGTGATCTCTGTCTGTCAAATAAATAGAATTAGTAAAAGCTATTATATGATCTTTTACAAACCATTTCGAATCTTTGCATTCTCATGTGCCAAGACAGACAGGGATTATTTAAAACCCTGAAGAGAGTGCTCTTGCTTTTAAATTGCCTGTAACCTTCGTGTAATAGATTTATGATTGATGATAGATTTAGTTAAAATATAACTATTTAAAATATTTACTCTCAGTAAACGATTTCAACCTATGCTCATTTAAGTAACTTGGTGCATAATCCCTTTTCTATTAAACCATAGTGCAAGGACCAATGCCGCGTTTCCGAGAGAACCCCAAGCTATTTTTCTAGAATGGCCATATGCATATATATCAGGCGTCCTGTTTTCACTCCCTTTGTGGAGCACCTACCCTGGAGGTCATGTAATAACCAATGACCAAAAAAACAAACCAAAAACCCAAACATCCAGGTTGAAGTGCCATCCCTGCCTGGAGTGGAGGAGACTGCTCAGACAGATCCCAGGCAGGCATCTCAGCCCAGGCCTGTGCTGGGGAAGCTGGTTCCTGGCTTTGGGCGCAATCTGGAAGCCAGCAAACTGACGCAAGAGTGCAGCTGGCCTTTAGGACTGATGATCTTTTCGCAGCCAGGCTGCCCGTGGACACCCGCTCAGAAAGCCAGGCTATGAGTCTGCCCAGCGCAGGCGCTGGCAATGGGGCAGCATGCTAGGGCATAGCCCTGCACCCCAGCCAGGGTTCAGGCCCCTGGAGTGAGGGGGCAGGGCCGGCGCAGAGAAGGGTCTTTGCTAATTTCCAAAGCTGGAAGTGAGCTCTCAGAGGACTCAGGAGGGAGGGGGGCGGGGGCGGGGCGGGGGGGGCCAGGAGAAGGGGCTTTGCTAATTGCCCAGGCGGGAAGGAGGGGCACACAGCTCCAGGGTGCTGTGCTGCAGCCCATTCGGGACTGCAGGACCCACCATACTCGCTGCCCCTGCGCTCCCACGCTCCAGCTTAGCCCCAGAGGCCACGGTGTCCCGTTCTCATTCCTGCTGCCTGCTGCCCCTCCCTGCCCCATGGCTTCTCTGGAGGACCCTCTGCTCACAGGTAAAGTGACACCTCGACGCGCCCTCACCTGAAGCAGAAAACGCAGGACAGGAGCGGGGGGGGGGGGGGGGGGGGGGGGAGTGGAGAGGTCGGAGCCCAGGCTTCCGGCAACCCCAGGGCACCAGGACCACCCAGGACGCCGCGCCACACCCCCTACGCAGGGGGTCGTGCCAGGACACCGCCACAGGAGGTACCCCACCCCTGCCAGCGGGCAGGCTAGCCCTCATAGTTCGGCACCCCCACGTGCATGTCAGAGCCTCCTGCCATTCCCAGGGCACCCAGAACCCAGAGAGTGAGGCCTTGGGTGCTTTCTAGTGACAGATTCAAGGCAATTCTTCGACTTTGGGACTTTAGAGTTAACATAGTTTTTATTTGTGATTATTATTTTTGTGTGGGGGCCGTCGCTTTTCTTTTGACCTATGCTTGTTTTCACTCCCGGTTCTGAAGAAGCCCCTAAATCCTAACCCTGTTGAGGACTCAGAAAGCTCTCAGAGCAGCAGTGCTGGGGGACAGTGTGGACACATGGTTTGGTTTCTCCTCTGGCCTGCTTCTGTGGCAGCCCCACTCTGTCCTCCTCAGACTTCAGAGCAATATCTGAACAAGTGGAGAAGCGACCAGGGGGTCAGGAAGGTGGCCACCGAAGAGTGACTTCTCTGGAGGGTGGCTGAGCAAGCAAGTGAGCATGTTAGTCCAGCTCTGCCTGCATTCAGTATGGAGCTGAACAGGGGCCAGGGAAGGGGAGGAGGAGCAGAGAGCAGGGACAAAGGGACCAAAGAGGAGATTCAGATGAAGGGAAGTAATGGGGAGGAAAGAGAAGAAACTCTAGAAGACAGGTATGTAGAAAGGAAAAGGGATGAAGTGGGCATTGGGAAAGGGCACCACCAGGGAAGGAGAGAGGGGAAGAAAAGAGGGAGGAAAGAGGAGAGGGGAAAGGGAGAAGGGAGGAGTCAGCATGCCAGGGCTCCCCCTGCATCTGAAGAAGAGGTGGCTGCTCCAGCTTGTCAAACAGGGTGCTCACTCTTTGGCCCCAGTTTCTGCTCCCAGTGCTACTGGGCTTTGCAAGTAAGGCAGGCTGTCCCTTGGGACCTACTGGAGCCCACTGGAGCCCACAGGAGGGTGGGAGAAATAAGATGCCACCAGGTCCTGTCCTGAGCTTCTCCCAGCCACCAGCCTCACCACATGGTGCAAGAGGGACCCCAGAACAAAGGACGGACACAGGCCAGCATGTCTGCTGGTGGCCCTGGGCACTTAGCTCATCGCAGTGAACCACACCGCCTCCTCAACCCACGCTTTTAAAGCCTCCTTTTTCGTTTCTGGCTTTCATGTCTGTAGGAACATGAGCCAGATCTAACTCCTCTCCGACAGACAATTCTGACTCACCCCGTGTCACATTTTTATGAGTGGCTGTGATAGAGTAAGATAGCAATGCTCCAACAAACGGACTGTTTCCTCCCACTTGACCTCAACAGTCTTATACATTTTCTTAGCGAAAACATCTTGTCTCCTTCCATTAAGCTCATAACGTGGTCTAATAGTATACATGCGCCTTCCTTAGATGCGAAGCGATACAGAGGTCTTTTTTTTTTTTTAATTTTACAAGGTAAAGTCAGTGAACACATCCAACTTGACGAATACGTCTCTAAAATGTCAATCCAGGCAAAGCTTTTTCTGCCTACAGTTTGGAGCCTACGTGGTGACATTTTTAAAATGCTTTCAGTCCCTCAGTGAGGCTCTTAGAAGTTAGCCAGGGCTTACTACGTGCCAGGCACTGTGTCAGGTGTTGGAGCTAAAGGGAAGGAGAGCTTGGAGGCTGGCTGGGGAGGGACATCCATGACACAAGCACAGCTAGAAACGGAGGCCAATGCTAGAAAAGAGAGAGCAGGCTGCATGGAGAGTGTGTACCATGGGGCTTGTGAGCTCACGAATAAGTGGGAGTAACTGGAGTGGGGAGATGGGGGAGAGAAGAGGGTCTTCCCATCAATGGGAATCACCTGTGCTTGGAGGCAGGTGCCATGAGAGGTCTCCACAGGAAGAAGGAGGCAGTGTGGTTGAAGGGCAGAGAGATGGGGCAGAACAGGCATCAGTCAGTTGGAGGGGTATCAATAGACTGATGGGAGGATTATGGGTGCCTTTGGAGGACTGAGAATTTGTTAGAAGATCAGTGCAGATTTCTATGGAGACAAATGCCAGGAACTGATAGGTCTTTGAAAGGTCACTCTGGCTGCCTTTTGGCAAAGGGGTTGGTAAAAGGCACTTGCAGGTGTGAACACACCAGGTGGGAGGTGAGTGCAGGAAATCGGGTGAGGGAGCATGGGAACTTGGTCCCGGGGTATATAAGGGAGAATAGCCTTTAAGGAGTTCCACAAATTGGCACCAGCTGTGGCTTCATTACAGAGCTGGAAGGGGGAGGTGGGTGTGTCCTGGAGGTTACAGAAATTACATGAGAAAGGGAAGTCTTTTTAGATCTCTTTTTCAACTAGAGGAACTCTCACCTTATTGATAGAATTCCAGAGTGGGAACCAATGATATGAGGACATCTTTGAAATGTCTGAATATGTTCTTCGACATCTTTGCAAGTGACGAGGAGACCTTGACCTTAGGAGGCCTTGGCCCTCTTTGTAGCCAGAAAGATTTCACCTACAGATTTGGGTTCTCCCTTTTAAAGTCAAGGAGTCAGTCCTTCCAAAGGACACCTCCTATCATTTTACCCTCTCATCATACCTCACGTGCTGGCATCTCCAAGACCCTCTGTTCCAGGTTGAGAGTATCCACTTTGGCCAGGCTGGTCTTGCCAAGAACACCACCACAGGAAATCTAGAGCCTGTAGTGCTATTAATAACATCATCTAAGACTGTGTTTGCTGCCCTCTTGGCCTCTTCCCACCATGACTCACTGAAGCTTTTTACACATTGTATCCATTAAGCTATAGTTCCCAAAGCTCATCTTCTCTAGTGCCATTAATTTTTAGGGGACCAGGCAAACCTTAAACTTGTCCCCCCCTAATTGGATCCCTGTTCCCCCACAATCTATTTGAAAGCCTTTCACCATGATTCTTGAATGAGATCTGAGACCACTGCTGTTACCTAACACTTCTTGGCACCTTGTCTGTTAGGTTCTTGGAAGAGGAGATGGCTATGGAGGTGAGTGGGAATGGGAGTGGGAGGATTTCTCCCTTCACTTCCCTTTTTGTGTTTTCAAATAATGGGTTTTGAGGGGGCGGGAAAGTTTACCAGACCATTTATTTTCCATCTCCCATCGATAAAATGTTTACCACTCCACACTGGAAGAATTTATATCTTTCCTTTGAATCTCCAGGAAAATCTCCCAAACCCAGACCACCACCATGTGGATTCAGCCATCTTCTGATTCACCTCCAGATTGTCTCCTCCTAACTGCTCAAGCCACTGGTTAAGGGCGAAATGTTCAATGCCCAAGCAATTAAGTGGGGAACACGTTTATCTAAGCAATTGCATGCAGCTCTTTATCTGCATACAGGGGGTCTCTCCCAAGCATTTCCAACCTCAGCAAAAGAAGACAAAGCCCCAGCAGTCTGGGGTATATATCATTCATTCATTCCTGTGTTCAACACTCATGGCGGATCCCCAGCAAGACAGTGGGAGAGCAAGGACTGGAGAAATCCTGGAAGCTGAAGTCTGAGGAGGATTTCAAATTCAAGTCAGCGATGAAAGAAACATCTGGACTTGGTCCTCAGGTAAATGCAGTATTCTGAACTGAGGCTAGAACCAGAGACCATTCTAATGAAAGGCCTCTACAGGTGGGCTCCAACTCAGTTTCGTGTATATTCATTCATGAAATAGCTCTTTGGGTCAACATGCAGAAGAAAACCATTTCAGAAAACTGACAATGAGGAGAGTAAAGGGAAGCCAGAAGGCTTGTGAATGGGGAGAGAGGAGGACCCAGGGCAGGAAACCAAGAATCCCTCCCTGCCCTCCTTGCTGCCAGGGAGGTCTGAGGGACTAGTTTCCACCTGGGATCCCAAGTCCAGAACAAAAGCAGCGGGGCCACGGCGGGGGAGGGAAGGGGGTCCTCAGCACGGGCGCATGGGGCTGCGGAAAGATGGGGGCTAGCGTGCCTGCTGGCGGGGGGCACCTCGCAAGGCGCTGTCCCCAGCCCGACCCCATGAGGACCCGGGTTTGGCGCAGCGTCCGGGGTGGTCCCGGTGCCCTGGGGTTCGCGGGAGGCTGGGCCTCCACAACCCCCCTCTTCGCCCCCAGGTCGGGTCCGCGCTTTCTGCTCCAGGTGAGGGCGCGGCGCGGTGTCACTTTACCCCTGTGCAGAGGGTGGTCCGGAGAAGCCTTGGGGCGGGGAGGGGCAGCAGGCAGCAGGAGCGGGACAGCGGAGCCTCACATGGGAGCGTACGGGCGGCGAGTCCGGTGGGTCCTGCAGTCCCGACTGAGCCGCAGCACAGCACCGCGGCGCTGCCCGCCCCTCCTCCGCCAGCCCCTCCACCTCCTCCCAGACTCTCAGCCACATCCTCTGTGAGCTCACTTCCAGCTTAGGCAATTAGCAAAGCGCCTTCTCCCCGCCGCCCTCCACCCGCCCCCGCCCCCCTCCCTCCTGAGTCCTCCGCGAGCTCCCTTTTCGCTTTGGCAATTAGCAAAGCCCCTTCTCTGCCCCGCCCCTGCCCCCTCCCTCCTGAGGCCCCGCCCTGGCTGGGGCGCCGGGGAAGCCCTGGGGGCTGCAAGCTTGACCAGCGCTGGCGCTGGGCAGCCTCCTAGCCTGGCTCCTTGAGCGGGTGTCCACCCGCGGCCTGGCTGCAAAAAGATCATCAGTCCTGTTAACCCTGGCTGCACTCTCCCGTCAGTTTGCTGGCTTCCAGATTGCGCCCAAAGCCAGGAACCAGCTTCCCCAACACAGGCCTGGGCTGAGATGCCTGCCCAGGATCTGTTTGAGCAGTCTACTCATCTCCAGGCAGGGATGGCACTTCCACATGGATGTTTGGGTTTTTTTATTGTTTTTTGGTCATTGGTTATTATTACATGACCTCCAGGGTAGGTGCTCCACAAAGGGAGTGAAAACAGGATGCATGATATACCCCTCACCTCCCATGCTGTCTTTCTCTTAAATAATAAGCACTGCTGAACTATCTTAGATTCTGTACCTTCTCTCCAGCCATGAACCTATCACTGTCTTTAACTCTTGAAAACTTCATTAGACAAATTAATGTGGTGAAGGAAGCAATATGAGAAAGCCTATTAATCTGATGAGCATGGAACTGAACAAACCCTATAGATACTTTCCCTTTGATTTCTAGCCTATCAATACCTACAGTGAGTCACATACACTCAAGATTATTGTTTTTATTGTATACTTCATATATTCATTGATTTTGGACTCGTTATCATTTCGTTGAAGTGTTAAACTATGGTAATAAACAAACTTTTAATTAACTTTTCCTCCTATGATACAAATATAACTTGCACTTGAGCTTTAGCTAATTTTATGTTCTAAAATTGCCAAAACAAAATGATCAAGGTTTCTAGATTATTTACTGTATTTTCTACTATATAATATTGTTCTATCTCTTCTGTATAAAGAAAATGAATGCTTGGGGCTCTTGGGTGGCTCAGTGTGTTAAAGCCTCTGCCTTCTGCTCAGGTCATGATCCCAGAGTCCTGGGATAGAGCCCCACATCAGGCTCTCTGCTCAGCAGGGACCCCGCTTCCCTTCCTTTCTCTCTGCCTGCCTCTCTGTCTACTCGTGATCTCTGTCTGTCAAATAAATAAATAAAATCTTTAAAAAAAGAAAATGAATGCTTGATAACTAAATGAATGCTTTACTGAACAAATTAAATATGGCAATGGCATTTTATTTTATCATGCTTCACATATTAAACTATAATATTATATCACTAGTCTACAAATAATCTACTCGCATAGTCATTTGGAAGCTTTTAGCAAAAGAATTCTTCCTCCTGATTGTAGTATAAAAGCCACAGAAATATACAGAAGACTCCTAGGATAGAAAGTTAAATCCAGTTATCCGTGATGCCTTGAGGAGGACCTGACCTATGTATGTCCTGGGATGCACTAGTAACTGTTACATGTGATAGGATTATATTTAATATATACAGTATCATTTACTTCACAAAGGACATATAAATTTGAGAATAAAATATTTGATGAATCTATAAAGTCTATATCTATTTGTAACTAATGTGGTAGAATTAAGATGTTAATTTGAAAAAAAATTCATTGAACACATACACATATTCAATTGTTTTTATATATATAAACAGCATTATTTATTTATGTAAATAAATGCATTGTCTGTAAAATCCATTTACTTATCAATCATAAGGGTAATTTTAAGTACTAAGAATAAGAAATATGTGAAAAGATAAGTGTTCAAGAGTGCAGTTTGTGGTAATTAATACAATATGATAGGCTCATGAAAAAGATATATTACTTGAACTTAAAAGCTTCTATAATTAAGCGATGACCACTTGAAATTTGTAATTAGTCTTGCTGCAGTTTTTCCTTGCACTTATTGCCCTTCCCCAGAAGTTCATTAAGAATTTCTGTGAATGTCCTTATGTTTAATCTCATTCATAGATTCCACTGCTGCTCACAAAACAAAGCCAAAAAGAGAGGTAACTCTATGTGGCACTCCATCCACAAGCAATACATTCATAAATAATTAAAAAGCTCTCTACTTCATTTGTTACCCATTCAGCTGATAATTTAAATGAGTAACTGAGGCCATTTTATCAGCACTTTTAATAGAATGCGACTCAGAAACTTCACAGTGTTATTTAAGAAGAAATGCTCACGTGTTAAGGTTTTTATTTTTTTAAATCAACAAAATAATTTTCAAATATTAAAAGCAAATGTCTCCTTTTCCTCCAAGTTTCCTTGCTATGTCAAAGTTACAAATAAATACATTAAAATCGTATTTTGAGTAGTAGATAAAAACAAAAGTTTTGAAACTGTGGGTTGAGTGTCTGGGTTAACTTGTATAAATATCTGAACTCAATGTATTTAGACTTTATTAGATTTTTTTTAGACTATTTAAAAATACATGATGAGATAATGACAACATTATTTTATTCATTTTAATAAATAAATTATTTTATTTATGTTTAGATATTTATTTATTAAATTAATGATTTAATATTTAATAATCTAAATTTGAAATATTTTAAATTCTAAAAATATTTATTTAATTAAATTGATATATTTAATATAAATATTTAATAAATTATTTAATCATTATTATAATTATGCAATACATTATGTATTGTGTAATAATTGCATTTTAATAAATAAATAAATGTATTATTTACATTATTTTATTTTATTGTATTTTATTTACTTGACAAAGAGAGGGAGAACGCAAGCAAAGGGAGCTGCAGGCAGAAGGAGAGGGAGAAGTAGGCTCCCAGCTGAGTAGAAAGTTCAACCTGGGGTTCCATCCCACGACCCTGGGATCACCACCTGAGTCGAAGGCAGATGCTTAAGTGACTGAGCCATCCAGATGCCCAAGGCTTTGTATTCTTCGCTTCTAAATATTGATGCTCCTTCATCTCTGGAGTTAGTAAATTGATGTTGAGAATTCATATCAAAGAATTGATAGTAGCTGTTAAACAGAAACATGTAATTTAGGGGAAAAAAAAGAACAGAAGGAAGAGAAAGGCCAAAAGTCAAAAGCACATTAATATAAAATTTAATTAGATAAAAAAGCTGATATTCCTGAAGGGGGCTAATAAAAGAGCTGCAAAGAGCTGATAGGATTAGGAAAATTGTCCACTCCTGGTCATTTCATAATTTTAAACTATTCCTTATTAATAAATATACTTAGTTCCAGAAACACAAGCACATAAGAACATTTCCACCAAGTTTCCTCTAACAGCATTTACAAATTAGACGTTCAAACAATGCAGTTCATTACATGTTGCATCTGTATCTTAAAGTTTAAACACATTCTGTGACACATTTTCCAACAATTAAAATTTAAAAATATATATATACATATATATCTATGTATATATATATATACCTTATCCCTAAATGGAAAAAATATATATATAGAGAGAGAAACCTTATCCCTAAATGAAACCTTTCTTTGTTTATTAGATTAAATAGGTAAATTAGCAACAACAACAACAACAAACAGCTAATATTATAGAGGTAGGAACAATTGACCTTTTCATTCATTGCTATTTTCTAAAAATTCCTATTTTATTTTTTTCTCAAGTCTGTCATAATAATTTTCTAAATCTCCTGCCTTATTCAATTTTTTTCTTTTAGTGGAAATCTCTATTTCATATTTATTTTCTCTTCCTCCACTCTTTGCTCTAATAATTCAATGTATTATTAGATTTTCTGTTTTTCTCTTTATCCAGATATATCTTTTCTTTCTTTCTTTCTTTTTTAAATAATTTGATTTGCTGGCATTTTACATCAGTACATGCTTTCTTATGGATGTTAGAAATGTCCGTGGAACTACTAGAAGAATAAACTTTTTTACCTTTAAGAAGTTTACAGTCTAGAGTGCCTGGGTGGCTCAGTTGGTTAAGTGTCTTCCTTCAGCTTAGGTCATGATGCCAGGGTACTAGGATCCAGTCCTGCATCAGCTGCCTGCTCAGCAAGGAGTCTGGTTCTTCCTCTCCCTCTGCCCCTCCCTCTCTCTCTCTAATAAATAAATAAAATCTTTTAAAAAAAGACTTACTGAAATCTGAGACTGAATTACTAAATTCAGTCTTAATAGAAGACAGCTAAACAAAGCAATAATCACAACTGGAAAATTTAGCGAGATCATGGTTTAACATTTTTGGTTGACACAGGACCTCTTTCAGTAACAACTTTCCCTAAATATCAATTTCTTTTTAAGGCAAAAAATTTTGACAAGAAATCCAGATCCTTCTGATCATTTTCATATCAATTTAAGGTGACATCCTCAGAGTATATAATCAAATATGTAATTATTCTATCTGTTGCCTTGTATATTGCCTGTATCTTTTTCAGACTCAAAGTTCCATTGAGGTAGAGTTTTTTTTTTTTTTAAGCAGAGATTTTTAAAGTGTTTGATATATACAAGATGCTTAATAAGTGTTTACAAAGCCTATGTATTACAGAAGCTTTAAACAGGCTTTAAAATAATGTAGGTGATATTAGTGGTCATATCAAACAATTTTTAGGTTTCAGTCATGTAAATAACTACATTTCTCAGAGACAGAGAAACATACAAATGGTCTGGGTCCAGTAGGATAATGCTAGCATGTGTTGTAAATTCTTTTATATGACCTTATTCTTGCAAGAATTGGTTATGTGGCAGAAAAAAAGGTATCACTATCTTATACTTTATTATTTAAAGAGATTTATGGAAGTCTTAATTTCTTACACTACCCCTTTGTTTCAGTGGACCCAATTTCCGTGGTAATGGTGAGAGGAAAGTAGGCAATTTAGGCAGCAGCAAAAATCTCCTACAAGGCACTATAAAATAAGGCTTGTTCTAGATCATGGGTCTGTCCAAAGGGGAATGTTAAGGGGTAGAATGGATGATGGATGCATTGTGGACTTATAACTTTAAGATTAATACTGTTATGCCCCAATAATGGGTCTATGATTAAAGGAGCGAGACTGATGTAAAGCAAAGGTCAAGCAAAGCTTTATTTCATGCCAAGCATCAAGAATCTAACCAAACGTTCGGGGCCACACCTCTTATGAGAGAAGGCAACCCTTTGCTGTTTCACAGTCTAGCTTTTAAGGGCAAAGGCCATGCAGTCAGGCCTGGCCACGCACAGGTGACCAATGAGATTTTAACACACACAGGAAACTCCACAGTGAGGCTAGGTGACCAATTGAGGTTCAATTTACCCTAGTATACACATTTGACACAGCCTATTACACCTTGATTAGGATTGGTGCAAAAAAGGTTCCCAAAGGGCGGAGGAGTGGGGCATACTCCTTAGTATCTAGGGAGACAATATGCAAACACCGCCCCCCTCCCGCTGATTGATGTCTCCACCTGGCCTGACCCACCCTTGTATATGGGCTTTGTTACCTGGAGCTGATTTCCAGGACTTGTTTTTAAGTGAATCCCCTGGGGGAAGGGGAGCAAGGACAGTTTAAGGGTTAACCTCAATGAAAGCCTCTTGCTAAAATATAAAAATATAAAATAGGTCCTTACATTACAACAACTCAGTAGGGAAAGTCCCAGTGTGGTGATAAAAGAAGTGAGGTAACTTGCATTGCACATTTTTTTTTAAAACGTGTAAGTTGTATTTTTCCGTGCCATTACATCATACTTTATCTTCATCTCTGTCTACTAGTTTAAAACTAGTTAAACAAACTCAACAATTTTTTAAAAAATATTTTATTTATTTATTTAAGAGCAAAAGCCAGAGAGAGAGAGAGAGAGCATGAGCAATATGGGGCTCGATGCCAGGACTCTTGAGATCCTGATCTGAGCCAAAGGCAGACACTTAACTGACTAAGCAAATGAGACTCCCACAAACTCAACAATTTTATAAAATTTTTATTTGTTGGGGTGCCTGTCTGGAACAGTCAGTAAAATATGTAAATCTTGATCGTGGGGTTGTACGTTTGAAATCCACCTTGGGTGTAGAGGTTTTATTTAAAAATAAAATCTTTAAAAATTTTTTTTTCATTTTTTTATTTAAGCCATTGTATGGCAGTGTTGATCACTATATTGTACACCTGAAAGTAATATTAACCTTATTTTAACTAACTACAATTTAAATAAAAACTTTAAAAATAAAATAAAAATAATAATCATAAAAATAAAAAAGAGGAAAAATTATTTGGCAGGCAATTTTCTTAATTGCATTATTATTTATTATTATCATAGTCTGTGTGTGTCGGTGGGAAGTGGCTGGTATTACAGTGAGTTCCATATCTGTGTTACACTGAGGTCCATGTCTGTAGTCAGTCTTTTTTTTCTTTTAGTTTATTTTCAGGGATCCAAAATTCATTGTTTATGCACCACACCCAGTGCTTCATGTAATAAATTCCCTCCTTAATACCCACCACTGGGCTCACCCAACCACCTGCCACCCTCCTCTTCAAGACCCTCAGTTTGTTTCTCAGAGTCCACAGTCTCTCATGGTTTGTCTCTCCCTCCGATTTCCCCCAGCACACTTCTCTCCATCTCCCAGTGTCCTCCACGTTATTCCTTATGTATTGAGTCTTATAAAAACTTTTATTTCTTTCCCTATTCTGCTTTGCATATGCTTACCTTAGATGTTAAAATGTTATAAACCTCTCCTGCCTGGTCCATTTTCTCTCTATTCTCTTATGATTTCTCATGCTCTCCCTGCCAACCCCACATGCCTTACAATATCTGGATATGACTAATTTCTTCCTGAGCTACTTTATTCTACTCTGCCATATGGTTGCCCTTCCCTCTTCTGTACCATAACTTCTATCCCCTGCATTTGTGCTTTAACAATACCTAATTCTTTTCACTGCATCTGTATCTTTGAGGTCAATACTCAGTAGTGCAATCGCTGGGTCATAGGCTAGCTCTATTTTACTGGAAAGAAGGGCCATATGCACCCCAGTGTTCATAGCAGCAATGTCCACTATAGCCATTCTGTTGAAAGAGTCAAGATCCCCTACAACAGACAAACGGATAAAGAAGATGTGATCCAAGGATACAATGGAATATCACTCAGCCATCAGAAAGGATGAATACCCAACTTTTGCATCAACATGGATGGGACTGTAGGAGATTATGTTAAGTGAAATAAGTCAAACAGTGAAAGTCAATCATCATATGGTTTCACTTATTTGTGGAACCTAAGGAATAGCATGGAGGACATTAGGAGAAGGAAAGGAAAAATGAAGTGGGGGTATTGGAGGGGGAAATGAAACATGAAAAACTATGGACTCCAAGAAACAAACTGAGGGTTTTAAAGATGAGAAGGATGTGGGGATGGGTGAGCCTGGTGATGGGTATTAAGGAGGGCACATATTGCATGGGGCACTGGGTGTTTTACACAAACAATGAATCATGGAACACTACTTCAAAAACTAATGATGTATTGTATGGTAACTAAAATAACATAATTTAAAAAAAAAAAGGAGGGGGACAATACCTAACACTCAATCTTTGCTAGTTTCTTGTTTACCTCCTTTTAAGAGTAAGCTCATTAGTGTTTTTTTTTTTTTGGTTTGTTTTTTTTTTTTTTTGTCTCAACTAAAAGAAGAAAAATAATACACATTATTTTGAAAACTTTTTGAACAGTGTACAAACGTTAGTCAAGTCCACAATGTCTCATCTCTTCTTCCTCCTAACATGGCTAAGTTGAAAAACCCTTTATCTGGGAAAAGATCATTGTCCAGCCACCTTGTGTAAGATTTTGGCTTTAGGTTAGATTATCCTTTCTTTCCTTTTCTGAAAATAAGTTGAAAATATTAATAGCCTCAGTTTTTCTTCCAAAATATGACTGCTTCTTTACCAAGTGCAAAAGCAACCCATTTTGACCATAGTAAACAGCTTGGACCTACTTTTTTTGGCTCACTGTTTTAGTGAGACAAGTGGAGTGAAGATGACACACCATTTCCTAATGTATTAATAATTGGTAGACCATACTTCTAAATTGAAGATTTGTTGCCATTAAACTACGACCAGACTCGCTATAATTACAGAGGTAAATTCTTTATATTTACTATATTTGAAATTACCATATAATACCAAAATAAAATTATGATTATGTGAAGAGTCTGTAATATTAAGAAGATGACTTTGAAATGATTGCTTATCTAAATGAAATTTCCCATTTTATAATCTTGTATAAGCTTCCGTTGTCATTTCCTATTTAAAATCTATTAGAAGGCACTCTTATTTTCCCTTAAGTGGGAAGTCAAATGTGGAACAAATTCATCCCAAAGGAACTGATTCTATGTTCCACTGAAGACAAGGTGGCTTCCATGTGGCATTTTGCCTCTTGCATATTGTTCATCTCCTACAACAAATGGGGGTATGCTCTTTAGTAAACTAATTCAACTCAATTAGAGACATTGTCTTCAAGGGATAACATCATAGAGACTAGAATCAGAATCATACTTTTGGGAAAATTGGGCCCAGGATTTTTGTTTTGTTTTGTTTTAAGATTTTATTTATTTATTTGACAGACAGAGACCACAAGTAAGCAAATAGCGGGGGGGGGGGGGGGGAAGCAGGCTCCCTGCTGAACAGAGAGCCTGAGAGCCTGATGCAGAGCTCGATCCCAGGGCTCTGAGATCATGGCCTGAGCCGAAGGCAGAGGCTTAACCCACTGAGCTACACAGGTGCCCCTGGGCCCAGGTTTTGATGGCTTCTTTCCTCAATCTTATAAAACCTATTTGAACTCTACTGGATGCCAGAACTGCTTAAAAATATTTGGTCCCTTGTAATTTTAACCTTCCAGTATTCAATGCACCTGATCCATGTAATATCCTATAGTATTTTTGTCAAATGAAGACTCTCAAAGTGTGTTTCTTGGGAGACACTTTTCAATTGGTTGCTTACATTTCTGCATTTATTATTTGTTCTAGGCCATCCTTTGAAGATGGTTGTATTGAATAGACTTGGAAGACAGAAATAGTATCTTTTTTTTTAACTTAACCTGTTGTGTTTGCAAATATTATCTGCCTCTGTTTTGATTCTTCTTGTGGGAACTGAGGCTCAGTACTGATATATAACTCCCATCCCTACACACACACAAACACACACACACACACACACAAACACACACACACACACACACACACACACACAAATAATGTTAATATTCTGGCTACCTCTATTGCTGTGAATAATAAACTATATTATTTCTGAACCATGAGTCTGCGTCTTCTATCAACACCCAAGAAACTACGGCAGACTCATACACCAGCTTTCAAATAAGGGAAAATAATCTCAGATGCTTTATATTTTTTGATAGTGTTACCTACTTCTGAACATATGACTGAGCACATATAAAGCTGGAGCCATGACCATTTAGAGCTTCTTCTGTGGAAGAACTATGCATTCACTAGTAAACAAAAGTAGATTCATCTTTTTTTTTTTTCCTCCTGGACACCATTTCCTCTCTCAAACTGTTGCTCAAATTGGATGGAGTCTAAGGTCCTTTGAGGAAATTTTTGTTTAATGATTCAAAATAAAATAGGAAGAGTCTAAAGTGCTAAAAATACTTCTAGATAAAAGGTATAAGATCATGCCAGAAAGGATAGTAATTTTATCTAACAACTGCCTGTTCACCCCTTTTTTGTTCATTAACTAATCTCCAAATTCCTGACTAAATCCCTTTTGTAAGCCAGAATGTGAGCTAAAAACTGGGATTTTAAAAAATGTTCATTTGAAATCCAGTTAGTTAACATATATGGTTGTATTAGATTCATGTGTACAATATAACATATAGCACTCAGTGCTCATCATGACAAGTGCTCTAATTAACCCCCATCACTTATTTAATCCATCACTCCTTTCAGGTCCCGTCAAGTAACCATCAGTATGTTCTCCGTAATGAAATGTCTGTTTTTGCTTTGTTTCTCTTTCTATGTCTTATTATTGCCCCTTTGCTTGTTTGTTTTCTTTCTTTTATTCCATATATGAGTAAAGGTATTTGTCTTTCTCTGACTGACTTATTTCACTTTTAGCATTATACTGTCTAGTTCCAACCATGTTATTGCAAATGGCAAGATTTCAGTCTTTTTTATGGCAGAATAATATTCCATTGTATATACATACCACTTATTCTTTATTTATTCATCAATTGATGGATACTTGGGCGCTTTCCATATCTTAGCTTTATAAATAATGCTGCTATAAATATAGGGGTGCTAGCATCCCTTTGAATAAGTTTTCTTATATTCATTGGGTAAATACACACCAACAGGTTTGTTGGATCAAAAAGGACTTCTATTTTTAAATTTTATGGAAATTCCATACTGTTTTCAAATATGGCTGTATCAGTTTGCATCACCACCAACAGTTCACAATTGTTACTTTTTCTTTTTTTTTTTTAAGATTTTATTCATTTGACAGAGAGAGATCACAAGTAGAGAGAGAGAGAGGAGGGAGCAGGCTCCATGCCTGGCAGAGAGCCCGATGTGGGACTTGATCCCAGGACCCTGAGATCATGGCCTGAGCTGAAGGCAGAGGCTTAACTTACTGAGCCACCCAGGCAGCCCCCACAAGTGTTACTTTTTCACATCCTCTCCAACACCTTTTGTTTCTTGTAGTGTTAATTTTAGCCATTCTGACAGGTGTGAGGTGGTATCTCTTTCTAGTTTTGCTTTGCAATTTCCTGATGATACATGATGATGGACATCTTTTCATGTATCTACTGAACATTTGAATGTGTTCTTTGGGGAAACACTTGTTCATGTCTTCTATCCATGGTTTTATTGGATTATTTGTTTTTGGATGTTGACTAAAAACTGGATATTAAGTAACACACAAGACAGGTTTCCTTGAGCTTAAATTTTTTTGCATGAGTATCATTAACAGGAAAAAATATGCATATGGGTATGTACAAGTGTGTTTATGTATACATCTATCTATCTATCCTCTATCCCATGTCTTCTAATTGTGGTAAATCCTGTAAGGTGGGGAATGGGATAGTCTGAAGAAATATGCTTCTGGATATGCTGGGTAAGCAAATTTAATTGCACTCAGATGCATTGGATATAAGTGAATCACTCAAATGAGTTATTTAATATTATATAGAAACAAATTAAAAGTTTATGTAGTTGAAAATAATAGGTAGTTAAAATAATTTTTTTGTTTGTTGTTTTTGTGTCTTTTTTTGTTTATATATACTATGGTGTGAATGTTTATGTCTCCCAAAATTATATTATGAAATCTAACTCTGTAAGTGCTAGTATTAAAACATAGGGGCCTTTGGGAGGTGATTAGGTCATAAATGGGATTACAGTCCTTTTAAAGGAGACCCCAGAGAGTTCTCTTGCTTCATTCATCATGTACGTTTACAGTGAGAAGATAGCCATCTATGAGGAAGTGGGCTCTCCCTGGATCTGCCCATTCCTTAATCTTGAACTTCTCCGTTCTAGAACTGTGAGAAATAAATTCCTGTTCTTTATAAGCTATTAAGTCTATATCATGTCCGTTATAGCAGCCTGCATGCAGAAGGACACTATGACCTAAAATGAGAGCAATAAATATAAAGTTTCAGTAAAGTCAGTTGGTACAATGTTTTTTTTTTTTTTTAATTAGAGAAGACATGCTGCTTCATGTTAAACCTTGATATTGTATATGTTTCTTGAAGGGCCACTTCTTACTCCTTTGTGTGTTTTCCACAAAGTCCAGGATGATGCCTTACATAAAGGTAATATTTTATAAATACTGTTGGAAATATATACTTCTCTAAAATCTTATTTTGCCTACAGATTACTTGGATCCACTTTGTCTTGTGTAGAATATTTGAAATATATTAAGAACAGAATGTCTCTCTAAATAACATTTAGAATCATCATTAGTTTATGACTCCTGACTGATTTGTTTATGCAGTGATACTTACTGCAAGAACACTGAAGTTTGTAATATAATTTTGAATTAATCACCAAGCTAGTTTATTTTAACTTATGAAAAAATAATTTCTCATGTTGGTTTAATTCTGCTCTTATGTTATGGTCATGACATTTTCATTAAAATAAAGTAGAAAATAGAAGTAAATAATAAATGAAAAATAAAAATTAAAAAATAAAAAAATAAAAGTAAAACTCTTGTGAAATGTTAAACTTTTCTTACTTATTTTGTTTTGCTTTTCCTCTACCATGCTGGCAAAGCTGTATGTTGTAGATAGGTACAATTTTCTAGGTGCTAGGTTTGTTACTTTTGCTAAAATTTTCAAAATATAAGGAGTTGAATAGTCATGGATTGTTTATTAAACTCCTTATCTACACATATAAAAATAAAACAATGATGGTGACCTGGGTATTTCTAAAATTGTATTCTGTTTTTCCATATTATGGTTTACAATGTAATTAATAAAGATTCTGCATATATTAACATCATCCCATTCTATCTCATCTGTATGTCCATACAGAGCATGTATGATTTCTATTCATTGCTATGTTGTGGTGAAGAGATTGTCTGAAGTAGCCTATATTTATGCAGGTAGATCTTAAGCTACGGTGCTCTTGTTTATTTGCTTGTTCGTGATCAGTATGTTTGAAAGATGGCAACTATTGCATCAGGTGTGACGATTAAAAAATATTATTGGTGCCTGATACACTGTGATAAAATAGGTAAGTCAATTCATAATTTGTTAATTAAATTAGAAAAGAAATTCCTTTGTATTTGTTCTTTATTAAGAGTTTTTTTTTTTTAACGAATGCCTTGGGATGTTTTTTGTGTAATATATATCACATGCCTCAACCTTTAAATTTGAATGTAGAAAAGAGTTATCAGAATGAGCCTAGAAAATATTGTTATGGGGGCGCCTGGGTGGCTCAGTGGGTTAAGCCGCTGCCTTCGGCTCAGGTCATAATCTCAGAGTCCTGGGATTGAGTCCCACATTGGGCTCTCTGCTCAGCAGGGTGCCTGCTTCTTCCTCTCTCTCTGCCTGCCTCTCTGCCTACTTGTGATCTCTCTCTGTCAAATAAATAAATAAAATTTAAAAAAAAAGAAAACATTGTTTTGAAATATTTTTGTTCTGTTGTATTATGTTAACTTAGGAAATAATGGTAGTTATTTTTATTAGCATTTCCTACTTTCCACATGCCCTTACAGATGAGATATCATGTTTTTCCTACTCTTTTTATCGTGGTTGTTATATTCTTCATGATCAATAACAATCAATGAAAATTCCTAACATTAATTTTCTTTGGGAAAGTGATATTTTAGCAGGAATCCATGACCTAAAATTTTAGCTGTTGTTCTTCCAGGAGATGAGACTATCAATGTTCCCGAAATTTCAAGAAATAGAACTTATTAATTGTGTTGGTTGATGTTTATTGTCTCTGAACTTAGAGGTGCATAATTCAATTTAAAATTTATTTTGGGGGCGCCTGCCTTTGGCTCAGGTCATGATCCCAGGGTCCTGGGATCGAGCCCCGCATCGGGCTCTCTGCCTAGCAGGGAGCCTGCTTCCTCTTCCCTCTCTCTCTGCCTGCCTCTCTGCCTACTTGTGATCTCTATCTGTCAAATAAAATAAATAAAATCTTAAAAAAACCGGAGTGGACATTATGGGGGTGCTTATCTGAAATTGAGGGACATTATAAAAAAATAAAAAATAAAATTTATTTTGAATTGAAAACAAGATCTTACTGAAGTTTAGGCATCCCACTTTATATCAGGCCTCCAGTACATTCTAATTTATTTATAGAAAATATCATAAACATGAATGACACTTTTCCTATTGCATTTATATGAAACTGCAATGACTCAAAGATGTCAGATTTGAAAAGCACTACCTTTCTATAATTTCTGTTTCTTAGGAGGAATGGATATACCATTTTAGCTCAATTATCCAACAGTATTCAAAACCACCATGAATTTTAAAACATAGTTATTACACCCTAAAAATCAAGTATGAAAATGTATAAACAACCAAATCTCTATCTGTAAATGAAATACTCCCACACAGACGGGTTTTAAAACTTTCTAACTTAAGGAATTTGATAGCACAGACTCAGGGTAGTAGTTTCAGTGCCTACAGTATACTTTCAGGGAGAGAGTAATGTAAGCTCTGAGTCACTTTCTGCCTAGAGATGACCTAATAGTGGTTCTGGCATTGTTTGTTTGTTTTTGAAAATACGTTCCTGGGCGTCATTCAGAAAATGCAGATTTTGGCATCTATATAAATTAAGGATGATCTTTTTGAACTTTTGTCTTTCATTACATCAAATTAACATAATTGGACAGAAATTCCACTAAATTAAGCATTGTTAGGAAATGTGTAAATTGGAGCTACTCAAATTAGTTGCTCTTTGAACTATGTGCTGTTGGTTCAGGATTAGATAAGGATTTTGAAGGCAAACCTAAATCATTGCTTCCTTTTTTGAGAGATTCTCAGCATATTTTCTTAAAATTAGCTGAAATAAACAATGTGTTTAGTCGCAAAGTGATTTGCATTTTTGCACAAACTCCCTATCTCCTTGAGAATTATAACAGATATTTCATGAAACATCATTGATCTTTACTTTGTTACACTGCTGTAAAGTACATTTAGAGTTGCCAGTTAAAGGTGTTAGTGTTGAGATGAAATGTCATGCATTTTTCTTCACTTCCATGCAAATGAACACAGTAAATTATTAAGACACAATGAAGAAAAAAAAATTGACAATGAGTTCCAGATTTTAAAAATCACTTGCCATTCAATCCAAATTGTGAGTTTGATCAGTTACCGAACACTTTATAATGCACCCCCGGTAATTTTACAGAGATTACTTTTTTCTTACCAATTCTTGATTATTCTGTCTTGCAATGCAGAGAAAGCTAACTAATTTAAAATAAACTTCCGTTAATTTTGATTGTTATAAACTTAAAATTGACTAATTTCCATATACAGAGTTTAAAATGTTCACAATTTACATTAAATATATATTCTGTGTATACCTTGGAAAAATTATACTGAAAATTGAAATTAAAATGATGTTGTATATAGCTGCAAGAAGCCGCCTGTCCCATTTCATCTTACTATATAAGTTGTGTCAGGTAATTTATAAAATCCCTGCTGCATAACAAATCTATTTTTTGTTGGAATGGGTAGTAATGTTTCTTCTTATTTCGAAATAAGAGTTGGTCTATGAGTGCCTCTGCAACTGTATTTTTCCTAAGTGGCTTCATGGTCCTGAACTGAGAAAGCTCAGAGCATTAAACATCAAAGTAATATATTTTGACACAATTAGACATCAAGGAAATGCAATTAAAATGACACTGAGAGGGCGCCTGGGTGGCTCAGTGGGTTAAGCCCCTGCCTTCGGCTCAGGTCATGATCTCAGGGTCCTGGGATCGAGTCCCGCATCGGGCTCTCTGCTCAGCAGGGAGCCTGCTTCCCCCTCTCTCTCTCTGCCTGCCTCTCCATCTACTTGTGATTTCTCTCTGTCAAATAAACAAATAAAATCTTTAAAAAAAAATGACACTGAGATATCACTACACACTTACCAGAATGGCTAAAATAAAATATAATGACAAGCCCAAAAGAAAAAAATATACCATTTGATGATACACAATGGCAAGTTGTACCATAACTTAACCATCTCAGACTAGTGTAGTGTTAAATTTGTTTTTCTAAGCCATGTTTTGGGTCACTTACCACTTTTCAAGGATATAAAGTGCTATCATTTTACTTAAAACTGTGAAATTTGGTCAGATTTAAATTTCAATTTATGTTAAAACATTCTGTAAACTGTGTTAGACTTTGACATTTGTTCCCTCAGTTCAGTGAATAACACTATATCATATTCTGAAAAATACGCTAATTTTTATTTTGAAAAATATCCCTTTTTCCTCTTATGGTAATTATGAATATGAATTAATAGTAGAATTTGATATGGTCCAATATGACCATAAATACTTTATAGTATATTATCAAATTTAATAATGAATATAATGTACTTCTTTGGACAATTTTTAAAGACCAGTCTACTCTTAAAACAAAAAAAATGGAGATGCACTTCTTTAGTTCACACAAATTTCATTTTATTATATATAACCTCAGATAAATTTCAACAAATCATAATTTATTAAAATCATGTCTACTTAAAAATCTCATAGAAGAGTTAAACCATCAAAAATAAAAATAAACACACACAACACACACACATCACCCATGTATTGGCAAATCACAATTGCTGTAACAATACATTAGGCATTCCACAGTTAAGGGCTATCAAAATTTCCATCAGTGACAAAAAGATTTGTATCCAAATGGACTGATTTTCCAGAATCCAAGAAAAAGTCTCCTAGGATTTATTTAAAGGTAAATATTTGAACAAATACTTCTTAAATTTAGGATATTCAGAACATACGATTAAAGAATATTTGCAGTGCAGACTATATTCAATCCTTCCTTCAAAATGTGCCTTTGAGTACATAATTCTGTTTTCTCGATCTAAATTGAGCTGTCTTCCAAGGAAGTTTTCCAAAATGTGTGTCTCTGTGTGATAAATGTTCTAAGACCTAACATGCTTCATTGTATTTTTACTGTGCTCTCAAATTTAATCAATAATTTGGATTGATGTATAATACCTAGTTTCAAATATCTTTTCCATCTATAAAAACTCCCAGCTGTCTCTTTATATGCTATTACTATTGAGAATTGTGCTGTCAGTATTATTCTTGTACATTTTAGGTGATCTGTTCTTCTCTTGGGCATCATTTATGCTCTTCTCTGTTTTTGATATTCTTAAAACTCACCATAATGTATACGAGTGGTTTTTAGTGTGTGTAGTTTTTGTTTTGTTTTGTTTTGTTTCTGATATCTCGTGTTTGGCATCATTTTAAGTCTGGTATCTTTTATCTTTCTTTAATTCTCCAAAATTTATCTCAGTACTTATTTAAATATTTTCTTTATTTTTTTTTCTCTTCTGCTGTATTTGGGCAGAAGTCATTAATTTGTTTGTTTGTTTTTCCCAACTCATTTATTCATTTTACAGCTATATTCATCTTAGTCTCCATTTATTGTATTCTTTATTTCAACAATTTTCACTTAATTTATATTCACAGTATAGTATCTTTCTTTTCCTTGTATATGTATATCATTATTTTATCATATACTTTTAAGCTATTTTTAAAAATATTTTATTTATTTATTTGACAGTGAGAGATCACAAGTAGGCAGAGAGGTGGGCAGAGAGAGAGGAAGAGAAGCAGGCTACCTGCTGAGCAGAAAGCCTGATGTGGGGCTTGATCCCAGGACCCTGAGATCATGACCTGAACGGAAGGCAGCGGCTTAACCCACTGAGCCACCCAGGCGCTCCTTTTAAGCTATTTTTTAAAAGTACAGTCATTCTTTTTTTTTTTAAGATTTTATTTATTTATTTATTTGACAGAGAGAGATCACAAGTAGACAGAGGGCAGGCAGAGAGAAAGAGAGGGAAGCAGACTCCCTGCTGAGCAGAGAGCCTGATGCAGGACTTGATCCCAGGACCCTGAGATTATGACCTGAGCTGAAGGCAGTGGCTTAATCCACTGAGCCACCTAGGCGCCCCTAAGCTATTTTTTTAATTCCTGTTCCCATAACACTTGGATTGGCATATAAAGTTAACCACATCATATTTTTTAGGTAAGTAATTGTACTTTTTATGTGCATAGTTATTTTGGTCCATGAGTTCAGCTCTTCTTAGGATCATCAAATCTCTGTAAAGTCTGGGTATGCTAGGATTTTCTAAGCAACAATAAAATACATTGAAACCTGGTAGCTTAATTACAATAATGTTTTCTTTCTCAATCATTCACAATAGTATTCCATTCTGAGTAGCTTCCTTCTATTTTGCAGCTATAGTGTTTGGAAAAACTTGAATTATGATATTACTGTGATAATGTGAATTAGTCAGGGTTTTTCAGAGAATCGGGAAGAGAAAAAAAGGAAGATATTCTCCAGGGCCAACTCTAGAAGTGACTATTAAAACATCTGTCCAAATTCAATTGAACAAAACTCAGAAATGCCATCTCCAGTGAAATACAAAAAAGATTATATATAGTTCTGGGCACACACATCTCATTTGACCCAATGATGTATATCAATGAAAGACTGAAGGCCAATCACCACTCCATGGGAGAATTTAAAAATAAATTTACTAATGAGGCCAAGAATTCAGAATCACAAATACTTCAGAACTAATAATAACTGCCTTCACTTGATGTTATTCTATAAGATAAATCCTACGGTCAAGTTTCAATTTTAAATTCTTAAATCCTTATGAAGAAGCATCATTTGGAGGGAGCAGTTTTCATAATTTATCATCCATCAGCCTTTTTTAAAAGATTTTATTTATTTATTGGACACAGAGAGAGAGAAAGAGAGCGAGAGAGAGAGATCACAAGTAAGCAGAGAGGCAGGCAAGCAGGGAGGGAAGCAGGCTTCCTTTTGAGCAGTGCCCGATGTGGGGCTGGATCCCAGGACCCAGAGACCATGACTTGAGATGAAGGCAGAGGCTTAACCCACCACCCACGTGATGAGAGAGCCACTCAGGTGCCCCTCATCCATCAGTCTTAATTGATTGGAGGAAAATGTGTGGAGGAATAATGCCTTAGGGAGCTAATCTCTCTAAAGAATTTTCAAGTCTTTACCCCTTCAAGGTTTTGTACAGTTCTGATAGCCTCTAAACATCCAGCGGATTTCTACAGTGACAGGCCTGTTAAAACCTGTCTTCAAACCAGGAATAGAGCTTGAAACATACCAGTCAAGGGCAACTTTGAGTATTTTAAGGCGTTTATCATCATTTCTTTGTTTTTGGTTAATATCTGAAATAGTTCCATATTACACTTGCATAATTTCTCCAGAGCTGACTTTGAAGGAGGCATTCAGTTCCAGCTAGTTCCATATTTTGGCAAGAACTATACTTCTATATTAAAAAAAAAAACATATTTTAGGGCGCCTGGGTGGCTCAGTGGGTTAAAATCTCTGCCTTCGGCTCAGGTCATGATTCCAGGTTCCTGGGATTGAGTCCCACAGTGGGCTCTCTTCTCAGCTGGGAGCATGCTTCCATTCCTCTCTCTCTGGCTGCCTCTCTGCCTTCCTATGATCTCTGTCAAGTAAATAAATAAAATTTTTAAAAAAACATATTTTATACCAGTTATTCATGTTTATTAACTAAGATATCACAATACAAATAATACAAACAGTTGCTCTTTATTAATACCTTCAACCAAGATCAAAAAATATGTCATATTTTCTCCAAAAATTTTATATCATCTGATAGGTCAGATATATATAAAATTACATTTAAAGTTTAAAAAATATCAGCAAATATTTTCATTTAAATGCCAATTTGAGAAGAAATCTACTTTTCCAAACACGACTTTTTATCCTATTTATTTTGAATTTTGTCAACAACTGATAAAATGTTTAGCGAGACTATAAATGTTAGATCGAAAAAAATGATTAATAGATGTAGGTTCAAATTATTATGTTCCATTAAAAATGATTTAGTCTTTGATGAACATCTGTTTGGTAATATGTTGTATCCAGATATAGTAAATTAAAGACATATATAAAATTATAGGGAAATGACATCTTCCGTTCCATTATGAGTAGAGCTTTTAAAATGCTATTTGCCACAACCTGTCATCTTGTCATTATGTAGCATTATGTAGCAATTAAAAAATGTATACTCTTCACTTAGAAGTCTTTTAGAAATCTAAAATATGACTTTCTATGGTTTGTGTCTCCATATTGCTTTATTGCCAGTTAAAACAAATCCACATGCTTTGATTCAAAGGTAATAAATTCCTCTTATTTGGAAAAAGGATGTTTATTTTTGTTCTCTCACCCTTAGCAGGTGGTTTCATTTTAGCACACTTCAGAGTTATAATTTCATGCTTATTAAAAACATTTATTTTGATCTACATAGATGAATGAAACTTTTATTTTATTAAATTATTTGCCAAAAAATCTGTGAGTTTTTAAAATGTATTTCATTTGAAGGGTTATTTTAGAGCATTCAAAGAGGATCTAAGAGTGTGGTATTATGCAGTTTTTAAGTAGGTATGAAATGGTTAATTATAGGATTGTTTCTTTAGGCTTATGTATATTGTCCATTATATGCTATAAAATATTTTGAAAGTAAATTTAAAGTATGTTTTATGTAGTTTATTTTTTGGAAAAAAATATTGAAATGACTTATGAAATTCAGTATACTCTCAACATTAATTTATTTTGAAATTTACCAGTTGTCTACTGAACTATTATATGGCAGATATTACTTCAGACTACACTGGTAAATGAAATACTTGGCTTTGTAGAACTTTTATTTTAATGGGTGAGACAATTCAAAGCTATAAACCTTAATAAAAATGGCATAGTGCATTCAAAAAGGAAGAGTACAATGGGGAAAAAGAAAAATTCGATCAGGGTGAGAAAAATCAAGGTTGCTAGGCAGGGGATGGGGAGTTAAATCTTTTAATAGAAAGATCAGGGTAGTTACAATGAAGGTGACAATTGAACAAATGTATGGAAAGGTGATGAATTTGCGCAGAACTATCAGCAATAAGGTCACTCCAGACAAAGGAATTGGCTATCTTGAAGGCCATAAGGTTGGATCATGCCTGGCATATCTGAGGAATAGCAAGGAGGCCACTGTGAGTGACTGAAGAGTAGCAGGGAAAGAGGTCACAGAGGTTAAATGAGTGGCTAGATCATGTAAAAGCTTAGAAGTCATTGTAAAACTCTGGCTTTTATATTTGGAAACTTACTGTGTGATAGAATTTCTGCTAATAACTGAGAGTTCAATTGTCCATAAACTTTCAAGGATTCTTATTCTAGTAAGACAGAATAAAGAGAAAGAGTTCATATTTTCACATGGTGTAACAAATGCTCGGAGATACAAGTGTAGGAAGCTATGGGAGCACAGAAGAAGGCACTAAAATCACACCATATATTTGATGACTGTGACTATATATAAATTTGTATTTTCTAGATTTTTTGTAGTCATGGAATCACACAGTATATACTATTCATTGCCTGGATTTTCTTTTCTCAGCATCATTACTTTGAGAATCTCCAATTGTCTTTGCTCTATTGATGGACATTGATGAACATTTCCACTGTTTTCAATTCTTAAAAATAAAGCTGATATGAAATTCACATACAAGTCCTTGTATGAACATAGGGTTTGTTTTTCTTGGTTAAATGCCTAGAATAAAATGGCTATTTGTGTAACTGCAACATATTTTTCATTTAAAAATTTTTGAATCTATTTTCCAAAGTGGTTGTATCATGATATATGCCAACAACAGTTTAGATTGCTTCTCAATCTAGCTCAGACCAAGTACAATTAGCCTTTATAATTTTAGCCATTCTAATAGATATGTAAGCATGTCTCATTATGATTTTAATTTGTATTTCTTTAATGTTTAAATGTTGAGAAATTGGCCATGTGCTTATAAGCCATCCATATACTTTTGGTGACATGTCTCTTCCATTATTTCCTTCACATGTAAAATTGGATACTCTGTTTGGTTATTAGTAAGGTTTTTTATTTTTATTCATTTTTAAATAATCAGAGTAGATGTCCATTATCAGATATTTAATTTGCAAATCCCTTCTCCATCTTTATGGTTTCTCAATGGAGCTTTGATAGCTGTGTCTTTCAAGAAATATGCTACTTCTTTCCTGGTTCACGGAGGTATGACTAGAACATTATCAATGTTGACCTTTGCAAAGAAAATCATGGCTTAAGATATATGTAGTCTGCAGTTGTTGGGAGTGTTTACCATCCTTGCCTCTAACTCATCTCTCACTGCCCACACATTCAGGTATAGGGGAATATTGATTGACAAAATATTAATTGCCAAATAACACTAGTTAGAGAATAAGAAAAATGCAGGCACCTGATTATATAATATTCCTTAAATAAAATATGTTTTTATAAGTGCTATTGGAAGTAAATTCCTCAATACTTTAATCACACAGAATGATGGAATCCTAGATTTTTTTTCCTTGTATTTACTAAGAAAATGATCATGCCTCAAGTATATTAAAATGGAATAGGGAAAATTAAAAATTGCTTTAAGTCGATTTGCGTGTGTTGTGCGTATGTGAGAGAGAAAGTGAGAGAGAAAGAGAAAGAGAGAAAAAGAGAAAGGGAAAGACAGAGAGGTGGCTGCAGTGAATTGATGAGTTGCAGGATAGATTTTAAAGTTTTGTATTTTGCTTTCTACATTTCCTTTTCCTTAGGTTCAAGAGAACAATCAGTAATATCTCAGATGCCTGCTGGTAACATCAGCAGAAAGAGTTAGAGGTTCCTAGAAAATTAAAGAAGAGATATAGTTTTCCTGACATAAGAAAAGTCATTTTTTGTCCCCAGCTATTTTCAATGATCTATACCCCACCTGTGTACTTGCCCCAGCACACTTCTTCCAAAAATTCCTGGGAGGTTCTTACAAAGAAATGCAAAAACCTCACTCCTAAGGATTTTGAGGGAACAAGGCAATGGGAAAACTAACAGTCACCACCAGAGCAGGAAATAGCCAAAGCTATTGAGACAATAAATCAGTGGTAAAACTCCTAGTGCTATTTCAAAAGCAATCAAGGCCTTTCATTCCTTGTCCCAGAAAATGAGCCCAAGACCCCATCTAGTTTCTATCTGCTCTTGAAGCCTGCAGAGTCCCTTTCCCTTGTCCAACAGTTACCTCTGCTTTATTCTAACGTTGAAGTTTCTGCCCTCGGTGGAATACAAGCTTCATTCAGGTGAACATGCAATACATATTGCACAAATACATATGTGGATGTGCATGCATCCACAACCTTATGACCAACCATACACGGGATAATAAAACTCTCCCTTCTGAGTATTCATCTTAAATACTAAATAAAAATCTCTCTCCTGTTCAAACAGTCAAGGCTTTGGAACTTATTCCCTGTGAACTCCTTGTATGTTGTAAACAAAGATTCCTTTGTTTGACAACTCCACCTGTTTCTGTGATTCACCAAAGACTGACCTCAGTTAGTTCAGTTACTGTAATGTAATATCAAGCATATCTAGTTAGTTGATCATTTTGTTCAAGTCTTACATATCTTACCAATATGATGACCATTTGTCTATGTAATCTTAAAATAAGGGTGTTGAAATTATTTTCCATTTGTCGTCCAAGGTAGAAGTTATGATTTTTGTTCTTAGTTTTTCCCTATATATCCCCAAATCTGTTGTTACGTATTAAAATTCAAGAATTATTATACTCCCGGGGCGCCTGGGTGGCTCAGTGGGTTAGGCCGCTGCCTTAGGCTCAGGTCATGATCTCAGGGTCCTGGGATCGAGTCCCGCATCGGGCTCTCTGCTCAGCAGGGAGCCTGCTTCCTCCTCTCTCTGTCTCTGCCTGCCTCTCTGCCTACTTGTGATCTCTCTCTGTCAAATAAATAAATAAAATCTTTAAAAAAAAAAAAGAATTATTATACTCCCTGATGAATTCATCCTTTTACTCTTCTGTAATTTTGACTTGATCTTTATGTCTGATAATGAAATTTGCTTTAAAATCACTTTTCATTATCTTGATATAACCACCAAAGTTATAGTGTGATTAGAGTTAATATAGCATATTTTTTCTTTTACTTTTTAAAGCACTTCTATATTGAATCCTGACAAAGAAACAAAACAGCTTTTTAACTCTGGAAGCATCTTTCTAAATTATCCTTTTTTTTTTTTTTAATGAAGCAGTAGCAATTTTTGTTAAGGGACCTAAACTGAAAGTAGGTTTAGAAATTTATTTATTTTTTTATTTATTTAGTAAAAGATTTTATTTTATTTATTGACAGCAAGAGAGAGAGAGAGAGAGAGAGAAGAAGCACACAAACAGGGGGAATCATGTGCAAAGGGAGAGGAAGAAGCAAGCTCCTTGGGGTGCAAGTAGTCCCATGCAGGGCTGGATCCCTGTACACTGGAATCATGACCTCAGCCAAAGGCAAACATCTGCTTAAACAACTAAGTCATCCAGGCACCCCTAGAAAATTAAAAAAAAAAAAGGCCTTTTAAAACATTTTGTTTCTTTCTTGTTTTTTTTTTTAAATATTTTATTTATTTGACAGACAGAGAGACAGGAAGAGGAACTATAAGCAGGGCAGAGGGAAAAGGAGAAGCAGGTTTCCCACTGTGCAGAGAGCCTGATGTGGGGCTTCATCCCAGGACCCTGGGATCATGACCTGAAAAGAAGGGACACTTCTTGGAGGAAGCCACCCAGACACCTCTTTTCTTTGTTTTTAATATATGGCAACTGATGCTTCCCAGCCACGAGGAGCATATTACCCATTGATTAAATCTTTGATAACAACCTATTTAAAAAGGTGTGTAAATATATACTTACTCAGATTTATACACTTTGTGTTTTCTTCATAGTTTGGGGCTGGACCCCATGGTCACAACACTGCTTCCAGTCTTTGCCTTCCCATCTTTTGATACCAGGTATTTGGTCAGCAAAGCAAATTAGTATCAAAATTGATAAGCCCTTGGCACCATATCTCTGGAGCAGGGCTTGCTCTTAGCCAAGGCCCAGAGCAGTTGACCTCCCCTCACTAGTGCTATAGCCCCAAGGACTAGGTCCCTGCCACCAGAACTCAGTCTTACATGTTATGCTAAGCAGACAAAACCAAACCAGGAAAGCTCCGACAGCTTTCACTGGCATGCCTCATCTCCAACTCTCTCGACGTCTAGGCAGTACCAGATGACAGGGAGGGGTCTTGGTCCAACATATGGGAGGGAAGGAAGTAGCCACGAGCAAGTACCTGCCTCTCTGTTCCTTTCTTTCATGAGCAGGTTGTAAGGAGGAGGAAGAGGAAGGGGAAGAGAGGTGAACTTCAAGGGGTGAAGGCCTCAGGTAGGCAGCTGGCTCCTGCCAGTAGGAAAGGGACAAAGGAGAAGGCAGTGAGTCTTGCAGGGAGGGTGGGGGGTAAGGGTTACAGCTTATGACGGAATCTGGACAGGAGTAATAGGGATACTAGTCATTTGAGTCCACCATTGGCAAGCTGGGCTGGGTGTCAGGGCAGATAGGCCTCCCTGGGCAACGGCACATGAGAGAAGGTGGAATTCTTCTCTGAGGAGCAGGTGAAGCTTTGGGTGTTGGGAAAGCATAGACAGTATTGTTCCAGGGCCAAGGACAGGTCCGGGTACTCCTGGTTGGAGGTCAAGGCCACAGTATGATCCAGGTCTTCTACCAGCAGCTTGAAGGTACCACATGCCAGCCACCCCTCATTATTGTGTATAACTCTCTGGTGCACTTATTGGCTTATCCATCAAATGACTCCTTCAGCAGCTTGAAAACCACCTCCACAGGCACTCCAGGATATGGGAGGCTTCCAGAGTGAAAATTTTGCACAGGATCACCCCCAAAAGACCAGAAGTCACTCTGGTGGATGTAGATCTGGTCAAACATGGCCTTAGGGACCATCCACTTCACAGGCAGTCCACTGTTGGTTCTCATTTTATAGTAACTGATGTGGTGATATCTCTGGCAAGGCTGAAGTCTGAGATCTTCATCATGTTGTCCTTTGTCACCAGCACTTCCCTGGTGGCCAGGTCTTGGTGTATGCACTTCTTGGAGGCAAGGTACTCCATGCCTCAGGCTACCTGGTAGGCAAAGTATACCGGGTGCTTGGAGGAGAGTTGCTCTGCTGCATTGTGGCTGATATTGTAACAGTACTCCAGGTCAGGAGGCCTCTGGGCCTGCAGGTACTCCTGTATGTTGTCTTTGGAGGCATATTCCATGATAGTGTACGAAGGACCATCCTGTGTGCAGGACCCAGCAGGTTGATGGTGTCCTTGTGCTGTCCAATCATCTTCATCATCTCCATTTCTGAGATTAGGTTTGACAGGTCTTTCTCTGCTGCATCTGACTTCAACATCTTCACAGACACTTTAGTCAAATGGTTGGATTTGTCTTTGTCCAGCCCAATGGCCTCCTCCAACACCACTTGCCCAAAGTAGGCCTCTCTTAGGGGTCTGCCTAAACTGCCTACAACCAGCCTGCCTCAAGGCAGTTATGAACTCTAGATTATCCTCAAAAACATTAAACCACAAGCTAAAAATTCTCTTCACTAGGTCTCTGTCGCAGGTCTAATTTTCTTATCTTTCATCATTTATCTTTTTCCTAATTCTTATTTTCAGTATAGTTTATTTGGCTTCCAGGTGTTTCCCCGGGTTTCTGTATGCTGTTTCATAGGGAAGAATTATCCTGTCATAAAATTATTTCTTGAGCATTCATTACATCTCTCAGTTAAAATGGGTTCTTTTATGGTTTTGATTCATTTGAGTTTTCTCAAAATGGGAAGAATTTTCAAAATGGTGTTTTCCTCAAGGTTCAGAGTATGTCTTAGCCTCATCTTTACTCTTTTTGAAATTCACTTTTCAAATTCTTGTCCCTCTTTTTATCTTTTTAAATTAAAATGTTTTATTTTTACTATTTTTTTATTTGAGTGTAGTTGATAGTCAGTGTTACATTGGTTTCAGGTTTTCAATGTCTCCATACATTATTCTATGATCACTACAAATATTGCCGCCATCTGTCACCATATAACACTATTATAATATCATTGACTATATTCTCTACACTGTCCCATATCTCTTTTTAAAATCTCTGATTTTTATGTTTTCTGTTATTCCAGTTTTCGACCATCATTTTACTTGGTTACTTTAATAAAATATGCCTGATTACACACTCTATGCTGAAAACCATAGCATTTGATTTATAGTAGTCTTTTTCTTCTTCTTCTTCTTCTTCTTCTTCTTCTTCTTCTTCTTCTTCTTCTTCATTAACATATAATGTATTATTAGCCCCAGGGGTACAGGTCTGTGAATCACCAGGTTTACACACTTCACAGCACTCACCACAGCACATACCCTCCCCAATGTTCATAACCCCACCACCCTCTCCCTAACCTCCCCACCCCCCCCCCGGCAACTCTCAGTTTGTTTTGTGAGATTAAGAGTCTCTTATGGTTTGTCTCCCTCCCAATCCCATCTTATTTCATTTACTCTTTTCCTGTTCCCCAAACCCCCCACATTGCACCTCCATTTCCTCATATCAGGGAGATCATATGATAGTGCCTTTCTCTGGTTGACTTATTTTGCTAAGCATAATACCCTCCAGTTCCATCCATGTCAACGCAAATGGCAAGATTTCATTTCTTTTGATGGCTGAGTAGTATTCCATTGTGTGTGTATATATATATATATATACATATATATATATGTATATATATATATATATATAATTCATTTGTTGATGGACATCTATGTTCTTTCCATAGTTTGCCTATTGTGGATATTACTGCTATAAACATTTGGTGCACGTGCCCCTTTGGATCATATACAGTCTTCTTTACCTCTATCAGAACCCCAGGAAGCTTTATTTATTTATTTACTCACATAAACAGATGATCCAACACAACGTTTTTTGATGTTCCAATGTATTATAATGTCTTACCGCTTAACACTATGCTTACTGCTCTCTTTCACTGTCTGACTAAATCCTCATCATCACTATGCCATTTAATGAGAAAGAACATTTGAACTCAGAGTTCTCTCCATATCAGGGAATGAAGACTCCACCCTTCTGTTTGTGCAGGTAAAATAAATGTTGATGTCTGTCCTGCACATACCCCATCCTGTTCACCAGAATATTCACCATCAAAATATATACACAATGAAAACCATACCTCACCACTTCTATTACCACCCAGCATGCTAAAAACACCATCATATGTTCCTGAATTATTGACTTGATTGATAACCCCACTTCCGCACAAACTGCACTCCTTTCTCCCTGCAAATTTATTTTGGTACAGCAATTTAACCTAAAAATCAAGTCAGATGATTTTATTCTGCTGTTGAGGGTCTTTTGGTATCTTCCCCTTTCATATTAAATAAAAACTGAAGGCGTTTTAATGTACTAGAAGGTCATACATCAATACGTTCTTCCTCTCTCCACCACTATGAACTCCTCATTGGCCTCCTTGCTTTTCCTCAAAAGTAACAGACAAGCTGTTCACACAAAATCTATATACTTACTTGCTCTGCCTAGAGCAATCTTTTCCTTTAATATTTGTATAACACTCTCCTTCACTTCCTGGGTCTTTGTGCAAATAACATCTCATAAATGAGATATAACCACCCAACACAAAATAAAATTAACTTTCATCCCAGCATTCTCCAATGGCTTTTACCTTTCTTGTATTTCTTTGTATCACTTATCACCATCAACCATCAATCATTATTCTATTACTGGTTTATTTTCTTATTTGAGACAGAGAGAGAGAGAATTGGGAGGGTGCGCAGAGGAAGAAGAAAACACCCCACTGCCTAGAAAGCCTGCTGGGGAGTTACATCCCAGGACCCTGAGATCATGACCCAAGCCAAAGGCAGTCACTCAATGGACTGAGCCACCAAGGTGCCCCTCTATTATTGGTTTATTTCACTATTATATTTCAAAAGAATGTAAGCTCTTTGTGGTCAGGTATTTTATATGTTTTATTAATTGAAGTATTCTCAGAAAGGTAGCTGGCAGATTGTAAGGGCTCACTAAACTGTATTTTGTTGTTATTATTGGGCTCCTTTATGGGCTTTACCTCTTACGCTAGAAGTCTATCCTTCAGATGTAAGCGATAAGAATAGAGCCCTGCTGCCTGTTCAAATGTGTAAAAAGCCTGTATTAAGTGGATATTTTAAAAGCTAAATGAATGGCTTAATAGTTGTATATAGGGGAAAAGGGAACATATTTTCCACCGTTTAGAAGTGGAGTTCTTTTATAGAGTTCTTGTACAAGCCTACACTATGGAACGATAATGGGCAGTTGTACATTACAATTATACAAACACTTTGGTAATTTATATCCTTTTTTAGTAATTCTTGACTGGATCATTTAATTCCTTAGGAGCATTATAGCATTTCAACTTTTCATGTTCAATAAACTTATTGGGGTTGCTACCTTTTTTATTCAAATGGAGAAATAGTCATGATTTAATCTAAATAAAGTGTTATTGATTGTGTTGTTTTCTAGGAATGAGTCGCACATGCTAGTTTAAAAGTTTTGTTAAAGTCCCAAGTCTGTCACTGATAAAAGCCTTTTGTAGATTAGTAACTTGATCAAAACGGAAAAGTTATGTAACACCAATTGTTATACTATCTTTGTTTCCATCTTGCATTGTAATAACACCCATCTTAACTCTATTTAAGACAAATCATTGCCAGATGGATTTCTGGCATTGATTGCAGGATATGAAATCTAGTATAACTAAAAGTTTTTGGTTTTAGTAGCATATAAATCAATTTAGAAAAATATATGTATTTGAATATAAGATAAAGTTTTAAATTATTTGGCAATAGTAAACTAAACTTTTTTTTTGTAAATTTTTATTTTCTAAAATTTCATTGAGCTCTCTTGCAATAAGAAACAAGTTACAAAAAATTAAGGTTTATTTACCCCAATTCAAAATTATTAGGAATATAATCATAGAGGTTGAAGTATTTAAAATATTGAACCCAAAATGTTTTATTAGGTAAATTCATGAATGCTGAGCATTCACTGTTAAAATATACTAATACTATTGATAGACTGGTAGAAGTCTAAAATCAAATATTTATTAAATATTTATATCCATATCTTTTCATAGCTTGGTAATTCATTTCTCTAGCATTAAATAATATTCCATTGTTTGCATGTACTACACTTTCTTTGACCTTTCACTTATGGAAGGATATCTTGGTTGCTTCCAAGCTTTTGTCAGTTATGAATAAAACTACTATAGACATCTTTGTGGGTATAGATTTCATCTTCTTTGGATAAATACCAAGAGCTGCTACTGCTGAATCATCTGGCAAGAATATGTTTAGTTATGTAAGAAACTGCCAAGTTGTTTTCCATTCTTTATTCTCAATACACATGGAAGAACATTCCTGTTGCTCCACATCCTCACCAACATTTCATGTTCTGTTGTCAGTGCTCTGGATCCTGGGTATGTACTGGTGTCTCTTTTTTGTTTTAATTTGCATTTTCCTGATGACCTTTGATGTGAAGCATCTTTTTATATGCTTATTTGCCATCTGTAATATTTTCTTTTGTGAGGTATCTGCTAAGGTCTTTGGCTCATTTTTAATCAGGTTTTTCCCCCATTGTTGAGTTTTAAGGGGTCTTTGTGTATTTTTGATTAACAGTCCTTTGCCAGATGTGTATTTTGCAAATTTTTTTTCATAGTCTGTGCTTTGCCTTTTCATTCTCTTGGCATTGTGTTTCACAGAGTAGACATTTTTAAATTCAGTGCTTGTGTTTTTTAGCTAAAGTTATTGCGAAAACCAAGGTCATTTAAATTTTCTTCTATATTACCTTCTACATGTTTCATGTTTAGGTTTATAATCCAATCTGAGTTCATTTTTGTGAAGAGTGTAGGATATCTGCCTGGATTTATTTTATTTTATATTTTTAGATTTAGCTTCACCATTGCTACAGAACCATTTGTTTAAAAGATTGTATTTTGCTCTCTTGTATTGCTTTTGCTTTTCTATTATATATAAAATATAATTGATAATATATATTCTGTTGCTTTAATCTAGTCTCTCTGTGGTATTACAATATCATGCTTACAATTATCGTTATGGTAAACTTTTTTTTAAGATTTTATTTATTTATTTGACAGAGAGAGAGATCACAAAT
This sequence comes from Mustela nivalis, assembly GCF_964662115.1. Taxonomy (NCBI): domain Eukaryota; kingdom Metazoa; phylum Chordata; class Mammalia; order Carnivora; family Mustelidae; genus Mustela; species Mustela nivalis. The sequence goes on along the minus strand of NW_028136260.1, from coordinate 294,284 downwards.
GGGCAGAGAGACAGCCAGAGAGAGAGATGAGGAGAAGCAGGCTCCCTGCTGAGCAGAGAACCCAATGCCGGACTCGATCCCTGGCCCCTGGGATCATGACCTGAGCCGGAAGGCAGAGGCTTAACCCACTGAGCCACCCAGGCGCCCAATCGTTATGGTAAACTTTGAAGTCAGTCCTCAGTCTTTGTTCTCCTTCAACACTATGTTGACTATTGTGAGTCTTTGCCTCTCCATATAAACTTTAAAATAAGTTTGTTAATATTAAAAAAAAAGAACTTGCTGGTATGCATTAATTGTATAGATAAACTTGGAAACCAGTGACCTCTTGAGCTTAGCAGGAGATAGACCATGGACATCAGTTGTCACAGTGGTGCCTCTGGCAGAACCTATTGCAAATCCCTAGGCAAAATGACACCTCAAGGATCTGAGAGAATGTCTAAGAAGTACTTGATACATCCCTTGGGTATGGTTTATTGAAGTGTCCACCTGTCTGAAAGCTGGGGAATCTAGATAAGGGAGGGAAAATTAGTTATGATAAAACATATCAACAAACATCAATAAATTTTGTAAAACTAATTGTCATGGCTCATATACAATATGACCAACAGAGGGACCATCAGAAGGAAAGCATCAGTTATGTTTATTGTGAAATTTTTTATTCAAAATAAAGCAATGTGAGGGGAAGACACAATGAGAAAATTACCAGCTTTTAAATGGTAAACATCTTACAAAATGGAATAGGTTTTATATTCTAAGTAGTATATTGAAAAGTAAAACATTGGGGCGCCTGGGTTGCGCAGTGGGTTGGGCTGCTGCCTTCAGCTCGGGTCATGATCTCAGGGTCCTTGGATTGAGCCCCGCATCTGGCTCTCTGCTCAGCAGGGAGCCTGCTTCCCCCCCCCCTCTCTGCCTGCCTCTCTGCCTACTTGTGATCTCTGTCTCTCAAATAAATATATAAAATCTTTAAAAAAAAGAAAAGAGAAGTAAAACATTAAAAAATAAAATTTCAATGAAAAATTTATTTAATTTTAAAAAAAGGTTAAAAATAGCAGAACCATTTTTCTTATAACTGGAAAATACACTGTATATACATCTATCAAAATAACTTGTCATGGGGGAGCCTGGGTGGCTCAGTAGGTAAAAGCATCTGCCTTCGGCTCAGGTCATGATCCTAGGATCCTTGGATCGAGGCCCACATCGGGCTCTCAGCTCAGCAGGGAGCCTGCTTCCTCCTCTCTCTCTCTGCCTGACTCTGCCTAATTGTGATCTCTGTCAAATAAATAAATAAAAACTTTTATAATAAATATTTGAAAAAATAACTTGTCATGTGTGAAATCAGGAGCATATGGAAAAAAATAATATCTGAGGACAATACTTCTGCCATGTTTTGTGCCTTGCTAATATTTTTAAACAGTCAGGCAACTTTTAGCCTTATTGAAATACCTGCTAAGATACCTGCAGTGCCTTTTGGAGCCCTATGACTATAAAAATTAATTGCAAATATTCAAAATGTTTACTATGGTGTCACTATTTAGGGCCACCACCAAGTATGTTTCAGAAGTAAGCATAACTGTTACTCTTCCATAAGGCAAAAGGGCATATTTTCAGGAGTTCCATCTGCTGTACCAGGAGGTGAATCAAGTAATGATTTTTGTCTATAAAATAATTCACTTTTCAATCTAACATTCCTCATTCCACATTATAATAATAAAAACTAGGAGGAGACTAAAACAAACAAACAACTACAACTACAACAACCAGCTTTTCCCACAGTGGAAAAGTAAATATAACCTTAGGAGTAGCCTGAAATTTATTTTTAAATATTTTTAAGATAAACGTTTTTGTTAGAAAACCATATATTTTATATTACTAAGAAATAACAGGCAACGTTTTATTAACTTCTAAAAAGTCTAGTTACTTGTATTTATCTATTAACTCATCTCTTTATGAAGTAGAACATGATCACACCTCTTGTATCTACCCAAGTTTGTATGCTTTGGTTGTTTTATGTTTGCTATTTCCTTGCTTAATTTTTACAATATTTGATACATAATAGTATCTTTAAGTCCATCTATGGTTTCACAGAATTTGTTTGAACTTCATAAAAATGTACCATACTTTTTGCACTGTCCTTGTTTTACTTCTCTATTAGCTTTCCAAGTTTTATTCACTTTAGAGTGTGTAGCTATCATTTATTTTTACTCCTCCATAATGCTATGTTTACAAATTTGTATTTATCTGTACTTTTAAAAATATCTTAATTATATACCATTTCTCATCTCACGTAACACTCATGTTACTTCTACACTTATCAGATATTATGTAACGGAAAACCACAACTCAGCAACAATAGAACACCATTTTTCAAAATTAAATGGCTTACCAGAATTCTTTAATTCTATCCTTTATTTGTATTAGATGACCCTTTATTCTGGTATTTGGCATTGTTCATATGGAGGAAAGCTTATAAGTTGATATTCCATAAATAGAAGGATTTATTATGATTGATTAATTATTTTCATTTAGAATGCATAGAATATGGTTGATTTAATATTTCTTTCTTACTCTCTGCCTGGAACATAGTGCTATCTATACAATAGCCACTAAAATATTAAGTTAATTACCTAGACTTTAAACTGCATATTAATAGGAATAGCATACAGAACTCTTCTCAGATTGGGACACCTGGGTGGCTCAGTCAGTTAAACGCCTGAGCCTTTAGCTCGGGTCATGATCTTAGAGTCCTGGGACTCAGTTCTGCAACAGATTTCCTGCTTAGCCGGGAGTTTGCTTCTCCCTCATCCTGCTGCTCCCCCTGCTTGTGCTCTCTCTCACTCTCTCTCTTACAAATAAATAAAATTAAAAAAATAAATTCTTCTCAGATAGCTAATATAGAATATCGTCTTTGTATTCATCAAAGGGAAAGTGCCATATAATAATGAAATCCAGACTACTTCAAATTCACTTTTTAACCAGTAAGAAAGTACTGGAAACAAGCCAAAAATGTCTTCAATGAATTAAAGAAATAGATTGATTTTCAATATCTTAATGTTTCTACTGTTAAATTGCAAGATTTTTATACTAGATATCAGTGTAAATATTCATTATACAAGGATATTCTAAAAATAAACCCGAGAAAACTACTTGATATATATGATGACAAAAACGAGTTTGACCAATGTCAGTTTGGGTAAAATTTACAACACCTACCACCTGAAACTCTTGTTCTATATGGTGCCATCTTGTGATGCTGGGCAGCGGCAGTGAGCCACAGCTCCCAGTCAGCTAGAAGATTACAGGGGTGGACACCTGATATTCTTACAAGCATTCTATATATAGAATATATATATATAGAATATATATATTCTTCTTTTTTTAATGTAATATTTAATAAATTGCATGTGATATTTGATACTTTGTTATAAAATAGGCTTTGCTTAAGATGATTTTGCCCAAATGCAGGCAAATGTAAGTGTTCTGAGTATGTTTAAATAAGCTTAAGGTAAGCTATGATATTTGATTGTTTAGGGGTATTAAATGCATTTTCAATTTTTTATGTGTTTCTCTGTACATAGCCCCCTTGTAAGCTGAGGAACATCTCTATATGTATATGTAGCCTTGGTATGGCTTACATATTATTGGCATGAAACATCTAGAACAGTACGTGTGCCATAGAATTGTCTACAACATCAAACAAGTTTCTTGAAAACTTGTGCCAAAGGGGTTATGTCTTTAAGGATTCTTATTTCAGAAGGGTTCTCTCAAACGTAAGATTTTTCAGAAGTTAAGTGAAAATCTGACCAAACTAAACATTTTTCCATTTTCCCTAGTGAGCAAAGATAGCTAAAATCTATCTGCCATTTTCAACACTGTACTCAACGATTGTAATTCTAATTTAAGAACAGATTATTTATATCAAAACCACATGTTGGCCTAATCTTATACAATATTCATAAGTCACACTCAGACCCTTGGACACTTTTATTTGTTGAGTCTATATGGTACTACGGACATTCATCTTTTTTGACCTCATAGCTTCATGTATGTCTATACTTTTGAAAATACATGCATCATAGTTCCATTGTAAAATGTCTGGGTTATAAAATGTGCTATGCTATCAAAATGGTAATAAGAACATACAAATGACCTGATGTAATGAACTGGACCAGATTGCCAGATATCACATTGCATACCAGAAAGATTCAGTGGTAAGTTTTAAAATGGCCAGCTATACACTGACTGAATTATAACTCATTTAGCTTCTTTCTTTGTGTACAGTATTATACATTAGTCAGTATTATAGTAGATAAGTACTTTGGACAGATGTAAATATGCTGTAATAAAAAATGTTTTTCTTCTTTCTTTTAGTCCTTTTTACTTGTAAGACTAGCCACAAATACCACGCCTCCCCCAAAATAATTTGCAATCCAAATTTATCTCTAAATGAATTTATTGCACAGAAAAATATGTATATATATATATATATATATACACTTACAGAAGACATGTTCAAAAATAGTTACACAACAGCAGGGCCCTAAATGTAAGCAGTATAGTTGTTTTGTTTTGTTTTGTTTTGTTTCTTTTAAAAAAAGAGGTTATGTGAAATATTGGGATTTTATTTCCAGGCCTAGTATTTCAAGACAGTTAACTACACCTATGGTGTCAACAGCCTCTTGTTGGCAGTATGATTTTATTGGCTCCATGGAATAACAGCAAGAATTTACTATTGCTTCTTTCTTTTATGACACACACAGAATAAAAAAATTGACACATTTGCTCAAGACCAACCAGAATCCTTTTAACCTATCAAAATTGATGGGAGGCCTTCACTGCCAAAGTCACTGCTGGGTTTTCACAATTCATTGCAGACAATGTGCTACTCCCATTATGATAAAGGAGAGAAGAGTCATAATCAGGGAAGAAAGCTAGATTAATACTTGTAATTATCATTGAATTATTTAGCCTGCTATAGGATTATTATTATTAGTGCCATTTGATAATTTTCTCTCATTATATTAAACACAACTGTGAGTAATTACCCTACCTAATATTTCTCTGTATTGGCTGACTAGCTAGCAAACATTCATGAAAATATCCATTAGCCACACATATAAAATGCTGCATTATGATGCTGTTGAATCAGAACATACCACTACCTGATCCTGTAGCTCTTTGAGGATTTGCAAATCAATTAATTCTATCTTTGTTGGATTCTTCCCATACAATTAGAAAATTTATAATCGAGTCCATGAACATTATTAGTTTTACCATTTTAAACCAGCAATCACACTTTGATTTTTACAACAAAAGCAGAAATATAAACACACACATTTGGATCAGTTTTCTCTTAGTCTCATTTGGATCAGTTTTCTCTTAGTCTGTCTGGACTTCAAAATCCTATTCCTCAAGATGATGCACACCAAAGTTCTGGATTAAACAAGAAATTAGATGGCACCTGAACACTTGGTTTAATATTCTCAAAAGGACTATGCAACTTCTTTCTTACATTAAGACATTGTTTTACAAAGATCCACACTTTTATAATGTTAGTATTTTTAATAATCAATAAAGTCAATTAATCATGATTAAAAATCAAACATAAAAATTTCTACTTTTTGCTTTTGCCCCCTCCATTTAGAACTTATTTATAGCCTGATAATTCAAAGGTCCCTATGTTTATGAAAATCTGGACAGAAATAGCTCTAAGATCCCATTCAGAACTTGATATTAATCTAAGTCTTTTGGCTCCATTTATCCTGAGAGCAAAGAGTAGGACAAAGGATTTGAGTACTGTTAGTTTATCTGGGAGATTATCCAAGGTAGAAAAGAATGGGAAAGTGATACAGTGAAGAAGCAACTTTGTCAAAGAGGTACATTGTTGATATAATTGTTGTGGATAGAAAATGAAGGCTTGCTTTTACTGAAAGGTCCTGAGAAACTTCTTTAAGTTGTCCTCATGAAGACCTGAAAACTGACAATTTTACCTATGGTTCTTATTTCCACTTCACTGAGAGCTGTCCTCAGAGGACATTAACTCTCCTACACTTTTGGGTTGTGTTGGAGACATTCCAAAATGAGAGAGAGAACATGAGATCCTATCAGTGTTAAGTAACTGCAATTTCCCATGGAACTATCCACCACAGGTTTGGCTATAATCAGGAGTTGGGCCTTGATATCAGAGGGATTTGAGGCAGTATCATTTTAGGTTAATCATTATATCTGAAAATTCCAAAAACTTCAACTGATGAAACTTTGATTATAAATCTATAAATATAACAATAAATCTACAGTATTCAAATTATTTTCATAGAAATACACAAACAAAGCATCAATTGACTAATATTTAAATGTTACAAAATACTGAACTGAAAGAATTTGGTCATATAACAACGTGTAAGAAGTAGAACTTAGGTTTAGGTTAGAAGTCAGGATGCATTTGGGACTCAGTTAAGAAATTGAATGGAGGGACGCCTGGGTGGCTCAGTGGGTTAAGCCACTGCCTTCGGCTCAGGTCATGATCCCAGGGTCCTGGGACCGAGCCCCAAATCAGGCTCTCTGCTCAGCAGGGAGCCTGCTTCCTCCTCTCTCTCTCTGCCTGCCTCTCTGCCTGCTTTTCATCCCTCTCTGTCAAATAAATAAATAAAATCTTAAAAAGAAATTGAATGGATGTCTGACTATCTTATAGGTTTGCTAAAAATCAGTGACTTTGTGTTCACGTGTGGCTATGCAGGAATTTTTAACTTTCTCTAAGAAGTTATTAGATTTGATTATATAATGGCAGTAAAGAATGGGGAAAAGCAAAGTACAAACCCCATAAAGACAAAGACACTGAGTATGAGAAAAGAGTAATAGATAAGAAGAATCAATGCATTTGAGGAAAATGGGAATTGAAATACACAATGATTGTTGATTTTTTTAGATGGAGAAAACAAAACTAGCTTGCAAGAAGGAAATAACAGAAGACATGCTGTGATGTGATACAGAATCCTGGAAAAGGCAGTAACGTGGAATAAAGGAGTAGGGAGAGCATATCAGGTAATTTGGATAGGAAGGAGTTAGGAGATAATTGCTTGATAAATTTTATATGGCCCACTTAAATGCACAGATTTCTCTTCTTTAATTTATATGGAGAACAGGGTGTCCTTTCTCTTCCCTTTCAGAGCACCCGAGGTGTACTCTTTCAGACTGAAAACCTAAAAAGCTCAGGACTCAGTTGCTTAAGCACAGCTGAGAGGACATATTTCAATTAAGATTTACAGTTTGCTGTAGGTAGTAGACTGTCAAAAGTGGTTTAACCATATTTTTCATTTAACAAGAAGACTACAGAGAGTGTTTTCTGGTGTTGGTTCAGAGTCTTAAGAAAGTCAAGTGAACTATCTTAGAGGTTTTCATGGCTTTTCATTCACAGTTGCAAAAATGTAATGTGTTGGTTCAGAGTCTTAAGAAAGTCAAGTGAACTATCTTAGAGGTTTTCATGGCTTTTTATTCACAGTTGCAAAAATTGCTGTTGGAGTTCTCACTATTAAGCCCACATTTCTGGCAGAAAGATAGAGGTAAAAGAGAATGATATCTTGTACGACTGATACTTTGTCATAAGGTTACAATGTAACTAGAAAAGAGACAATAAAATATTTGATGTTGTTTTAAGTTTCCTTGTTGTCAATCCCTCAGTGCTTTCTGATATTAAAGGAAAGAGTAGATGGATATTGACCTGGCAACTATCAACACCTGTCAGTCTCTCTTGGATAACCAATATCTCTATAATCTCTTCTTCCCAGTAAAAAAAATAAAATATATTCATAACCCACACTGTGCCATCTCAAGTTACTGCACCAAGATAAAATTACAATGATTTTCAGTTGTTCCAAATGGACAGAATAACCTTCCTTATGATATCATGTCATATAAGATAGATAATTGGCTTGCTACCAATATACCCAGATGTGACTGTGGAAGAGACAGGAAAAAAAAATAATATTTATTTATTCCTTGGGTTGACCCTGTTTACACAGATGCATTACTATTAGAAAAGGTTGGTTTGGGACATTGGAATGAATTTACTTAATGGGTCTGTATGTAATTGGGTTGGAGGAAATTTTTAATTTCTACAAAAATTATTAGAATTCGATCTTATTCTCTTTTGTTGATTTTCACATGTTAACAAAGCCAACGTTTTTGTCTAGCAGACAAGATCTTAAATCCTAACAAAACTCAATTTTTTTCCTTTTTTTTTTTAAAGTTTGAGAGCCTCATGTTCTATCATGCTGCTTTAAATACAACTCAAAAAAACAAAAGGAGCCTAATGGGGCAGTAAGACCAGACTTTTTATTTTATTTTATTTATCTTATTTTTAATTAAAAAATTAAAGATTGTATTTATTTATTTGAGAGAGAGAGAGAGCATGAGTGGGGCAGGGGGATGTAGCTGCAGAGAGAGACTGAGAAATATACTCCCTAATGAGCAGGAAGCCCGAAATGGGGCTCGATCCCAGGATCCTGACTGAGATCATGACCAGAGACAAAGGCAGATACATGTGCAAAATCCCTTTTTTTCTGGGAAACAATACTTTACAAGATATGTTTGAAAAAGTACTGGGGAATCAACTTTAATCGGAGATACAAAAATTTAATTGACTTTTGTAAAGCTACAGGGATCCAAATGATGGGAATCCCAGCCCGTTTAGGTTGTGGACCACAGAGTATTCTTCTCTGTAATATTTTATTTTCTTCCATGTCTACTAACTCCAGTCCAAGTTCACTGATCTCTTTTTAGATAGTGCAAAACATGGCAAAGAATACCAAACAAGTGCCCAATATTCTACATTTATTACATCATTTCTAACATATAGAAGTGTGTTATCAAGGCTGGTTCTGTGAACGAACCTAGTTATGCTAAAGTGTGTTTTGTTCTCCAAGAAATTAAATGCATGGTTATCACACAATTATAAAATACTTGTGTCAAGAATTTTTATTCAAAAATTAATAAGAGAAGCAGATATTAAAACTAGTTCACATGGTTATTTGGGATATAAGCAGAGTTGTGCAGCAGAAGTGCTCTGGGCCCATAATTTGGGTTATAGAATTTATGTTTTCTAATGAAAAATCACTAACTTGCATTATTGTTAACAAGAATCCTGTGCATTACCATCAGTTTTCTCCATTATAACCTCTTGCTCTACAGTTTGTAAATAACTTTGTCAATAGCAAGCTAATAAACGGGGTGACTCCAATGGATTGAGATAATCTCTAGAGTTTCTGCTACATAATGAACAGGACTCCATTGAAAGGACACCTAAGAATTTATTTTGCCCCAAAATTTGATCACTTTTTTCACTGTCCTTACCTATTTTCCAAACCTAGTCCTTTTGCTTCACCTTTCAGTCTACAGACAACCCTGTATCTGACTGACTTGTTAATTCTGGGAATGTCTTGCAGATTAATTTGCTTGCCCGAGGTGGTTCCTCTAATTGATGTCTAAGAACCCTAATTAGTTAAGAAAACTTTTTTTTAACATTTTCATTGCTATTTATTATTATTATTATTATTGCTAATATCTCTATTATAAATAATTCACAAGGGCATCTTTCTGACAAAAGACAAAGAGCTGGCTACTAGTAGAAAAAGTACATTTGACTCTGTCAGTGAAAGTGGTAAAGGGATTTGAGAAAATAAGGCAAAGCACTGGAATTATGTGTTAAAACTTTAAATATTATAGACACATTTACTTAATTTCTAATACTGTTGTTGCTTATAATTAAAAAAGATGTTTTCCATGAACCACGCATTACAGCAAATATATTGTTTATACAGATTAAATTTTCATCAAAAGGGACGCCTGGGTGGCTCAGTTGGTTAAGCAGCTGCCTTTGGCTCAGGTCATGATCCCAGCGTCCTGGGATCGAGTCCCGCATCGGGCTCCTTGCTCGGCCGGGAGCCTGCTTCTCCCTCTGCCTCTGCCTGCCATTCTGTCTGCCTGTGCTTGCTCTCTCGCCCACTCTCTCTGATAAAGAAATAAAATCTTAAAATAAATAAATAAATTTTCATCAAAAAATTGTAAGTGTATTTTATTGTAGGATATGATAAGCATTTTGCAGATGAGAAAAGTGAAATTTAGAAAAGTATGTCTTTTCAAATCCCTCATACAATATCTGGCCTAGATAGAAGGATATACTATCACAATTGAGGAAGATAATTGAGATTACTTAAAATGATAAACTTTACTGTATAGGGTTTTTTACAAGTTTGCCACAGATTCAGATTCTTTTAAAATATATATCTATTTTGTGTAAAGAGAATGCACTGAGAAGTAAAAAGAAAGTGATATATCAGTGCTACCAACTAATGGCTATAATATCATCACCTTATTTATGAACAATGAAACAGTGTGCAATATTTAAATAAATTTAAATAAATTCCTATTTATTTTATATATTTATAAATTTAAATAAATTTCTATTTATTTATTATTAAAGAAATTCCTCTAACAAACAGTATGTTTTGAAGGTTGCTAGCAGGAAAGTGTTGTACGACATGGAAGTAATCAGAAAATGTGATCTAAAATTCTGCTTTCAAGGGCGCCTGGGTGGCTCAGTGGGTTAAAATTCTGCTTTCAAGAAGCTATCACAGTAAGTACTGAGCATTAGCTATTATATGCTATGGATGAATAACTGAAATCTACATTTGAAACTAATGGTACACTATATGTTACCTAATTGAATTTTAAAAAGTTAATAAAAAACCCACTATTTTATAAAACAATATTCCCAACAGGCTCTTTTGCTTTAAAATACTCACTTTGTAATGAGAGTCATTACTTTTGTCTAGCCAATTCTTACAGCACTGTTTATCCCTTCCCTGCTTTATCCCTTCCCAGTATCAATAAAGGCTCACTTGGGTTACCTAGAAGCCATGAGAAAGCTTGTAATAGATCTGGCTGGTTTTCACCAGCAATTTGACCACCATGTGCACAGGGAAGTCTATTGATAAAGGCTTTATTGTAATAAGTTGCAAATACATGGATGATTTTGAATTCTCTTTCTTGAGGTCTTGTTTCATGATAATAAATTTAGGGTGGCTTATTGGAATGGATGTTATTAACATATCTTCATAGTTATAAGCACATGGAATTGTAAAATAGATGAACGAATGTGGCATTACTGACAACTGTCCTCATTTTGAAATCAAATTACAGTGTACTAAGATGAGGAAGCAAAGCAGATTTGGGATTATGAGTGAAATAATTTAAAAAAGTCTTGGGGTATGATCAGACTATTGGGTAATTCAGTAGAAAAATGTCAACTGATTGAGATTCTGTGTTCCCTGATTTCAGAGAGAAGTTAAGATAAATAAGTAACACGAGGAGACTAGGAAGCCAAACATAAGTGATAATTTTGTGCCAGGGTGTGTTTACATCTGTTTATCTTCTTGCTTTACCACTAAGGTTGCTCCTAGAGGAGAGTTTAAATATGTGTTGGAGCTAATCTCTGTGGATTACACAAGAAACCACATCCTACAGCTCTCCCTGAAACACCCCTTATGATTTCAATGTAATTTGGTTTTTGCATTTTTAGAAATAACAAAATACTTTGCAAACTCATCTACTTTATTACCATCACAAGTGAGTCAGCTGACTCCACATTTTAACACAGTGACAGTCACAGAGAATGGAGGAATGAGTAGAGTTATCAATATATGTGCTTTTAAGAAGTATGACAGGGAAGCAGCTATTTCCAGGAACCAAAACATGGGTCAGCAGCTGTGCAGGAAAAGTGATGGAATAAATGACTCATTTCAGAGGAGTTCTATAACATATTAGTTCTATAATGTATCTTCAGCCCCCAATTACCCGCTTTGATCTAAAGATAAGGATTTACAGTTAAGGTCCCATTTATGATTTGACTGGTGTGGTCTGAATCATTTTTACTATTGTTTTGACTATTACTTGAAACCTATAGTAGTACTTGGGATATGTGTTGTGTATTCTGTGAACATGTGCTATTTTTAGATTAGATAATTTCTGTCTCGAACCCCTGTTCATTTCTTTGTTTTTGTTTATTTGATAGTGGTTTCAGTAAATGGATATATCTGAAAAATTGCAAAGCCACTATTAAAACAAGTTATTATTATATATAGCATGGAATTGCACATTCCTCCTTTGAATCCGACAGAGCTTCACCATATCCTTAACAATTTGGGAAAAACATGCTATTATTTTTCTTTATAAAATTTCTCCTGTTAGGCTGTGATGGTTGTCATCAGCAGTAACTCCTCTGAAGGCTTTGTCAAAAGAGTTGAAAAAATTGGAAAGGTGTGTGAATGAAGCTGTTTGCTGAATATAAAGAAAAGAGCATTGAAATACAATTCACACTCTTACTTCTCCTTCTATGCTTTCAGATGTTTGACATTTGAAAATTTTGCTTCTAGAAGAGATGCCCTATATAATTCTTACTTTAAGGAGCAAGTTGCTTTTATAATTTTTTATTATTCTACCATTCCAGTATTTCCATTTAAATTAAATTCAATACCATTTAAAAAAAATCAAAAGTGCAGCCAGTATTCAATTCCTGGGCTAAATAATTTTAGAAAGCTTTGTGTTATTGAACCTACAGGGTTTTTCTGTAGTTTTAACTCTTTCTTTCTGTGATTTTTCCCATTAGTCACGTAAGTGACTGCAATATAACAGACATTGAGGATAAAGAAGGACTGAATAGAACAATCCTTGGCCTCATGAAGTTGAGAATCTAGCAAGGGAGTCAAACAATTCAATCATTCAGTGACAATTTATTGAGTGCCTGGCCTAAAATGAGCACAACAAAACCCCAGGCCAGAGGAATCATTTTAATGGGAGAGATAGATAATAGGTAAGCCAACTTTAAAAAAAAAAATCGTACTGCTTTTTCTTTAATAGAGATGCATATTTGAACTAAATAAGCACATTTTTAAAAGAGCAGTGATTGAGAAGAGGTTTTTTAACTGAGTGGTCCGAAAGGGCCTCCCTGAAAAAGTCTGTTTTGAACAGATTTCTGAATAATATCAGCTAGGAAGCTGCGTAAAAATCTCAGGGATGGGTGATTTTTCCAGTCGAAAAACTGTAAAGGCTCCAAAGTCACAATAGAGCTATAAGTTTCTCTAATAAAGTAACTTCTGACAAAGAATGAGAAGAAATAACTAACCCAGGTTTGAAAGAAAAGGGACAGACTTTCTATGGAATTCATATTTAATTAAAGCTCTAAAGGACAAAAATACAATAGAGCAAAATTCTGGTCACGCTGATATACCTAACGAAAGTTCATAAGCAAGGTGTGGGTAGCAAAGAGTGTGTGGGAATGTTGGTAAGAACAGTGGGGAAGAGTCATCCCTGAACATGTTCTTAAATGAAGCAATTCTTGGGTTGTATTAAAGGTTAAATTGGAGTTTGCCTAAGTGATTAGAGAAGGATGCCTCAGCTTATGGAAGTTCAAAGCCATAAAGATGTGATAAACTACTGCAGATATTTTCATGTATATTTGTTGTTGCTTCTAGTAATGGTGATCTAAAAACTCCTACTTAAGACAACTAAAAATCCAGACAAAATAGCTTTTAAAGTTAAAAATATCAGAATGATTATAAAAATAAGTGAGGGATTACTGGGCCAAAATACGAAATACAATGAGAGCCTAGAGATATATGCCCTGAAGCCATTTTAGCTATGAGAGCATTTGAAACTGCTAAAACACACTGAGCTGTGTTGTTCATAGACTCTTGATACTAGAGAAACAAATCCAGCAGCAATCAAATTTGAGGACTTTGGTACAACCCAAATTTAACTTGAGATCCCCAAAGCACAAGGAGAAGCAGAAATAAGACTATAGCCTACCTTGCCTTCTGTGTAAACTGAGAAAGCCAATCACTGAATTTGGAGTATGATTGTCTTGTAGAGTCTCAGATATAAGAGAAAATCCTACCAAGGAGGACCATACCATTATTATAGCTCTTAATTATCCCTACTCAATAAGAGTTTCAAATATAATGTCTTGAACATAGCAAAATGTAACAAAGCACACAAAGAAAAACCATTAACAAGATTGGATAGACAAAATGGGATTAAGTATGATGTTAAAATGATCAATAAAGATTGTAAAATGGCTTGATTACTCTGCTCAAAGAAATTAGAGGGGAAGCAAATTGAACAAAAAGCTGACACTAAAAATGATATTGAGAAAGGTTTTATAAATGAACCAAATGGATACTCTAGAACTTTAAAGATATGACAGCTAATTTAAGATACCACAGGGGTGCCTGGGTGGCTCACTTAATTAAACCTCCAATTCTTTTTCCTTTTTTTTTAACACCTTAATTTTATTTTATCTCTTTCAATTTGGCTCAGGTCATGATGTCATGGTTGTGAAATAGAGCCCAGAGTTGGGCTCTGTGCTGAGCCTGGAGCCTGCTTAAGATTCTTTTCCCTTCTTTTTCTATCCCTCCCTGCACTCTCACTTGCTCACTCTCTCTTGCTTGCAAATAAATAGATAGATAGATAGATAATAGACAAAGCAAAATAAAAGCAGATTATGAAAATAAATATAAAGATTTTGAAATGAAAACAAGTTCAAAATAAAATAGAGAAGACCTACACAGCTAAAAGTTCATTCAGAAAATCTACTATTAAAGAAGTCAGTATGACACAGTGTTAAGATATCAAAAGATTTGAGCATGTACTTTACAGAAAGGGTAATCCAAATGGCCACTCATATATAAAAACTGTTTATCTTTATTATGAATCTGGAATTAAATTAAAATAAATTAAAAATAAATTAAAACCTAAAATGACATACTATTACACACTTACCATATTGGGCAACAGTAAAATTGCCTTGCAAGAATGTGAAAGAATGAAAGTGCCCATAATAAAAACATTTGAGGTAAGTTGGACAATATTTAGAAAACTTAAAAATAAAAATAAAAATTTGGTCCATTCCTAGAAATACAACATGGAACTAAATGAATATTTTCACCAGGATATGCAAACAGATGATTATAGCTATTTCATTCATAACGGCAGATCAGTAGTGGTCTATTTGCACAATGTTACATTAAATAAGAGAGAATATTAACAAACTGGGAGGAGGGGCTAGGTTGTTATCAGAAACAGATCTTCTATGGTGCTGATTATGTTCTATTTCTCAAAATCTTTAAGTTAAAAAAGTTTTCAAATTTATATCTAGATAGATAGATGATAGATAGACAGATATCCCAGAAGCTGCAATGCTAGGCTAAGACCAGGCTTTAAAGGGCTTTTCTATACTCTACTAAATACTTGAAACCATTCATTATATCATAGCTCAGTGTTCAAATCTCCATTTGTTTCCTCAGGTTCCTAATATTTACCTTAAGGTGACCTGATTCAGACTTTTGATCACCTTTGTCTAAATATTTCTATTTTAACAAAGTCCTTTTTAACACTGAGAGACTAAAACTTAGAAAAATACTCTGATTGTTATCTCACTAGGGTGGAAAATATATAGTTACCCATTAACTAATGATATCCATGTCTACATTAGATCCGTGGCATTTTTAATTCTTGGGAGCTTTTGGTTAAATGAAATTTTTAAGCTTCCTTTAAAGGAAGCTTTAAGCCATCACCACATGAATAAAATTAAAGAACCAAATGAAAACAGGCCAAGTATTTACAGAGTAATAGAATGTGCAGTGGAAAGAGTACAATTCTGAAATCATAAAGCCTAAATTAGTGTGATGCATTTTTGCTACCCATGTAATCATAAACCAGTTATCTAAATGTGTTAGCCTCAGTTTTTTCACCCATGAAATGGTGATGATAATACTTATTATGCAGCGTTGTTGTGTGGATGTGATGAAGCATGGAGCATGAGAGTCTCATATTCCATGCTAAAATGATAGCTATTTTTATACTTATAATAATTCTAGTAATAGTAATTAAATTGTTCAAAATGGTAATATTCATTTATATTGAGGCATTGTATTGACTATTATTAGACACATTTACCAACATAAATTTCATTTTACTTTACCCCCTCTGAGGATATATATTCCCTAATTCAATATGAATCTCCTTATGAATAATAATTATCATAATAAATATGCTGATTTTTCTTCTATTTGTTTTTAAGGAGGTATCCTTTACTGTTGAACATAAAGAAACTTAAGCAAGTCTGTCTTATTCAAACTTTGCATGCTGCTTTCTTATGAAACTAGATTATAGAGTTGTATGAAATAAATTCATGCAGTTAAGACATTGATGTTTGGAACACTGGGTGGTCAGTTTAGTATTTCAAAAGAAGATTTTAAATTTAAACCTTAAAACTGAGCTCTTTCAGCCTTTTTTATAGACCATCCTTCATGCTTCATAAGTACTCCTCCATTGTAAACTAAGTAATAGTTTTTGTCACAGTGTATATAACAAAAATGGATTTTATATTCTATTATTTCAGAGTTAGTTGCAGTTTCTACTGCCTTACTTCCTTTTTTGAAAAATAGATTAATTCTACAAAAAGTTTTTTCCAGCTTTATTGAAAAAAATGGACATATTTGTAAATTTAAGAAATGATTTCTTATAACATTGCAAACCTTTAACATTGTGTAAATTTTGTACAATTTGATAAATTGGTATACATCTTTATTGCAATATAATCTACACAAAAATGTTAATACATCTACTATCTCGTATAGTTGCCACTGATTTTTATGCATGTATCGTAAGGAATTTTAAGATCTACTCTCTTAGCAACTTTTATGTATATA
Source organism: Mustela nivalis (assembly GCF_964662115.1). NCBI lineage: Eukaryota > Metazoa > Chordata > Mammalia > Carnivora > Mustelidae > Mustela > Mustela nivalis. The sequence goes on along the minus strand of NW_028136260.1, from coordinate 277,524 downwards.
GTATAGTAGAGATAAACTTCAGAGGTCTTGTGGGTTTTGTTCCAGACCGCCTCAATAAAGTGATTATCTCAATAAACTAAGTCAAATTATTATTTTTTATGGTTTCCCAGTGCATATAAAAAATAGACACTATACTGTACTGTTCAAAAGCATTATGTTTTTAAAGAAAAACAATGTATATACCTTAAGTAAACTAGTTCTGAGTTTTCAGTGGGTCATAATTACTGATCACAGTTCACCATAACAAATACAATAATAATGTAAAAAACTTGAAATATTGCAAGAATTACCAACATGTGACAGAGAGACACAAAATGAACAAATGTTGTTAGAGAAATGGTGGCAGCAGACTTTTTTAATACAAGATTGCTATAAACTTTCAACTTGTAAGAATGTGATATATGCAAAGTTTAATAAAGGGAAGCACAATAAAAAAAGTATGTATATTTTATTAACTATGATCATCATGCTGTACATTAGATCCCCAGAACTTTTTCATATTATAGTTGCAAGTTTGCACCCTTGGACCACCTTACTCCACCCCAGGTTCACCCCTTGTCAACTCAACTCTAAGTTTCCATTAGTTTTCCTTTTCCTCAGATTCTGTATGTAAGGGATATCATAATACATAAAATTAAAAAATATATAAAATCTTTGAAATATTTCACTTAGTATAATACCTTCAAGATCCATCCATGCTGTTGTAAATGGCAGTATTTCTTAATTTTTCATGGTTAAGTAGTATTCCGTAGTATATATTTACCATACTTATTTTATTCTTTCATCCATTAATGGATACTGAAGTTATTTCCATCTCTTGCTTAGAGTTAATAATTTTATAATAAACATAAGAGTGCAGATATGTCTTTGAACAGTGACTTCGTTTCCTTTAGATAGATACCTAGAAGTGGGATTACTGAATCATATGGTAATTTTACTTTTAATAATATGAATAATCTCCATACTGTTTTCCATACAAATTTATATCCCTATTACAGTGCATAAGTTCCCCGTTTTCCCCAATATTTACCAAAATTGGTTAGTTTCAATTTTTTGGTAGTATATATTCTAATATCTTGCTGTGTTTTTCAGAGGTAAACAACAACAACAACAACATAAGGACTTTGCCCTGAGATTTTTACGTTGAGCACTTTTTAAAGCTCCTGTTGGTCATTTATATAACTTTTTTGAAAAAAAAAGTCTATTGAGATCCTTTTGCTATTTTTTTAATCATATATTTTTTTCTATTTGTATCTGTTGGTTATTAACCTCTTTTCAGATATAAGATTCGTAAGTATTTTCTTACATTCTGTGGATTGTGTTTTCATTCTCTCTCCCTTTTTTTGGCAATGCAGAAACGTTAGTTTGATGTAATACCATTTATTTATTTTTTCTTTTTTTGCTTGTGTTTTTAGTCTGGTATCCAAAAAACTATTGGCAATACCAATGTCAAGGAGAATTTTTCCTATGTTTTCCTTTAGGAAATTTAGTTTCATGCATCACCTTTAAGTCTTTAATCTATTTCAAGTTCAGACTTATGAGTGATATAAGGTTCCCTTTTCATACTGTTTATGTGACTATTCAGTTTTAAATATCATTTATTGAACAGGTTATCTTTCCCCATTACATATGTTGGCCCCTGTCAAATATTAGGTGACTGTATGAAAGGATTTATTTCTGGACTCTCAATTCTGTCTACTTGTTTATTGGTCTGTTTTTATGCCAGTATACTTTATTGTTTTGAGCATGAGGGCTTTGTAGTATAGTTTCAAATCAAGAAGTGTAATCTCCCTTCTTCATTCTTTCTCAGAACTGCTTTGATTATTTGTTGTCTTTCATGGTCTCATATAAACTTTAGGATTCTTTACTTACTTCTGTAAAACAATAATATTGGATTTTTTTTAAGATTTTTAATTTATTTATTTGACAGAGAGAGATGACAAGCAGGCAGAGAGGCAGGCAGAGAGAGAAGAGGAAGCAGGCTTCCTGCTGAGCAGAGAGCCTGATGCGGGGCTCGATCCCAGGACCCTGGGATCATGACCAGAGCCGAAGGCAGCGGCTTAACCCACTGAGCCACCCAGGCGCCCCTAACATTGGATTTTTGATAGGAATTGGATTTACAGATGGTTTACGGTAGTATGGACATTTTAACAATGTTAATTCTTACCATTCATAAATATGAGCTATCTTTCCATTTCTGTCACCTTCAATTTCTTTATCAATGTCATAGTTTATGGAGTACAGATGTTTCATCTTCTTAGTTAAATCTATTCCTAAGTATTTTATTATTTTTGATGCTATTGTGAATTAGATTGTTTTCTTTATTTTTTCAGATAGTTCATCATTAGAATGTTAAAATGCTCCTGTCTTGTGCTTACTTTGGCAGCACATATACTAAAATTGGAATGATGCAGAGAAGATTAGCGTGATCACTGAACAAGGATGACATGACAAACTGGGAAGCAGTCCATAAAAAAAAGAAACAAAACAAAATTCTTTTCTTTTATATATTGATCTTGTATTTGGTAATTTTACTAAATTTGTTTATTCAAATTTTTTGTGAATTTTTTAGGATTTTTTAACATGTAAGTTCATGTTATCCAAAAAAAGAAAATTTTACTTCTTCCTTTTTTTTTTTTTGGAGACTCTTGTTTCTTTGTGTTCCTTGTTTCTCTGGCTAGGACATCCACTACTGTGTCAAATGAGAGTAGTGAAAATGGACACACTTGTCTTTCTTCTGATCTTTAAGGGGAAAACTTTCAAAAGTTTTGATTGAATATGAGATTAGCTCTGGGCTTGCAATCTGTGTTTTTTCTGTAATGGGTTTTTTAAATTATTTTTTAAAATTTTTTATATAATGTGTTTTAATCCCTAGGGGTACAGGTCTGTGAATCACCAGGTTACACATTTCACAGCACTCACCATCACTCACCATAGCACCTGCCCTCTCCAATGTCCATACCCCCACCATCCTCTCCCAACACACCTCCCCCCAGCAACCCTCAGTCTGTTTTGTGAGATTCAGTCTTTTATGGTTTGTCTCCCTCCTAATACCATCTTTTTTTTATTTTTCTTTTCGTACGCCCGAAACTGCCTATGTTGCATCTCCACTTCATCATATCAGGGAGATCATATGATAGTTGTCTTTCTCAGATTGATTTATTTCTCCAAGCATAATACCCTCTAGTTCCATCCACGTCATCACAAATAGCAGGATTTCATTTCTTTTGATGGCTGCATAGTATTCCATTGAACATATATACCACATCTTATTTATTGATTCATCTGTTGAAGGACATTTAGTTTCTTTCCATAGTTTAACTATTGTGGACATTGCTGCTATAAACATTTGGGTGCATGTGCCCCTTCAGAATGTCACGTTTGTATCTGTAGGGTATATACCCAGTACTACAAGCACTGGGTCATAGGGTAGTTCTATTTTCAGCTTTTTGAGGCACGTCCACGCTGTTTTCCAGAGTGGTTGCACCAGCTTGCATTCCCACATACAGTGTAGGAGGGTTGCCCTTTCTCCACATCCTCGCCAGCATCTGTCACTGACGGACTTGTTCATTTTAGCCATTCTGAACGGTGTGAGGTGGTATCTCATTCTGGTTTTGATTTGTATTTCCCTGATGCCGAGTGATGTGGAGCATTTTTTCATGTGTCTGTTGGCCATTTGGATGTATTCTTTGCAGAAATGTCTGTTCATGTCCTCTCCCATTTCTTCATTGGATTATTTGTTTTTAGGGTGTTGAGTTTGATAAGCTCTTTATAGATTTTGGATACTGGCCCTTTATCTGGTATGTCATTTGCAAATATCTTCTCCCAGATAACTTCTGACAGTGATCTTTTGGCTTTGTTAACTGTTTCCTTTGCAGTGCAAAAGCTTTTGGATCTGATGAAATCCCAATAGTTCATTCTTGCCCTTGCTTCCCTTGCCTTTCACGATGTTCTTAGGAAGAAGTTGCTGCTGCTGAGGTCAAAGAAGTTGCTACCTGTTCTCTCCTCAAGGACTATGATGGATTCCTTTCTCACATTATGCTTCTTCATCCATTTCCAGTCGATTATAATGTATGGTGTTAGGATGGTCCAATTTCATTTTCTGCATGTGGCTGTTCAATTTTCCAGACCCCAAGGCCAATGGCTCCTTCTCTTCCCCAGGGACAGTGTGCTGTGCCTTCCCCACACTTGCTCCTGGGGAGCGCAGTGACAGACGTGTGCAACCATGCATCTCTCCCATGCAGAGGGGATGCCCAGGCAAAGAGGATTTCGCTCCATGCGGGTTTATTACACCGTGCTGTGGAGACTAGCTCCGGCAAGCAGCAGGCAGCATCCCACAGACCCGACTCTGATTTCCCAAAGAATGCTGTGCTTTCCCAGAGGGGATGCCCGGGCAAAGAGGCTTTCGCTCTATGCGGGTTTCTCCAAAAGTGCTGCGAATACTAGGCTAAGGCAAGCAACAAAAGCAGCCCACAGAACCGACTCTGATTTCCCAGCGACGGCCATGCTTTCGCAGAGGTTTTCAGCTTGGCGCGAAACGCACTTCGCTGCTGCTTCCTCAGCAAGGCTGTGGTCGTTTGCTCTGTCCCGGCAGGAAAGAAGAGCCGTGGGAGAGCTGGTGCCTCTTGGTCCTTGCTTTCCCGGGCTCCATGTTCGCGCCCGGGGTTTCACTTTGCTAAGCCGAACTAGGCAGACACAGTCACAACCCTGCAGCAGCGTGCGTGGCCTAGCATGGCACTCTATGCCTAATTCCATCTCCTGGCCTAGGTAAGGCTTTGCCTTTTGCTCCGGCGCTCGGGCAGACTCGGGGTCTAGGCCAGTGCCTTCACCATAGGAGAGAGGAGGCGACAGGATCCCTGCACAGGCCCCGAGCACTGGGATGGGGAACGGTGGGGACTGTCTCCACTCTTTCCCCGGCACACCCCCGGCCACCCACAATGCTGCCATATCTTGGTGGAAGACGGCATCTGACTGCACGTTTCTCCATGGGGTTGTTTCTGCGAGTTCCGGGTATGGCAACTGGTGGCAAGCCCAAGTCTACCCTTGGAACAGGTGGCCAAGGAGATGCTTTCCCCTTGGGACCAGAGGCACAGGACAGGCCTGCCTTCTGCCCAGACTCCTTCCTCAGAGTGGAGCACGCACCCATGCCCTTGTCGTCCCCTCATGTCTCCTTAGCAGCCAGGCTTCAATCTCTCCGCACAGGGAGCAGAGGACACTTGTCTTCTCATGGCCTGCTGTTCGTGCCTTGGCAGGCTATTCTGACTCCCGAGCTTTCCAGACCCAAGGCCAAGGGATCCTTCTCTTCCCTGGGGCGGCGTGCTGTGCCTTCCCCAAAATTGCTCCTGGGGAGCGGGGTGACAGACGTGTGCAACCATGCTTCTCTCTCAGGCAGAGGGGATGCTAGGGCAAAGAGGATTTCGCTCCATGCGGGTATCTTCCACCATGTTGCCGAGACTCGCTCAGGCAAGCAGCAGCAGCATCCCCAAACCCAACTCTGATTTCCCAACGAATGCTGTGCTTTCCTAAGGGAGAGGCCCAGGCAAAGAGGCTTTCGCTGTATGCGGGTTTCTCCCACCGCAAGACTGGGCTCAGGGAAGCAGCAGCAGCCCGCACAATATTTCTCAGCGAATGCTGTGCTTTCGCAGAGGCTTTGGTTTGGAGCGAACAGCACTTCGCCGCTGCTTCCTCAGCAAAGCTTCAGTCGAGTCAGGGAAGAAGAGCTGCGGGAGAGCTGTTGCCTCTTGGGCCTTGCTTTCCCTGGCTCCATGTTCGCGCCCGGATTTCACTTTGCTAAGCCGAACTAGGCAGACACAGTACAACCCTGCAGCAGCGTGCGTGGCCTAGCATGGCACTCTATTCCTAATTCCATCTCCTGCTCTGGTAAGGCTTTGCCTTTTGCTCCGGTGCTCGGGCAGACTCGGGGTCAAGGCCAGTGCCTTCACCACAGGAGAGAGGAGGCAACAGGATCCCTGCACACGGCCCGGGCACTGGGATGGGGAACTGTGGGGGACTGTCTCCACTCCTTCCTCGCCGCACCCCCTGTCACCCACAATGCTGCCACATCTTGGTGGAAGATGGCATCTAACTGACCGTTTCTCCATGGGGTTGTTTCTGCAAGTTCCAGGTATGGCACCTGGTGGCAAGCCCAAGTCTGCCCTTGGGACAGGTGGCCAAGGAGATGCTGTCCCCTTGGTAACAGAGGCACAGGACAGGCCTGCCTTCTGCCCAGACTCCTTAGAGTGGAGCACGCGCCCCTGCCCTAGTCGTCCCCTCATGTCTCCTTAGCAGCCAGGCTTCCATCTCTCCGCACAGGGAGCGGGTGACACATGTCTGGCCACCGGCCTGCATTTTGAGCCGCGGCAGGCTATCCTGTTCCCGAGCGTTTCCCGACCCCAAGGCCAAGGGATCCTTCTCTTCCCCGGGGGCGGCGTGCTGTGCCTTCCCCTCACTTGCTCCTGGGGAGCGTGGTGACAGACGTGAGCAACCATGCTTCTCTCTCAGGCAGAAAGGATGCTAGGGCAAAGAGGATTTCGCTCCATGCTGGTATCTTCCAACATGCTGCGGAGACTCGCTTAGGCAAGCAGCAGCAGCATCCCCCAACCCAACTCTGATTTCCCAACGAATGCTGTGCTTTCCAAGGGGAGATGCCAAGGCAAAGGGGCTTTCGCTGTATGCGGGTTTCTCCCACCGCGAGACTGGGCTCAGGCACGCAGCAGCAGCCCCCAAAACATTTCTCGGGGAATGCTGTCCTTTGTCAGAGGCTTTGGTTTGGAGCAAACAGCCCTTCGCCACTGCTTCCTCAGCAAGGCTTCTGTCGCGTCTGGGAAGAAGAGCTGCGGGAGAGCTGGTGCCTCTTGGGCCTTGCTTTCCCTGGCTCCATGTTCGCGTCCTGGGTTCACCCTGCCAGGCCGAACTACGCAGACACAGTCACAACCGTGCAGTAGCGCGATTAGCCTAGGATGGCACTCCATGCACACTACCATCTCCCGGTGTAGGCATCGCTTGGCCTTTTACTCTGGCGCTCAGGCCGACTCGCGGGCTAGGCCTGTGCTTTCCCCACAGGAAAGGAGAGGTGACAGGATCCCTACACACCGCCCGTGCACTGAATAGGGAGCTTTGGGTACTGTCACCACTCCTTCCCCTTAAAACCCGGGCCTCCTCCAAGCTTCTACATCCCGGAGGAAGACGGCATCTGATGGCCAGGTCTTTCTGGGAGTTGTTTCTCGAGTTTAGGGTAGGCGCCTGGTGGCAAGCCCATGGCTCCACCACGGTCAGGTGGCCAAGGAGCTGCTGTCTCCTTGGGCCCAAAGGCTCAGGACAGGCATGCTTTCTGCCCAGACTCCTTCCTCAGAGTGGAGCCTTTCCCCTGCCCTAATCTTCCCCTCGTATCTCCTTAGCAGCCCGGCTTCCTTCGCTCTGCAGTGACAGATGTGTCCCTTTCCTTAAGGCTCTTTCCACAGGCACCACCGCGCTTCTCTCTCAGGCAGAGCGGAAGCCCAGGCAAAGAGGATTTCGCTCCATGCGGGTTTATTCCACCGTGCAGTGGAGACTAGCTACGGCAAGCAGCAGGCAGCATCCCACAGAACCGACTCTGATTTCCCAGCGACTGCTATGCTTTCGCAGAGGTTTTCAGCTTGGCGCAAACCGCACTTCGCTGCTGCTTCCTCAGCAAGGCTTTGGTCGTTTGCTCTGTCGCGGCAGGAAAGAAGAGCCGCGGGAGAGCTGGCGCCTCTTGGGCCTTGTTTCCCCGGGCTCCAAGTTCGCGCCCGGGGTTCACCTTGCTAAGCCGATCTAAGCAGACACAGTCACAACCCTGCAGCAGCGTGCGTGGCCTAGCATGACACTCTATGCCTATTACCATCTCCTGGCGTAGGTAAGGCTTTGCCTTTTGCTCCGGCGCTCGGGCAGACTCGGGGTCAAGGCCAGTGCCTTCACCACAGGAGAGAAGAGGCGACAGGATCCCTGCACAGGGCCCGAGCACTGGGATGGGGAACGGTGGGGACTGTCTCCACTCTTTTCCCGGCCAACCCCGGCCACCCACAATGCTGCCATATCTTGGTGGAAGATGGCATCTGACTGCACGTTTCTCTATGGGGTTGTTTCTGCGAGTTCCGGGTATGGCACCTGGTTGGCAAGCCCAAGTCTGCCCTTGGGACAGGTGGCCAAAGAGATGCTTTCCCCTTGGGACAAGAGGCACAGGACAGGCCTGCCTTCTGCCCAGACTCCTTCCTCAGAGTGGAGCACGCACCCATGCCCTTGTCTTCCCCTCATGTCTCCTTAGAAGCCAGGCTTCAATCTCTCCCCACAGGGAGGAGAGGACACTTGTCTTCTCATGGCCTGCTGTTCATGCCTCGGCAGGCTATTCTGCTTCCCGAGCGTTTCCCGACCCCAAGGCCAAGGGATCCTTCTCTTCCCCGGGGGCGGCGTGCTGTGCCTTACCCACACTTGCTCCTGGGGAGCGTGGTGACAGACGTGAGCAACCATGCTTCTCTCTCAGGCAGAAAGGATGCTAGGGCAAAGAGGATTTCGCTCCATGCGGGTATCTTCCAACATGCTGCGGAGACTCGCTTAGGCAAGCAGCAGCAGCATCCCCAAACCCAACTCTGATTTCCCAACGAATGCTAGCTTTCCAAGGGGAGATGCTCAGGCAAAGGGGATTTCCCTGTATGCGGGTTTCTCCCACCGCGAGACTGGGCTCAGGCACGCAGCAGCAGCCCCCAAAACATTTCTCGGGGAATGCTGTCCTTTCGCAGAGGCTTTGGTTTGGAGCAAACAGCCCTTCGCCACTGCTTCCTCAGCAAGGCTTCTGTCGCGTCAGGGAAGAAGAGCTGCGGGAGAGCTGGTGCCTCTTGGGCCTTGCTTTCCTTGGCTCCATGTTCGCGTCCTGGGTTCACCCTGACAGGCCGAACTAAGCAGACACAGTCACAACCGTGCAGTAGCGCGCTTAGCCTAGGATGGAACTCCATGCACACTACCATCTTCCGGTGTAGGCATCGCTTGGCCTTTTACTCTGGCGCTCAGGCCGACTCGCGGGCTAGGCCTGTGCTTTCCCCACAGGAAAGGAGAGGTGACAGGATCCCTGCACACCGCCCGTGCACTGAATAGGGAGCTTTGGGGGACTGTCACCACTCCTTCCCCTTAAAACCCGGGCCTCCTCCAAGCTTCTACATCCCGGAGGAAGATGGCATCTGATGGCCAGGTCTTTCTGGGAGTTGTTTCTCGAGTTTAGGGTAGGCGCCTGGTGGCAAGCCCATGGCTCCAAAACGGTCAGGTGGCCAAGGAGCTGCTGTCTCCTTGGGCCCAAAGGCTTAGGACAGGCATGATTTCTGCCCAGACTCCTTCCTCAGAGTGGAGCCCTTTCCCCTGCCCTAATCTTCCCCTCGTGTCTCCTTAGCAGCCCGGCTTCCTTCGCTCTGCAGTGACAGATGCGTCTCTTTCCTTAAGGCTCTTTCCACAGGCACCACCGCGCTTCTCTCTCAGGCAGAGCGGAAGCCCAGGCAAAGAGGATTTCACTCCATGCGGGTTTATTCCACCGTGCAGTGGAGACTAGCTCCGGCAAGCAGCAGGCAGCATCCCACAGAACCGACTCTGATTTCCCAGCGACTGCTATGCTTTCGCAGAGGTTTTCAGCTTGGCGCAAACCGCACTTCGCTGCTGCTTCCTCAGCAAGGCTTTGGTCGTTTGCTCTGTCGCGGCAGGAAAGAAGAGCCGCGGGAGAGCTGGTGCCTCTTGGGCCTTGTTTTCCCGGGCTCCAAGTTCGCGCCCGGGGTTCACCTTGCTAAGCCGATCTAAGCAGACACAGTCACAACCCTGCAGCAGCGTGCGTGGCCTAGCATGACACTCTATGGCTATTACCATCTCCTGGCGTAGGTAAGGCTTTGCCTTTTGCTCCGGCGCTCGGGCAGACTTGGGGTCAAGGCCAGTGCCTTCACCACAGGAGAGAGGAGGCAACAGGATCCCTGAACAGGGCCCGAGCACTGGGATGGGGAACGGTGGGGACTGTCTCCACTCTTTCCCCGGCACACCCCGGCCACCCACAATGCTGCCACATCTTGGTGGAAGAGGGCATCTGACTGCACGTTTCTCCATGGGGTTGTTTCTGCGAGTTCCGGGTATGGCACCTGGTGGCAAGCCCAAGTCTGCCCTTGGGACAGGTGGCCAAGGAGATGCTTTCCCCTTGGGACCAGAGGCACAGGACAGGCCTGCCTTCTGCCCAGACTCCTTCCTCAGAGTGGAGCATGCACCCTTGCCCTTGTCGTCCCCTCATGTCTCCTTAGCAGCCAGGCTTCCATCTCTCCGCACAGGGAGTAGAGGACACTTGTCTTCTCATGGCCTGCTGTTCGTGCCTCGGCTGGCTATTCTGACTCCCGAGCGTTTCTAGACCCAAGGCCAAGGGATCCTTCTCTTCCCTGGGGCGGCGTGCTGTGCCTTCCCCAAAATTGCTCCTGGGGAGCGGGGTGACAGACGTGTGCAACCATGCTTCTCTCTCAGGCAGAGGGGATGCTAGGGCAAAGAGGATTTCGCTCCATGCGGGTATCTTCCACCATGTTGCCGAGACTCGCTCAGGCAAGCAGCAGCAGCATCCCCAAACCCAACTCTGATTTCCCAACGAATGCTAGCTTTCCAAGGGGAGATGCTCAGGCAAAGGGGATTTCCCTGTATGCGGGTTTCTCCCACCGCGAGACTGGGCTCAGGCACGCAGCAGCAGCCCCCAAAACATTTCTCGGGGAATGCTGTCCTTTCGCAGAGGCTTTGGTTTGGAGCAAACAGCCCTTCGCCACTGCTTCCTCAGCAAGGCTTCTGTCGCGTCAGGGAAGAAGAGCTGCGGGAGAGCTGGTGCCTCTTGGGCCTTGCTTTCCTTGGCTCCATGTTCGCGTCCTGGGTTCACCCTGACAGGCCGAACTAAGCAGACACAGTCACAACCGTGCAGTAGCGCGCTTAGCCTAGGATGGCACTCCATGCACACTACCATCTTCCGGTGTAGGCATCGCTTGGCCTTTTACTCTGGCGCTCAGGCCGACTCGCGGGCTAGGCCTGTGCTTTCCCCACAGGAAAGGAGAGGTGACAGGATCCCTGCACACCGCCCGTGCACTGAATAGGGAGCTTTGGGGGACTGTCACCACTCCTTCCCCTTAAAACCCGGGCCTCCTCCAAGCTTCTACATCCCGGAGGAAGATGGCATCTGATGGCCAGGTCTTTCTGGGAGTTGTTTCTCGAGTTTAGGGTAGGCGCCTGGTGGCAAGCCCATGGCTCCAAAACGGTCAGGTGGCCAAGGAGCTGCTGTCTCCTTGGGCCCAAAGGCTTAGGACAGGCATGATTTCTGCCCAGACTCCTTCCTCAGAGTGGAGCCCTTTCCCCTGCCCTAATCTCCCCCTCGTGTCTCCTTAGCAGCCCGGCTTCCTTCGCTCTGCAGTGACAGATGCGTCCCTTTCCTTAAGGCTCTTTCCACAGGCACCACCGCGCTTCTCTCTCAGGCAGAGCGGAAGCCCAGGCAAAGAGGATTTCACTCCATGCGGGTTTATTCCACCGTGCAGTGGAGACTAGCTCCGGCAAGCAGCAGGCAGCATCCCACAGAACCGACTCTGATTTCCCAGCGACTGCTATGCTTTCGCAGAGGTTTTCAGCTTGGCGCAAACCGCACTTCGCTGCTGCTTCCTCAGCAAGGCTTTGGTCGTTTGCTCTGTCGCGGCAGGAAAGAAGAGCCGCGGGAGAGCTGGTGCCTCTTGGGCCTTGTTTTCCCGGGCTCCAAGTTCGCGCCCGGGGTTCACCTTGCTAAGCCGATCTAAGCAGACACAGTCACAACCCTGCAGCAGCGTGCGTGGCCTAGCATGACACTCTATGGCTATTACCATCTCCTGGCGTAGGTAAGGCTTTGCCTTTTGCTCCGGCGCTCGGGCAGACTTGGGGTCAAGGCCAGTGCCTTCACCACAGGAGAGAGGAGGCAACAGGATCCCTGAACAGGGCCCGAGCACTGGGATGGGGAACGGTGGGGACTGTCTCCACTCTTTCCCCGGCACACCCCGGCCACCCACAATGCTGCCACATCTTGGTGGAAGAGGGCATCTGACTGCACGTTTCTCCATGGGGTTGTTTCTGCGAGTTCCAGGTATGGCACCTGGTGGCAAGCCCAAGTCTGCCCTTGGGACAGGTGGCCAAGGAGATGCTTTCCCCTTGGGACCAGAGGCACAGGACAGGCCTGCCTTCTGCCCAGACTCCTTCCTCAGAGTGGAGCATGCACCCTTGCCCTTGTCGTCCCCTCATGTCTCCTTAGCAGCCAGGCTTCCATCTCTCCGCACAGGGAGTAGAGGACACTTGTCTTCTCATGGCCTGCTGTTCGTGCCTCGGCTGGCTATTCTGACTCCCGAGCGTTTCTAGACCCAAGGCCAAGGGATCCTTCTCTTCCCTGGGGCGGCGTGCTGTGCCTTCCCCAAAATTGCTCCTGGGGAGCGGGGTGACAGACGTGTGCAACCATGCTTCTCTCTCAGGCAGAGGGGATGCTAGGGCAAAGAGGATTTCGCTCCATGCGGGTATCTTCCACCATGTTGCCGAGACTCGCTCAGGCAAGCAGCAGCAGCATCCCCAAACCCAACTCTGATTTCCCAACGAATGCTGTGCTTTCCTAAGGGAGAGGCCCAGGCAAAGAGGCTTTCGCTGTATGCGGGTTTCTCCCACCGCAAGACTGGGCTCAGGGAAACAGCAGCAGCCCGCACAACATTTCTCAGCGAATGCTGTGCTTTCGCAGAGGCTTTGGTTTGGAGCGAACAGCACTTCGCCGCTGCTTCCTCAGCAAAGCTTCAGTCGAGTCAGGGAAGAAGAGCTGCGGGAGAGCTGTTGCCTCTTGGGCCTTGCTTTCCCTGGCTCCATGTTCACGCCCGGATTTCACTTTGCTAAGCCGAACTAGGCAGACACAGTCACAACCCTGCAGCAGCGTGCGTGGCCTAGCATGGCACTCTATTCCTAATTCCATCTCCTGCTCTGGTAAGGCTTTGCCTTTTGATCCGGTGCTCGGGCAGACTCGGGGTCAAGGCCAGTGCCTTCACCACAGGAGAGAGGAGGCAACAGGATCCCTGCACACGGCCCGGGCACTGGGATGGGGAACTGTGGGGGACTGTCTCCACTCCTTCCTCGCCGCACCCCCTGTCACCCACAATGCTGCCACATCTTGGTGGAAGATGGCATCTGACTGACCGTTTCTCCATGGGGTTGTTTCTGCAAGTTCCAGGTATGGCACCTGGTGGCAAGCCCAAGTCTGCCCTTGGGACAGGTGGCCAAGGAGATGCTGTCCCCTTGGTAACAGAGGCACAGGACAGGCCTGCCTTCTGCCCAGACTCCTTAGAGTGGAGCACGCGCCCCTGCCCTAGTCGTCCCCTCATGTCTCCTTAGCAGCCAGGCTTCCAACTCTCCGCACAGGGAGCGGGTGACACATGTCTGGCCACCGGCCTGCATTTCGTGCCGCGGCAGGCTATCCTGTTCCCGAGCGTTTCCCTACCCCAAGGCCAAGGGATCCTTCTCTTCCTCGGGGGCGGCGTGCTGTGCCTTCCCCACACTTGCTCCTGGGGAGCGTGGTGACAGACGTGAGCAACCATGCTTCCTCTCAAGCAGAAAGGATGCTAGGGCAAGAGGATTTCGCTCCATGCGGGTATCTTCCAACATGCTGCGGAGACTCGCTTAGGCAAGCAGCAGCAGCATCCCCAAACCCAACTCTGATTTCCCAACGAATGTTGTGCTTTCCAAGGGGAGATGCCCAGGCAAAGGGCTTTCGCTCTATGCGGGTTTCTCCCACCGCGAGAGTGGGCTCAGGCACGCAGCAGCAGCCCCCAAAACATTTCTCGGGGAATGCTGTCCTTTCGCAGAGGCTTTGGTTTGGAGCAAACAGCCCTTCGCCACTGCTTCCTCAGCAAGGCTTCTGAGGCGTCTGGGAAGAAGAGCTGCGGGAGAGCTGGTGCCTCTTGGGCCTTGCTTTCCCTGGCTCCATGTTCGCGTCCTGGGTTCACCCTGCCAGGCCGAACTACGCAGACACAGTCGCAACCGTGCAGTAGCGCGCTTAGCCTAGGATGGCACTCCATGCACACTACCATTTCCCGGTGTAGGCATCGCTTGGCCTTTTACTCTGGCGCTCAGGCCGACTCGCAGACTAGGCCTGTGCTTTCCCCACAGGAAAGGAGAGGTGACAGGATCCCTGCACACCGCCCGTGCACTGAATAGGGAGCTTTGGGGGACTGTCACCACTCCTTCCCCTTAAAACCCGGGCATCCTCCAAGCTTCTACATCCCGGAGGAAGACGGCATCTGATGGCCAGGTCTTTCTGGGAGTTGTTTCTCGAGTTTAGGGTAGGCGCCTGGTGGCAAGCCCATGGCTCCACCACGGTCAGGTGGCCAAGGAGCTGCTGTCTCCTTGGGCCCAAAGGCTCAGGACAGGCAAACTTTCTGCCCAGACTCCTTCCTCAGAGTGGAGCCCTTTCCCCTGCCCTAATCTCCCCCTCGTGTCTCCTTAGCAGCCCGGCTTCCTTCGCTCTGCAGTGACAGATGTGTCCCTTTCCTTAAGGCTCTTTCCACAGGCACCACCGCGCTTCTCTCTCAGGCAGAGCGGAAGCCCAGGCAAAGAGGATTTCGCCCCATGCGGGTTTATTCCACCGTGCAGGGGAGACTAGCTCCGGCAAGCAGCAGGCAGCATCCCACAGACCCGACTCTGATTTCCCAGAGAATGCTGTGCTTTCCCAGAGGGGATGCCCCGGCCAAGAAGCTTTCGCTCTATGCGGGTTTTTCCCATTGTGCTGCGAATACTAGGCTAAGGCAAGCAACAAAAGCAGCCCACAGAACCGACTCTGATTTCCCAGTGACTGCTATGCTTTCGCAGAGGTTTTCAGCTTGGCGCAAACCGCACTTCGCTTCTGCTTCCTCAGCAAGGCTTTGGTCGTTCGCTCTGTCGCGGCTGGAAAGAAGAGCCGCGGGAGAGCTGGTGCCGCTTGGGCCTTGTTTTCCCAGGCTCCAAGTTCGCGCCCGGGGTTCACCTTGCTAAGCCGATCTAAGCAGACACAGTCACAACCCTGCAGCAGCGTGCGTGGCCTAGCATGACACTCTATGGCTATTACCATCTCCTGGCGTAGGTAAGGCTTTGCCTTTTGCTCCGGCGCTCGGGCAGACTCGGGGTCAAGGCCAGTGCCTTCACCACAGGAGAGAGGAGGCAACAGGATCCCTGCACAAGGCCCGAGCACTGGGATGGGGAACAGCGGGGTCTGTCTCCACTCTTTCCCCGGCACACCCCCGGCCACCCACAATGCTGCCACATCTTGGTGGAAGACGGCATCTGACTACACGTTTCTCCATGGGGTTGTTTCTGCGAGTTCCGGGTATGGCACCTGGTGGCAAGCCCAAGTCTGCCCTTGGGACAGGTGGCCAAGGAGATGCTGTCCCCTTGGTAACAGAGGCACAGGACAGGCCTGCCTTCTGCCCAGACTCCTTAGAGTAGAGCACGCGCCCCTGCCCTAGTCGTCTCCTCATGTCTCCTTAGCAGCCAGGCTTCCATCTCTCCGCACAGCGAGCGGGTGACACATGTCTGGCCACCGGCCTGCATTTCGAGCCGCGGCAGGATACCCTGTTCCCGAGCGTTTCCCGACCCCAAGGCCAAGGGATCCTTCTCTTCCTCGGGGGCGGCGTGCTGTGCCTTCCCCACACTTGCTCCTGGGGAGCGTGGTGACAGACGTGAGCAACCATGCTTCTCTCTCAGGCAGAAAGGATGCTAGGGTAAAGAGGATTTCGCTCCATGCGGGTGTCTTCCAACATGCTGCGGAGACTCGCTTAGGCAAGCAGCAGCAGCATCCCCAAATCCAACTTTGATTTCCCAAAGAATGCTGTGCTTTCCAAGGGGAGATGCCAAGGCAAAGGGGCTTTCGCTGTATGCGGGTTTCTCCCACCGCGAGAATGGGCTCAGGCACGCAGCAGCAGCCCCCAAAACATTTCTCGGGGAATGCTGTCCTTTTGCAGAGGCTTTGGTTTGGAGCAAATAGCCCTTCGCCACTGCTTCCTCAGCAAGGCTTCTGTCGCGTCAGGGAAGAAGAGCTGCGGGAGAGCTGGTGCCTCTTGGGCCTTGCTTTCCCTGGCTCCATGTTCGCGTCCTGGGTTCACCCTGCCAGGCCGAACTACGCAGACACAGTCACAACCGTGCAGTAGCGCGCTTAGCCTAGGATGGCACTCCATGCACACTACCATCTCCCGGTGTAGGCATCGCTTGGCCTTTTACTCTGGCGCTCAGGCCGACACGCGGACTAGGCCTGTGCTTTCCCCACAGGAAAGGAGAGGTGACAGGATCCCTGCACACCGCCCGTGCACTGAATAGGGAGCTTTGGGGGACTGTCACCACTCCTTCCCCTTAAAACCCGGGCATCCTCCAAGCTTCTACATCCCGGAGGAAGACGGCATCTGATGGCCAGGTCTTTCTGGGAGTTGTTTCTTGAGTTTAGGGTAGGCGCCTGGTGGCAAGCCCATGGCTCCACCACGGTCAGGTGGCCAAGGAGCTGCTGTCTCCTTGGGCCCAAAGTCTCAGGACAGGCATGCTTTCTGCCCAGACTTCTTCCTCAGAGTGGAGCCCTTTCCCCTGCCCTAATCTCCCCCTCGTGTCTCCTTAGCAGCCCGGCTTCCTTCGCTCTGCAGTGACAGATGTATCCCTTTCCTTAAGGCTCTTTCCACAGGCACCACCGCGCTTCTCTCTCAGGCAGAGCGGAAGCCCAGGCAAAGAGGATTTCGCTCCATGCGGGTTTATTCCACCGTGCAGTGGAGACTAGCTCCGGCAAGCAGCAGGCAGCATCCCACAGAACCGACTCTGATTTCCCAGCGACTGCTATGCTTTCGCAGAGGTTTTCAGCTTGGTGCAAACCGCACTTCGCTGCTGCTTCCTCAGCAAGGCTTTGGTCGTTTGCTCTGTCGCGGCAGGAAAGAAGAGCCGCGGGAGAGCTGGTGCCTCTTGGGCCTTGTTTTCCCGGGCTCCAAGTTCGCGCACGGGGTTCACCTTGCTAAGCCGATCTAAGCAGACACAGTTACAACCCTGCAGCAGCGTGCGTGGCCTAGCATGACACTCTATGGCTATTACCATCTCCTGGCGTAGGTAAGGCTTTGCCTTTTGCTCCGGCGCTCGGGCAGACTTGGGGTCAAGGCCAGTGCCTTCACCACAGGAGAGAGGAGGCAACAGGATCCCTGAACAGGGCCCGAGCACTGGGATGGGGAACGGTGGGGACTGTCTCCACTCTTTCCCCGGCACACCCCGGCCACCCACAATGCTGCCACATCTTGGTGGAAGAGGGCATCTGACTGCACGTTTCTCCATGGGGTTGTTTCTGCGAGTTCCGGGTATGGCACCTGGTGGCAAGCCCAAGTCTGCCCTTGGGACAGGTGGCCAAGGAGATGCTTTCCCCTTGGGACCAGAGGCACAGGACAGGCCTGCCTTCTGCCCAGACTCCTTCCTCAGAGTGGAGCATGCACCCTTGCCCTTGTCGTCCCCTCATGTCTCCTTAGCAGCCAGGCTTCCATCTCTCCGCACAGGGAGTAGAGGACACTTGTCTTCTCATGGCCTGCTGTTCGTGCCTCGGCTGGCTATTCTGACTCCCGAGCGTTTCTAGACCCAAGGCCAAGGGATCCTTCTCTTCCCTGGGGCGGCGTGCTGTGCCTTCCCCAAAATTGCTCCTGGGGAGCGGGGTGACAGACGTGTGCAACCATGCTTCTCTCTCAGGCAGAGGGGATGCTAGGGCAAAGAGGATTTCGCTCCATGCGGGTATCTTCCACCATGTTGCCGAGACTCGCTCAGGCAAGCAGCAGCAGCATCCCCAAACCCAACTCTGATTTCCCAACGAATGCTGTGCTTTCCTAAGGGAGAGGCCCAGGCAAAGAGGCTTTCGCTGTATGCGGGTTTCTCCCACCGCAAGACTGGGCTCAGGGAAACAGCAGCAGCCCGCACAACATTTCTCAGCGAATGCTGTGCTTTCGCAGAGGCTTTGGTTTGGAGCGAACAGCACTTCGCCGCTGCTTCCTCAGCAAAGCTTCAGTCGAGTCAGGGAAGAAGAGCTGCGGGAGAGCTGTTGCCTCTTGGGCCTTGCTTTCCCTGGCTCCATGTTCACGCCCGGATTTCACTTTGCTAAGCCGAACTAGGCAGACACAGTCACAACCCTGCAGCAGCGTGCGTGGCCTAGCATGGCACTCTATTCCTAATTCCATCTCCTGCTCTGGTAAGGCTTTGCCTTTTGATCCGGTGCTCGGGCAGACTCGGGGTCAAGGCCAGTGCCTTCACCACAGGAGAGAGGAGGCAACAGGATCCCTGCACACGGCCCGGGCACTGGGATGGGGAACTGTGGGGGACTGTCTCCACTCCTTCCTCGCCGCACCCCCTGTCACCCACAATGCTGCCACATCTTGGTGGAAGATGGCATCTGACTGACCGTTTCTCCATGGGGTTGTTTCTGCAAGTTCCAGGTATGGCACCTGGTGGCAAGCCCAAGTCTGCCCTTGGGACAGGTGGCCAAGGAGATGCTGTCCCCTTGGTAACAGAGGCACAGGACAGGCCTGCCTTCTGCCCAGACTCCTTAGAGTGGAGCACGCGCCCCTGCCCTAGTCGTCCCCTCATGTCTCCTTAGCAGCCAGGCTTCCAACTCTCCGCACAGGGAGCGGGTGACACATGTCTGGCCACCGGCCTGCATTTCGTGCCGCGGCAGGCTATCCTGTTCCCGAGCGTTTCCCTACCCCAAGGCCAAGGGATCCTTCTCTTCCTCGGGGGCGGCGTGCTGTGCCTTCCCCACACTTGCTCCTGGGGAGCGTGGTGACAGACGTGAGCAACCATGCTTCCTCTCAAGCAGAAAGGATGCTAGGGCAAGAGGATTTCGCTCCATGCGGGTATCTTCCAACATGCTGCGGAGACTCGCTTAGGCAAGCAGCAGCAGCATCCCCAAACCCAACTCTGATTTCCCAACGAATGTTGTGCTTTCCAAGGGGAGATGCCCAGGCAAAGGGCTTTCGCTCTATGCGGGTTTCTCCCACCGCGAGAGTGGGCTCAGGCACGCAGCAGCAGCCCCCAAAACATTTCTCGGGGAATGCTGTCCTTTCGCAGAGGCTTTGGTTTGGAGCAAACAGCCCTTCGCCACTGCTTCCTCAGCAAGGCTTCTGAGGCGTCTGGGAAGAAGAGCTGCGGGAGAGCTGGTGCCTCTTGGGCCTTGCTTTCCCTGGCTCCATGTTCGCGTCCTGGGTTCACCCTGCCAGGCCGAACTACGCAGACACAGTCGCAACTGTGCAGTAGCGCGCTTAGCCTAGGATGGCACTCCATGCACACTACCATTTCCCGGTGTAGGCATCGCTTGGCCTTTTACTCTGGCGCTCAGGCCGACTCGCGGACTAGGCCTGTGCTTTCCCCACAGGAAAGGAGAGGTGACAGGATCCCTGCACACCGCCCATGCACTGAATAGGGAGCTTTGGGGGACTGTCACCACTCCTTCCCCTTAAAACCCGGGCCTCCTCCAAGCTTCTACATCCCGGAGGAAGACGGCATCTGATGGCCAGGTCTTTCTGGGAGTTGTTTCTCGAGTTTAGGGTAGGCGCCTGGTGGCAAGCCCATGGCTCCACCACGGTCAGGTGGCCAAGGAGCTGCTGTCTCCTTGGGCCCAAAGGCTCAGGACAGGCAAGCTTTCTGCCCAGACTCCTTCCTCAGAGTGGAGCCCTTTCCCCTGCCCTAATCTCCCCCTCGTGTCTCCTTAGCAGCCCGGCTTCCTTCGCTCTGCAGTGACAGATGTGTCCCTTTCCTTAAGGCTCTTTCCACAGGCACCACCGCGCTTCTCTCTCAGGCAGAGCGGAAGCCCAGGCAAAGAGGATTTCGCCCCATGCGGGTTTATTCCACCGTGCAGGGGAGACTAGCTCCGGCAAGCAGCAGGCAGCATCCCACAGACCCGACTCTGATTTCCCAGAGAATGCTGTGCTTTCCCAGAGGGGATGCCCCGGCCAAGAAGCTTTCGCTCTATGCGGGTTTTTCCCATTGTGCTGCGAATACTAGGCTAAGGCAAGCAACAAAAGCAGCCCACAGAACCGACTCTGATTTCCCAGTGACTGCTATGCTTTCGCAGAGGTTTTCAGCTTGGCGCAAACCGCACTTCGCTTCTGCTTCCTCAGCAAGGCTTTGGTCGTTCGCTCTGTCGCGGCTGGAAAGAAGAGCCGCGGGAGAGCTGGTGCCGCTTGGGCCTTGTTTTCCCAGGCTCCAAGTTCGCGCCCGGGGTTCACCTTGCTAAGCCGATCTAAGCAGACACAGTCACAACCCTGCAGCAGCGTGCGTGGCCTAGCATGACACTCTATGGCTATTACCATCTCCTGGCGTAGGTAAGGCTTTGCCTTTTGCTCCGGCGCTCGGGCAGACTCGGGGTCAAGGCCAGTGCCTTCACCACAGGAGAGAGGAGGCAACAGGATCCCTGCACAAGGCCCGAGCACTGGGATGGGGAACAGCGGGGTCTGTCTCCACTCTTTCCCCGGCACACCCCCGGCCACCCACAATGCTGCCACATCTTGGTGGAAGACGGCATCTGACTACACGTTTCTCCATGGGGTTGTTTCTGCGAGTTCCGGGTATGGCACCTGGTGGCAAGCCCAAGTCTGCCCTTGGGACAGGTGGCCAAGGAGATGCTGTCCCCTTGGTAACAGAGGCACAGGACAGGCCTGCCTTCTGCCCAGACTCCTTAGAGTCGAGCACGCGCCCCTGCCCTAGTCGTCTCCTCATGTCTCCTTAGCAGCCAGGCTTCCATCTCTCCGCACAGCGAGCGGGTGACACATGTCTGGCCACCGGCCTGCATTTCGAGCCGCGGCAGGATACCCTGTTCCCGAGCGTTTCCCGACCCCAAGGCCAAGGGATCCTTCTCTTCCTCGGGGGCGGCGTGCTGTGCCTTCCCCACACTTGCTCCTGGGGAGCGTGGTGACAGACGTGAGCAACCATGCTTCTCTCTCAGGCAGAAAGGATGCTAGGGCAAAGAGGATTTCGCTCCATGCGGGTGTCTTCCAACATGCTGCGGAGACTCGCTTAGGCAAGCAGCAGCAGCATCCCCAAATCCAACTTTGATTTCCCAAAGAATGCTGTGCTTTCCAAGGGGAGATGCCAAGGCAAAGGGGCTTTCGCTGTATGCGGGTTTCTCCCACCGCGAGAATGGGCTCAGGCACGCAGCAGCAGCCCCCAAAACATTTCTCGGGGAATGCTGTCCTTTTGCAGAGGCTTTGGTTTGGAGCAAACAGCCCTTCGCCACTGCTTCCTCAGCAAGGCTTCTGTCGCGTCAGGGAAGAAGAGCTGCGGGAGAGCTGGTGCCTCTTGGGCCTTGCTTTCCCTGGCTCCATGTTCGCGTCCTGGGTTCACCCTGCCAGGCCGAACTACGCAGACACAGTCACAACCGTGCAGTAGCGCGCTTAGCCTAGGATGGCACTCCATGCACACTACCATCTCCCGGTGTAGGCATCGCTTGGCCTTTTACTCTGGCGCTCAGGCCGACTCGCGGACTAGGCCTGTGCTTTCCCCACAGGAAAGGAGAGGTGACAGGATCCCTGCACACCGCCCGTGCACTGAATAGGGAGCTTTGGGGGACTGTCACCACTCCTTCCCCTTAAAACCCGGGCATCCTCCAAGCTTCTACATCCCGGAGGAAGACGGCATCTGATGGCCAGGTCTTTCTGGGAGTTGTTTCTTGAGTTTAGGGTAGGCGCCTGGTGGCAAGCCCATGGCTCCACCACGGTCAGGTGGCCAAGGAGCTGCTGTCTCCTTGGGCCCAAAGTCTCAGGACAGGCATGCTTTCTGCCCAGACTTCTTCCTCAGAGTGGAGCCCTTTCCCCTGACCTAATCTCCCCCTCGTGTCTCCTTAGCAGCCCGGCTTCCTTCGCTCTGCAGTGACAGATGTGTCCCTTTCCTTAAGGCTCTTTCCACAGGCACCACCGCGCTTCTCTCTCAGGCAGAGCGGAAGCCCAGGCAAAGAGGATTTCGCTCCATGCGGGTTTATTCCACCGTGCAGTGGAGACTAGCTCCGGCAAGCAGCAGGCAGCATCCCACAGAACCGACTCTGATTTCCCAGCGACTGCTATGCTTTCGCAGAGGTTTTCAGCTTGGCGCAAACCGCACTTCGCCTCTGCTTCCTCAGCAAGGCTTTGGTCGTTTGCTCTGTCGCGGCTGGAAAGAAGAGCCGCGGGAGAGCTGGTGCCTCTTGGGCCTTGTTTTCCCGGGCTCCATTTCGCGCCCGGGGTTCACCTTGCTAAGCCGAACTAAGCAGACACAGTCACAACCCTGCAGCAGCGTGCGTGGCCTAGCATGACACTCTATGCCTATTACCATCTCCTGGCGTAGGTAAGGCTTTGCCTTTTGCTCCGGCGCTCGGGCAGACTCGGGGTCAAGGCCAGTGCCTTCACCACAGGAGAGAAGAGGCGACAGGATCCCTGCACAGGGCCCGAGCACTGGGATGGGGAACGGTGGGGACTGTCTCCACTCTTTCCCCGGCACACCCCCGGCCACCCACAATGCTGCCATATCTTGGTGGAAGACGGCATCTGACTGCACGTTTCTCCATGGGGTTGTTTCTGCGAGTTCCGGGTATGGCACCTGGTTGGCAAGCCCAAGTCTGCCCTTGGGACAAGTGGCCAAAGAGATGCTTTCCCCTTGGGACAAGAGGCACAGGACAGGCCTGCCTTCTGCCCAGACTCCTTCCTCAGAGTGGAGCACGCACCCATGCCCTTGTCTTCCCCTCATGTCTCCTTAGCAGCCAGGCTTCAATCTCTCCGCACAGGGAGGAGAGGACACTTGTCTTCTCATGGCCTGCTGTTCGTGCCTCGGCAGGCTATTCTGCTTCCCGAGCGTTTCCAGAGCCCAAGGCCAAGGGATCCTTCTCTTCCCTGGGGCGGCGTGCTGTGCCTTACCCACACTTGCTCCTGGGGAGCGTGGTGACAGACGGGAGCAACCATGTTTCTCTCTCAGGCAGAAAGGATGCTAGGGTAAAGAGGATTTCGCTCCATGCGGGTGTCTTCCAACATGCTGCGGAGACTCGCTTAGGCAAGCAGCAACAGCATCCCCAAACCCAACTCTGATTTCCCAAAGAATGCTGTGCTTTCCAAGGGGAGATGCCCAGGCATAGGGGCTTTCGCTGTATGCGGGTTTCTCCCACCGCGAGAATGGGCTCAGGCACGCAGCAGCAGCCCCCAAAACATTACTCGGGTAATGCTGTCCTTTCGCAGCGGCTTTGGTTTGGAGCAAACAGCCCTTCGCCACTGCTTCCTCAGCAAGGCTTCTGTCGCGTCAGGGAAGAAGAGCTGCGGGAGAGCTGATGCCTCTCGGGCCTTGCTTTCCCTGGCTCCATGTTCGCGTCCTGGGTTCACCCTGCCAGGCCGAACTACGCAGACACAGTCACAACCGTGCAGTAGCGCGCTTAGCCTAGGATGGCACTCCATGCACACTACCATCTCCCGGTGTAGGCATCGCTTGGCCTTTTACTCTGGCGCTCAGGCCGACTCGCGGACTAGGCCTGTGCTTTCCCCACAGGAAAGGAGAGGTGACAGGATCCCTGCACATCGCCCGTGCACTGAATAGGGAGCTTTGGGGGACTGTCACCACTCCTTCCCCTTAAAACCCGGGCCTCCTCCAAGCTTCTACATCCCGGAGGAAGACGGCATCTGATGGCCAGGTCTTTCTGGGAGTTGTTTCTCGAGTTTAGGGTAGGCGCCTGGTGGCAAGCCCATGGCTCCACCACGGTCAGGTGGCCAAGGAGCTGCTGTCTCCTTGGGCCCAAAGGCTCAGGACAGGCAAACTTTCTGCCCAGACTCCATCCTCAGAGTGGAGCCCTTTCCCCTGCCCTAATCTCCCCCTCGTGTCTCCTTAGCAGCCCGGCTTCCTTCGCTCTGCAGTGACAGATGTGTCCCTTTCCTTAAGGCTCTTTCCACAGGCACCACCGCGCTTCTCTCTCAGGCAGAGCGGAAGCCCAGGCAAAGAGGATTTCGCCCCATGCGGGTTTATTCCACCGTGCAGGGGAGACTAGCTCCGGCAAGCAGCAGGCAGCATCCCACAGAACCGACTCTGATTTCCCAGAGAATGCTGTGCTTTCCCAGAGGGGATGCCCCGGCCAAGAAGCTTTCGCTCTATGCGGGTTTTTCCCATTGTGCTGCGAATACTAGGCTAAGGCAAGCAACAAAAGCAGCCCACAGAACCGACTCTGATTTCCCAGTGACTGCTATGCTTTCGCAGAGGTTTTCAGCTTGGCGCAAACCGCACTTCGCTTCTGCTTCCTCAGCAAGGCTTTGGTCGTTCGCTCTGTCGCGGCTGGAAAGAAGAGCCGCGGGAGAGCTGGTGCCGCTTGGGCCTTGTTTTCCCGGGCTCCAAGTTCGCGCCCGGGGTTCACCTTGCTAAGCCGATCTAAGCAGACACAGTCACAACCCTGCAGCAGCGTGCGTGGCCTAGCATGACACTCTATGGCTATTACCATCTCCTGGCGTAGGTAAGGCTTTGCCTTTGCTCCGGTGCTCGGGCAGACTCGGGGTCAAGGCCAGTGCCTTCACCACAGGAGAGAGGAGGCAACAGGATCCCTGCACAAGGCCCGAGCACTGGGATGGGGAACAGCGGGGTCTGTCTCCACTCTTTCCCCGGCACACCCCCGGCCACCCACAATGCTGCCACATCTTGGTGGAAGACGGCATCTGACTACACGTTTCTCCATGGGGTTGTTTCTGCGAGTTCCGGGTATGGCACCTGGTGGCAAGCCCAAGTCTGCCCTTGGGACAGGTGGCCAAGGAGATGCTGTCCCCTTGGTAACAGAGGAACAGGACAGGCCTGCCTTCTGCCCAGACTCCTTAGAGTCGAGCACGCGCCCCTGCCCTAGTCGTCTCCTCATGTCTCCTTAGCAGCCAGGCTTCCATCTCTCCGCACATGACACATGACACATGTCTGGCCACCGGCCTGCATTTCGAGCCGCGGCAGGCTACCCTGTTCCCGAGCGTTTCCCGACCCCAAGGCCAAGGGATCCTTCTCTTCCTCGGGGGCGGCGTGCTGTGCCTTCCCCACACTTGCTCCTGGGGAGCGTGGTGACAGACGTGAGCAACCATGCTTCTCTCTCAGGCAGAAAGGATGCTAGGGCAAAGAGGATTTCGCCACATGCGGGTGTCTTCCAACATGCTGCGGAGACTCGCTTAGGCAAGCAGCAGCAGCATCCCCAAATCCATCTTTGATTTCCCAAAGAATGCTGTGCTTTCCAAGGGGAGATGCCAAGGCAAAGGGGCTTTCGCTGTATGCGGGTTTCTCCCACAGCGAGAATGGGCTCAGGCACGCAGCAGCAGCCCCCAAAACATTTCTCGGGGAATGCTGTCCTTTTGCAGAGGCTTTGGTTTGGAGCAAACAGCCCTTCGCCACTGCTTCCTCAGCAAGGCTTCTGTCGCGTCAGGGAAGAAGAGCTGCGGGAGAGCTGGTGCCTCTTGGGCCTTGCTTTCCCTGGCTCCATGTTCGCGTCCTGGGTTCACCCTGCCAGGCCGAACTACGCAGACACAGTCACAACCGTGCAGTAGCGCGCTTAGCCTAGGATGGCACTCCATGCACACTACCATCTCCCGGTGTAGGCATCGCTTGGCCTTTTACTCTGGCGCTCAGGCCGACTCGCGGACTAGGCCTGTGCTTTCCCCACAGGAAAGGAGAGGTGACAGGATCCCTGCACACCGCCCGTGCACTGAATAGGGAGCTTTGGGGGACTGTCACCACTCCTTCCCCTTAAAACCCGGGCCTCCTCCAAGCTTCTACATCCCGGAGGAAGACGGCATCTGATGGCCAGGTCTTTCTGGGAGTTGTTTCTTGAGTTTAGGGTAGGCGCCT
Source organism: Mustela nivalis (assembly GCF_964662115.1). Classification (NCBI taxonomy): domain Eukaryota; kingdom Metazoa; phylum Chordata; class Mammalia; order Carnivora; family Mustelidae; genus Mustela; species Mustela nivalis. The sequence goes on along the minus strand of NW_028136260.1, from coordinate 251,694 downwards.
GGTGGCAAGCCCATGGCTCCACCACGGTCAGGTGGCCAAGGAGCTGCTGTCTCCTTGGGCCCAAAGTCTCAGGACAGGCATGCTTTCTGCCCAGACTTCTTCCTCAGAGTGGAGCCCTTTCCCCTGCCCTAATCTCCCCCTCGTGTCTCCTTAGCAGCCCGGCTTCCTTCGCTCTGCAGTGACAGATGTGTCCCTTTCCTTAAGGCTCTTTCCACAGGCACCACCGCGCTTCTCTCTCAGGCAGAGCGGAAGCCCAGGCAAAGAGGATTTCGCTCCATGCGGGTTTATTCCACCGTGCAGTGGAGACTAGCTCCGGCAAGCAGCAGGCAGCATCCCACAGAACCGACTCTGATTTCCCAGAGAATGCGGTGCTTTCCCAGAGAGGATGCCCCGGCAAAGGAGCTTTCACTCTATGCGGGTTTCTCCCATCGTGCTGCGAATACTAGGCTAAGGCAAGCAAAAAAACTAGCCCACAGAACCGACTCTGATTTCCCAGCGACTGCTATGCTTTCGCAGAGGTTTTCAGCTTGGCGCAAACCGCACTTCGCTTCTGCTTCCTCAGCAAGGCTTTGGTCGTTTGCTCTGTGGCGGCTGGAAAGAAGAGCCGCGGGAGAGCTGGTGCCTCTTGGGCCTTGTTTTCCCGGGCTCCAAGTTCGCGCCCGGGGTTCACCTTGCTAAGCCGATCTAAGCAGACACAGTCACAACCCTGCAGCAGCGTGCGTGGCCTAGCATGACACTCTATGCCTATTACCATCTCCTGGCGTAGGTAAGGCTTTGCCTTTTGCTCCGGCGCTCGGGCAGACTCGGGGTCAAGGCCAGTGCCTTCACCACAGGAGAGAGGAGGTAACAGGATCCCTGCACAAGGCCCGAGCACTGGGATGGGGAACAGTGGGGTCTGTCTCCACTCTTTCCCCGGCACACCCCCGGCCACCCACAATCTGCCATATCTTGGTGGAAGACGGCATCTGACTGCACGTTTCTCCATGGGGTTGTTTCTGCGAGTTCCGGGTATGGCACCTGGTGGCAAGCCCAAGTCTGCCCTTGGGACAAATGGCCAAAGAGATGCTTTCCCCTTGGGACAAGAGGCACAGGACAGGCCTGCCTTCTGCCCAGACTCCTTCCTCAGAGTGGAGCACGCACTCATGCCCAAGTCTTCCCCTCATATCTCCTTAGCAGCCAGGCTTCAATCTCTCCGCACAGTGAGCAGAGGACACTTGTCTTCTCATGGCCTGCTGTTCGTGCCTCGGCAGGCTATTCGGCTTCCCGAGCGTTTCTAGACCCGAAGGCCAAGGGATCCTTCTCTTCCCCGTGGGCGGCGTGCTGTGCCTTCCCCAAAATTGCTCCTGGGGAGCGCGTTGAGAGACGTGTCCAACCATGCTTCTCTCTCAGGCAGAAAGGATGCTAGGGCAAATTGGATTTCGCTCCATGCGGGTATCTTCCAACATGCTGCGGAGACTCGCTTAGGCAAGCAGCAGCAGCCTCCCCAAACCCAACTCTGATTTCCTGTCGCCTCTTCTCTCCTGTGGTGAATGCACTGGCTTAGACCCCGAGTCTGCTGAGCGCCGGAGCAAAAGGCAAAGCCTTACCTACGCCAGGAGATGGTAATAGGCATAGAGTGTCATGCTAGGCCACTCACGCTGCTGCAGGGTTGTGACTGTGTCTGCTTAGATCGGCTTAGCAAGGTGAACCCCGGGCGCGATCTTGGAGCCCGGGAAAACAAGGCCCAAGAGGCACCAGCTCTCCCGCGGCTCTTCTTTCCTGCCGCGACAGAGCAAACGACCAAAGCCTTGCTGAGGAAGCAGCAGCGAAGTGCGGTTTGCGCCAAGCTGAAAACCTCTGTGAAAGCATAGCAGTCGCTGGGAAATCAGAGTCGGTTCTGTGGGCTAGTTTTGTTGCTTGCCTTAGCCTAGTATTCGCAGCCTGATGGGAGAAACCCGCATAGAGCGAAAGCTTCTTTGCCGGGGTATCCCCTCTGGGAAAGCACAGCATTCTCTGGGAAATCAGAGTCGGGTCTGTGGGATGCTGCCTGCTGCTTGCCGGAGCTAGTCTCCACTGCACGGTGGAATAAACCCGCATGGAGCGAAATCCTCTTGCCTGGGCATCCGCTCTGCCTGAGAGAGAAGCGCGGTGGTGCCTGTGAAAGAGCCTTAAGGAAAGGGACACATCTGTCACTGCAGAGCGAAGGAAGCCGGGGTGCTAAGGAGACACGAGGGGAAGATTAGGGCAGGGGAAAGGGCTCCACTCTGAGGAAGGAGTCTGGGCAGAAAGCATGCCTGTCCTGAGACTTTGGGCCCAAGGAGACAGCAGCTCCTTGGCCACCTGACCGTTTTGGAGCCATGGGCTTGCCACCAGGCGCCTACCCTAAACTCGAGAAACAACTCCCAGAAAGACCTGGCCATCAGATGCCGTCTTCCTCCGGGATGTAGAAGCTTGGAGGAGGCCCGGGTTTTAAGGGGAAGGAGTGGTGACAGTCCCCCAAAGCTCCCTATTCAGTGCACGGGCGGTGTGCAGGGATCCTGTCACCTCTCCTTTCCTGTGGGGAAAGCACAGGCCTAGTCCGCGAGTCGGCCTGAGCGCCAGAGTAAAAGGCCAAGCGATGCCTACACCGGGAGATGGTAGTGTGCATGGAGTGCCATCCTAGGCTAAGCGCGCTACTGCACGGTTGTGACTGTGTCTGCGTAGTTCGGCCTGGCAGGGTGAACCCAGGACGCGAACATGGAGCCAGGGAAAGCAAGGCCCAAGAGGCAACAGCTCTCCCGCAGCTCTTCTTCCCTGACGCGACAGAAGCCTTGCTGAGGAAGCAGTGGCGAAGGGCTGTTTGCTCCAAACCAAAGCCTCTGCGAAAGGACAGCATTCCCCGAGAAATGTTTTGGGGGCTGCTGCTGCGTGCCTGAGCCCCGTCTCGCGGTGGGAGAAACCGGCATACAGCGAAAGCCCCTTTGCCTTGGCATCTCCCCTTGGAAAGCACAGCATTCGTTGGGAAATCAGAGTTGGGTTTGGGGATGCTGCTGCTGCTTGCCTAAGCGAGTCTCCGCAGCATGTTGGAAGATACCCGCATGGAGCGAAATCCTCTTTGCCCTAGCATCCTTTCTGCCTGAGACAGAAGCATGGTTGCTCACGTCTGTCACCGCGCTCCCCAGGAGCAATTTTGGGGAAGGCAAAGCACGCCGCCCCCGGGGAAGAGAATATCCCTTGGCCTTGGGGTCTGGAAAAGCTCGGGAAGCAGAATAGCCTGCCGAGGCACGAACAGCAGGCCATGAGAAGACAAGTGTCCTCTCCTCCCTGTGCGGAGAGATTGAAGCCTGGCTGCTAAGGAGACATGAGGGGAAGACAAGGGCATGGGTGCGTGCTCCACTCTGAGGAAGGAGTCTGGGCAGAAGGCAGGCCTGTCCTGTGCCTCTTGTCCCAAGGGGAAAGCATCTCTTTAGCCACCTGTCCCAAGGGCAGACTTGGGCTTGCCACCAGGTGCCATACTCGGAACTCGCAGAAACAACCCCATGGAGAAACGTGCAGTCAGATGCCGTCTTCCACCAAGATATGGCAGATTGTGGGTGGCCGGGGTGTGCCGGGGAAAGAGTGGAGACAGTCCCCACCGTTCCCCATCCCAGTGCTCGGGGCCTGTGCAGGGATCCTGTCGCCTCCTCTCTCCTGTGGTCAAGGCACTGGCCTTGACCCCGAGTCTGCCCGAGCGCCGGTGCAAAAGGCAAAGCCTTACATACGCCAGGAGATCGTAATAGGCATAGAGTGTCATGCTAGGCCACGCACTGTGTCTGCTTAGTTTGGCTTAGCAAGGTGAACCCCGGGCGCGAACTTGGAGCCCGGGAAAACAAGGACCAAGAGGCACCAGCTCTCCCGCGGCTCTTCTTTCCTGCCGCGACAGAGCGAAAGACCAAAGCCTTGCTGAGGAAGCAGCAGCGAAGTGCAGTTTGTGCCAAGCAGAAAACCTCTGCAAAAGCATAGCAGTCGCTGGGAAATCAGAGTCGGTTCTGTGGGCTAGTTTTGTTGCCCGCATAGAAGGAAAGCTTCTTTGCCGGGGCATCCTCTCTGCGAAAGCACAGCATTCTCTGGGAAATCAGAGTCGGGTCTTGGGATGCTGCCTGCTGCTTGCCGAAGCTAGTCTCCACTGCACGGTGGAATAAACCCGCATGGAGCGAAATCCTCTTTGCCTGGGCATCCGCTCTGCCTGAGAGAGAAGCGCGGTGGTGCCTGTGGAAAGAGCCTTAAGGAAAGGGACACATCTGTCACTGCAGAGCGAAGTAAGCCGGGCTGCTAAGGAGACACGAGGGGGAGATTAGGGCAGGGGAAAGGGCTGGGGAAGGAGTCTGGGCAGAAAGCATGCCTGTCCTGAGACTTTGGGCCCAAGGAGACAGCAGCTCCTTGTCCACCTGACCGTGGTGGAGCCATGGGCTTGCCACCAGGCGCCTACCCTAAACTCGAGAAACAACTCCCAGAAAGACCTGGCCATCAGATGCCGTCTTCCTCCGGGATGTAGAAGCTTGGAGGAGGCCCGGGTTTTAAGGGGAAGGAGTGGTGACAGTCCCCCAAAGCTCCCTATTCAGTGCACGGGCGGTGTGCAGGGATCCTGTCACCTCTCCTTTCCTGTGGGGAAAGCACAGGCCTAGTCCGCGAGTCGGCCTGAGCGCCAGAGTAAAAGGCCAAGCGATGCCTACACCGGGAGATGGTAGTGTGCATGGAGTGCCATCCTAGGCTAAGCGCGCTACTGCACGGTTGTGACTGTGTCTGCTTAGTTCGGCCTGGCAGGGTGAACCCAGGACGCGAACATGGAGCCAGGGAAAGCAAGGCCCAAGAGGCACCAGCTCTCCCGCAGCTCTTCTTCCCTGACGCGACAGAAGCCTTGCTGAGGAAGCAGTGGCGAAGGGCTGTTTGCTCCAAACCAAAGCCTCTGCGAAAGGACAGCATTCCCCGAGAAATGTTTTGGGGGCTGCTGCTGCGTGCCTGAGCCCAGTCTCGCGGTGGGAGAAACCCGCATACAGCGAAAGCCCCTTTGCCTTGGCATCGCCCCTTGGAAAGCACAGCATTCGTTGGGAAATCAGAGTTGGGTTTGAAGATGCTGCTGCTGCTTGCCTAAGCGAGTCTCCGCAGCATGTTGGAAGATACCCGCATGGAGCGAAATCCTCTTTGCCCTAGCATCCTTTCTGCCTGAGAGAGAAGCATGGTTGCTCACGTCTGTCACCACGCTCCCCAGGAGCAAGTGTGGGGAAGGCACAGCACGCCGCCCCCGGGGAAGAGAAGGATCCCTTGGCCTTGGGGTCGGGAAACGCTCGGGACAGGATAGCCTTCCGCGGCACGAAATGCAGGCCGGTGGCCAGACATGTGTCACCTGCTCCCTGTGTGGAGAGATGGGAGCCTGGCTGCTAAGAAGACATGAGGGGATGACTAGGCAGGGTCGCGTGCTCCACTCTGAGGAAGGAGTCAGGGCAGAAGGCAGGCCTGTCCTGTGCCTCTTGTCCCAAGGGGAAAGCATCTCTTTGGCCACCTGTCCCAAGGGCAGACTTGGGCTTGCCACCAGGTGCCATACCTGGAAATTGCAGAAACAACCCCATGGAGAAACGATCAGTCAGATGCCATCTTCCACCAAGATGTGGCAGCATTGTAGGAGACAGGGGGTGCGGCGGGGAAGGAGTGGAGACAGTCCCCCACAGTTCCCCATCCCAGTGCCCGGGCCGTGTGCAGGGATCCTGTTGCCTCTTCTCTCCTGTGGTGAAGGCACTGGCCTTGACCCCGAGTCTGCCCGAGCGCCGGAGCAAAAGGCAAAGCCTTACCTAGGCCAGGAGATGGAATTAGGCATAGAGTGCCATGCTAGGCCACGCACGCTGCTGCAGGGTTGTGACTGTGTCTGCCTAGTTCGGCTTAGCAAAGTGAAACCCAGGCGCGAACTTGGAGCCCGCGAAAGCAAGGCCCAAGAGGCACCAGCTCTCCCGCGGCTCTTCGTCCCTGCTGCGAAAGAGCGAACGACCAAAGCCTTGCTGAGGAAGCAGCAGCGAAGTGCGGTTCGCTCCAACCAAAGACTCTGCGAAAGCACAGCATTCGCTGAGAAATGTTGTCAGGCCTGCTGCTGCTTCCCTGAGCCCAGTCTCGCGGTGGGAGAAACCCGCATACAGCGAAAGCCTCTTTGCCTGGACCTCTCCCTTTGGAAAGCACAGCATTCATTGGGAAATCAGAGTTGGGTTTGGGGATGCTGCTGCTGCTTGCCTGAGCGAGTCTCGGCAACATGGTGGAAGATACCCGCATGGAGCGAAATCCTCTTTGCCCTAGCATCCCCTCTGCCTGAGAGAGAAGCATGGTTGCACACGTCTGTCACCGCGCTCCCCAGGAGCAATTTTGGGGAAGGCACAGCACGCCGCCCCCGGGGAAGAGAAGGATCCCTTGGCCGAGGGGTCTGGAAACGCTCGGGAGTCAGAATAGCCTGCCGAGGCACGAATAGCAGGCCATGAGAAGACAAGTGTCCTCTGCTCCCTGTGCGGAGAGATTGAAGCCTGGCTGCTAAGGAGACATGAGGGGACGACAAGGGCATGGTTGCGTGCTCCACTCTGAGGAAGGAGTCTAGGCAGAAGGCAGGCCTGTCCTGTGCCTCTGGTCCCAAGGGGAAAGCATTTTTTTGGCCACCTGTCCCAAGGGCAGACTTGGGCTTGCCACCAGTTGCCATACCCGGAACTCGCAGAAACAACCCCATGGAGAAACGTGCAGTCAGATGCCGTCTTCCATCAAGATATGGCAGCATTGTGGGTGGCAGGGGGTGTGCCGGGGAAAGAGTGGAGACAGTCCCCACTGTTCCCCATCCCAGTGCTCGGGCCCGGTGCAGGGATCCTGTCGCCTCCTCTCTCCTATGGTGAAGGCACTGGCCTAGACCCGAGTCTGCCCGAGCGACGGAGCAAAAGGCAAAGCCTTACCTACGCCAGGAGATGGTAATAGGCATAGAGTGCCATGCTAGGCCACGCACGCTGCTGCAGGGTTGTGACTGTGTCTGCTTAGTTCGGCTTAGCAAGGTGAACCCCGGGCGCGAACATGGAGCCCGGGAAAGCAAGGACCAAGAGGCACCAGCTCTCCCGCGGCTCTTCTTTCCTGCCGCGACAGAGCAAACGACCACAGCCTTGCTGAGGAAGCAGCAGCGAAGTGCGGTTCGCGCCAAGCTGAAAACCTCTGCGAAAGCATAGCAGTCGCTGGGAAATCAGAGTCGGTTCTGTGGGCTGCTTTTGTTGCTTGCCTTAGCCTAGTATTCGCAGCACTTTTGGAGAAACCCGCATAGAGCGAAAGCGTCTTTGCCCGGGCATCCCCTCTGGGAAAGCACAGCATTCTTTGGGAAATCAGAGTCGGGTCTGTGGGATGCTGCCTGCTGCTTGCCGGAGCTCGTCTCCACAGCACGGTGTAATAAACCCGCATGGAGCGAAATCCTCTTTGCCTGGGCATCCCCTCTGCATGGGAGAGATGCATGGTTGCACACGTCTGTCACTGCGCTCCCCAGGAGCAAGTGTGGGGAAGGCACAGCACACTGTCCCTGGGGAAGAGAAGGAGCCATTGGCCTTGGGGTCTGGAAAATTGAACAGCCACATGCAGAAAATGAAATTGGACCATCCTAACACCATACATTATAATCGACTGGAAATGGATGAAGAAGCATAATGTGAGAAAGGAATCCATCATAGTCCTTGAGGAGAGAACAGGTAGCAACTTCTTTGACCTCAGCAGCAGCAACTTCTTCCTAGGAACATCGCGAAAGGCAAGGGAAGCAAGGGCAAGAATGAACTATTGGGATTTCATCAGATCCAAAAGCTTTTGCACTGCAAAGGAAACAGTTAACAAAGCCAAAAGATCACTGTCAGAAGTTATCTGGGAGAAGATATTTGCAAATGACATACCAGATAAAGGGCCAGTATCCAAAATCTATAAAGAGCTTATCAAACTCAACACCCTAAAAACAAATAATCCAATGAAGAAATGGGCAGAGGACATGAACAGACATTTCTGCAAAGAATACATCCAAATGGCCAACAGACACATGAAAAAATGCTCCACATCACTCGGCATCAGGGAAATACAAATCAAAACCAGAATGAGATACCACCTCACACCGTTCAGAATGGCTAAAATGAACAAGTCCGTCAATGACAGATGCTGGCGAGGATGTGGAGAAAGGGCAACCCTCCTACACTGTATGTGGGAATGCAAGCTGGTGCAACCACTCTGGAAAACAGCGTGGACGTGCCTCAAAAAGCTGAAAATAGAACTACCCTATGACCCAGTGCTTGTAGTACTGGGTATATACCCTACAGATACAAACGTGGCATTCTGAAGGGGCACATGCACCCAAATGTTTATAGCAGCAATGTCCACAATAGTTAAACTATGGAAAGAAACTAAATGTCCTTCAACAGATGAATCAATAAATAAGATGTGGTATATATGTTCAATGGAATACTATGCAGCCATCAAAAGAAATGAAATCCTGCTATTTGTGATGACGTGGATGGAACTAGAGGGTATTATGCTTGGAGAAATATTTCAAAGATTTTATATATTTTTTTAATTTATGTATTATGATATCCCTTACATACAGAATCTGAGGAAAAGGAAAACTAATGGAAACTTAGAGTTGAGTTGACAAGGGGTGAACCTGGTCATGATCCCAGGGTCCTGGGATCGAGCCCCGCATCAGGCTCTCTGCTCAGCAGGAAGCCTGCTTCCTCTTCTCTCTCTGCCTGCCTCTCTGCCTGCTTGTCATCTCTCTCTGTCAAATAAATAAATTAAAAATCTTAAAAAAATCCAATATTATTGTTTTACAGAAGTAAGTAAAGAATCCTAAAGTTTATATGAGACCATAAAAGACAACAAATAATCAAAGCAGTTCTGAGAAAGAATGAAGAAGGGAGATTACACTTCTTGATTTGAAACTATACTACAAAGCCCTCATGCTCAAAACAATAAAGTATACTGGCATAAAAACAGACCAATAAACAAGTAGAACAGAATTGAGAGTCCAGAAATAAATCCTTTCATACAGTCACCTAATATTTGACAGGGGCCAACATGTGTAATGGGGAAAGATAGCCTGTTCAATAAATGATATTTAAAACTGAATAGTCACATAAACAGTATGAAAAGGGAACCTTATATCACTCATAAGTCTGAACTTGAAATAGATTAAAGACTTAAAGGTGATGCATGAAACTAAATTTCCTAAAGGAAAACATAGGAAAAATTCTCCTTGACATTGGTCTTGCCAATAGTTTTTTGGATACCAGACCAAAAACACAAGCAAAAAAAGCAAAAATAAATAAATGGTATTACATCAAACTAACGTTTCTGCATTGCCAAAAAAAGGGAGAGAGAATGAAAACACAATCCACAGAATGTAAGAAAATACTTACGAATCTTATATCTGAAAAGAGGTTAATAACCAACAGATACAAATAGAAAAAAAATATATGATTAAAAAAATAGCAAAAGGATCTCAATAGACTTTTTTTTCAAAAAAGTTATATAAATGACCAACAGGAGCATTAAAAAGTGCTCAACGTAAAAATCTCAGGGCAAAGTCCTTATGTTGTTGTTGTTGTTGTTTACCTCTGAAAAACGCAGCAAGATATTAGAATATATACTACCAAAAAATTGAAACTAACCAATTTTGGTAAATATTGGAGAAAACGGGGAACTTATGCACTGTAATAGAGATATAAATTTGTATGGAAAACAGTATGGAGATTATTCATATTATTAAAAGTAAAATTACCATATGATTCAGTAATCCCACTTCTAGGTATCTATCTAAAGAAAACAAAGTTCACTGTTCAAAGACATATCTGCACTCTTATGTTTATTATAAAATTATTAACTCTAAGCAAGAGATGGAAATAACTTCAGTATCCATTAATGGATGAATGAGTAAAATAAGTATGGTAAATATATACTACGGAATACTACTTAACCATGAAAAATTAAGAAATACTGCCAAGTGAAATATTTCAAAGATTTTGTATATTTTTTTAATTTATGTATTATGATATCCCTTACATACAGAATCTGAGGAAAAGGAAAACTAATGGAAACTTAGAGTTGAGTTGACAAGGGGTGAACCTGGGGTGGAGTAAGGTGGTCCAAGGGTGCAAACTTGCAACTATAATATGAAAAAGTTCTGGGGATCTAATGTACAGCATGATGATCATAGTTAATAAGATATACATACTTTTTATTTATTGTGCTTCCCTTTAATAAACTTTGCATATATCACATTCTTACAAGTTGAAAGTTTATAGTAATCTTGTATAAAAGAGGTCTGCTGCCACCATTTTTCTAACAACATTTGTTCATTTTGTGTCTCTTTGTCACATGTTGGTAATTCTTGCAATATATCAAGTTTTTTCATTATTATTGTATTTGTTATGGTGATCTGTGATCAGTAATTATGACCCACTGAAAACTCAGAACTAGTGTACTTAAGGTATATACATTGATTTTCTTTAAAAACCTAATGCTTTTGAACAGTGCAGTATAGTTTTTATTTTTTATATGCACTGGGAAACATAATTTTTTATATGCACTGGGAAACCAAAAAATATAATAATTTGACTTAGTTTATTGAGATAATCACTTTATTGAGGCAGTCTGGAACAAAACCCACAAGACCTCTGAAGTTTATCTCTACTATACTATATACATAAAAGTTGCTAAGAGAGTAGATCTTAAAATTCCTTATGATACATGCATAAAAAACAGTGGCAACTATACGAGATAGTAGATGTATTAACATTTTTGTGTAGATTATATTGCAATAAAGATGTATACCAATTTATCAAATTGTACAAAATTTACACAATGTTAAAAGTTTGCAATGTTATAAGAAATCATTTCTTAAATTTACAAATATGTCGATTTTTTTCAATAAAGCTGGAAAAAACTTTTTGTAGAATTAATCTATTTTTCAAAAAAGGAAGTAAGGCAGTAGAAACTGCAACTAACTCTGAAATAATAGAATATAAAATCCATTTTTGTTATATACACTGTGACACAAACTATTACTTAGTTTACAATGGAGGAGTACTTATGAAGCATGAAGGATGGTCTATAAAAAAGGCTGAAAGAGCTCAGTTTTAAGGTTTAAATTTAAAATCTTCTTTTGAAATACTAAACTGACCACCCAGTGTTCCAAACATCAATGTCTTAACTGCATGAATTTATTTCATACAACTCTATAATCTAGTTTCATAAGAAAGCAGCATGCAAAGTTTGAATAAGACAGACTTGCTTAAGTTTCTTTATGTTCAACAGTAAAGGATACCTCCTTAAAAACAAATAGAAGAAAAATCAGCATATTTATTATGATAATTATTATTCATAAGGAGATTCATATTGAATTAGGGAATATATATCCTCAGAGGGGGTAAAGTAAAATGAAATTTATGTTGGTAAATGTGTCTAATAATAGTCAATACAATGCCTCAATATAAATGAATATTACCATTTTGAACAATTTAATTACTATTACTAGAATTATTATAAGTATAAAAATAGCTATCATTTTAGCATGGAATATGAGACTCTCATGCTCCATGCTTCATCACATCCACACAACAACGCTGCATAATAAGTATTATCATCACCATTTCATGGGTGAAAAAACTGAGGCTAACACATTTAGATAACTGGTTTATGATTACATGGGTAGCAAAAATGCATCACACTAATTTAGGCTTTATGATTTCAGAATTGTACTCTTTCCACTGCACATTCTATTACTCTGTAAATACTTGGCCTGTTTTCATTTGGTTCTTTAATTTTATTCATGTGGTGATGGCTTAAAGCTTCCTTTAAAGGAAGCTTAAAAATTTCATTTAACCAAAAGCTCCCAAGAATTAAAAATGCCACGGATCTAATGTAGACATGGATATCATTAGTTAATGGGTAACTATATATTTTCCACCCTAGTGAGATAACAATCAGAGTATTTTTCTAAGTTTTAGTCTCTCAGTGTTAAAAAGGACTTTGTTAAAATAGAAATATTTAGACAAAGGTGATCAAAAGTCTGAATCAGGTCACCTTAAGGTAAATATTAGGAACCTGAGGAAACAAATGGAGATTTGAACACTGAGCTATGATATAATGAATGGTTTCAAGTATTTAGTAGAGTATAGAAAAGCCCTTTAAAGCCTGGTCTTAGCCTAGCATTGCAGCTTCTGGGATATCTGTCTATCTATCATCTATCTATCTAGATATAAATTTGAAAACTTTTTTAACTTAAAGATTTTGAGAAATAGAACATAATCAGCACCATAGAAGATCTGTTTCTGATAACAACCTAGCCCCTCCTCCCAGTTTGTTAATATTCTCTCTTATTTAATGTAACATTGTGCAAATAGACCACTACTGATCTGCCGTTATGAATGAAATAGCTATAATCATCTGTTTGCATATCCTGGTGAAAATATTCATTTAGTTCCATGTTGTATTTCTAGGAATGGACCAAATTTTTATTTTTATTTTTAAGTTTTCTAAATATTGTCCAACTTACCTCAAATGTTTTTATTATGGGCACTTTCATTCTTTCACATTCTTGCAAGGCAATTTTACTGTTGCCCAATATGGTAAGTGTGTAATAGTATGTCATTTTAGGTTTTAATTTATTTTTAATTTATTTTAATTTAATTCCAGATTCATAATAAAGATAAACAGTTTTTATATATGAGTGGCCATTTGGATTACCCTTTCTGTAAAGTACATGCTCAAATCTTTTGATATCTTAACACTGTGTCATACTGACTTCTTTAATAGTAGATTTTCTGAATGAACTTTTAGCTGTGTAGGTCTTCTCTATTTTATTTTGAACTTGTTTTCATTTCAAAATCTTTATATTTATTTTCATAATCTGCTTTTATTTTGCTTTGTCTATTATCTATCTATCTATCTATTTATTTGCAAGCAAGAGAGAGTGAGCAAGTGAGAGTGCAGGGAGGGATAGAAAAAGAAGGGAAAAGAATCTTAAGCAGGCTCCAGGCTCAGCACAGAGCCCAACTCTGGGCTCTATTTCACAACCATGACATCATGACCTGAGCCAAATTGAAAGAGATAAAATAAAATTAAGGTGTTAAAAAAAAAGGAAAAAGAATTGGAGGTTTAATTAAGTGAGCCACCCAGGCACCCCTGTGGTATCTTAAATTAGCTGTCATATCTTTAAAGTTCTAGAGTATCCATTTGGTTCATTTATAAAACCTTTCTCAATATCATTTTTAGTGTCAGTTTTTGGTTCAATTTGCTTCCCCTCTCATTTCTTTGAGCAGAGTAATCAAGCCATTTTACAATCTTTATTGATCATTTTAACATCATACTTAATCCCATTTTGTCTATCAAATCTTGTTAATGGTTTTTCTTTGTGTGCTTTGTTACATTTTGCTATGTTCAAGACATTATATTTGAAACTCTTATTGAGTAGGGATAATTAAGAGCTATAATAATGGTATGGTCCTCCTTGGTAGAATTTTCTCTTATATCTGAGACTCTACAAGACAATCATACTCCAAATTCAGTGATTGGCTTTCTCAGTTTACACAGAAGGCAAGGTAGGCTATAGTCTTATTTCTGCTTCTCCTTGTGCTTTGGGGATCTCAACTTAAATTTGGGTTGTACCAAAGTCCTCAAATTTGATTGCTGCTGGATTTGTTTCTCTAGTATCAAGAGTCTATGAACAACACAGCTCAGTGTGTTTTAGCAGTTTCAAATGCTCTCATAGCTAAAATGGCTTCAGGGCATATATCTCTAGGCTCTCATTGTATTTCGTATTTTGGCCCAGTAATCCCTCACTTATTTTTATAATCATTCTGATATTTTTAACTTTAAAAGCTATTTTGTCTGGATTTTTAGTTGTCTTAAGTAGGAGTTTTTAGATCACCATTACTAGAAGCAACAACAAATATACATGAAAATATCTGCAGTAGTTTATCACATCTTTATGGCTTTGAACTTCCATAAGCTGAGGCATCCTTCTCTAATCACTTAGGCAAACTCCAATTTAACCTTTAATACAACCCAAGAATTGCTTCATTTAAGAACATGTTCAGGGATGACTCTTCCCCACTGTTCTTACCAACATTCCCACACACTCTTTGCTACCCACACCTTGTTTATGAACTTTCGTTAGGTATATCAGCGTGACCAGAATTTTGCTCTATTGTATTTTTGTCCTTTAGAGCTTTAATTAAATATGAATTCCATAGAAAGTCTGTCCCTTTTCTTTCAAACCTGGGTTAGTTATTTCTTCTCATTCTTTGTCAGAAGTTACTTTATTAGAGAAACTTATAGCTCTATTGTGACTTTGGAGCCTTTACAGTTTTTCGACTGGAAAAATCACCCATCCCTGAGATTTTTACGCAGCTTCCTAGCTGATATTATTCAGAAATCTGTTCAAAACAGACTTTTTCAGGGAGGCCCTTTCGGACCACTCAGTTAAAAAACCTCTTCTCAATCACTGCTCTTTTAAAAATGTGCTTATTTAGTTCAAATATGCATCTCTATTAAAGAAAAAGCAGTACGATTTTTTTTTTAAAGTTGGCTTACCTATTATCTATCTCTCCCATTAAAATGATTCCTCTGGCCTGGGGTTTTGTTGTGCTCATTTTAGGCCAGGCACTCAATAAATTGTCACTGAATGATTGAATTGTTTGACTCCCTTGCTAGATTCTCAACTTCATGAGGCCAAGGATTGTTCTATTCAGTCCTTCTTTATCCTCAATGTCTGTTATATTGCAGTCACTTACGTGACTAATGGGAAAAATCACAGAAAGAAAGAGTTAAAACTACAGAAAAACCCTGTAGGTTCAATAACACAAAGCTTTCTAAAATTATTTAGCCCAGGAATTGAATACTGGCTGCACTTTTGATTTTTTTTAAATGGTATTGAATTTAATTTAAATGGAAATACTGGAATGGTAGAATAATAAAAAAATTATAAAAGCAACTTGCTCCTTAAAGTAAGAATTATATAGGGCATCTCTTCTAGAAGCAAAATTTTCAAATGTCAAACATCTGAAAGCATAGAAGGAGAAGTAAGAGTGTGAATTGTACTTCAATGCTCTTTTCTTTATATTCAGCAAACAGCTTCATTCACACACCTTTCCAATTTTTTCAACTCTTTTGACAAAGCCTTCAGAGGAGTTACTGCTGATGACAACCATCACAGCCTAACAGGAGAAATTTTATAAAGAAAAATAATAGCATGTTTTTCCCAAATTGTTAAGGATATGGTGAAGCTCTGTCGGATTCAAAGGAGGAATGTGCAATTCCATGCTATATATAATAATAACTTGTTTTAATAGTGGCTTTGCAATTTTTCAGATATATCCATTTACTGAAACCACTATCAAATAAACAAAAACAAAGAAATGAACAGGGGTTCGAGACAGAAATTATCTAATCTAAAAATAGCACATGTTCACAGAATACACAACACATATCCCAAGTACTACTATAGGTTTCAAGTAATAGTCAAAACAATAGTAAAAATGATTCAGACCACACCAGTCAAATCATAAATGGGACCTTAACTGTAAATCCTTATCTTTAGATCAAAGCGGGTAATTGGGGGCTGAAGATACATTATAGAACTAATATGTTATAGAACTCCTCTGAAATGAGTCATTTATTCCATCACTTTTCCTGCACAGCTGCTGACCCATGTTTTGGTTCCTGGAAATAGCTGCTACCCTGTCATACTTCTTAAAAGCACATATATTGATAACTCTACTCATTCCTCCATTCTCTGTGACTGTCACTGTGTTAAAATGTGGAGTCAGCTGACTCACTTGTGATGGTAATAAAGTAGATGAGTTTGCAAAGTATTTTGTTATTTCTAAAAATGCAAAAACCAAATTACATTGAAATCATAAGGGGTGTTTCAGGGAGAGCTGTAGGATGTGGTTTCTTGTGTAATCCACAGAGATTAGCTCCAACACATATTTAAACTCTCCTCTAGGAGCAACCTTAGTGGTAAAGCAAGAAGATAAACAGATGTAAACACACCCTGGCACAAAATTATCACTTATGTTTGGCTTCCTAGTCTCCTCGTGTTACTTATTTATCTTAACTTCTCTCTGAAATCAGGGAACACAGAATCTCAATCAGTTGACATTTTTCTACTGAATTACCCAATAGTCTGATCATACCCCAAGACTTTTTTAAATTATTTCACTCATAATCCCAAATCTGCTTTGCTTCCTCATCTTAGTACACTGTAATTTGATTTCAAAATGAGGACAGTTGTCAGTAATGCCACATTCGTTCATCTATTTTACAATTCCATGTGCTTATAACTATGAAGATATGTTAATAACATCCATTCCAATAAGCCACCCTAAATTTATTATCATGAAACAAGACCTCAAGAAAGAGAATTCAAAATCATCCATGTATTTGCAACTTATTGCAATAAAGCCTTTATCAATAGACTTCCCTGTGCACATGGTGGTCAAATTGCTGGTGAAAACCAGCCAGATCTATTACAAGCTTTCTCATGGCTTCTAGGTAACCCAAGTGAGCCTTTATTGATACTGGGAAGGGATAAAGCAGGGAAGGGATAAACAGTGCTGTAAGAATTGGCTAGACAAAAGTAATGACTCTCATTACAAAGTGAGTATTTTAAAGCAAAAGAGCCTGTTGGGAATATTGTTTTATAAAATAGTGGTTTTTTTATTAACTTTTTAAAATTCAATTAGGTAACATATAGTGTACCATTAGTTTCAAATGTAGATTTCAGTTATTCATCCATAGCATATAATAGCTAATGCTCAGTACTTACTGTGATAGCTTCTTGAAAGCAGAATTTTAACCCACTGAGCCACCCAGGCGCCCTTGAAAGCAGAATTTTAGATCACATTTTCTGATTACTTCCATGTCGTACAACACTTTCCTGCTAGCAACCTTCAAAACATACTGTTTGTTAGAGGAATTTCTTTAATAATAAATAAATAGAAATTTATTTAAATTTATAAATATATAAAATAAATAGGAATTTATTTAAATTTATTTAAATATTGCACACTGTTTCATTGTTCATAAATAAGGTGATGATATTATAGCCATTAGTTGGTAGCACTGATATATCACTTTCTTTTTACTTCTCAGTGCATTCTCTTTACACAAAATAGATATATATTTTAAAAGAATCTGAATCTGTGGCAAACTTGTAAAAAACCCTATACAGTAAAGTTTATCATTTTAAGTAATCTCAATTATCTTCCTCAATTGTGATAGTATATCCTTCTATCTAGGCCAGATATTGTATGAGGGATTTGAAAAGACATACTTTTCTAAATTTCACTTTTCTCATCTGCAAAATGCTTATCATATCCTACAATAAAATACACTTACAATTTTTTGATGAAAATTTATTTATTTATTTTAAGATTTTATTTCTTTATCAGAGAGAGTGGGCGAGAGAGCAAGCACAGGCAGACAGAATGGCAGGCAGAGGCAGAGGGAGAAGCAGGCTCCCGGCCGAGCAAGGAGCCCGATGCGGGACTCGATCCCAGGACGCTGGGATCATGACCTGAGCCAAAGGCAGCTGCTTAACCAACTGAGCCACCCAGGCGTCCCTTTTGATGAAAATTTAATCTGTATAAACAATATATTTGCTGTAATGCGTGGTTCATGGAAAACATCTTATTTAATTATAAGCAACAACAGTATTAGAAATTAAGTAAATGTGTCTATAATATTTAAAGTTTTAACACATAATTCCACTGCTTTGCCTTATTTTCTCAAATCCCTTTACCACTTTCACTGACAGAGTCAAATGTACTTTTTCTACTAGTAGCCAGCTCTTTGTCTTTTGTCAGAAAGATGCCCTTGTGAATTATTTATAATAGAGATATTAGCAATAATAATAATAATAATAAATAGCAATGAAAATGTTAAAAAAAAGTTTTCTTAACTAATTAGGGTTCTTAGACATCAATTAGAGGAACCACCTCGGGCAAGCAAATTAATCTGCAAGACATTCCCAGAATTAACAAGTCAGTCAGATACAGGGTTGTCCGTAGACTGAAAGGTGAAGCAAAAGGACTAGGTTTGGAAAATAGGTAAGGACAGTGAAAAAAGTGATCAAATTTTGGGGCAAAATAAATTCTTAGGTGTCCTTTCAATGGAGTCCTGTTCATTATGTAGCAGAAACTCTAGAGATTATCTCAATCCATTGGAGTCACCCCGTTTATTAGCTTGCTATTGACAAAGTTATTTACAAACTGTAGAGCAAGAGGTTATAATGGAGAAAACTGATGGTAATGCACAGGATTCTTGTTAACAATAATGCAAGTTAGTGATTTTTCATTAGAAAACATAAATTCTATAACCCAAATTATGGGCCCAGAGCACTTCTGCTGCACAACTCTGCTTATATCCCAAATAACCATGTGAACTAGTTTTAATATCTGCTTCTCTTATTAATTTTTGAATAAAAATTCTTGACACAAGTATTTTATAATTGTGTGATAACCATGCATTTAATTTCTTGGAGAACGAAACAAACTTTAGCATAAATAGGTTCGTTCACAGAACCAGCCTTGATAACACACTTCTATATGTTAGAAATGATGTAATAAATGTAGAATATTGGGCACTTGTTTGGTATTCTTTGCCATGTTTTGCACTATCTAAAAAGAGATCAGTGAACTTGGACTGGAGTTAGTAGACATGGAAGAAAATAAAATATTACAGAGAAGAATACTCTGTGGTCCACAACCTAAACGGGCTGGGATTCCCATCATTTGGATCCCTGTAGCTTTACAAAAGTCAATTAAATTTTTGTATCTCCGATTAAAGTTGATTCCCCAGTACTTTTTCAAACATATCTTGTAAAGTATTGTTTCCCAGAAAAAAAGGGATTTTGCACATGTATCTGCCTTTGTCTCTGGTCATGATCTCAGTCAGGATCCTGGGATCGAGCCCCATTTCGGGCTTCCTGCTCATTAGGGAGTATATTTCTCAGTCTCTCTCTGCAGCTACATCCCCCTGCCCCACTCATGCTCTCTCTCTCTCTCAAATAAATAAATACAATCTTTAATTTTTTAATTAAAAATAAGATAAATAAAATAAAATAAAAAGTCTGGTCTTACTGCCCCATTTAGCTCCTTTTGTTTTTTTGAGTTGTATTTAAAGCAGCATGAGAGAACATGAGGCTCTCAAACTTTAAAAAAAAAAGGAAAAAATTGAGTTTTGTTAGGATTTAAGATCTTGTCTGCTAGACAAAAACGTTGGCTTTGTTAACATGTGAAAATCAACAAAAGAGAATAAGATCGAATTCTAATAATTTTTGTAGAAATTAAAAATTTCCTCCAACCCAATTACATACAGACCCATTAAGTAAATTCATTCCAATGTCCCAAACCAACCTTTTCTAATAGTAATGCATCTGTGTAAACAGGGTCAACCCAAGGAATAAATAAATATTATTATTTTTTTTCCTGTCTCTTCCACAGTCACATCTGGGTATATTGGTAGCAAGCCAATTATCTATCTTATAAGACATGATATCATAAGGAAGGGTATTCTGTCCATTTGGAACAACTGAAAATCATTGTAATTTTATCTTGGTGCAGTAACTTGAGATGGCACAGTGTGGGTTATGAATATATTTTATTTTTTTTACTGGGAAGAAGAGATTATAGAGATATTGGTTATCCAAGAGAGACTGACAGGTGTTGATAGTTGCCAGGTCAATATCCATCTACTCTTTCCTTTAATATCAGAAAGCACTGAGGGATTGACAACAAGGAAACTTAAAACAACATCAAATATTTTATTGTCTCTTTTCTAGTTACATTGTAACCTTATGACAAAGTATCAGTCGTACAAGATATCATTCTCTTTTACCTCTATCTTTCTGCCAGAAATGTGGGCTTAATAGTGAGAACTCCAACAGCAATTTTTGCAACTGTGAATAAAAAGCCATGAAAACCTCTAAGATAGTTCACTTGACTTTCTTAAGACTCTGAACCAACACATTACATTTTTGCAACTGTGAATGAAAAGCCATGAAAACCTCTAAGATAGTTCACTTGACTTTCTTAAGACTCTGAACCAACACCAGAAAACACTCTCTGTAGTCTTCTTGTTAAATGAAAAATATGGTTAAACCACTTTTGACAGTCTACTACCTACAGCAAACTGTAAATCTTAATTGAAATATGTCCTCTCAGCTGTGCTTAAGCAACTGAGTCCTGAGCTTTTTAGGTTTTCAGTCTGAAAGAGTACACCTCGGGTGCTCTGAAAGGGAAGAGAAAGGACACCCTGTTCTCCATATAAATTAAAGAAGAGAAATCTGTGCATTTAAGTGGGCCATATAAAATTTATCAAGCAATTATCTCCTAACTCCTTCCTATCCAAATTACCTGATATGCTCTCCCTACTCCTTTATTCCACGTTACTGCCTTTTCCAGGATTCTGTATCACATCACAGCATGTCTTCTGTTATTTCCTTCTTGCAAGCTAGTTTTGTTTTCTCCATCTAAAAAAATCAACAATTATTGTGTATTTCAATTCCCATTTTCCTCAAATGCATTGATTCTTCTTATCTATTACTCTTTTCTCATACTCAGTGTCTTTGTCTTTATGGGGTTTGTACTTTGCTTTTCCCCATTCTTTACTGCCATTATATAATCAAATCTAATAACTTCTTAGAGAAAGTTAAAAATTCCTGCATAGCCACACGTGAACACAAAGTCACTGATTTTTAGCAAACCTATAAGATAGTCAGACATCCATTCAATTTCTTTTTAAGATTTTATTTATTTATTTGACAGAGAGGGATGAAAAGCAGGCAGAGAGGCAGGCAGAGAGAGAGGAGGAAGCAGGCTCCCTGCTGAGCAGAGAGCCTGATTTGGGGCTCGGTCCCAGGACCCTGGGATCATGACCTGAGCCGAAGGCAGCGGCTTAACCCACTGAGCCACCCAGGCGTCCCTCCATTCAATTTCTTAACTGAGTCCCAAATGCATCCTGACTTCTAACCTAAACCTAAGTTCTACTTCTTACACGTTGTTATATGACCAAATTCTTTCAGTTCAGTATTTTGTAACATTTAAATATTAGTCAATTGATGCTTTGTTTGTGTATTTCTATGAAAATAATTTGAATACTGTAGATTTATTGTTATATTTATAGATTTATAATCAAAGTTTCATCAGTTGAAGTTTTTGGAATTTTCAGATATAATGATTAACCTAAAATGATACTGCCTCAAATCCCTCTGATATCAAGGCCCAACTCCTGATTATAGCCAAACCTGTGGTGGATAGTTCCATGGGAAATTGCAGTTACTTAACACTGATAGAATCTCATGTTCTCTCTCTCATTTTGGAATGTCTCCAACACAACCCAAAAGTGTAGGAGAGTTAATGTCCTCTGAGGACAGCTCTCAGTGAAGTGGAAATAAGAACCATAGGTAAAATTGTCAGTTTTCAGGTCTTCATGAGGACAACTTAAAGAAGTTTCTCAGGACCTTTCAGTAAAAGCAAGCCTTCATTTTCTATCCACAACAATTATATCAACAATGTACCTCTTTGACAAAGTTGCTTCTTCACTGTATCACTTTCCCATTCTTTTCTACCTTGGATAATCTCCCAGATAAACTAACAGTACTCAAATCCTTTGTCCTACTCTTTGCTCTCAGGATAAATGGAGCCAAAAGACTTAGATTAATATCAAGTTCTGAATGGGATCTTAGAGCTATTTCTGTCCAGATTTTCATAAACATAGGGACCTTTGAATTATCAGGCTATAAATAAGTTCTAAATGGAGGGAGCAAAAGCAAAAAGTAGAAATTTTTATGTTTGATTTTTAATCATGATTAATTGACTTTATTGATTATTAAAAATACTAACATTATAAAAGTGTGGATCTTTGTAAAACAATGTCTTAATGTAAGAAAGAAGTTGCATAGTCCTTTTGAGAATATTAAACCAAGTGTTCAGGTGCCATCTAATTTCTTGTTTAATCCAGAACTTTGGTGTGCATCATCTTGAGGAATAGGATTTTGAAGTCCAGACAGACTAACAGAAAACTGATCCAAATGTGTGTGTTTATATTTCTGCTTTTGTTGTAAAAATCAAAGTGTGATTGCTGGTTTAAAATGGTAAAACTAATAATGTTCATGGACTCGATTATAAATTTTCTAATTGTATGGGAAGAATCCAACAAAGATAGAATTAATTGATTTGCAAATCCTCAAAGAGCTACAGGATCAGGTAGTGGTATGTTCTGATTCAACAGCATCATAATGCAGCATTTTATATGTGTGGCTAATGGATATTTTCATGAATGTTTGCTAGCTAGTCAGCCAATACAGAGAAATATTAGGTAGGGTAATTACTCACAGTTGTGTTTAATATAATGAGAGAAAATTATCAAATGGCACTAATAATAATAATCCTATAGCAGGCTAAATAATTCAATGATAATTACAAGTATTAATCTAGCTTTCTTCCCTGATTATGACTCTTCTCTCCTTTATCATAATGGGAGTAGCACATTGTCTGCAATGAATTGTGAAAACCCAGCAGTGACTTTGGCAGTGAAGGCCTCCCATCAATTTTGATAGGTTAAAAGGATTCTGGTTGGTCTTGAGCAAATGTGTCAATTTTTTTATTCTGTGTGTGTCATAAAAGAAAGAAGCAATAGTAAATTCTTGCTGTTATTCCATGGAGCCAATAAAATCATACTGCCAACAAGAGGCTGTTGACACCATAGGTGTAGTTAACTGTCTTGAAATACTACGCCTGGAAATAAAATCCTAATATTTCACATAACCTCTTTTTTTAAAAGAAACAAAACAAAACAAAACAAAACAACTATACTGCTTACATTTAGGGCCCTGCTGTTGTGTAACTATTTTTGAACATGTCTTCTGTAAGTGTATATATATATATATATATACATATTTTTCTGTGCAATAAATTCATTTAGAGATAAATTTGGATTGCAAATTATTTTGGGGGAGGCGTGGTATTTGTGGCTAGTCTTACAAGTAAAAAGGACTAAAAGAAAGAAGAAAAACATTTTTTATTACAGCATATTTACATCTGTCCAAAGTACTTATCTACTATAATACTGACTAATGTATAATACTGTACACAAAGAAAGAAGCTAAATGAGTTATAATTCAGTCAGTGTATAGCTGGCCATTTTAAAACTTACCACTGAATCTTTCTGGTATGCAATGTGATATCTGGCAATCTGGTCCAGTTCATTACATCAGGTCATTTGTATGTTCTTATTACCATTTTGATAGCATAGCACATTTTATAACCCAGACATTTTACAATGGAACTATGATGCATGTATTTTCAAAAGTATAGACATACATGAAGCTATGAGGTCAAAAAAGATGAATGTCCGTAGTACCATATAGACTCAACAAATAAAAGTGTCCAAGGGTCTGAGTGTGACTTATGAATATTGTATAAGATTAGGCCAACATGTGGTTTTGATATAAATAATCTGTTCTTAAATTAGAATTACAATCGTTGAGTACAGTGTTGAAAATGGCAGATAGATTTTAGCTATCTTTGCTCACTAGGGAAAATGGAAAAATGTTTAGTTTGGTCAGATTTTCACTTAACTTCTGAAAAATCTTACGTTTGAGAGAACCCTTCTGAAATAAGAATCCTTAAAGACATAACCCCTTTGGCACAAGTTTTCAAGAAACTTGTTTGATGTTGTAGACAATTCTATGGCACACGTACTGTTCTAGATGTTTCATGCCAATAATATGTAAGCCATACCAAGGCTACATATACATATAGAGATGTTCCTCAGCTTACAAGGGGGCTATGTACAGAGAAACACATAAAAAATTGAAAATGCATTTAATACCCCTAAACAATCAAATATCATAGCTTACCTTAAGCTTATTTAAACATACTCAGAACACTTACATTTGCCTGCATTTGGGCAAAATCATCTTAAGCAAAGCCTATTTTATAACAAAGTATCAAATATCACATGCAATTTATTAAATATTACATTTAAAAAAGAATGCTTGTAAGAATATCAGGTGTTCACCCCTGTAATCTTCTAGCTGACTGGGAGCTGTGGCTCACTGCTGCTGCCCAGCATCACAAGATGGCACCATATAGAACAAGAGTTTCAGGTGGTAGGTGTTGTAAATTTTACCCAAACTGACATTGGTCAAACTCGTTTTTGTCATCATATATATCAAGTAGTTTTCTCGGGTTTATTTTTAGAATATCCTTGTATAATGAATATTTACACTGATATCTAGTATAAAAATCTTGCAATTTAACAGTAGAAACATTAAGATATTGAAAATCAATCTATTTCTTTAATTCATTGAAGACATTTTTGGCTTGTTTCCAGTACTTTCTTACTGGTTAAAAAGTGAATTTGAAGTAGTCTGGATTTCATTATTATATGGCACTTTCCCTTTGATGAATACAAAGACGATATTCTATATTAGCTATCTGAGAAGAATTTATTTTTTTAATTTTATTTATTTGTAAGAGAGAGAGTGAGAGAGAGCACAAGCAGGGGGAGCAGCAGGATGAGGGAGAAGCAAACTCCCGGCTAAGCAGGAAATCTGTTGCATAACTGAGTCCCAGGACCCTAAGATCATGACCCTAGCTAAAGGCTCAGGCGTTTAACTGACTGAGCCACCCAGGTGTCCCAATCTGAGAAGAGTTCTGTATGCTATTCCTATTAATATGCAGTTTAAAGTCTAGGTAATTAACTTAATATTTTAGTGGCTATTGTATAGATAGCACTATGTTCCAGGCAGAGAGTAAGAAAGAAATATTAAATCAACCATATTCTATGCATTCTAAATGAAAATAATTAATCAATCATAATAAATCCTTCTATTTATGGAATATCAACTTATAAGCTTTCCTCCATATGAACAATGCCAAATACCAGAATAAAGGGTCATCTAATACAAATAAAGGATAGAATTAAAGAATTCTGGTAAGCCATTTAATTTTGAAAAATGGTGTTCTATTGTTGCTGAGTTGTGGTTTTCCGTTACATAATATCTGATAAGTGTAGAAGTAACATGAGTGTTACGTGAGATGAGAAATGGTATATAATTAAGATATTTTTAAAAGTACAGATAAATACAAATTTGTAAACATAGCATTATGGAGGAGTAAAAATAAATGATAGCTACACACTCTAAAGTGAATAAAACTTGGAAAGCTAATAGAGAAGTAAAACAAGGACAGTGCAAAAAGTATGGTACATTTTTATGAAGTTCAAACAAATTCTGTGAAACCATAGATGGACTTAAAGATACTATTATGTATCAAATATTGTAAAAATTAAGCAAGGAAATAGCAAACATAAAACAACCAAAGCATACAAACTTGGGTAGATACAAGAGGTGTGATCATGTTCTACTTCATAAAGAGATGAGTTAATAGATAAATACAAGTAACTAGACTTTTTAGAAGTTCATAAAACGTTGCCTGTTATTTCTTAGTAATATAAAATATATGGTTTTCTAACAAAAACGTTTATCTTAAAAATATTTAAAAATAAATTTCAGGCTACTCCTAAGGTTATATTTACTTTTCCACTGTGGGAAAAGCTGGTTGTTGTAGTTGTAGTTGTTTGTTTGTTTTAGTCTCCTCCTAGTTTTTATTATTATAATGTGGAATGAGGAATGTTAGATTGAAAAGTGAATTATTTTATAGACAAAAATCATTACTTGATTCACCTCCTGGTACAGCAGATGGAACTCCTGAAAATATGCCCTTTTGCCTTATGGAAGAGTAACAGTTATGCTTACTTCTGAAACATACTTGGTGGTGGCCCTAAATAGTGACACCATAGTAAACATTTTGAATATTTGCAATTAATTTTTATAGTCATAGGGCTCCAAAAGGCACTGCAGGTATCTTAGCAGGTATTTCAATAAGGCTAAAAGTTGCCTGACTGTTTAAAAATATTAGCAAGGCACAAAACATGGCAGAAGTATTGTCCTCAGATATTATTTTTTTCCATATGCTCCTGATTTCACACATGACAAGTTATTTTTTCAAATATTTATTATAAAAGTTTTTATTTATTTATTTGACAGAGATCACAATTAGGCAGAGTCAGGCAGAGAGAGAGAGGAGGAAGCAGGCTCCCTGCTGAGCTGAGAGCCCGATGTGGGCCTCGATCCAAGGATCCTAGGATCATGACCTGAGCCGAAGGCAGATGCTTTTACCTACTGAGCCACCCAGGCTCCCCCATGACAAGTTATTTTGATAGATGTATATACAGTGTATTTTCCAGTTATAAGAAAAATGGTTCTGCTATTTTTAACCTTTTTTTAAAATTAAATAATTTTTTTCATTGAAATTTTATTTTTTAATGTTTTACTTCTCTTTTCTTTTTTTTTAAAGATTTTATATATTTATTTGAGAGACAGAGATCACAAGTAGGCAGAGAGGCAGGCAGAGAGAGGGGGGGGGGAAGCAGGCTCCCTGCGGAGCAGAGAGCCAGATGCGGGGCTCAATCCAAGGACCCTGAGATCATGACCCGAGCTGAAGGCAGCAGCCCAACCCACTGCACCACCCAGGCGCCCCAATGTTTTACTTTTCAATATACTACTTAGAATATAAAACCTATTCCATTTTGTAAGATGTTTACCATTTAAAAACTGGTAATTTTCTCATTGTGTCTTCCCCTCACATTGCTTTATTTTGAATAAAAAATTTCACAATAAACATAACTGATGCTTTCCTTCTGATGGTCCCTCTGTTGGTCATATTGTATATGAGCCATGACAATTAGTTTTACAAAATTTATTGATGTTTGTTGATATGTTTTATCATAACTAATTTTCCCTCCCTTATCTAGATTCCCCAGCTTTCAGACAGGTGGACACTTCAATAAACCATACCCAAGGGATGTATCAAGTACTTCTTAGACATTCTCTCAGATCCTTGAGGTGTCATTTTGCCTAGGGATTTGCAATAGGTTCTGCCAGAGGCACCACTGTGACAACTGATGTCCATGGTCTATCTCCTGCTAAGCTCAAGAGGTCACTGGTTTCCAAGTTTATCTATACAATTAATGCATACCAGCAAGTTCTTTTTTTTAATATTAACAAACTTATTTTAAAGTTTATATGGAGAGGCAAAGACTCACAATAGTCAACATAGTGTTGAAGGAGAACAAAGACTGAGGACTGACTTCAAAGTTTACCATAACGATTGGGCGCCTGGGTGGCTCAGTGGGTTAAGCCTCTGCCTTCCGGCTCAGGTCATGATCCCAGGGGCCAGGGATCGAGTCCCGCATTGGGTTCTCTGCTCAGCAGGGAGCCTGCTTCTCCTCACCTCTCTTTCTGGCCGTCTCTCTGCCCATTTGTGATCTCTCTCTCTGTCAAATAAATAAATAAAATCTTAAAAAAAAGTTTACCATAACGATAATTGTAAGCATGATATTGTAATACCACAGAAAGACTAGATTAAAGCAACAGAATATATATTATCAATTATATTTTATATATAATAGAAAAGCAAAAGCAATACAAGAGAGCAAAATACAATCTTTTAAACAAATGGTTCTGTAGCAATGGTGAAGCTAAATCTAAAAATATAAAATAAAATAAATCCAGGCAGATATCCTACACTCTTCACAAAAATGAACTCAGATTGGATTATAAACCTAAACATGAAACATGTAGAAGGTAATATAGAAGAAAATTTAAATGACCTTGGTTTTCGCAATAACTTTAGCTAAAAAACACAAGCACTGAATTTAAAAATGTCTACTCTGTGAAACACAATGCCAAGAGAATGAAAAGGCAAAGCACAGACTATTAAAAAAAATTTGCAAAATACACATCTGGCAAAGGACTGTTAATCAAAAATACACAAAGACCCCTTAAAACTCAACAATGGGGGAAAAACCGGATTAAAAATGAGCCAAAGACCTTAGCAGATACCTCACAAAAGAAAATATTACAGATGGCAAATAAGCATATAAAAAGATGCTTCACATCAAAGGTCATCAGGAAAATGCAAATTAAAACAAAAAAGAGACACCAGTACATACCCAGAATCCAGAGCACTGACAACAGAACATGAAATGTTGGTGAGGATGTGGAGCAACAGGAATGTTCTTCCATGTGTATTGAGAATAAAGAATGGAAAACAACTTGGCAGTTTCTTACAAAACTAAACATATTCTTGCCAGATGATTCAGCAGTAGCAGCTCTTGGTATTTATCCAAAGAAGATGAAATCTATACCCACAAAGATGTCTATAGTAGTTTTATTCATAACTGACAAAAGCTTGGAAGCAACCAAGATATCCTTCCATAAGTGAAAGGTCAAAGAAAGTGTAGTACATGCAAACAATGGAATATTATTTAATGCTAGAGAAATGAATTACCAAGCTATGAAAAGATATGGATATAAATATTTAATAAATATTTGATTTTAGGCTTCTACCAGTCTATCAATAGTATTAGTATATTTTAACAGTGAATGCTCAGCATTCATGAATTTACCTAATAAAACATTTTGGGTTCAATATTTTAAATACTTCAACCTCTATGATTATATTCCTAATAATTTTGAATTGGGGTAAATAAACCTTAATTTTTTGTAACTTGTTTCTTATTGCAAGAGAGCTCAATGAAATTTTAGAAAATAAAAATTTACAAAAAAAAAGTTTAGTTTACTATTGCCAAATAATTTAAAACTTTATCTTATATTCAAATACATATATTTTTCTAAATTGATTTATATGCTACTAAAACCAAAAACTTTTAGTTATACTAGATTTCATATCCTGCAATCAATGCCAGAAATCCATCTGGCAATGATTTGTCTTAAATAGAGTTAAGATGGGTGTTATTACAATGCAAGATGGAAACAAAGATAGTATAACAATTGGTGTTACATAACTTTTCCGTTTTGATCAAGTTACTAATCTACAAAAGGCTTTTATCAGTGACAGACTTGGGACTTTAACAAAACTTTTAAACTAGCATGTGCGACTCATTCCTAGAAAACAACACAATCAATAACACTTTATTTAGATTAAATCATGACTATTTCTCCATTTGAATAAAAAAGGTAGCAACCCCAATAAGTTTATTGAACATGAAAAGTTGAAATGCTATAATGCTCCTAAGGAATTAAATGATCCAGTCAAGAATTACTAAAAAAGGATATAAATTACCAAAGTGTTTGTATAATTGTAATGTACAACTGCCCATTATCGTTCCATAGTGTAGGCTTGTACAAGAACTCTATAAAAGAACTCCACTTCTAAACTGTGGAAAATATGTTCCCTTTCCCCCTATATACAAATATTAAGCCATTCATTTAGCTTTTAAAATATCCACTTAATACAGGCTTTTTACACATTTGAACAGGCAGCAGGGCTCTATTCTTATCGCTTACATCTGAAGGATAGACTTCTAGCGTAAGAGGTAAAGCCCATAAAGGAGCCCAATAATAACAACAAAATACAGTTTAGTGAGCCCTTACAATCTGCCAGCTACCTTTCTGAGAATACTTCAATTAATAAAACATATAAAATACCTGACCACAAAGAGCTTACATTCTTTTGAAATATAATAGTGAAATAAACCAATAATAGAGGGGCACCTGGGTGGCTCAGTCCATTGAGTGACTGCCTTTGGCTTGGGTCATGATCTCAGGGTCCTGGGATGTAACTCCCCAGCAGGCTTTCTAGGCAGTGGGGTGTTTTCTTATTCCTCTGCGCACCCTCCCAATTCTCTCTCTCTCTGTCTCAAATAAGAAAATAAACCAGTAATAGAATAATGATTGATGGTTGATGGTGATAAGTGATACAAAGAAATACAAGAAAGGTAAAAGCCATTGGAGAATGCTGGGATGAAAGTTAATTTTATTTTGTGTTGGGTGGTTATATCTCATTTATGAGATGTTATTTGCACAAAGACCCAGGAAGTGAAGGAGAGTGTTATACAAATATTAAAGGAAAAGATTGCTCTAGGCAGAGCAAGTAAGTATATAGACTTTGTGTGAACAGCTTGTCTGTTACTTTTGAGGAAAAGCAAGGAGGCCAATGAGGAGTTCATAGTGGTGGAGAGAGGAAGAACGTATTGATGTATGACCTTCTAGTACATTGAAACGCCTTCAGTTTTTATTTAATATGAAAGGGGAAGATACCAAAAGACCCTCAACAGCAGAATAAAATCATCTGACTTGATTTTTAGGTTAAATTGCTGTACCAAAATAAATTTGCAGGGAGAAAGGAGTGCAGTTTGTGTGGAAGTGGGGTTATCAATCAAGTCAATAATTCAGGAACATATGATGGTGTTTTTAGCATGCTGGGTGGTAATAGAAGTGGTGAGGTATGGTTTTCATTGTGTATATATTTTGATGGTGAATATTCTGGTGAACAGGATGGGGTATGTGCAGGACAGACATCAACATTTATTTTACCTGCACAAACAGAAGGGTGGAGTCTTCATTCCCTGATATGGAGAGAACTCTGAGTTCAAATGTTCTTTCTCATTAAATGGCATAGTGATGATGAGGATTTAGTCAGACAGTGAAAGAGAGCAGTAAGCATAGTGTTAAGCGGTAAGACATTATAATACATTGGAACATCAAAAAACGTTGTGTTGGATCATCTGTTTATGTGAGTAAATAAATAAATAAAGCTTCCTGGGGTTCTGATAGAGGTAAAGAAGACTGTATATGATCCAAAGGGGCACGTGCACCAAATGTTTATAGCAGTAATATCCACAATAGGCAAACTATGGAAAGAACATAGATGTCCATCAACAAATGAATTATATATATATATATATATATATACACACACACAATGGAATACTACTCAGCCATGAAAAGAAATGAAATCTTGCCATTTGCGTTGACATGGATGGAACTGGAGGGTATTATGCTTAGCAAAATAAGTCAACCAGAGAAAGGCACTATCATATGATCTCCCTGATATGAGGAAATGGAGGTGCAATGTGGGGGGTTTGGGGAACAGGAAAAGAGTAAATGAAACAAGATGGGATCGGGAGGGAGACAAACCATAAGAGACTCTTAATCTCACAAAACAAACTGAGAGTTGCCGGGGGGGGGTGGGGAGGTTAGGGAGAGGGTGGTGGGGTTATGAACATTGGGGAGGGTATGTGCTGTGGTGAGTGCTGTGAAGTGTGTAAACCTGGTGATTCACAGACCTGTACCCCTGGGGCTAATAATACATTATATGTTAATGAAGAAGAAGAAGAAGAAGAAGAAGAAGAAGAAGAAGAAGAAGAAGAAGAAGAAGAAGAAGACTACTATAAATCAAATGCTATGGTTTTCAGCATAGAGTGTGTAATCAGGCATATTTTATTAAAGTAACCAAGTAAAATGATGGTCGAAAACTGGAATAACAGAAAACATAAAAATCAGAGATTTTAAAAAGAGATATGGGACAGTGTAGAGAATATAGTCAATGATATTATAATAGTGTTATATGGTGACAGATGGCGGCAATATTTGTAGTGATCATAGAATAATGTATGGAGACATTGAAAACCTGAAACCAATGTAACACTGACTATCAACTACACTCAAATAAAAAAATAGTAAAAATAAAACATTTTAATTTAAAAAGATAAAAAGAGGGACAAGAATTTGAAAAGTGAATTTCAAAAAGAGTAAAGATGAGGCTAAGACATACTCTGAACCTTGAGGAAAACACCATTTTGAAAATTCTTCCCATTTTGAGAAAACTCAAATGAATCAATACCATAAAAGAACCCATTTTAACTGAGAGATGTAATGAATGCTCAAGAAATAATTTTATGACAGGATAATTCTTCCCTATGAAACAGCATACAGAAACCCGGGGAAACACCTGGAAGCCAAATAAACTATACTGAAAATAAGAATTAGGAAAAAGATAAATGATGAAAGATAAGAAAATTAGACCTGCGACAGAGACCTAGTGAAGAGAATTTTTAGCTTGTGGTTTAATGTTTTTGAGGATAATCTAGAGTTCATAACTGCCTTGAGGCAGGCTGGTTGTAGGCAGTTTAGGCAGACCCCTAAGAGAGGCCTACTTTGGGCAAGTGGTGTTGGAGGAGGCCATTGGGCTGGACAAAGACAAATCCAACCATTTGACTAAAGTGTCAGTGAAGATGTTGAAGTCAGATGCAGCAGAGAAAGACCTGTCAAACCTAATCTCAGAAATGGAGATGATGAAGATGATTGGACAGCACAGGACACCATCAACCTGCTGGGTCCTGCACACAGGATGGTCCTTCGTACACTATCATGGAATATGCCTCCAAAGACAACATACAGGAGTACCTGCAGGCCCAGAGGCCTCCTGACCTGGAGTACTGTTACAATATCAGCCACAATGCAGCAGAGCAACTCTACTCCAAGCACCCGGTATACTTTGCCTACCAGGTAGCCTGAGGCATGGAGTACCTTGCCTCCAAGAAGTGCATACACCAAGACCTGGCCACCAGGGAAGTGCTGGTGACAAAGGACAACATGATGAAGATCTCAGACTTCAGCCTTGCCAGAGATATCACCACATCAGTTACTATAAAATGAGAACCAACAGTGGACTGCCTGTGAAGTGGATGGTCCCTAAGGCCATGTTTGACCAGATCTACATCCACCAGAGTGACTTCTGGTCTTTTGGGGGTGATCCTGTGCAAAATTTTCACTCTGGAAGCCTCCCATATCCTGGAGTGCCTGTGGAGGTGGTTTTCAAGCTGCTGAAGGAGTCATTTGATGGATAAGCCAATAAGTGCACCAGAGAGTTATACACAATAATGAGGGGTGGCTGGCATGTGGTACCTTCAAGCTGCTGGTAGAAGACCTGGATCATACTGTGGCCTTGACCTCCAACCAGGAGTACCCGGACCTGTCCTTGGCCCTGGAGCAATACTGTCTATGCTTTCCCAACACCCAAAGCTTCACCTGCTCCTCAGAGAAGAATTCCACCTTCTCTCATGTGCCGTTGCCCAGGGAGGCCTATCTGCCCTGACACCCAGCCCAGCTTGCCAATGGTGGACTCAAATGACTAGTATCCCTATTACTCCTGTCCAGATTCCATCATAAGCTGTAACCCTTACCCCCCACCCTCCCTGAAAGACTCACTGCCTTCTCCTTTGTCCCTTTCCTACAGGCAGGAGCCAGCTGCCTACCTGAGGCCTTCACCCCTTGAAGTTCACCTCTCTTCCCCTTCCTCTTCCTCCTCCTTACAACCTGCTCATGAAAGAAAGGAACAGAGAGGCAGGTACTTGCTCGTGGCTACTTCCTTCCCTCCCATATGTTGGACCAAGACCCCTCCCTGTCATCTGGTACTGCCTAGACGTCGAGAGAGTTGGAGATGAGGCATGCCAGTGAAAGCTGTCGGAGCTTTCCTGGTTTGGTTTTGTCTGCTTAGCATAACATGTAAGACTGAGTTCTGGTGGCAGGGACCTAGTCCTTGGGGCTATAGCACTAGTGAGGGGAGGTCAACTGCTCTGGGCCTTGGCTAAGAGCAAGCCCTGCTCCAGAGATATGGTGCCAAGGGCTTATCAATTTTGATACTAATTTGCTTTGCTGACCAAATACCTGGTATCAAAAGATGGGAAGGCAAAGACTGGAAGCAGTGTTGTGACCATGGGGTCCAGCCCCAAACTATGAAGAAAACACAAAGTGTATAAATCTGAGTAAGTATATATTTACACACCTTTTTAAATAGGTTGTTATCAAAGATTTAATCAATGGGTAATATGCTCCTCGTGGCTGGGAAGCATCAGTTGCCATATATTAAAAACAAAGAAAAGAGGTGTCTGGGTGGCTTCCTCCAAGAAGTGTCCCTTCTTTTCAGGTCATGATCCCAGGGTCCTGGGATGAAGCCCCACATCAGGCTCTCTGCACAGTGGGAAACCTGCTTCTCCTTTTCCCTCTGCCCTGCTTATAGTTCCTCTTCCTGTCTCTCTGTCTGTCAAATAAATAAAATATTTAAAAAAAAAACAAGAAAGAAACAAAATGTTTTAAAAGGCCTTTTTTTTTTTTAATTTTCTAGGGGTGCCTGGATGACTTAGTTGTTTAAGCAGATGTTTGCCTTTGGCTGAGGTCATGATTCCAGTGTACAGGGATCCAGCCCTGCATGGGACTACTTGCACCCCAAGGAGCTTGCTTCTTCCTCTCCCTTTGCACATGATTCCCCCTGTTTGTGTGCTTCTTCTCTCTCTCTCTCTCTCTCTCTCTCTTGCTGTCAATAAATAAAATAAAATCTTTTACTAAATAAATAAAAAAATAAATAAATTTCTAAACCTACT
This sequence comes from Mustela nivalis, assembly GCF_964662115.1. NCBI lineage: Eukaryota > Metazoa > Chordata > Mammalia > Carnivora > Mustelidae > Mustela > Mustela nivalis. The sequence continues at coordinate 217,407 of NW_028136260.1, read as the reverse complement.
TTCAGTTTAGGTCCCTTAACAAAAATTGCTACTGCTTCATTAAAAAAAAAAAAAAGGATAATTTAGAAAGATGCTTCCAGAGTTAAAAAGCTGTTTTGTTTCTTTGTCAGGATTCAATATAGAAGTGCTTTAAAAAGTAAAAGAAAAAATATGCTATATTAACTCTAATCACACTATAACTTTGGTGGTTATATCAAGATAATGAAAAGTGATTTTAAAGCAAATTTCATTATCAGACATAAAGATCAAGTCAAAATTACAGAAGAGTAAAAGGATGAATTCATCAGGGAGTATAATAATTCTTTTTTTTTTTAAAGATTTTATTTATTTATTTGACAGAGAGAGATCACAAGTAGGCAGAGAGGCAGGCAGAGACAGAGAGAGGAGGAAGCAGGCTCCCTGCTGAGCAGAGAGCCCGATGCGGGACTCGATCCCAGGACCCTGAGATCATGACCTGAGCCTAAGGCAGCGGCCTAACCCACTGAGCCACCCAGGCGCCCCGGGAGTATAATAATTCTTGAATTTTAATACGTAACAACAGATTTGGGGATATATAGGGAAAAACTAAGAACAAAAATCATAACTTCTACCTTGGACGACAAATGGAAAATAATTTCAACACCCTTATTTTAAGATTACATAGACAAATGGTCATCATATTGGTAAGATATGTAAGACTTGAACAAAATGATCAACTAACTAGATATGCTTGATATTACATTACAGTAACTGAACTAACTGAGGTCAGTCTTTGGTGAATCACAGAAACAGGTGGAGTTGTCAAACAAAGGAATCTTTGTTTACAACATACAAGGAGTTCACAGGGAATAAGTTCCAAAGCCTTGACTGTTTGAACAGGAGAGAGATTTTTATTTAGTATTTAAGATGAATACTCAGAAGGGAGAGTTTTATTATCCCGTGTATGGTTGGTCATAAGGTTGTGGATGCATGCACATCCACATATGTATTTGTGCAATATGTATTGCATGTTCACCTGAATGAAGCTTGTATTCCACCGAGGGCAGAAACTTCAACGTTAGAATAAAGCAGAGGTAACTGTTGGACAAGGGAAAGGGACTCTGCAGGCTTCAAGAGCAGATAGAAACTAGATGGGGTCTTGGGCTCATTTTCTGGGACAAGGAATGAAAGGCCTTGATTGCTTTTGAAATAGCACTAGGAGTTTTACCACTGATTTATTGTCTCAATAGCTTAGGCTATTTCCTGCTCTGGTGGTGACTGTTAGTTTTCCCATTGCCTTGTTCCCTCAAAATCCTTAGGAGTGAGGTTTTTGCATTTCTTTGTAAGAACCTCCCAGGAATTTTTGGAAGAAGTGTGCTGGGGCAAGTACACAGGTGGGGTATAGATCATTGAAAATAGCTGGGGACAAAAAATGACTTTTCTTATGTCAGGAAAACTATATCTCTTCTTTAATTTTCTAGGAACCTCTAACTCTTTCTGCTGATGTTACCAGCAGGCATCTGAGATATTACTGATTGTTCTCTTGAACCTAAGGAAAAGGAAATGTAGAAAGCAAAAGAAAAAACTTTAAAATCTATCCTGCAACTCATCAATTCACTGCAGCCACCTCTCTGTCTTTCCCTTTCTCTTTTTCTCTCTTTCTCTTTCTCTCTCACTTTCTCTCTCACATACGCACAACACACGCAAATCGACTTAAAGCAATTTTTAATTTTCCCTATTCCATTTTAATATACTTGAGGCATGATCATTTTCTTAGTAAATACAAGGAAAAAAAATCTAGGATTCCATCATTCTGTGTGATTAAAGTATTGAGGAATTTACTTCCAATAGCACTTATAAAAACATATTTTATTTAAGGAATATTATATAATCAGGTGCCTGCATTTTTCTTATTCTCTAACTAGTGTTATTTGGCAATTAATATTTTGTCAATCAATATTCCCCTATACCTGAATGTGTGGGCAGTGAGAGATGAGTTAGAGGCAAGGATGGTGAACACTCCCAACAACTGCAGACTACATATATCTTAAGCCATGATTTTCTTTGCAAAGGTCAACATTGATAATGTTCTAGTCATACCTCCGTGTACCAGGAAAGAAGTAGCATATTTCTTGAAAGACACAGCTATCAAAGCTCCATTGAGAATCCGTAAAGATGGAGAAGGGATTTGCAAATTAAATATCTGATAATGGACATCTACTCTGATTATTTAAAAATGAATAAAAATAAAAAACCTTACTAATAACCAAACAGAGTATCCAATTTTACATGTGAAGGAAATAATGGAAGAGACATGTCACCAAAAGTATATGGATGGCTTATAAGCACATGGCCAATTTCTCAACATTTAAACATTAAAGAAATACAAATTAAAATCATAATGAGACATGCTTACATATCTATTAGAATGGCTAAAATTATAAAGGCTAATTGTACTTGGTCTGAGCTAGATTGAGAAGCAACAAAAAATCTAAACTGTTGTTGGCATATATCATGATACAACCACTTTGGAAAATAGTTTCAAAAATTTTTAAATGAAAAATATGTTGCAGTTACACAAATAGCCATTTTATTCTAGGCATTTAACCAAGAAAAACAAACCCTATGTTCATACAAGGACTTGTATGTGAATTTCATATCAGCTTTATTTTTAAGAATTGAAAACAGTGGAAATGTTCATCAATGTCCATCAATAGAGCAAAGACAATTGGAGATTCTCAAAGTAATGATGCTGAGAAAAGAAAATCCAGGCAATGAATAGTATATACTGTGTGATTCCATGACTACAAAAAATCTAGAAAATACAAATTTATATATAGTCACAGTCATCAAATATATTGGTGTGATTTTAGTGCCTTCTTCTGTGCTCCCATAGCTTCCTACACTTGTATCTCCGAGCATTTGTTACACCATGTGAAAATATGAACTCTTTCTCTTTATTCTGTCTTACTAGAATAAGAATCCTTGAAAGTTTATGGACAATTGAACTCTCAGTTATTAGCAGAAATTCTATCACACAGTAAGTTTCCAAATATAAAAGCCAGAGTTTTACAATGACTTCTAAGCTTTTACATGATCTAGCCACTCATTTAACCTCTGTGACCTCTTTCCCTGCTACTCTTCAGTCACTCACAGTGGCCTCCTTGCTATTCCTCAGATATGCCAGGCATGATCCAACCTTATGGCCTTCAAGATAGCCAATTCCTTTGTCTGGAGTGACCTTATTGCTGATAGTTCTGCGCAAATTCATCACCTTCCCATACATTTATTCAATTGTCACCTTCATTGTAACTACCCTGATCTTTCTATTAAAAGATTTAACTCCCCATCCCCTGCCTAGCAACCTTGATTTTTCTCACCCTGATCGAATTTTTCTTTTTCCCCATTGTACTCTTCCTTTTTGAATGCACTATGCCATTTTTATTAAGGTTTATAGCTTTGAATTGTCTCACCCTTTAAAATAAAAGTTCTACAAAGCCAATTATTTCATTTACCAGTGTAGTCTGAAGTAATATCTGCCATATAATAGTTCAGTAGACAACTGGTAAATTTCAAAATAAATTAATGTTGAGAGTATACTGAATTTCATAAGTCATTTCAATATTTTTTTCCAAAAAATAAACTACATAAAACATACTTTAAATTTACTTTCAAAATATTTTATAGCATATAATGGACAATATACATAAGCCTAAAGAAACAATCCTATAATTAACCATTTCATACCTACTTAAAAACTGCATAATACCACACTCTTAGATCCTCTTTGAATGCTCTAAAATAACCCTTCAAATGAAATACATTTTAAAAACTCACAGATTTTTTGGCAAATAATTTAATAAAATAAAAGTTTCATTCATCTATGTAGATCAAAATAAATGTTTTTAATAAGCATGAAATTATAACTCTGAAGTGTGCTAAAATGAAACCACCTGCTAAGGGTGAGAGAACAAAAATAAACATCCTTTTTCCAAATAAGAGGAATTTATTACCTTTGAATCAAAGCATGTGGATTTGTTTTAACTGGCAATAAAGCAATGTGGAGACACAAACCATAGAAAGTCATATTTTAGATTTCCAAAAGACTTCTAAGTGAAGAGTATACATTTTTTAATTGCTACATAATGCTACATAATGACAAGATGACAGGTTGTGGCAAATAGCATTTTAAAAGCTCTACTCATAATGGAACAGAAGATGTCATTTCCCTATAATTTTATATATGTCTTTAATTTACTATATCTGGATACAACATATTACCAAACAGATGTTCATCAAAGACTAAATCATTTTTAATGGAACATAATAATTTGAACCTACATCTATTAATCATTTTTTTCGATCTAACATTTATAGTCTCGCTAAACATTTTATCAGTTGTTGACAAAATTCAAAATAAATAGGATAAAAAGTCGTGTTTGGAAAAGTAGATTTCTTCTCAAATTGGCATTTAAATGAAAATATTTGCTGATATTTTTTAAACTTTAAATGTAATTTTATATATATATCTGACCTATCAGATGATATAAAATTTTTGGAGAAAATATGACATATTTTTTGATCTTGGTTGAAGGTATTAATAAAGAGCAACTGTTTGTATTATTTGTATTGTGATATCTTAGTTAATAAACATGAATAACTGGTATAAAATATGTTTTTTTTAAAATTTTATTTATTTACTTGACAGAGATCATAGGAAGGCAGAGAGGCAGCCAGAGAGAGAGGAATGGAAGCATGCTCCCAGCTGAGAAGAGAGCCCACTGTGGGACTCAATCCCAGGAACCTGGAATCATGACCTGAGCCGAAGGCAGAGATTTTAACCCACTGAGCCACCCAGGCGCCCTAAAATATGTTTTTTTTTTTAATATAGAAGTATAGTTCTTGCCAAAATATGGAACTAGCTGGAACTGAATGCCTCCTTCAAAGTCAGCTCTGGAGAAATTATGCAAGTGTAATATGGAACTATTTCAGATATTAACCAAAAACAAAGAAATGATGAAAAACGCCTTAAAATACTCAAAGTTGCCCTTGACTGGTATGTTTCAAGCTCTATTCCTGGTTTGAAGACAGGTTTTAACAGGCCTGTCACTGTAGAAATCCGCTGGATGTTTAGAGGCTATCAGAACTGTACAAAACCTTGAAGGGGTAAAGACTTGAAAATTCTTTAGAGAGATTAGCTCCCTAAGGCATTATTCCTCCACACATTTTCCTCCAATCAATTAAGACTGATGGATGAGGGGCACCTGAGTGGCTCTCTCATCACGTGGGTGGTGGGTTAAGCCTCTGCCTTCATCTCAAGTCATGGTCTCTGGGTCCTGGGATCCAGCCCCACATCGGGCACTGCTCAAAAGGAAGCCTGCTTCCCTCCCTGCTTGCCTGCCTCTCTGCTTACTTGTGATCTCTCTCTCTCGCTCTCTTTCTCTCTCTCTGTGTCCAATAAATAAATAAAATCTTTTAAAAAAGGCTGATGGATGATAAATTATGAAAACTGCTCCCTCCAAATGATGCTTCTTCATAAGGATTTAAGAATTTAAAATTGAAACTTGACCGTAGGATTTATCTTATAGAATAACATCAAGTGAAGGCAGTTATTATTAGTTCTGAAGTATTTGTGATTCTGAATTCTTGGCCTCATTAGTAAATTTATTTTTAAATTCTCCCATGGAGTGGTGATTGGCCTTCAGTCTTTCATTGATATACATCATTGGGTCAAATGAGATGTGTGTGCCCAGAACTATATATAATCTTTTTTGTATTTCACTGGAGATGGCATTTCTGAGTTTTGTTCAATTGAATTTGGACAGATGTTTTAATAGTCACTTCTAGAGTTGGCCCTGGAGAATATCTTCCTTTTTTTCTCTTCCCGATTCTCTGAAAAACCCTGACTAATTCACATTATCACAGTAATATCATAATTCAAGTTTTTCCAAACACTATAGCTGCAAAATAGAAGGAAGCTACTCAGAATGGAATACTATTGTGAATGATTGAGAAAGAAAACATTATTATAATTAAGCTACCAGGTTTCAATGTATTTTATTGTTGCTTAGAAAATCCTAGCATACCCAGACTTTACAGAGATTTGATGATCCTAAGAAGAGCTGAACTCATGGACCAAAATAACTATGCACATAAAAAGTACAATTACTTACCTAAAAAATATGATGTGGTTAACTTTATATGTCAATCCAAGTGTTATGGGAACAGGAATTAAAAAAATAGCTTAGGGGCGCCTAGGTGGCTCAGTGGATTAAGCCACTGCCTTCAGCTCAGGTCATAATCTCAGGGTCCTGGGATCAAGTCCTGCATCAGGCTCTCTGCTCAGCAGGGAGTCTGCTTCCCTCTCTTTCTCTCTGCCTGCCCTCTGTCTACTTGTGATCTCTCTCTGTCAAATAAATAAATAAATAAAATCTTAAAAAAAAAAAGAATGACTGTACTTTTAAAAAATAGCTTAAAAGGAGCGCCTGGGTGGCTCAGTGGGTTAAGCCGCTGCCTTCCGTTCAGGTCATGATCTCAGGGTCCTGGGATCAAGCCCCACATCAGGCTTTCTGCTCAGCAGGTAGCCTGCTTCTCTTCCTCTCTCTCTGCCCACCTCTCTGCCTACTTGTGATCTCTCACTGTCAAATAAATAAATAAAATATTTTTAAAAATAGCTTAAAAGTATATGATAAAATAATGATATACATATACCAGGAAAAGAAAGATACTATACTGTGAATATAAATTAAGTGAAAATTGTTGAAATAAAGAATACAATAAATGGAGACTAAGATGAATATAGCTGTAAAATGAATAAATGAGTTGGGAAAAACAAACAAACAAATTAATGACTTCTGCCCAAATACAGCAGAAGAGAAAAAAAAATAAAGAAAATATTTAAATAAGTACTGAGATAAATTTTGGAGAATTAAAGAAAGATAAAAGATACCAGACTTAAAATGATGCCAAACACGAGATATCAGAAACAAAACAAAACAAAACAAAAACTACACACACTAAAAACCACTTGTATACATTATGGTGAGTTTTAAGAATATCAAAAACAGAGAAGAGCATAAATGATGCCCAAGAGAAGAACAGATCATCTAAAATGTACAAGAATAATACTGACAGCACAATTCTCAATAGTAATAGCATATAAAGAGACAGCTGGGAGTTTTTATAGATGGAAAAGATATTTGAAACTAGGTATTATACATCAATCCAAATTATTGATTAAATTTGAGAGCACAGTAAAAATACAATGAAGCATGTTAGGTCTTAGAACATTTATCACACAGAGACACACATTTTGGAAAACTTCCTTGGAAGACAGCTCAATTGAGATCGAGAAAACAGAATTATGTACTCAAAGGCACATTTTGAAGGAAGGATTGAATATAGTCTGCACTGCAAATATTCTTTAATCGTATGTTCTGAATATCCTAAATTTAAGAAGTATTTGTTCAAATATTTACCTTTAAATAAATCCTAGGAGACTTTTTCTTGGATTCTGGAAAATCAGTCCATTTGGATACAAATCTTTTTGTCACTGATGGAAATTTTGATAGCCCTTAACTGTGGAATGCCTAATGTATTGTTACAGCAATTGTGATTTGCCAATACATGGGTGATGTGTGTGTGTTGTGTGTGTTTATTTTTATTTTTGATGGTTTAACTCTTCTATGAGATTTTTAAGTAGACATGATTTTAATAAATTATGATTTGTTGAAATTTATCTGAGGTTATATATAATAAAATGAAATTTGTGTGAACTAAAGAAGTGCATCTCCATTTTTTTTGTTTTAAGAGTAGACTGGTCTTTAAAAATTGTCCAAAGAAGTACATTATATTCATTATTAAATTTGATAATATACTATAAAGTATTTATGGTCATATTGGACCATATCAAATTCTACTATTAATTCATATTAATAATTACCATAAGAGGAAAAAGGGATATTTTTCAAAATAAAAATTAGCGTATTTTTCAGAATATGATATAGTGTTATTCACTGAACTGAGGGAACAAATGTCAAAGTCTAACACAGTTTACAGAATGTTTTAACATAAATTGAAATTTAAATCTGACCAAATTTCACAGTTTTAAGTAAAATGATAGCACTTTATATCCTTGAAAAGTGGTAAGTGACCCAAAACATGGCTTAGAAAAACAAATTTAACACTACACTAGTATGAGATGGTTAAGTTATGGTACAACTTGCCATTGTGTATCATCAAATGGTATATTTTTTTCTTTTGGGCTTGTCATTATATTTTATTTTAGCCATTCTGGTAAGTGTGTAGTGATATCTCAGTGTCATTTTTTTTTTAAAGATTTTATTTGTTTATTTGACAGAGAGAAATCACAAGTAGATGGAGAGGCAGGCAGAGAGAGAGAGGGGGAAGCAGGCTCCCTGCTGAGCAGAGAGCCCGATGCGGGACTCGATCCCAGGACCCTGAGATCATGACCTGAGCCGAAGGCAGCGGCTTAACCCACTGAGCCACCCAGGCGCCCTCTCAGTGTCATTTTAATTGCATTTCCTTGATGTCTAATTGTGTCAAAATATATTACTTTGATGTTTAATGCTCTGAGCTTTCTCAGTTCAGGACCATGAAGCCACTTAGGAAAAATACAGTTGCAGAGGCACTCATAGACCAACTCTTATTTCGAAATAAGAAGAAACATTACTACCCATTCCAACAAAAAATAGATTTGTTATGCAGCAGGGATTTTATAAATTACCTGACACAACTTATATAGTAAGATGAAATGGGACAGGCGGCTTCTTGCAGCTATATACAACATCATTTTAATTTCAATTTTCAGTATAATTTTTCCAAGGTATACACAGAATATATATTTAATGTAAATTGTGAACATTTTAAACTCTGTATATGGAAATTAGTCAATTTTAAGTTTATAACAATCAAAATTAACGGAAGTTTATTTTAAATTAGTTAGCTTTCTCTGCATTGCAAGACAGAATAATCAAGAATTGGTAAGAAAAAAGTAATCTCTGTAAAATTACCGGGGGTGCATTATAAAGTGTTCGGTAACTGATCAAACTCACAATTTGGATTGAATGGCAAGTGATTTTTAAAATCTGGAACTCATTGTCAATTTTTTTTTCTTCATTGTGTCTTAATAATTTACTGTGTTCATTTGCATGGAAGTGAAGAAAAATGCATGACATTTCATCTCAACACTAACACCTTTAACTGGCAACTCTGAATGTACTTTACAGCAGTGTAACAAAGTAAAGATCAATGATGTTTCATGAAATATCTGTTATAATTCTCAAGGAGATAGGGAGTTTGTGCAAAAATGCAAATCACTTTGCGACTAAACACATTGTTTATTTCAGCTAATTTTAAGAAAATATGCTGAGAATCTCTCAAAAAAGGAAGCAATGATTTAGGTTTGCCTTCAAACTCCTTATCTAATCCTGAACCAACAGCACATAGTTCAAAGAGCAACTAATTTGAGTAGCTCCAATTTACACATTTCCTAACAATGCTTAATTTAGTGGAATTTCTGTCCAATTATGTTAATTTGATGTAATGAAAGAAAAAAGTTCAAAAAGATCATCCTTAATTTATATAGATGCCAAAATCTGCATTTTCTGAATGACGCCCAGGAACGTATTTTCAAAAACAAACAAACAATGCCAGAACCACTATTAGGTCATCTCTAGGCAGAAAGTGACTCAGAGCTTACATTACTCTCTCCCTGAAAGTATACTGTAGGCACTGAAACTACTACCCTGAGTCTGTGCTATCAAATTCCTTAAGTTAGAAAGTTTTAAAACCCGTCTGTGTGGGAGTATTTCATTTACAGATAGAGATTTGGTTGTTTATACATTTTCATACTTGATTTTTAGGGTGTAATAACTATGTTTTAAAATTCATGGTGGTTTTGAATACTGTTGGATAATTGAGCTAAAATGGTATATCCATTCCTCCTAAGAAACAGAAATTATAGAAAGGTAGTGCTTTTCAAATCTGACATCTTTGAGTCATTGCAGTTTCATATAAATGCAATAGGAAAAGTGTCATTCATGTTTATGATATTTTCTATAAATAAATTAGAATGTACTGGAGGCCTGATATAAAGTGGGATGCCTAAACTTCAGTAAGATCTTGTTTTCAATTCAAAATAAATTTTATTTTTTATTTTTTTATAATGTCCCTCAATTTCAGATAAGCACCCCCATAATGTCCACTCCGGTTTTTTTAAGATTTTATTTATTTTATTTGACAGATAGAGATCACAAGTAGGCAGAGAGGCAGGCAGAGAGAGAGGGAAGAGGAAGCAGGCTCCCTGCTAGGCAGAGAGCCCAATGCGGGGCTCGATCCCAGGACCCTGGGATCATGACCTGAGCCAAAGGCAGAGGCTTTAACCCACTGAGCCACCCAGGCGCCCCCAAAATAAATTTTAAATTGAATTATGCACCTCTAAGTTCAGAGACAATAAACATCAACCAACACAATTAATAAGTTCTATTTCTTGAAATTTCGGGAACATTGATAGTCTCATCTCCTGGAAGAACAACAGCTAAAATTTTAGGTCATGGATTCCTGCTAAAATATCACTTTCCCAAAGAAAATTAATGTTAGGAATTTTCATTGATTGTTATTGATCATGAAGAATATAACAACCACGATAAAAAGAGTAGGAAAAACATGATATCTCATCTGTAAGGGCATGTGGAAAGTAGGAAATGCTAATAAAAATAACTACCATTATTTCCTAAGTTAACATAATACAACAGAACAAAAATATTTCAAAACAATGTTTTCTTTTTTTTTTTAATTTTATTTATTTATTTGACAGAGAGAGATCACAAGTAGGCAGAGAGGCAGGCAGAGAGAGAGGAAGAAGCAGGCACCCTGCTGAGCAGAGAGCCCAATGTGGGACTCAATCCCAGGACTCTGAGATTATGACCTGAGCCGAAGGCAGCGGCTTAACCCACTGAGCCACCCAGGCGCCCCCATAACAATATTTTCTAGGCTCATTCTGATAACTCTTTTCTACATTCAAATTTAAAGGTTGAGGCATGTGATATATATTACACAAAAAACATCCCAAGGCATTCGTTAAAAAAAAAAAAAACTCTTAATAAAGAACAAATCCAAAGGAATTTCTTTTCTAATTTAATTAACAAATTATGAATTGACTTACCTATTTTATCACAGTGTATCAGGCACCAATAATATTTTTTAATCGTCACACCTGATGCAATAGTTACCATCTTTCAAACATACTGATCACGAACAAGCAAATAAACAAGAGCACCGTAGCTTAAGATCTACCTGCATAAATATAGGCTACTTCAGACAATCTCTTCACCACAACATAGCAATGAATAGAAATCATACATGCTCTGTATGGACATACAGATGAGATAGAATGGGATGATGTTAATATATGCAGAATCTTTATTAATTACATTGTAAACCATAATATGGAAAAACAGAATACAATTTTAGAAATACCCAGGTCACCATCATTGTTTTATTTTTATATGTGTAGATAAGGAGTTTAATAAACAATCCATGACTATTCAACTCCTTATATTTTGAAAATTTTAGCAAAAGTAACAAACCTAGCACCTAGAAAATTGTACCTATCTGCAATATACAGCTTTGCCAGCATGGTAGAAGAAAAGCAAAACAAAATAAGTAAGAAAAGTTTAACATTTCACAAGAGATTTGCTTTTATTTTTTTATTTTTTAATTTTTATTTTTCATTTATTATTTACTTCTATTTTCTACTTTATTTTAATGAAAATGTCATGACCATAACATAAGAGCAGAATTAAACCAACATGAGAAATTATTTTTTCATAAGTTAAAATAAACTAGCTTGGTGATTAATTCAAAATTATATTACAAACTTCAGTGTTCTTGCAGTAAGTATCACTGCATAAACAAATGAGTCAGGAGTCATAAACTAATGATGATTCTAAATGTTATTTAGAGAGACATTCTGTTCTTAATATATTTCAAATATTCTACACAAGGCAAAGTGGATCCAAGTAATCTGTAGGCAAAATAAGATTTTAGAGAAGTATATATTTCCAACAGTATTTATAAAATATTACCTTTATGTAAGGCATCATCCTGGACTTTGTGGAAAACACACAAAGGAGTAAGAAGTGGCCCTTCAAGAAACATATACAATATCAAGGTTTAACATGAAGCAGCATGTCTTCTCTAATTAAAAAAAAAAAACATTGTACCAACTGACTTTACTGAAACTTTATATTTATTGCTCTCATTTTAGGTCATAGTGTCCTTCTGCATGCAGGCTGCTATAACGGACATGATATAGACTTAATAGCTTATAAAGAACAGGAATTTATTTCTCACAGTTCTAGAACGGAGAAGTTCAAGATTAAGGAATGGGCAGATCCAGGGAGAGCCCACTTCCTCATAGATGGCTATCTTCTCACTGTAAACGTACATGATGAATGAAGCAAGAGAACTCTCTGGGGTCTCCTTTAAAAGGACTGTAATCCCACTTATGACCTAATCACCTCCCAAAGGCCCCTATGTTTTAATACTAGCACTGACAGAGTTAGATTTCATAATATGATTTTGGGAGACATAAACATTCACACCATAGTATATATAAACAAAAAAAGACACAAAAACAACAAACAAAAAAATTATTTTAACGACCTATTATTTTCAACTACATAAACTTTTAATTTGTTTCTATATAATATTAAATAACTCATTTGAGTGATTCACTTATATCCAATGCATCTGAGTGCAATTAAATTTGCTTACCCAGCATATCCAGAAGCATATTTCTTCAGACTATCCCATTCCCCACCTTACAGGATTTACCACAATTAGAAGACATGGGATAGAGGATAGATAGATAGATGTATACATAAACACACTTGTACATACCCATATGCATATTTTTTCCTGTTAATGATACTCATGCAAATAAAATTTAAGCTCAAGGAAACCTGTCTTGTGTGTTACTTAATATCCAGTTTTTAGTCAACATCCAAAAACAAATAATCCAATAAAACCATGGATAGAAGACATGAACAAGTGTTTCCCCAAAGCACACATTCAAATGTTCAGTAGATACATGAAAAGATGTCCATCATCATGTATCATCAGGAAATTGCAAAGCAAAACTAGAAAGAGATACCACCTCACACCTGTCAGAATGGCTAAAATTAACACTACAAGAAACAAAAGGTGTTGGAGAGGATGTGAAAAAGTAACACTTGTGGGGGCTGCCTGGGTGGCTCAGTGGGTTAAGCCTCTGCCTTCAGCTCAGGCCATGATCTCAGGGTCCTGGGATCAAGTCCCACATCGGGCTCTCTGCCAGGCATGGAGCCTGCTCCCTCATCTCTCTCTCTCTACTTGTGATCTCTCTCTGTCAAATGAATAAAATCTTAAAAAAAAAAAAGAAAAAGTAACAATTGTGAACTGTTGGTGGTGATGCAAACTGATACAGCCATATTTGAAAACAGTATGGAATTTCCATAAAATTTAAAAATAGAAGTCCTTTTTGATCCAACAAACCTGTTGGTGTGTATTTACCCAATGAATATAAGAAAACTTATTCAAAGGGATGCTAGCACCCCTATGTTTATAGCAGCATTATTTATAAAGCTAAGATATGGAAAGTGCCCAAGTATCCATCAATTGATGAATAAATAAAGAATAAGTGGTATGTATATACAATGGAATATTATTCTGCCATAAAAAAGACTGAAATCTTGCCATTTGCAATAACATGGTTGGAACTAGACAGTATAATGCTAAAAGTGAAATAAGTCAGTCAGAGAAAGACAAATACCTTTACTCATATATGGAATAAAAGAAACAAAACAAACAAGCAAAGGGGAAATAATAAGACATAGAAAGAGAAACAAAGCAAGAAACAGACATTTCATTACAGAGAACAAACTGATGGTTACTTGACGGGATCTGAAAGGAGTGATGGATTAAATAAGTGATGGGGGTTAATTAGAGCACTTGTCATGATGAGCACTGAGTGCTATATGTTATATTGTACACATGAATCTAATACAACCATATATGTTAACTAACTGGATTTCAAATGAACATTTTTTAAAATCCCAGTTTTTAGCTCACATTCTGGCTTACAAAAGGGATTTAGTCAGGAATTTGGAGATTAGTTAATGAACAAATAAGGGGTGAACAGGCAGTTGTTAGATAAAATTACTATCCTTTCTGGCATGATCTTATACCTTTTATCTAGAAGTATTTTTAGCACTTTAGACTCTTCCTATTTTATTTTGAATCATTAAACAAAAATTTCCTCAAAGGACCTTAGACTCCATCCAATTTGAGCAACAGTTTGAGAGAGGAAATGGTGTCCAGGAGGAAAAAAAAAAAAAGATGAAACTACTATTGTTTACTAGTGAATGCATAGTTCTTCCACAGAAGAAGCTCTAAATGGTCATGGCTCCAGCTTTATATGTGCTCAGTCATATGTTCAGAAGTAGGTAACACTATCAAAAAATATAAAGCATCTGAGATTATTTTCCCTTATTTGAAAGCTGGTGTATGAGTCTGCCGTAGTTTCTTGGGTGTTGATAGAAGACGCAGACTCATGTTTCAGAAATAATATAGTTTATTATTCACAGCAATAGAGGTAGCCAGAATATTAACATTATTTGTGTGTGTGTGTGTGTGTGTGTGTGTGTGTGTGTTTGTGTGTGTGTAGGGATGGGAGTTATATATCAGTTCTGAGCCTCAGTTCCCACAAGAAGAATCAAAAGAGAGGCAGATAATATTTGCAAACACAACAGGTTAAGTTAAAAAAAAAGATACTATTTCTGTCTTCCAAGTCTATTCAATACAACCATCTTCAAAGGATGGCCTAGAACAAATAATAAATGCAGAAATGTAAGCAACCAATTGAAAAGTGTCTCCCAAGAAACACACTTTGAGAGTCTTCATTTGACAAAAATACTATAGGATATTACATGGATCAGGTGCATTGAATACTGGAAGGTTAAAATTACAAGGGACCAAATATTTTTAAGCAGTTCTGGCATCCAGTAGAGTTCAAATAGGTTTTATAAGATTGAGGAAAGAAGCCATCAAAACCTGGGCCCAGAGGCACCTGTGTAGCTCAGTGGGTTAAGCCTCTGCCTTCGGCTCAGGCCATGATCTCAGAGCCCTGGGATCGAGCTCTGCATCAGGCTCTCTGTTCAGCAGGGAGCCTGCTCCCCCCCCCCCCCGCTATTTGCTTACTTGTGGTCTCTGTCTGTCAAATAAATAAATAAAATCTTAAAACAAAACAAAACAAAACAAAACAAAAATCCTGGGCCCAATTTTCCCAAAAGTATGATTCTGATTCTAGTCTCTATGATGTTATCCCTTGAAGACAATGTCTCTAATTGAGTTGAATTAGTTTACTAAAGAGCATACCCCCATTTGTTGTAGGAGATGAACAATATGCAAGAGGCAAAATGCCACATGGAAGCCACCTTGTCTTCAGTGGAACATAGAATCAGTTCCTTTGGGATGAATTTGTTCCACATTTGACTTCCCACTTAAGGGAAAATAAGAGTGCCTTCTAATAGATTTTAAATAGGAAATGACAACGGAAGCTTATACAAGATTATAAAATGGGAAATTTCATTTAGATAAGCAATCATTTCAAAGTCATCTTCTTAATATTACAGACTCTTCACATAATCATAATTTTATTTTGGTATTATATGGTAATTTCAAATATAGTAAATATAAAGAATTTACCTCTGTAATTATAGCGAGTCTGGTCGTAGTTTAATGGCAACAAATCTTCAATTTAGAAGTATGGTCTACCAATTATTAATACATTTGGAAATGGTGTGTCATCTTCACTCCACTTGTCTCACTAAAACAGTGAGCCAAAAAAAGTAGGTCCAAGCTGTTTACTATGGTCAAAATGGGTTGCTTTTGCACTTGGTAAAGAAGCAGTCATATTTTGGAAGAAAAACTGAGGCTATTAATATTTTCAACTTATTTTCAGAAAAGGAAAGAAAGGATAATCTAACCTAAAGCCAAAATCTTACACAAGGTGGCTGGACAATGATCTTTTCCCAGATAAAGGGTTTTTCAACTTAGCCATGTTAGGAGGAAGAAGAGATGAGACATTGTGGACTTGACTAACGTTTGTACACTGTTCAAAAAGTTTTCAAAATAATGTGTATTATTTTTCTTCTTTTAGTTGAGACAAAAAAAAAAAAAACCAAAAAAAAACCACTAATGAGCTTACTCTTAAAAGGAGGTAAACAAGAAACTAGCAAAGATTGAGTGTTAGGTATTGTCCCCCTCCTTTTTTTTTTTAAATTATGTTATGTTAGTTACCATACAATACATCATTAGTTTTTGAAGTAGTGTTCCGTGATTCATTGTTTGTGTAAAACACCCAGTGCCCCATGCAATATGTGCCCTCCTTAATACCCATCACCAGGCTCACCCATCCCCACATCCTTCTCATCTTTAAAACCCTCAGTTTGTTTCTTGGAGTCCATAGTTTTTCATGTTTCATTTCCCCCTCCAATACCCCCACTTCATTTTTCCTTTCCATCTCCTAATGTCCTCCATGCTATTCCTTAGGTTCCACAAATAAGTGAAACCATATGATGATTGACTTTCACTGCTTGACTTATTTCACTTAACATAATCTCCTACAGTCCCATCCATGTTGATGCAAAAGTTGGGTATTCATCCTTTCTGATGGCTGAGTGATATTCCATTGTATCCTTGGATCACATCTTCTTTATCCGTTTGTCTGTTGTAGGGGATCTTGACTCTTTCAACAGAATGGCTATAGTGGACATTGCTGCTATGAACACTGGGGTGCATATGGCCCTTCTTTCCAGTAAAATAGAGCTAGCCTATGACCTAGCGATTGCACTACTGAGTATTGACCTCAAAGATACAGATGCAGTGAAAAGAATTAGGTATTGTTAAAGCACAAATGCAGGGGATAGAAGTTATGGTACAGAAGAGGGAAGGGCAACCATATGGCAGAGTAGAATAAAGTAGCTCAGGAAGAAATTAGTCATATCCAGATATTGTAAGGCATGTGGGGTTGGCAGGGAGAGCATGAGAAATCATAAGAGAAGAGAGAGAAAATGGACCAGGCAGGAGAGGTTTATAACATTTTAACATCTAAGGTAAGCATATGCAAAGCAGAATAGGGAAAGAAATAAAAGTTTTTATAAGACTCAATACATAAGGAATAACGTGGAGGACACTGGGAGATGGAGAGAAGTGTGCTGGGGGAAATCGGAGGGAGAGACAAACCATGAGAGACTGTGGACTCTGAGAAACAAACTGAGGGTCTTGAAGAGGAGGGTGGCAGGTGGTTGGGTGAGCCCAGTGGTGGGTATTAAGGAGGGAATTTATTACATGAAGCACTGGGTGTGGTGCATAAACAATGAATTTTGGATCCCTGAAAATAAACTAAAAGAAAAAAAAGACTGACTACAGACATGGACCTCAGTGTAACACAGATATGGAACTCACTGTAATACCAGCCACTTCCCACCGACACACACAGACTATGATAATAATAAATAATAATGCAATTAAGAAAATTGCCTGCCAAATAATTTTTCCTCTTTTTTATTTTTATGATTATTATTTTTATTTTATTTTTAAAGTTTTTATTTAAATTGTAGTTAGTTAAAATAAGGTTAATATTAGTTTCAGGTGTACAATTTAGTGATCAACACTGCCATACAATGGCTTAAATAAAAAAATGAAAAAAAAATTTTTAAAGATTTTATTTTTAAATAAAACCTCTATACCCAAGGTGGATTTCAAACGTACAACCCCACGATCAAGATTTACATATTTTACTGACTGTTCCAGCCAGGCACCCCAACAAATAAAAATTTTATAAAATTGTTGAGTTTGTGGGAGTCTCATTTGCTTAGTCAGTTAAGTGTCTGCCTTTGGCTCAGATCAGGATCTCAAGAGTCCTGGCATCGAGCCCCATATTGCTCATGCTCTCTCTCTCTCTCTCTCTCTGGCTTTTGCTCTTAAATAAATAAATAAAATATTTTTTTAAAAATTGTTGAGTTTGTTTAACTAGTTTTAAACTAGTAGACAGAGATGAAGATAAAGTATGATGTAATGGCACGGAAAAATACAACTTACACGTTTTAAAAAAAAAATGTGCAATGCAAGTTACCTCACTTCTTTTATCACCACACTGGGACTTTCCCTACTGAGTTGTTGTAATGTAAGGACCTATTTTATATTTTTATATTTTAGCAAGAGGCTTTCATTGAGGTTAACCCTTAAACTGTCCTTGTTCCCCTTCCCCCAGGGGATTCACTTAAAAACAAGTCCTGGAAATCAGCTCCAGGTAACAAAGCCCATATACAAGGGTGGGTCAGGCCAGGTGGAGACATCAATCAGCGGGAGGGGGGCGGTGTTTGCATATTGTCTCCCTAGATACTAAGGAGTATGCCCCACTCCTCCGCCCTTTGGGAAACTTTTTTGCACCAATCCTAATCAAGGTGTAATAGGCTGGGTCAAATGTCTATACTAGGGTAAATTGAACCTCAATTGGTCACCTAGCCTCACTGTGGAGTTTCCTGTGTGTGTTAAAATCTCATTGGTCACCTGTGCGTGGCCAGGCCTGACTGCATGGCCTTTGCCCTTAAAAGCTAGACTGTGAAACAGCAAAGGGTTTCCTTCTCTCATAAGAGGTGTGGCCCCGAACGTTTGGTTAGATTCTTGATGCTTGGCATGAAATAAAGCTTTGCTTGACCTTTGCTTTACATCAGTCTCGCTCCTTTAATCATAGACCCATTATTGGGGCATAACAGTATTAATCTTAAAGTTATAAGTCCACAATGCATCCATCATCCATTCTACCCCTTAACATTCCCCTTTGGACAGACCCATGATCTAGAACAAGCCTTATTTTATAGTGCCTTGTAGGAGACTTTGGCTGCTGCCTAAATTGCCTACTTTCCTCTCACCATTACCACGGAAATTGGGTCCACTGAAACAAAGGGGTAGTGTAAGAAATTAAGACTTCCATAAATCTCTTTAAATAATAAAGTATAAGATAGTGATACCTTTTTTTCTGCCACATAACCAATTCTTGCAAGAATAAGGTCATATAAAAGAATTTACAACACATGCTAGCATTATCCTACTGGACCCAGACCATTTGTATGTTTCTCTGTCTCTGAGAAATGTAGTTATTTACATGACTGAAACCTAAAAATTGTTTGATATGACCACTAATATCACGTACATTATTTTAAAGCCTGTTTAAAGCTTCTGTAATACATAGGCTTTGTAAACACTTATTAAGCATCTTGTATATATCAAACACTTTAAAAATCTCTGCTTAAAAAAAAAAAAACTCTACCTCAATGGAACTTTGAGTCTGAAAAAGATACAGGCAATATACAAGGCAACAGATAGAATAATTACATATTTGATTATATACTCTGAGGATGTCACCTTAAATTGATATGAAAATGATCAGAAGGATCTGGATTTCTTGTCAAAATTTTTTGCCTTAAAAAGAAATTGATATTTAGGGAAAGTTGTTACTGAAAGAGGTCCTGTGTCAACCAAAAATGTTAAACCATGATCTCGCTAAATTTTCCAGTTGTGATTATTGCTTTGTTTAGCTGTCTTCTATTAAGACTGAATTTAGTAATTCAGTCTCAGATTTCAGTAAGTCTTTTTTTTAAAGATTTTATTTATTTATTAGAGAGAGAGAGGGAGGGGCAGAGGGAGAGGAAGAACCAGACTCCTTGCTGAGCAGGCAGCTGATGCAGGACTGGATCCTAGTACCCTGGCATCATGACCTAAGCTGAAGGAAGACACTTAACCAACTGAGCCACCCAGGCACTCTAGACTGTAAACTTCTTAAAGGTAAAAAAGTTTATTCTTCTAGTAGTTCCACAGACATTTCTAACATCCATAAGAAAGCATGTACTGATGTAAAATGCCAGCAAATCAAATTATTTAAAAAAGAAAAAAAGAAAGAAAAGATATATCTGGATAAAGAGAAAAACAGAAAATCTAATAATACATTGAATTATTAGAGCAAAGAGTGGAGGAAGAGAAAATAAATATGAAATAGAGATTTCCACTAAAAGAAAAAAATTGAATAAGGCAGGAGATTTAGAAAATTATTATGACAGACTTGAGAAAAAAATAAAATAGGAATTTTTAGAAAATAGCAATGAATGAAAAGGTAAATTGTTCCTACCTCTATAATATTAGCTGTTTGTTGTTGTTGTTGCTAATTTACCTATTTAATCTAATAAACAAAGAAAGGTTTCATTTAGGGATAAGGTTTCTCTCTCTCTATATATATATTTTCCATTTAGGGATAAGGTATATATATATATATACATAGATATATATGTATATATATATTTTTTAATTTTAATTGTTGGAAAATGTGTCACAGAATGTGTTTAAACTTTAAGATACAGATGCAACATGTAATGAACTGCATTGTTTGAACGTCTAATTTGTAAATGCTGTTAGAGGAAACTTGGTGGAAATGTTCTTATGTGCTTGTGTTTCTGGAACTAAGTATATTTATTAATAAGGAATAGTTTAAAATTATGAAATGACCAGGAGTGGACAATTTTCCTAATCCTATCAGCTCTTTGCAGCTCTTTTATTAGCCCCCTTCAGGAATATCAGCTTTTTTATCTAATTAAATTTTATATTAATGTGCTTTTGACTTTTGGCCTTTCTCTTCCTTCTGTTCTTTTTTTTCCCCTAAATTACATGTTTCTGTTTAACAGCTACTATCAATTCTTTGATATGAATTCTCAACATCAATTTACTAACTCCAGAGATGAAGGAGCATCAATATTTAGAAGCGAAGAATACAAAGCCTTGGGCATCTGGATGGCTCAGTCACTTAAGCATCTGCCTTCGACTCAGGTGGTGATCCCAGGGTTGTGGGATGGAACCCCAGGTTGAACTTTCTACTCAGCTGGGAGCCTACTTCTCCCTCTCCTTCTGCCTGCAGCTCCCTTTGCTTGCGTTCTCCCTCTCTTTGTCAAGTAAATAAAATAAAATAAAATAAAATAATGTAAATAATACATTTATTTAAAAAAACAGAGCACACTTTTTTGGAGGCTTGAAACAAATTGTTTAAAAATTTTCATAATTTGAGTAATAAAAAGCCACTTTGTATAATTTTTATAAAATAATAAATGCCTATTTTGAAAAAAAAATAATACATTTATTTATTTATTAAAATGCAATTATTACACAATACATAATGTATTGCATAATTATAATAATGATTAAATAATTTATTAAATATTTATATTAAATATATCAATTTAATTAAATAAATATTTTTAGAATTTAAAATATTTCAAATTTAGATTATTAAATATTAAATCATTAATTTAATAAATAAATATCTAAACATAATTAAATAATTTATTTATTAAAATGAATAAAATAATGTTGTCATTATCTCAGCATGTATTTTTAAATAGTCTAAAAAAAATCTAATAAAGTCTAAATACATTGAGTTCAGATATTTATACAAGTTAACCCAGACACTCAACCCACAGTTTCAAAACTTTTGTTTTTATCTACTACTCAAAATACGATTTTAATGTATTTATTTGTAACTTTGACATAGCAAGGAAACTTGGAGGAAAAGGAGACATTTGCTTTTAATATTTGAAAATTATTTTGTTGATTTAAAAAAATAAAAACCTTAACACGTGAGCATTTCTTCTTAAATAACACTGTGAAGTTTCTGAGTCGCATTCTATTAAAAGTGCTGATAAAATGGCCTCAGTTACTCATTTAAATTATCAGCTGAATGGGTAACAAATGAAGTAGAGAGCTTTTTAATTATTTATGAATGTATTGCTTGTGGATGGAGTGCCACATAGAGTTACCTCTCTTTTTGGCTTTGTTTTGTGAGCAGCAGTGGAATCTATGAATGAGATTAAACATAAGGACATTCACAGAAATTCTTAATGAACTTCTGGGGAAGGGCAATAAGTGCAAGGAAAAACTGCAGCAAGACTAATTACAAATTTCAAGTGGTCATCGCTTAATTATAGAAGCTTTTAAGTTCAAGTAATATATCTTTTTCATGAGCCTATCATATTGTATTAATTACCACAAACTGCACTCTTGAACACTTATCTTTTCACATATTTCTTATTCTTAGTACTTAAAATTACCCTTATGATTGATAAGTAAATGGATTTTACAGACAATGCATTTATTTACATAAATAAATAATGCTGTTTATATATATAAAAACAATTGAATATGTGTATGTGTTCAATGAATTTTTTTTCAAATTAACATCTTAATTCTACCACATTAGTTACAAATAGATATAGACTTTATAGATTCATCAAATATTTTATTCTCAAATTTATATGTCCTTTGTGAAGTAAATGAAACTGTATATATTAAATATAATCCTATCACATGTAACAGTTACTAGTGCATCCCAGGACATACATAGGTCAGGTCCTACTCAAGGCATCACGGATAACTGGATTTAACTTTCTATCTTAGGAGTCTTCTGTATATTTCTGTGGCTTTTATACTACAATCAGGAGGAAGAATTCTTTTGCTAAAAGCTTCCAAATGACTATGCGAGTAGATTATTTGTAGACTAGTGATATAATATTATTGTTTAATATGTGAAGCATGATAAAATAAAATGCTATTGCCATATTTAATTTGTTTAGTAAAGCATTCATTTAGTTATCAAGCATTCATTTTCTTTTTTTAAAGATTTTATTTATTTATTTGACAGACAGAGATCACAAGTAGACAGAGAGGCAGGCAGAGAGAAAGGAAGGGAAGCAGGGTCCCTGCTGAGCAGAGAGCCTGATGTGGGGCTCTATCCCAGGACTCTGGGATCATGACCTAAGCAGAAGGCAGAGGCTTTAACACACTGAGCCACCCAAGAGCCCCAAGCATTCATTTTCTTTATACAGAAGAGATAGAACAATATTATATAGTAGAAAATACAGTAAATAATCTAGAAACCTTGATCATTTTGTTTTGGCAATTTTAGAACATAAAATTAGCTAAAGCTCAAGTGCAAGTTATATTTGTATCATAGGAGGAAAAGTTAATTAAAAGTTTGTTTATTACCATAGTTTAACACTTCAACGAAATGATAACGAGTCCAAAATCAATGAATATATGAAGTATACAATAAAAACAATAATCTTGAGTGTATGTGACTCACTGTAGGTATTGATAGGCTAGAAATCAAAGGGAAAGTATCTATAGGGTTTGTTCAGTTCCATGCTCATCAGATTAATAGGCTTTCTCATATTGCTTCCTTCACCACATTAATTTGTCTAATGAAGTTTTCAAGAGTTAAAGACAGTGATAGGTTCATGGCTGGAGAGAAGGTACAGAATCTAAGATAGTTCAGCAGTGCTTATTATTTAAGAGAAAGACAGCATGGGAGGTGAGGGGTATATCATGCATCCTGTTTTCACTCCCTTTGTGGAGCACCTACCCTGGAGGTCATGTAATAATACCATGACCAAAAAACAATAAAAAAACCCAAACATCCATGTGGAAGTGCCATCCCTGCCTGGAGATGAGTAGACTGCTCAAACAGATCCTGGGCAGGCATCTCAGCCCAGGACTGTGTTGGGGAAGCTGGTTCCTGGCTTTGGGCACAATCTGGAAGCCAGCAAACTGACGGGAGAGTGCAGCCAGGGTTAACAGGACTGATGATCTTTTTGCAGCCAGGCCGGGGGTGGACACCCGCTCAAGGAGCCAGGCTAGGAGGCTGCCCAGCGCCAGCGCTGGTCAAGCTTGCAGCCCCCGGGGCTTCCCCCGCGCCCCAGCCAGGGCGGGGCCTCAGGAGGGAGGGGGCGGGGGCGGGGCAGAGAAGGGGCTTTGCTAATTGCCAAAGCGAAAAGGGAGCTCGGGGAGGACTCAGGAGGGAGGGGGGCGGGGGCGGGTGGAGGGCGGCGGGGAGAAGGCGCTTTGCTAATTGCCGAAGCTGGAAGTGAGCTCACAGAGGATGTGGCTGAGAGTCTGGGAGGAGGTGGAGGGGCTGGCGGAGGAGGGGCGGGCAGCGCCGCGGTGCTGTGCTGCGGCTCAGTCGGGACTGCAGGACCCACCGGACTCGCTGCCCGTACGCTCCCATGTGAGGCTCCGCTGTCCCGCTCCTGCTGCCTGCTGCCCCTCCCCGCCCCAAAGGCTTCTCCGGACCACCCTCTGCACAGGGGTAAAGTGACACCGCGCCGCGCCCTCACCTGGAGCAGAAAGCGCGGACCCGACCTGGGGGCGAAGAGGGGGGTTGTGGAGGCCCAGCCTCCCGCGAACCCCAGGGCACCGGGACCACCCCGGACGCTGCGCCAAACCCGGGTCCTCATGGGGTCGGGCTGGGGACAGCGCCTTGCGAGGTGCCCCCCGCCAGCAGGCACGCTAGCCCCCATCTTTCCGCAGCCCCATGCGCCCGTGCTGAGGACCCCCTTCCCTCCCCCGCCGTGGCCCCGCTGCTTTTGTTCTGGACTTGGGATCCCAGGTGGAAACTAGTCCCTCAGACCTCCCTGGCAGCAAGGAGGGCAGGGAGGGATTCTTGGTTTCCTGCCCTGGCTCCTCCTCTCTCCCCATTCACAAGCCTTCTGGCTTCCCTTTACTCTCCTCATTGTCAGTTTTCTGAAATGGTTTTCTTCTGCATGTTGACCCAAAGAGCTATTTCATGAATGAATATACACGAAACTGATTTGGGGCCCACCTGTGAGAGCCCACCTGTAGAGGCCTTTCATTAGAATGGTCTCTGGTTCTAGCCTCAGTTCAGAATACTGCATGTACCTGAGGACCAAGTCCAGATGTTTCTTTCATCTCTGACTTGAATTTGAAATCCTCCTCAGACTTCAGCTTCCAGGATTTCTCCAGTCCTTGCTCTCCCACTGTCTTGGTGGGGATCCGCCATGAGTGTTGAACACAGGAATGAATGAATGATATATACCCCAGACTGCTGGGGCTTTGTCTTCTTTTGCTGAGGTTGGAAAGGCTTGGGAGAGACCCCCTGTATGCAGATAGAGAGCTGCATGCAATTGCTTAGATAAACGTGTTCCCCACTTAATTGCTTGGGCATTGAACATTTCGCCCTTAACCTGTGGCTTGAGCATTTAGGAGGAGACAATCTGGAGGTGAATCAGAAGATGGCTGAATCCACATGGTGGTGGTCTGGGTTTGGGAGATTTTCCTGGAGATTCAAAGGAAAGATATAAATTCTTCCAGTGTGGAGTGGTAAACATTTTATCGATGGGAGATGGAAAATAAATGGTCTGGTTAAACTTTCCCGCCCCCTCAAAACCCATTATTTGAAAACACAAAAAGGGAAGTGAAGGGAGAAATCCTCCCACTCCCATTCCCACTCACCTCCATAGCCATCTCCTCTTCCAAGAACCTAACAGACAAGGTGCCAAGAAGTGTTAGGTACCAGCAGTGGTCTCAGATCTCATTCAAGAATCATGGTGAAAGGCTTTCAAATAGATTGTGGGGGAACAGGGATCCAATTAGGGGGGGACAAGTTTAAGGTTTGCCTGGTCCCCTAAAAATTAATGGCACTAGAGAAGATGAGCTTTGGGAACTATAGCTTAATGGATACAATGTGTAAAAAGCTTCAGTGAGTCATGGTGGGAAGAGGCCAAGAGGGTAGCAAACACAGTCTTAGATGATGTTATTAATAGCACTATAGGCTCTAGATTTCCTGTTGTGGTGTTCTTTGCAAGACCAGCCCGGCCAAAGTGGATACTCTCAACCTGGAACAGAGGGTCTTGGAGATGCCAGCACGTGAGGTATGATGAGAGGGTAAAATGATAGGAGGTGTCCTTTGGAAGGACTGACTCCTTGACTTTAAAAGGGAGAACCCAAATCTGTAGGTGAAATCTTTCTGGCTACAAAGAGGGCCAAGGCCTCCTAAGGTCAAGGTCTCCTCGTCACTTGCAAAGATGTCGAAGAACATATTCAGACATTTCAAAGATGTCCTCATATCATTGGTTCCCACTCTGGAATTCTATCAATAAGGTGAGAGTTCCTCTAGTTGAAAAAGAGATCTAAAAAGACTTCCCTTTCTCATGTAATTTCTGTAACCTCCAGGACACACCCACCTCCCCCTTCCAGCTCTGTAATGAAGCCACAGCTGGTGCCAATTTGTGGAACTCCTTAAAGGCTATTCTCCCTTATATACCCCGGGACCAAGTTCCCATGCTCCCTCACCCGATTTCCTGCACTCACCTCCCACCTGGTGTGTTCACACCTGCAAGTGCCTTTTACCAACCCCTTTGCCAAAAGGCAGCCAGAGTGACCTTTCAAAGACCTATCAGTTCCTGGCATTTGTCTCCATAGAAATCTGCACTGATCTTCTAACAAATTCTCAGTCCTCCAAAGGCACCCATAATCCTCCCATCAGTCTATTCATACCCCTCCAACTGACTGATGCCTGTTCTGCCCCATCTCTCTGCCCTTCAACCACACTGCCTCCTTCTTCCTGTGGAGACCTCTCATGGCACCTGCCTCCAAGCACAGGTGATTCCCATTGATGGGAAGACCCTCTTCTCTCCCCCATCTCCCCACTCCAGTTACTCCCACTTATTCGTGACCTCACAAGCCCCATGGTACACACTCTCCATGCAGCCTGCTCTCTCTTTTCTAGCACTGGCCTCCGTTTCTAGCTGTGCTTGTGTCATGGATGTCCCTCCCCAGCCAGCCTCCAAGCTCTCCTTCCCTTTAGCTCCAACACCTGACACAGTGCCTGGCACGTAGTAAGCCCTGGCTAGCTTCTAAGAGCCTCACTGAGGGACTGAAAGCATTTTAAAAATGTCACCACGTAGGCTCGAAACTGTAGGCAGAAAAAGCTTTGCCTGGATTGACATTTTAGAGACGTATTCGTCAAGTTGGATGTGTTCACTGACTTTACCTTGTAAAATTAAAAAAAAAAAAAAAGGACCTCTGTATCGCTTCGCATCTAAGGAAGGCGCATGTTTACTATTAGACCACGTTATGAGCTTAATGGAAGGAGACAAGATGTTTTCGCTAAGAAAATGTATAAGACTGTTGAGGTCAAGAGGGAGGAAACAGTCCGTTTGTTGGAGCATTGCTATCTTACTCTATCACAGCCACTCATAAAAATCTGACACGGGGTGAGTCAGAATTGTCTGTCGGAGAGGAGTTAGATCTGGCTCATGTTCCTACAGACATGAAAGCCAGAAACGAAAAAGGAGGCTTTAAAAGCGTGGGTTGAGGAGGCGGTGTGGTTCACTGCGATGAGCTAAGTGCCCAGGGCCACCAGCAGACATGCTGGCCTGTGTCCGTCCTTTGTTCTGGGGTCCCTCTTACACCATGTGGTGAGGCTGGTGGCTGGGAGAAGCTCAGGACAGGACCCGGTGGCATCTTATTTCTCCCACCCTCCTGTGGGCTCCAGTGGTCTCCAGTAGGTCCCAAGGGACAGCCTGCCTTCCTTGAAAAGCCCAGTAGCACTGGGAGCAGAAACTGGGGCCAAAGAGTGAGCACCCTGTTTGACAAGCTGGACCAGCCACCTCTTCTTCAGATGCAGGGGGAGCCCTGGCATGCTGACTCCTCACTTCTCCCTTTCCCCTTTCCTCTTTCCTCCCTCTTTTCTTCCCCTCTCTCCTTCCCTGGTGGTGCCCTTTCCCAATGCCCACTTCATCCCTTTTCCTTTCTACATACCTGTCTTCTAGAGTTTCTTCTCTTTCCTCCCCATTACTTCCCTTCATCTGAATCTCCTCTTTGGTCCCTTTGTCCCTGCTCTCTGCTCCTCCTCCCCTTCCCTGGCCCCTGTTCAGCTCCATACTGAATGCAGGCAGAGCTGGACTAACATGCTCACTTGCTAGCTCAGCCACCCTCCAGAGAAGTCACTCTTCGGTGGCCACCTTCCTGACCCCCTGGTCGCTTCTCCACTTGTTCAGATATTGCTCTGAAGTCTGAGGAGGACAGAGCGGGGCTGCCACAGAAGCAGGCCAGAGGAGAAACCAAACCATGTGTCCACACTGTCCCCCAGCACTGCTGCTCTGAGAGCTTTCAGAGTCCTCAACAGGGTTAGGATTTAGGGGCTTCTTCAGAACCGGGAGTGAAAACAACCATAGGTCAAAAGAAAAGCGACGGCCCCCACACAAAAATAATAATCACAAATAAAAACTATGTTAACTCTGAAGTCCCAAAGTCGAAGAATTGCCTTGAATCTGTCACTAGAAAGCACCCAAGGCCTCACTCTCTGGGTTCTGGGTGCCCTGGGAATGGGAGGAGGCTCTGACATGCACGTGGGGATGCCGAACTATGAGGGCTAGCCTGCCCGCTGGCAGGGGTGGGGTACCTCCTGTGGCGCTGTCCTGGCACGACCCCCTGCGTAGGGGGTGTGGCGCGGCGTCCTGGGTGGTCCTGGTGCCCTGGGGTTGCCGGAAGCCTGGGCCCCGACCACTCCACCCCCCCCCCCCCCGCTCCTGTCCTGCGTTTTCTGCTTCAGGTGAGGGCGCGTCGAGGTGTCACTTTACCTGTGAGCAGAGGGTCCTCCAGAGAAGCCATGGGGCAGGGAGGGGCAGCAGGCAGCAGGAATGAGAACGGGACACCGTGGCCTCTGGGGCTAAGCTGGAGCGTGGGAGCGCAGGGGCAGCGAGTATGGTGGGTCCTGCAGTCCCGAATGGGCTGCAGCACAGCACCCTGGAGCTGTGTGCCCCTCCTTCCCGCCTGGGCAATTAGCAAAGCCCCTTCTCCTGGCCCCCCCCCGCCCCGCCCCCGCCCCCCTCCCTCCTGAGTCCTCTGAGAGCTCACTTCCAGCTTTGGAAATTAGCAAAGACCCTTCTCTGCGCCGGCCCTGCCCCCTCACTCCAGGGGCCTGAACCCTGGCTGGGGTGCAGGGCTATGCCCTAGCATGCTGCCCCATTGCCAGCGCCTGCGCTGGGCAGACTCATAGCCTGGCTTTCTGAGCCGGTGTCCACGGGCAGCCTGGCTGCGAAAAGATCATCAGTCCTAAAGGCCAGCTGCACTCTTGCGTCAGTTTGCTGGCTTCCAGATTGCGCCCAAAGCCAGGAACCAGCTTCCCCAGCACAGGCCTGGGCTGAGATGCCTGCCTGGGATCTGTCTGAGCAGTCTCCTCCACTCCAGGCAGGGATGGCACTTCGACCTGGATGTTTGGGTTTTTGGTTTGTTTTTTTGGTCATTGGTTATTACATGACCTCCAGGGTAGGTGCTCCACAAAGGGAGTGAAAACAGGACGCCTGATATATATGCATATGGCCATTCTAGAAAAATAGCTTGGGGTTCTCTCGGAAACGCGGCATTGGTCCTTGCACTATGGTTTAATAGAAAAGGGATTATGCACCAAGTTACTTAAATGAGCATAGGTTGAAATCGTTTACTGAGAGTAAATATTTTAAATAGTTATATTTTAACTAAATCTATCATCAATCATAAATCTATTACACGAAGGTTACAGGCAATTTAAAAGCAAGAGCACTCTCTTCAGGGTTTTAAATGATCCCTGTCTGTCTTGGCACATGAGAATGCAAAGATAGGAAATGGTTTGTAAAAGATTATATAATAGCTTTTACTAATTCTATTTATTTGACAGACAGAGATCACAAGTAGGCAGAGAGGCAGGCAGAGAGAAAGATGGGGAAGCAGGCTCCCCGCCAAGCAGAGAGCCTGATGAAGGGCTTGATCCCAGGACCCTGAGATCATGACCTGAGCCCAAGGCAGAGGCTTAACACACGGAGCCACCCAGGCGCCCCCAGATGAAATACATTTCTGACTTAGAAACTTCAGATAGAATTATTTTGTCCATGATGACAACTGAAGAAAATGTGTCATCCCTAAACCTAACCTTAAACCCTACCAACACTGAAACCTAAGCTGACCTTAAAGCCCAAACTAGAACCCTGAATCCCAAACCTGGAATGGAACCCAAAGCCTGTACCTGAGCCCTGGATCCAAGCCCTGAACCACGAACCCAAACCCTAAACCAGACCTCCAAGTCATGAAACCTGAACCCAAATCTCAGCATGAAGTCAAACCCCAAATTTGACCTTGAACTTTATCCCATAAGCCCTGAGTCTTAAAGCCTAAATCATAAACTTAAAGCCCTAAACTATAACTCTGTTCCCTTGTCCTTCACTCTAAACCCTCACCCTAACACTAAACCCAAAGCCTGATTAGAACTCTGACTAAAACCTGAACCTGAACCCAAATTCAAACCCTTCACCACACTTTGCTTATGCACTTGCCATTGATGGATATTTGCAGTTTCTACCTCTTGATTCTTGTGAACATTGTTTGGGTTGGGGGCTAGGGTTAGGGTCTTGGATTAGGGTAGGGTCCAGGCTTGAGACCAAGTTGAGGTCAGAGTGTGGGTCTGCATCAGGGCCATGTTCAGTGACACTGTTTGGGTCAAGGACTGTTGTAATTCCACATTGTTTCCAATTCATTGTTCCTTAGCTATTTGGGGGGAAGTTGGGGGGTATTGGGCTCCATGCAGCTTGAATTTCCGGAATGAAATGGCATCAGCTGGACCCGGGGAGGGAGCAGGACCTTCCACTGAAGGGTGAGCTCCCACAGTCCTGCACTGCCTTGCACCGCCTGCAGAGGGCGCCAGACCTCAGCACCCGCCCTGAGCCCAGGCTGCACAGCCACAGCTGTGACCTGAGCCCTGCCTGAAAGGTCCTGAAAGGACCCACTGTGGAGACTTCTGGAGAATGTGGGGCGCCTCCCACCCTGACAGGACAAGCTGAGGAGGGTGTGGCTCTGCATCCACACTGACCGGACCCGTTGTGGAGGACGCGCCCACACTGGCAGCAGTCCAACCTCCTAAGGACCAGACACTGGAGGAGGTGAGGAGAAGTCCCTTAGTGGACTGTCAAGGGGTTCGTGGTCTCAGGACCCCACAGAGAAAGGGCGCCCTGTGTAGACACTGGGGCTTCCGTCGTTTTGTGTGAGGAGACGTGGCCTCCTGCTGTGCTGTGCACGGGGCTGTGGGGTCCCCCCTTTCTGGGCTCGGGTGATCCTTGGTCCTTGTCTGTGTTTGTGTGCTCTCGGATTCGGTTCCTTGGGCTCCTCAGATGGTCTGCAGTCAGGGAGCGTCCCCCTGCTTTGGTGCTCGTGCTCTCCCCACCTCAGCCCTGCGGGGTCCTTCCCGTGTCCACACCCACTCCAGGCTTGCGCCTAGTCCGGAAATTCGGGAGCCAAAGTGAGGACTCTGTAGCCGGTTTTGGGGAGAGTAGGTATTTTCCCAGTGTGGGTTCTTCCCTGAGCACAGTGCCTCCCCATCTCCGTGTGTACCCCTCCCTGTCTGTCGTCATTGTTGCAGGGCTGTCACTTTCTTGGTTCAGGGGCCTCCTGGGTATCTTGCTATCTTGGATGCAGGTGTAAATGAGATCGTTCTCAGCAGTCTCTTTCTGATGGGTCCTTCCGAGCACCTAGGAGTGCCACTAATTTGTGCATATTGATTTTGTTCCTTGCAAGTTCTTGAATTTATTAGTTCGATTGGCCTTAAACTTAATCTGCCAGTTATTTGAACAGCAGCATGGGTTTAATTGGGAAGAGCAGAGAATGGCAGTCTGGGCTGAGCAAGCTAAGGTCCCATCACAGGCAAGTGCGAGAAACAAAGGAGAGGAACATTATTTCATGGAGGAGGAAGAAGTTGGGAAGGGTGCTTGAAGGAAAGTCCCTTGGAGAAAGGCAGGGTGATGGAGAATTCTCACCAGCTGAGCTGCAAAGCTCCTACAAAAAGTCAGGAGATGAACCTCCAGCTTCCCCTGTGGGGCCTAAAATTGGTGAGTCTCTCCTGTGGGGGATTGCAATGTGGGGTCTGTAATGGGCACTGAGCACCAGGCGCCCCCTTCCAGCCTCCCCTTCTGGCATCCCCAGTCCACTTTACTGGGGCTTCCCTTCCTGCTTTTGCACAGTTCTAACCAGCTTGTGGTGGAACGTTGTGGAAAAACTGAAATTCCAAATCCACTGCTTCTACTGCACCTGAGATACAGGGGCCCATGATTTAATCCTCCCACGAGTCTCTTGCTAGCCCCACCTGTCCGTTACTCATTTTGAGAGTTGATATTACCAAAGTACTGTAATTCTAAAAATTTCTGAATTAGCTGTATTATTTCTTTTTAGGTATGAAGTTAACTTCCAATTATATGAATTTAATATTTTGGTCATTGTTTTCTAATTTTATTGCCTTATTCTTGGAAAATATAGCCTGATATTTAACTCTAGGAATTTATTGGCATATACTTCTGGCCTAAATAATGGCCTGTTTGTGTAAATGTTCAACTTATGCTTATATACTTACTGAAGACTCTTGTTTTGGGGTTAGGATGGCTACATTTATTAATAGATGAGGACTATTAGATTCTCTAAATTTTGATGTCTCTTAATTTAATCTAATTAAATTATCAGTTAATGAAAGAAGTTAAATTTTTTATGTACTACTGCATCTAAACTTATCAAAGTCTTTGCTATAATTAGACAAGTATGTCATCCTGTTTTTATACCAAGTCTCACATTAAAAAAATCATACTATCTGAAATATTATTTATTTTTATTATTATTTATTTTTTTTAAAAGATTGTATTTATTGGGGTACCTGAGTTAAGTGTCTACCTATAGCTCAGGTCATAATACCCGGGTCCTGGGATAGAGCCCCGCAGGGGGTTCCCTGCTCAGTGGCGTGCTTCTCCCTCTCCCTCTGTTATTCCCTCTGCTGTGTGCATGTTTTTCTTTTCTCACTCTCTCTCAAATAAATAAGTAAAATTTAAAGATTATCTCTCTCAAATAAATAAGTCAAATTTTTTTTTTCTCAATGGGAGGGAGAAGCAGACTCTCCACTGAGCAGGGAGCCTGATGCAGGGCTCAATACCAGGACCCTGGGATCATCACCTGAGCTGAAGGCAGACACTTGAACCGACTAAGTCACCCAGGCACTCCAGCTGTTTATTTATTTATTTATTTTTATTATGCATATGTTTTATCTCTCTTTTCTACAAGTCTTTTTTTTTATCTTTTTACTTTTTTCATAAAACTGAATTATTTCAAGATGACTTGGTCATCCTCTTTTCCCCAACCTCAAAGATCATAGAGTATATTTTAACTGTTAAAATAATATTAGTATTTAAGTGCTGCCTACACAAATTAAGGCAAATTATCTGTGATCTGTATTCCTGAAAATATTTTTTTTATTATGCCTTCCTATGCCAATGACATTTTATAAGGATCTAAATGTTTCCATTTGTGATTTTTTTTCAAGATAATAAAGCTATTACTTCATTCTTTTTTATATCTGATGTTATTTAAAAAATTTCTGTCAGTCTGATTCTTGTTTCTTTATTAATGAATTATTTTTTTTCTCTCTAACACTTGTGATTTTTTTTGTGTGTCTTTGGTATGTATGCCCTAGTTTGGGATTCATAGAGTCAACTCTAGTTATGAATATTTTCTTTCTTTTCTTGTATGTAAGTTTTAATCCAGTGTCTTGACTATTTTATGCTTGAGAAATAGATGTACATTAATATTCAAATATTTCTTTCCTTTTTCTTCTTTCATTTAAAAAAAGTCATTTATTTTATTTTATTTAAAAATATTTATTTATTTATTTGGAGTAGAGAGAGAGGGTCATGAAGAGTGGCTGATTATATACTTTCAATTTGGGAGGAGGTTAGGGATAGCACAAGCCTCCAAGGTATTTTATAAACAAGGTTTCCAGGACCTTGAGGGGGCTAGCTATTGTTAGGGAAAGGTCATTTATTACTATTTAGTAAAAACTCAGGGAAGAGACTCTTCTGATGTGTATCAGTGGGTATATGCTTGGGAGATGATTGCCAATGTATATCTTGAGGGCAGGGGTGGGGAGTAGAGATAAAGAAGTTTCCAAAGTAATTTTTACATGTGAAAGTAGATTTTCAGTATCCTGGGGGGTGGACTAAGAATGCTTTTTGCCCTGAGTGGATGTGTCCACATGGAAGCAGCTGAGTCCCCAGAGGAGCTTCAAGGACTTGTCAACAGGCTATGAGTAGTAAGGAAATCTAATTTCTTCTCTAGCTTTTGTTCCACACACATCACCTACATCTTACACCTCTTTTATATTGATAATTTTAATGCTTTGCTGGTATCCAGATGACTATATCCTTAAGTGACTTCTTATCTCTATTGAATCCATTATGTATTCTATCCATTGTATTCTTAATTCAACTAGATTACATATATTTAATCTATTAGTACCACTAGGTTCTTATTCTTGTTTTTATTTCAAAATCTTTCCTTATTTCCTTACATTATTTATTGGGTATATTTTAAATCCCTGAAATACTCACTTATTATATATAAGCTGTCAACCGTATTCTTATTTTGAGGTAGCTATATCTTTTTGGGTTTTAGGACATCATACCAACAATGCCAAATAATTTTCAGACAACAGCAGGATCTCCAAGAATTCAACTAAATTCTGACACTATCTACCTGAACATAGTGTAAGATTTCATCAGTTAATGGATCAGTCCTCCAAGACTATCTCCAACCCCACCTCAGATGCCAGTCTCACTGTAGGCCCCAGGTTATTACCTGTGCTTGTGACTGAGCAACTACAGGTTGGAGGTCCCAGTGGCCTACTTCTTACGTTCTTTTAATTTGCTACAGGGACTCACAAAACTCAGAAAAATACTTACTTTATGTTTGCCAGCTTATTAAAAGATATAATAGAAGATTTAAATCAATAGATAGATAAAGAAGTGCACAGGGCAAGGTATGGAGAATGGGCACAGAGCTTCTATTACCTTCTGTAAGACTGCCACTCTTCCTGCCTTTTCATACATTTCACAAACTAAAAGCTTTCTGAACCCAGTCCTTTCAGCTTTTCTGTGGAGGCTTCATGACATAGTCATGACTGACTAAATCATTGTCATTTGCTGATCTAATCTCCAGATCCTCTTCCCTCCCCAGATAATCCTGTATTGGGAGGAAGGGGAGGCAAAAAGTTGTGAAGGCTTTCACCAAGTGGTTGGTCCTTCAGGCAAACAGCCCTTGCCTTGAGTGAGGTCTGAAGGTCACTTCATTAACAGAACAAAACACACCTCTCTCACCCTTATCACAGGAAATCCCAAGAGTTTTAGGAGCTGTGAGTCAGTAGCCATGGTTGAAAACCAAATATTCAGATGACCAAAATATATTTCTTGTAAACCACTATATTACACTACATGCTTAAGTATTTAATTATGTGATCTTTTAAACAAATATTTTTCTAAGAGTATAAACTGTTCTGGCAGTAATCTGGATTGGGGAGTGATGTATTGCCAAATTTCTGTCGTTTTAGTCCAGGAAGTCAAAGAGAAAGAACAGGAGAGCCCCTTAGGGCAGGAAGTTCAAAGTAACAATGTTAACTACTACTACCTTTTCTTGATTTTTTTTTTTTAAACAAGCAAATCTTCTCTTCAGAGTTGCAGTTTAAAGCCAAGAACATGCAGAATTGGGAGAAAAAATAGTTAAATTTGGAGACTTGCAGAGGTAGAATCAGAGTAGTGAAAGCCATTACAGCAACTGAACTAACTGAGGTCAGTCTTTGGTGAATCACAGAAACAGGTGGAGTTGTCAAACAAAGGAATCTTTGTTTACAACATACAAGGAGATCACAGGGAATAAGTTCCAAAGCCTTGACTGTTTGAACAGGAGAGAGATTTTTATTTAGTATTTAAGATGAATACTCAGAAGGGAGAGTTTTATTATTCCGTGTATGGTTGGTCATAAGGTTGTGGATGCATGCACATCCACATATGTATTTGTGCAATATGTATTGCATGTTCACCTGAATGAAGCTTGTATTCCACCGAGGGCAGAAACTTCAACGTTAGAATAAAGCAGAGGTAACTGTTGGACAAGGGAAAGGGACTCTGCAGGCTTCAAGAGCAGATAGAAACTAGATGGGGTCTTGGGCTCATTTTCTGGGACAAGGAATGCAAGGCCTTGATTGCTTTTGAAATAGCACTAGGAGTTTTGCCACTGATTTATTGTCTCAATAGCTTAGGCTATTTCCTGGTCTGGTGGTGACTGTTAGTTTTCCCATTGCCTTGTTCCCTCAAAATCCTTAAGGAGTGAGGTTTTTGCATTTCTTTGTAAGAACCTCCCAGGAAGTTTTGGAAGAAGTGTGCTTGGGCAAGTACACAGGTGGGGTATAGATCATTGAAAATAGCTGGGGACAAAAAATGATTTTCTTATGTCAGGAAAACTATATGTCATCTTAATTTTCTGGGAACCTCTAATTCTTTCTGCTGATGTTACCAGCAGGCTTCTGAGATATTACTGATTGTTCTCTTGTACCTAAGGAAAAAGAAATGTAGAAAGCAAAAGACAAAACTTTAAAATCTATCCTCCAACTCATCAATTCACTGCAGCCACCTCTCTGTCTTTCCCTTTCTCTTTTTCTTTCTCTTTCTCTCTCACTTTCTCTCTCACATACGCACAACACACGCAAATCATCTTAAAACAATTTTTAATTTTCCCTATTCCATTTTAATATACTTGAGGCATGATCATTTTCTTAGTAAATACAAGAAAAAAAATCTAGGATTCCATCATTCTGTGTGATTAAAGTATTGAGGAATTTACTTCCAATAGCACTTATAAAAACACATTTTATTTATGTAATATTATATAATCAGGTGCCTGCATTTTTCTTATTCTCTAACTAGTGTTATTTGGCAATTAATATTTTGTCAATCAATATTCCCCTATATCTGAATGTGTGGGCAGTGAGAGATGAGTTAGAGGCAAGGATGGTGAACACTCCCAACAACTGCAGACTACATATATCTTAAGCCATGATTTTCTTTGCAAAGATCAACATTGATAATGTTCTAGTCATACCTCCGTGTACCAGGAAAGAAGTAGCATATTTCTTGAAAGACACAGCTATCAAAGCTCCATTGAGAAACTGTAAAGATGGACAAGCGATTTCCAAATTACATATCTGATAATGGACATCTACTCTGATTATTTAAATATGAATAAAAATAAAAAACCTTACTAATAACCAAACAGAGTATCCAATTTTACATGTGAAGGAAATAATGGAAGAGACATGTCACCAAAAGTATATGGATGGCTTATAGGCACATGACAAATTTCTCAACATTTAGACATTAAATAAATACAAATTAAAATCATAATGAGACATGCTTACATATCTATTAGAATGGCTAAAATTATAAAGGCTAATTGTACTTGGTCTGAGCTAGATTGAGAAGCAACAAAAAATCTAAACTGTTGTTGGCATATATCATGATACAACCACTTTGGAAAATAGTTTGAAAATTTTTTTAAATGCAAAATATGTTGCAGTTACAAAAATAGCCATTTTACTTCTAGGCATTTAACCAAGAGAAACAAGCCCTATGTTCATACAGGGACTTGTATATGAATTTCATAGCAGCTTTATTTTTAAGAATTGAAAACAGTGGAAATGTTCATCAATGTCCATCCATAGAGCAAAGAAAAATTATGATCTATTCATTAAAGAGATTACTATTCAACATCAAAATGAACTATTTACAATTGGAGATTCTCAAAGTAATGATGCTGAGAAAAGAAAAGCCAGGCAATGAATAGTATATACAGTGTGATTCCATGACTATAAAAAATCTAGAAAATACAAATTTATATATAGTCACAGTCATCAAATATATTGGTGTGATTTTAGTGCCTTCTTCTGTGATCCTATAGCTTCCTACACTTGCATCTCTGAGCATTTGTTACACCATGTGAAAATATGAACTCTTTCTCTTCATTCTGTCTTACTAGAATAAGAGTCCTTGAAATTTTATGGACAATTGAACTCTCAGGTATTAGCAGAAATTCTATCACACAGTAAGTTTCCAAATATAAAAGCCAGAGTTTTACAATGACTTCTAAGCTTTTACATGATCTAGCCACTCATTTAACCTCTGTGACCTCTTTCCCTGCTACTCTTCAGTCACTCACAGTGGCCTCCTTGCTATTCCTCAGATATGCCAGGCATGATCCAACCTTATGGCCTTCAAGATAGCCAATTCCTTTGTCTGGAGTGACCTTATTGCTGATAGTTCTGCGCAAATTCATCACCTTTCCATACCTTTGTTCAATTGTCAGCTTCATTGTAACTACCCTGATCTTCCTATTAAAAATTTTAACTCCCCATCCCCTGCCTAGCAACCTTGATTTTTCTCACCCTGATCGAGTTTTTCTTTTTCCCCATTGTACTCATCCTTTTTGAATGCACTATGCAATTTTTATTAAGGTTTATAGCTTTGAATTGTCTCACCCATTAAAATAAAAGTTCTACAAAGCCAAGTATTTCATTTACCAGTGTAGTCTGAAGTAATATCTGCCATATAATAGTTCAGTAGACAACTGGTAAATTTCAAAATAAATTAATGTTGAGAATATACTGAATTTCACAAGTCATTTCAATATTTATTTCCAAAAAATAAACTATGTAAAACATACCTTAAATTTACTTTCGAAATATTTTATAGCATATAATGGACAATATACATAAGCCTTAAAGAAACAATCCTATAAATAACCATTTCATACCTACTTAAAAACTACATAATACCACACTCCTAGATCCTCTCTGAACGCTCTAAAATAACCCTAAAGGAAATACATTTTTAAAAATAACAGATTTTTTGTCAAATAATTTAATAAAATAAAAGTTTCATTCATCTATGTAGATCATAATAAATGTTTTTAATAAGCATGAAATTATAACTCTGAAGTGTGCTAAAATGAAACCACCTGCTAAGGGTGAGAGAATAAAAATAAACATCATGTTTCCAAATAAGAGGAATTTATTACCTTTGAATCAAAGCATGTGGATTTGTTCAAACTGGCAATAAAGGAATATGGAGACACAAACCATAGAAAGTCATTTTTTAGATTTCTAAAAGACTTCGAAGTGAAAAGTATACATTCACTTCTCACTTATTGCTCCTACATATTCATGAATTTGAGAGAAAATATAGGCCCTGTGTGTCTTAGCAACTAATGGGATATTTTTTGATATTTACATGCTTACACATAGTATGTGTTATAGTCTTCTCTTTTACATGCTGTAAAAAGGTTAACCCCTTTTCTGCAGAGATCTGAAAATGTGAAACAGTGCCTGAGTAGCTGAATTCATCTAATTCAAATTTCTTGCAGGTCTAAGACCTATTGATTTTCACTTGACTGCCTCCTTTTTCATCTGTCAATTGGTTACAAATTCTGGTACTGAAGAGAATACATTGGGGCTGGTGGCTCAGTGTGTTAAAGCCTCTGCCTTCAGTTCAGGTCATGATCTCAGGATCCTGGGATCGAGCTCCACATCGGGACATAATGTAACGACAGATAGTTTATATGGGAGCCCTTTGGGTACTCTGGTGGATGAATGTTTTTAAATTAGTTTTTCATGGACATGGGGAGTTAGAGACGAGAAGGGAGGTGGGGGAAATTGGAAGGGGAGCTGAATCATGAGAGACTATGGACTCTGAAAAACAATCTGAGGGTTTTGAAGGGGCGGGGGATTTGGAGGTTGGGGTACCAGGTGTTGGGTATCATAGAGGGCACTGCTTGCATGGAGCACTGGGTGTGGTGCAAAAAGAATGAATACTGTTATGCTGAAAATAAATAAAAAATTAATTTAAAAAATATTAGTTTTTCGTAAACTACAAAAAAAAAAAAAAAAAAGAAAAGCGCTCCCATTTATAGCGTACACTTTATGGTTCACAAGGCACGTGCCAACAATAAAAATAATAATGGGTTACCGTTACACTTCATAGAAAAGGAGGTACAGGGAAATTGAATGAAAGGGAATAACAAAGTAGGTTCATAAGTCAATCTTCCTTGTAAAAAAATTAACCTGAAAGTGCGTTTCTGCCACCTCTCTCCTGTGTGACATTTTATCGATGGGAGATGGAAAATAAATGGTCTGGTTAACCTTTCCCTCCCCCTCAAAACCCATTATTTGAAAACACAAAAAGGGAAGTGAAGGGAGAAATCCTCCCACTCCCATCCCCACTCACCTCCATAGCCACCTCCTCTTCCAAGAACCTAGCAGACAAGGTGCCAAGAAGTGTTAGGTACCAGCAGTGGTCTCAGATCTCATTCAAGGATCATGGTGAAAGGCATTCAAAGAGATTGTGGGGGCACAGGGATCCAATTAAGGGGGACAAGTTTAAGGTTTGCCTGGTCCCCTAAAAACTAATGGCACTAGAGAAGATGAGCTTTGGGAACTATAGCATAATGGATACAATGTGTAAAAAGCTTCAGTGAGTCATGGTGGGAAGAGGCCAAGAGGGTAGCAAACACAGTCTTAGATGATGTTATTAATAGCACTATAGGCTCTAGATTTCCTGTTGTGGTGTTCTTTGCAAGACCAGCCCGGCCAAAGTGGATACTCTCAACCTGGAACAGAGGGTCTTGGAGATGCCAGCACGTGAGGTATGATGAGAGGGTAAAATGATAGGAGGTGTCCTTTGGAAGGACTGACTCCTTGACTTTAAAAGGGAGAACCCAAATCTGTAGGTGAAATCTTTCTGGCTACAAAGAGGGCCAAGGCCTCCTAAGGTCAAGGTCTCCTCGTCACTTGCAAAGATGTCGAAGAACATATTCAGACATTTCAAAGATGTCCTCATATCATTGGTTCCCACTCTGGAATTCTATCAATAAGGTGAGAGTTCCTCTAGTTGAAAAAGAGATCTAAAAAGACTTCCCTTTCTCATGTAATTTCTGTAACCTCCAGGACACACCCACCTCCCCCTTCCAGCTCTGTAATGAAGCCACAGCTGGTGCCAATTTGTGGAACTCCTTAAAGGCTATTCTCCCTTATATACCCCGGGACCAAGTTCCCATGCTCCCTCACCCGATTTCCTGCACTCACCTCCCACCTGGTGTGTTCACACCTGCAAGTGCCTTTTACCAACCCCTTTGCCAAAAGGCAGCCAGAGTGACCTTTCAAAGACCTATCAGTTCCTGGCATTTGTCTCCATAGAAATCTGCACTGATCTTCTAACAAATTCTCAGTCCTCCAAAGGCACCCATAATCCTCCCATCAGTCTATTCATACCCCTCCAACTGACTGATGCCTGTTCTGCCCCATCTCTCTGCCCTTCAACCACACTGCCTCCTTCTTCCTGTGGAGACCTCTCATGGCACCTGCCTCCAAGCACAGGTGATTCCCATTGATGGGAAGACCCTCTTCTCTCCCCCATCTCCCCACTCCAGTTACTCCCACTTATTCGTGAGCTCACAAGCCCCATGGTACACACTCTCCATGCAGCCTGCTCTCTCTTTTCTAGCACTGGCCTCCGTTTCTAGCTGTGCTTGTGTCATGGATGTCCCTCCCCAGCCAGCCTCCAAGCTCTCCTTCCCTTTAGCTCCAACACCTGACACAGTGCCTGGCACGTAGTAAGCCCTGGCTAGCTTCTAAGAGCCTCACTGAGGGACTGAAAGCATTTTAAAAATGTCACTACGTAGGCTCCAAACTGTAGGCAGAAAAAGCTTTGCCTGGATTGACATTTTAGAGACGTATTCGTCAAGTTGGATATGTTCACTGACTTTACCTTGTAAAATTAAAAAAAAAAAAGGACCTCTGTATCGCTTCGCATCTAAGGAAGGCGCATGTATACTATTAGACCACGTTATGAGCTTAATGGAAGGAGACAAGATGTTTTCGCTAAGAAAATGTATAAGACTGTTGAGGTCAAGTGGGAGGAAACAGTCCGTTTGTTGGAGCATTGCTATCTTACTCTATCACAGCCACTCATAAAAATCTGACACGGGGTGAGTCAGAATTGTCTGTCGGAGAGGAGTTAGATCTGGCTCATGTTCCTACAGACATGAAAGCCAGAAGCGAAGAAGGAGGCTTTGAAAGCGTGGGTTGAGGAGGCCGTGTGGTTCACTGCGATGAGCTAAGTGCCCAGGGCCACCAGCAGACATGCTGGCCTGTGTCCCTCCTTTGTTCTGGGGTCCCTCTTGCACCATGTGGTGAGGCTGGTGGCTGGGAGCAGCTCAGGACAGGACCTGGTGGCATCTTACCTCTCCCACCCTCCTGTGGGCTCCAGTGGGCTCCAGTAGGTCCCAAGGGACAGCCTGCCTTCCTTGCAAAGCCCAGTAGCACTGGGAGCAGAAACTGGGGCCAAAGAGTGAGCACCCTGTTTGACAAGCTGGACCAGCCACCTCTTCTTCAGATGCAGGGGGAGCCCTGGCATGCTGACTCCTCCCTTCTCCCTTTCCCCTTTCCTCTTTCCTCCCTCTTTTCTTCCCCTCTCTCCTTCCCTGGTGGTGCCCTTTCCCAATGCCCACTTCATCCCTTTTCCTTTCTACATACCTGTCTTCTAGAGTTTCTTCTCTTTCCTCCCCATTACTTCCCTTCATCTGAATCTCCTCTTTGGTCCCTTTGTCCCTGCTCTCTGCTCCTCCTCCCCTTCCCTGGCCCCTGTTCAGCTCCATACTGAATGCAGGCAGAGCTGGACTAACATGCTCACTTGCTAGCTCAGCCACCCTCCAGAGAAGTCACTCTTCGGTGGCCACCTTCCTGACCCCCTGGTTGCTTCTCCACTTGTTCAGATATTGCTCTGAAGTCTGAGGAGGACAGAGCGGGGCTGCCACAGAAGCAGGCCAGAGGAGAAACCAAACCATGTGTCCACACTGTCCCCCAGCACTGCTGCTCTGAGAGCTTTCGGAGTCCTCAAAGGGTTAGGATTTAGGGGCTTCTTCAGAACCGGGAGTGAAAACAAGCATACGTCAAAAGAAAAGCGACGGCCCCCACACAAAAATAATAATCACAAATGAAAACTATGTTAACTCTGAGTCCCAAAGTCGAAAAATTGCCTTGAATCTGTCACTAGAGAACACCCAAGGCCTCACTCTCTGGGTTCTGGGTGCCCTGGGAATGGCAGGAGGCTCTGAAAAGCGCGTGGGGGTGCAGAACTATGGGGGCTAGCCTGCCCGCTGGCAGGGGGGGGGTACCTCCTGTGGCGCTGTCCCCGGCCTGACCCCCTGCGGACAGGGTGTGGCGCAGCGTCTGGGGTGGTCCTGGTGCCCTGGGGTTGGCGGGAGGCTGCGCCCAGCTCCTGGACTGCGTTTTCTGCTTCAGGTGAGGGCGTGTCGTGGTGTCACTTTACCTGTGAGCAGAGGGTCCTCCAGAGAAGCCATGGGTCGGGGAGGGGCAGCAGGCGGCGGGAACGGGAACAGGACACCGCGGCCTCAGGGGCTAGGCTGGAGCATGGGAGTGCAGGGGCAGCGAGTATGGTGGGTCCTGCAGTCCCAAATGGGCTGCAGCACAGCACACTGGCGCTGCGCGCCCCTCCTTCCCGCCTGGGCAATTAGCAAAGCCCCTCTTCCGGCCGCCCCCGCCCCCCTCCCTCCTGAGTCCTCTGAGAGCTCATTTCCAGCTTTGGAAATAAGCAAAGACCCTTCTCTGCGCTGGCCCCGCCCCCTCACTTCTGAGGCCGGAGCCCATGCTGGGGTGCGGGGCTAAGCTCCCAGTGGAGCATCTCAACAGGAAAAGGTCCACCCAAGGGAAGCTCAAAGTGATACGTGCCAGGCACTGTGTCAGGTGTTGGAGCTAAAGGGAAGGAGAGCTTGGAGGCTGGCTGGGGAGGGACATCCATGACACAAGCACAGCTAGAAACGGAGGCCAATGCTAGAAAAGAGAGAGCATGCTGCATGGAGAGTGTGTACCATGGGGCTTGTGAGCTCACGAATAAGTGGGAGTAACTGGAGTGGGGAGATGGGGGAGAGAAGAGGGTCTTCCCATCAATGGGAATCACCTGTGCTTGGAGGCAGGTGGCATGAGAGGTCTCCACAGGAAGAAGGAGGCAGTGTGGTTGAAGGGCAGAGAGATGGGGCAGAACAGCCATCTCCATTCCTGTGTGTTCATAGGCTTCCAACGTTTAGATACACCCTTGTTCGTGGTGTATATGTTGGCAATTCTTCCAGGTTTCTGTTGTTTTGATGCTCCATCAAGACAAAACAACTTCCGCTTATCTTTTGTCTCTCGAAGGCATAAAATGACTCTCGCTGACTTATGCACAAACACTTTGGCTCTCTTCTCCTTGGGAATAGCATAACCTATGTCTTCTCTGTTTCTTCACTTGCAAGCTATGAGTATCTTTATAGTCGAAGGAAATCTCCTATGGTCAACAGAAGGACGAGCTAGTTTAATATTTGCTGTTTTCTTCTTTTTTTTTTTTTTTTTTTTAAGATTTTATTTATTTATTTTACAGAGAGAGAAATCACAAGTAGCCGGAGAGTCAGGCAGAAAGAGAGAGAGAAGCAGGCTCCCGCTGAGCAAAGAGCCCGATGCGGGGCTCGATCCCAGGACACCGAGATCATGACCTGAGCCGAAGGCAGCGGCTTAATCCACTGAGCCACCCAGGCGCCCCAATATTTGCTGTTTTCTTATGGATGTTTTCTACCTTTTTTTTTTTTTTTTAATTTGGAATTTCAACCACTCTTACAAACTGTTTGTATTGACGGGAGACTTTAGTCCTGATACTGAATGTATTATTGATAGGTAATAGTTCACTTTCTCATTTCGGTTGGCTTCTGACTTGGATTCTATTTGCCTTTCACCTATATGGTATTTTCTTGGGGTTGCTTCATTGGTACGATTCCTCGCTTCCTTCCCATATTTTGCATGT
Organism: Mustela nivalis; assembly: GCF_964662115.1. Taxonomy (NCBI): domain Eukaryota; kingdom Metazoa; phylum Chordata; class Mammalia; order Carnivora; family Mustelidae; genus Mustela; species Mustela nivalis. Next base: position 172,756 of record NW_028136260.1, on the reverse strand, counting down.
CTTATCTTTGTGTGTTTGCATGTGCATGTGTTAATGCTGTGTGGTGTGTGTGTGTTTCACATCACAATTATTATTAAAATACGAGAGAATGGAATTCGGTCTCTTGTGGGTAGCAATTCAATTTGACATGCCTTGAAATCTCACATTCCATCAGTTTCAGGAAATCTCCTGCAAGGAATGTCATCTCTTGTCCTCTTCAAGTAACACGTGTTCTCACAAAACTGCTTTCCAAAGAACAGCACCATTTGAATTTCTCATTAGAGTCATACTGTTTGTACCAATACCCTTTCTTTTTCGTATGATTCTTGAGTGTCATGAGTTAGTGAAATCGTCTGTCTGATGTCGTTCTGAGAATGATAGATGTGACAAAGCCCAATGCTCTCCGCAAGACTGCCATAAGAGACAAGTGGAAGAATTCCTTCTTGCTTATGTCTCAGTACGAATTGCGGTGACATGGAGGAGAGTGAGATGGTAGTAGTGTCTAATAACCTCATGCTTGTCTTCAGCTATGAAGGCAACAGGAAGATGAACACAACAACTGCATTGGGGTGGAAATTGACCTGAAGCCTACAAGATAAACTCCACAGCGAAAGAAAACGGAAGTTGCAGAGATGATGGGAGAAGGTTGGAGACATGGCTCAGGGGATATTTGGTTGGTTAGTGGATCAGAGGGCTGGATCCCATGAAGAGTACCAAGGCACAGGAGAGCAGGGCACACTGGGAACCCACAAGGAACCTGTTTCCCAGTGCCGTTGACTGTGAGACGCAGAGGGTCTGAAGGGCACGAGTACTTTACAACACAAGTGTTGAAGGCTGAAGTTTTCCTATCAGCAGGCTTGGCACACATCAACTTGAAGGAACACCATCTTTTTCCTGCATATGACACCAACAAGCGACCAGGAGCAGACAGCCTGGAGACAATGATCAGAGAGAGACAATACTAAGTGACGCACTGGGAAGATGGTGAGTAGTGGGAGTGATTCCGTGAAAGGCAGTGTTCGTGGAGATGTCTCAATGTGGACATAATAAATTTTGGGCTCTCGCAACAGCAGCATCAAGACAAAGCTACTGGCCAAGACAGGTATGTGAGGACATAGGCTGCCTAGCCAGCCAACTCGAAATCCCGACAGTGGAATACTTGGAAAACTGCCTTCCTCAGTCCAAGATGCTTAGTCCAAGGACAACGACTCTCCCATAGGGGACGAGAAGAAAGCTTTGACCACATGTTCTCTTCTGAACACAGCATTCTGCAGGCCTGCGTTCTGCTGAGTTGCTCGAATTTCTCCTTTCACAGGCACACCAGAGCCCACCAAGGTAAACCTCTGCATATTCAACCCGGACCCTAAAAACAACAAACGGCCGGAAAGGAGAGCTACAGCAAATGACTGGCCTCCAGGACAGGGTCAGCCACAACACAAACAGCAGTGGCATGCATGCCACATACACACTCACAAACACACACACACGCACGCACTCAACAAACCTTAAGGGCCAGCCCTGGGTACTCCGGATCTCTTCCTCCTAAATAAATTACCCTCAGGTTAGAAAGCAGAATGAGTTTAACGAATACAGAGAGGTGACAGAGACTTAGATCCAATGCAAAGATGAAAAAATCAATTGATGCCCAGGTAAAGGAAGAAGGAATGATTATGGCTAGGCAATCAGAGTGAACCCTCTACATAGAAAACGCCCGATGCGGGATTGAAAGCAGGGGCCTGGATACTCGCTGTACGTCAGAAAACATAGGAGATATCAGAGAGTCTCGAACCACAGAGATAAAACTGATAAAGATAAAAGCACCTAAAGAACTCCTGAAGAGAAGATTGGTAGGAGACTGTACACTGCAGCTCCATGCAGGATCCCATGATCTTACCTCCAGAGGCTTTTCCAAAAATTCCAATGCTGTTTCAGTTCTCATCATTTGAATTCGGGTGGCCCTCCAAAGATAGGGTCCTTATTCAAAAGAGCGAGACTGATACAAAGTGAAGGTCAAGCAAACGTTAATTTTGCACAAAGCATCGAGAATCATATTGACCGGTCAGGGCCTTCTCTTGCAAAGAGGCAACCCCTCCCAGCCTCAGAGACTAACATTTATAGCGGTAGTTTAGCCAGGCTATACAGACGTGGCCAATGAGATAACAATACAGAAAAAACTGCACAGTCGTGCTAAGTCTGCTACACCACAAAAACAAAAATGCTAGGTAACACATGGGTGGACAATTGGATCTCAATTTACCCTAGTAGATATATGCGTGCCCCTCTAATGGGATGTCTTCACCTGGCCTGATTCACCCTTGTATCTAGGCTTTGAGAGTAAGCTCCTCTGGGAGGAGTAGGGTCAATTTTGTTTACAGCATGGGTTCAATATAAGTTTACTGCAGAAACACAAAATGACTCCCTCTGGCCTAGCGGACCTTATAATGAGTAGCTGTAGCATCCCTAGAAATAGAGCCAAAATGACTTCCAAATCTTCAAAACTGACGATTTACCAAAAGCAGATTCTACATCCTAGAACCTTAGGTCCAGAATGGACTCATGTACTTGGAGTCCACAGGAGCAAGCATGGAGCATGTTGGAAAAGACCCATAGCCCAAGTGAAGCCATCTGAAAGACTTCCATGCCCGTTTCAGGAAGACAACTTGTATTTTCAAAAGGACGCATTGAAGAGGATTCAAATGTCAAAGAACCTGGAGCATTCCCACAGGGTCGTGCAGATACCCTCTGGAGGAGTACATGTAGATGTGACAGCACAAGCCTGCCTTCACCCTCTCATGAACATCCCCCAAATAGTTTCATGGGATAAGCAAACAATGCCTCTTGTGGAAGATGGGCGTGTTCTAATGGAGGCAGCAGAAGATGAACAGTGGGACAACAAAGGGCCATTAGAGAGCCACAGACAGCGTATGCTACAGGTTGGTGAGGATATTCAGGAAGACAAGGAACTGGAGAATGAACATTGGAGCTCTGAGCGAAGGTCTAGCATTTGAGATAATGGGAGGTTCTCTGAACCTGGCTGCCTTCCATAGAGATCTAGGTCCAAATTAAAGAAAACATCCTCTGGCCACAGTCAATCCTTGTACCCCGGTTGGGTTTTTGTCTTTTTGTCAAACAATGCACATGCACATATTTGACAGAGAGACAGAGAGATCACAATCAGGGTGTAGAGCTGGAGAGGGAAAAGCTGACTTACCCCTGAGCAGGGAACCTGAGACCAGAGTCGATGCCAAGACCCTGGGATCATGAGTTGAGCTGAAGGCCGCCTCTGAACTGATAGACACAATCCATGACACAACCTTTGACTTCTGAATACGTCCTAGTTCTAGACGTGAACCACTGCTCTGTCATTGTTCACAAATGAAGGGGAAATGGATTTTGGCTTGGGCTGGTGTTGCTTGAGCAACCTGGCCTGCTTTGAGAGCTGGTATAGTTTGTCCTCTTGAGGTAAGTCATTTGGCTATGTACAAACTACACTCCCACGCATATTTAGGTAAAGAGAATTCCTCCATTGAATGAAACTATGTCTTGTGGTTCCATGCTTCTGTGGATGGTGATGTGAGTCCTCCTTGCCTCTGAATCTGGATCTCTGTTTCTGCTCCCAGATGAGGGACAGTTTTAGCTCTGAATTCTCAAATCCATGTTCAGCCCTCTTTTTTTTCTCTCACTCCTACTTCTCCTACAATAAGCACCTCTTTCTATTCCTTGGAGTCAATGACTTTCCTAAGCTCATTGTCATGTTTCATCATTCTTCCTTCTTTCTTTGGATTTGTTTCCTTATTTACCATTCCTTTTCTGCCAGGTCAAAAATTTGGTCCTTTGCTTCTGCCAGCTTCTTGGACTTTTCCTTCAGTCTGCTACCAATCTTTTCTTTAGAAATTCTTTATTTATTTTATTTTATTTTACTTTATTTTATTTCTATCAGTTTAATCTATGTGTTTTGAGACTCCCTGATATCTTTCTGCTTTCAATCCTCCATTGGGCGTGTTATATGTGAGGTTTCACTCCGATTACCTGGCCATGATAATTTCTTGTCTTCTTCCTTGGCAACAATTGATTCTTCCATCTTTGTCTTGGATATAGGTCTCTGACTCTTTCTCAGTATTTGAAAAATCAATTCTGTTTTTTATCCTGATGGTAATTTCTTTAGAAATAAGATATCATGGAGTGCCCAAGGGCTGGCCCTTGAGGGAGTCTCAGGTATGTGTGTGTGGCATGCATGCCCTTTGCTGTTGTATCATAGCTGCCCCCTGTCCTTGAGACCAGTCATCTGCAGAGGCTCTCTTTGCCAGCCTTTTGGTGTGTTTGGGGTCTGGGCTGAATAGGCTGAGGTTTAGCTTGGTGGGATCTGGTGTGCCTGTGAAAGGAGAAATTCAACCTTCACAACAGAATGAATGCCTGTAGCATTCTGTGGTCAGGGGACAGCCTATGGACAGGGCTTTCTTCTAGTCCCCTATGGGAGAATCTGTTCTCTTAAAATGAAGCAAGTTGGACTGAGGAACACAGTACCCTATGTGTTCCATGGTGAGAATTTCGTGTTTGCAGGAGAGGCAATTAAAGCCCTCACCAACCTGTCTTTGGCCAGTAGCTCGGGCTTGATGCTGCCTGTGCGAGAGCCCCAAATTTCTTTTGCCCCCATCAAATCATCTCCAAGAACACTGCCTCTCACTAATGTACAGCCAGAACCCACCATCTTCCCACTGTGTCACCTGGTATTGTCTCTAATCGTGGTTTCCAGGCTGTCTTCACCTGGCTATTTGTTGGTGTTCTCTGACAGAGAAATACAGTGTTCTTTTGAGTTGATATGCAAAGGCTGCTGATCTAAAATCTCCAGGCCTCAAGGCCCTTTGTTGGCATGAACTAGTATGATTCAGACCCCCTGATGGTCAGAATCAATGGAATTGGAGAACGTACTCCTTGTGGGTTCCAAGTGTGCTCCGATCTCTTGTGGCTTTGCCCATTGCATTGTCTCACTGCCTTCTGAATTACCAACTTTCCACTTTTCCCCTAAACCATGTCTCCAGTCTTCTCCCATAGTGATTGCAACTTATTCTCTCTTTTGCTATGGAGTTTGCTTTGTGGGCTCCAGTTCATTTCTGCCATGTTGAAGTTGATGTGGTAATCTTCCTGTTGTGTTCCTGGATAAAGACAAGTCTGGAGTTACCAGACACTACTACCATCTCACTGTCCTGAAAAAGCCCCACAGAATCTTACCCAGCCATAAGCAAGAATGAATTCTTTCCACTTGCCTCATGTGGCAGAATTGTGGAGAGCATTAGCCTACGTCACATCTATCAGTCCCAGAAAGACAAATAACATACAATTTCACTCTCTCATGACTGTCAAGAGACATATGAAAAAGCAAGGGAAAAATGGACAAATAATACGACACTACCCAGGCACACAAAATGTGGTGTTTGTTGAGGTCAGGTTTGAGAAAATATGTGTTTATCAAAGAGGACAAAAGATGACATTCTTTGTAGGAAATGTGGCTGAAAGAGAGGGAATGTGAGTTTTCAAGGCATGTCAAATGGAACTGCTATCCATTAAATACCGACTTCCTATCTCCATCAATTTAATTATAATTGTTATTTGAAACACACTCAGCACACACACACACACACACACACACACACACACACACACACACAGATAAGACACACAAAAGATGGGGAGGAAGTGAAGAATAGCACTAATGAAGCAAACCCAAAAGAAAAGAACTGAGAGAAAAGGATAAATTCCAAGACACATATTCACTCCAAAGATTAGGTCAGGAAACCTACAAAATCTCAGATCTGTAGTAGTGACTAAAGCGTTTGAAGCAGTAATCAAACCCCTGTCAACACACAGATGGCGAGGTGCAAATCATTTCCTGTTCAACTCTTCTAGACATTTAGAGAAGGCAATGCCATTTTCTTCTCATCAATTCCACAAATGGAGGAGGTGGATGAACTCCACTTTACTAGTATAAAGACCCAATTCAAATAATGACATTTTAGGAAATAAATTATATTCCATTTCAATAATTAAACATAATAAAAATATAATTCTTTCCTTTTCTCTGTCTGTCTTCACCTGCATTTGAAAGGGCCAGCTTGTTTTTGTATTATTTTGTACTGTTGAGGAAGCCAGCCTGTCATCCATCATCCATTTTTGACAGAGTATTCACTGATGCTTCAGTTCCATATATGACCTAGTACTCCGCCTAAGATATGCCAGAACTCTTCAACACCCATTAGCCCGTTCCCTCATTCCCTGCATGTCTCTTTTTTCCTTGACTCTCAGCTTGATTCCTCAGAGTTCTGAGTTACTCTTGGTTTGTCTCCTTCTCTGACTTATCCCCTTCAGTTTTTCCTTCTTTCTACTAAGGGCCGTGGTATTCGTCCTAGGGCACATATGAGAGAAGCCATATGATATTTCCCTATGTCTCCTTGCCCATTTCATTTCACAAACCCAGTCCTGTGGCATTCATGCCAGTGCAAGAATCAAGAGTTCATCCTCCCTAATTGCTGAGGAATACTCTGTTGCCAATATGGACCACACCTTCTTTATCCACTAGTCTTTGCAAGGACATAGCAGCTCAATCCTCAGTTCTGTTCAAGTGAGCCTTATATAAGTGTTGTTCTTGTTGCTGTTCTGTTGAGAAAGCCTGCCTATCATCCATCATCCGTTTTTGACAGAGTATTCAGGGATGCTTTAGTTGCATGTACGTCCAGTGCTCCTCTTAATATATTCCACAACTCCTGACTACCCATTAAGCAGTTCTCTTTTTGGTAAACCTCAGCTGGATTCTCAGAGTCCTGAGTCACTCCTGGTAGGTCTCCTTCTCTGACTTTTTGCCCGTCAGTATTCCCTTCCTTTTCCATTTCCCAACAGCAGGGCATGGGACATTCATGTCAAGGCAAGGTCCAGGGGTTCATTCACTTCGATGGCAGAGGAATACTGAGGTGCCGAAATGGACCCAAACTTCCTGATCCACTAGTCCTTGCAAGGGCATTGCGGCTCACTCCAAAGGTCTGCTCGAATGGGCCTTGCAAGCCGTCTATATACGCCGTCCCTTTCCTTCTGACTAAAGAGTCTTGGTCCACATGTCTATACCCGTTACCACAACAAGTACAGTTAACTAATAATGACAACGGTTTCGGTCCAGGCCTCTTCATTGAGAGTTAGCTCAGATGCAGAATATCACTCTCCTCAAAGACTTTGCAAAGGTATTTAAGGGAAAGCCAGGTAGACAGAGGCCTCATCCCTTAGCCGCGTGTTTCAGAACACTAGGAGACGAGGACACAGACGGCACCATATAGCGATGCCCTCACCTTTTACCTCGGAAAGGGACTTTCCGTACCTTAGTCATCACTGACCCATAAGCAAAAGATGCTGACAAAGTACGCTCTCACCCACAGGACGAGAAACCCCACGGAGAGCTGCTCATACACGCGACCTCACCTTTTCTTGAGATATCTAGAAATTGTAGTGTAAAAGGACACCTTGCCGTCTCCGGGGATATGTTGGCCTAAAGGAAGGTATACTGAATGTCATTTTCCTTCCTCTATGTCTCCAGAAAGGGGAAGTTTGACATTAAACCACAAGACATCCTGAGTTCTTGATCAGGTTCAGAGGGCTCTTGTTTTGTCCTTCCTGGGGCTTCCTACTTAAAGCCATAGGACACCAAGGTCATGGGAGAGGGACAGCTGCTTCAGTGAAGCCAGCATCTGTGATGTCACAAAGCTTTGAGGTCATAGCAACCACTCCTCATCAACCCAGGCCTGATCACTACACTTGACTGGAGTAGTCATGGGTGGGCCAAGAGGACCCCAGGCCGTCCCAAACTGCTGGAGCCGCCTGGGTCTCTCACCAAGGCAGTTTGCGAAGCGAGTCGGTGTCACCTTCTCCATGGCCCAATTCATAGTATTTGGTCGTGAGTGTCAGCACCAGCCCTCTGGACCTTGGAGAAAGGCAAGATGCCGCATTCCATCTTAGCACCGACAAGCCAAGAAACTAACAGACCGCAAGCAATGCCTCAGGGGAGGAAATCTGAGCCCTGCGTAAGGGTGAGACCCTCCCACCAAATCATGGAGCATCTCAACAGGAAAAGGTCCACCCAAGGGAAGCTCAAAGTGAACCCCCGCAACCGTGCCAAAGACATGTCTGGAGTCTTCCACAGAAAGCACACGAGTACCTCAATGGTCTCCAGAAACGGTGCCAACAAGGCCTCCCAATCTTCCAAAAAGACCATGCATCCAAGGCAGAGTCTACACCCTAGAACCTTAGGTCCAGGACGGACTCATGTTCTTGGAGTCCACAGAAGCCAACGGAGAGCATGTTGGAAGAGACCCATAGCCCAATGAAGCCAACTGAAAGACTTCCGTGCCCATTTCAGGAAGACAACTTGTATGTGCAAAAGGACGCATTGAAGAGGATTCGAATGTGGAAGAACCTTGAGCACTCCCTCATGGTGGATCAGCTACCCTCTGTGGAACTGCATGGAGATGTGGCAGCACAAGCCTGCCTTCACCCTCTCATGACCATCCCCCAAATGGTTACATGCGATAAGCAAACAGTGCCTCTTGAGGAAGATGGGCATGTTCCAATGGAGCCCCGAGAGGATGCACAATGTGTTAACAAGGGGTCAGTACAGCACGACAGACAGCGGATGCTGCAGGTTGGTGAGGAGATCCAGGAAGGCAAAGAACAGGAGAATGAACAAGGAAGCTCCAAGCGAAGGTCGGGCATTTTAGGATGGTGGGAGGTTCTCTATACCTGGCTGCCCTCCATAGGAACCTAGGTCCAAATTCAATAAAACATCCTTTGGCCCCAGTCAATTATTGTGCACTGTTTTTGTCTTTGTTATCTTATCGAACATGCACATGCACGTTTGGACAGAGAGGCAGAGAGATCCCAATCAGGGGGTGGAGCTGGAGAGGGAGAAGCTTACTTGCCCCTGAGCAGAGAACCTGAGAACAGAGTCAATGCCAAGGCCCTGGAATCATGAGTTGATCTGAAGGCCGCGTCTGAACTGATGGACACAACCCGGGACCCAACAATTGACTTCTGAATACCTCCTGGTTCTAGACAGAACCGCTGCTCTGTCATTGTTCAGAAATGCAGGGGATAAGGATTTTGGCTTGGCTGCTGTTGCTTGAGCTATCCGGCCTGCTTCGAGAGCTGGTATAGCTTTTCCTCTTGAAGTCAGTGACTGGGCTATGGACAAACTATTCTCCGATGCCTATTTGCCTAAAGAGAATACCTCCATGCCTAGATTTTCAGGGGTAATGGCACTATGTCTTTAGGTGCTCCGCTTCTGTGGAAGGTGTTGGGAGTCCTCTGTGCCTCTGATTCTGGACCACTTTCTCTGCTCCCAGATGAGGGTCCTTTTCAGCCCCGAGTTCTCCAATCTAGGATAAGCCCTCTTTTCTTTCTCTCACTCTTACTTCACCTACAAGAGGCACCTCTTTCATTAACTTGGTGATTCCCTAAGCTCACTATCATGTTCCATCAAAGAATACATTCAAATGGCCAACAGACACATGAAAAAATGCTCCACATCACTCGGCATCAGGGAAATACAAATCAAAACCAGAATGAGATACCACCTCACACCGTTCAGAATGGCTAAAATGAACAAGTCAGTCAATGACAGATGCTGGCGAGGATGTGGAGAAAGGGCAACCCTCCTACACTGTATGTGGGAATGCAAGCTGGTGCAACCACTCTGGAAAACAGCGTGGACGTGCCTCAAAAAGCTGAAAATAGAACTACCCTATGACCCAGTGCTTGTAGTACTGGGTATATACCCTACAGATACAAACGTGGCATTCTGAAGGGGCACATGCACCCAAATGTTTATAGCAGCAATGTCCACAATAGTTAAACTATGGAAAGAAACTAAATTTCCTTCAACAGATGAATCAATAAATAAGATGTGGTATATATGTTCAATGGAATACTATGCAGCCATCAAAAAAAAATGAAATCCTGCTATTTGTGATGACGTGGATGGAACTAGAGGGTATTATGCTTGGCGAAATAAATCAATCTGAGAAAGACAACTATCATATGATCTCCCTGATATGATGAAGTGGAGATGCAACATAGGCAGTTTCGGGCGTACGAAAAAAAAATAAAAAAAGATGGTATTAGGAGGGAGACAAACCATAAAAGACTGAATCTCACAAAACAGACTGAGGGTTGCTGGGGGGAGGTGTGTTGGGAGAGGATGGTGGGGGTATGGACATTGGAGAGGGCAGGTGCTATGGTGAGTGATGGTGAGTGCTGTGAATCACAGACCTGTACCCATAGGGATAAAAACACATTATATAAAAAATTTTAAAAAATAATTTAAAAAACCCATTAAAGAAAAAACACAGATTGCAAGCCCAGAGCTAATCTCATATTCAATCAAAACTTTTGAAAGTTTTCCCCTTAAAGATCAGAAGAAAGACAAGTGTGTCCATTTTCACTACTCTCATTTGACACAGTAGTGGATGTCCTAGCCAGAGAAACAAGGAACACAAAGAAATAAGAGACTCCAAAAAAAAAAAAAAAAAAAAAGGAAGAAGTAAAATTTTCTTTTTTTGGATAACATGAACTTACATGTTAAAAAATCCTAAAAAAATCACAAAAAATTTGAATAAACAAATTTAGTAAAATTACCAAATACAAGATCAATATATAAAAGAAAAGAATTTTGTTTTGTTTCTTTTTTTTTTTATGGACTGCTTCCCAGTTTGTCATGTCATCCTTGTTCAGTGATCACGCTAATCTTCTCTGCATCATTCCAATTTTAGTATATGTGCTGCCAAAGTAAGCACAAGACAGGAGCATTTTAACATTCTAATGATGAACTATCTGAAAAAATAAAGAAAACAATCTAATTCACAATAGCATCAAAAATAATAAAATACTTAGGAATAGATTTAACTAAGAAGATGAAAGATCTGTACTCCATAAACTATGACATTGATAAAGAAATTGAAGGTGACAGAAATGGAAAGATAGCTCATATTTATGAATGGTAAGAATTAACATTGTTAAAATGTCCATACTACCGTAAACCATCTGTAAATCCAATTCCTATCAAAAATCCAATGTTAGGGGCGCCTGGGTGGCTCAGTGGGTTAAGCCGCTGCCTTCGGCTCTGGTCATGATCCCAGGGTCCTGGGATCGAGCCCCGCATCAGGCTCTCTGCTCAGCAGGAAGCCTGCTTCCTCTTCTCTCTCTGCCTGCCTCTCTGCCTGCTTGTCATCTCTCTCTGTCAAATAAATAAATTAAAAATCTTAAAAAAAAATCCAATATTATTGTTTTACAGAAGTAAGTAAAGAATCCTAAAGTTTATATGAGACCATGAAAGACAACAAATAATCAAAGCAGTTCTGAGAAAGAATGAAGAAGGGAGATTACACTTCTTGATTTGAAACTATACTACAAAGCCCTCATGCTCAAAACAATAAAGTATACTGGCATAAAAACAGACCAATAAACAAGTAGAACAGAATTGAGAGTCCAGAAATAAATCCTTTCATACAGTCACCTAATATTTGACAGGGGCCAACATATGTAATGGGGAAAGATAGTCTGTTCAATAAATGATATTTAAAACTGAATAGTCACATAAACAGTATGAAAAGGGAACCTTATATCACTCATAAGTCTGAACTTGAAATAGATTAAAGACTTAAAGGTGATGCATGAAACTAAATTTCCTAAAGGAAAACATAGGAAAAATTCTCCTTGACATTGGTCTTGCCAATAGTTTTTTGGATACCAGACTAAAAACACAAGCAAAAAAAGCAAAAATAAATAAATGGTATTACATCAAACTAACGTTTCTGCTTTGCCAAAAAAAGGGAGAGAGAATGAAAACACAATCCACAGAATGTAAGAAAATACTTACGAATCTTATATCTGAAAAGAGGTTAATAACCAACAGATACAAATAGAAAAAAATATATGATTAAAAAAATAGCAAAAGGATCTCAATAGACTTTTTTTTTCAAAAAAGTTATATAAATGACCAACAGGAGCATTAAAAAGTGCTCAACGTAAAAATCTCAGGGCAAAGTCCTTATGTTGTTGTTGTTGTTGTTTACCTCTGAAAAACACAGCAAGATATTAGAATATATACTACCAAAAAATTGAAACTAACCAATTTTGGTAAATATTGGGGAAAACGGGGAACTTATGCACTGTAATAGGGATATAAATTTGTATGGAAAACAGTATGGAGATTATTCATATTATTAAAAGTAAAATTACCATATGATTCAGTAATCCCACTTCTAGGTATCTATCTAAAGAAAACGAAGTTCACTGTTCAAAGACATATCTGCACTCTTATGTTTATTATAAAATTATTAACTCTAAGCAAGAGATGGAAATAACTTCAGTATCCATTAATGGATGAATGAGTAAAATAAGTATGGTAAATATATACTACGGAATACTACTTAACCATGAAAAATTAAGAAATACTGCCATTTACAACAGCATGGATGGATCTTGAAGGTATTATTCTAAGTGAAATATTTCAAAGATTTTGTATATTTTTTTAATTTATGTATTATGATATCCCTTACATACAGAATCTGAGGAAAAGGAAAACTAATGGAAACTTAGAGTTGAGTTGACAAGGGGTGAACCTGGGGTGGAGTAAGGTGGTCCAAGGGTGCAAACTTGCAACTATAATATGAAAAAGTTCTGGGGATCTAATGTACAGCATGATGATCATAGTTAATAAGATATACATACTTTTTTTTATTGTGCTTCCCTTTATTAAACTTTGCATATATCACATTCTTACAAGTTGAAAGTTTATAGCAATCTTGTATAAAAGAGGTCTGCTGCCACCATTTTTCTAACAACATTTGTTCATTTTGTGTCTCTTTGTCACATGTTGGTAATTCTTGCAATATATCAAGTTTTTTCATTATTATTGTATTTGTTATGGTGATCTGTGATCAGTAATTATGACCCACTGAAAACTCAGAACTAGTGTACTTAAGGTATATACATTGTTTTTCTTTAAAAACATAATGCTTTTGAACAGTGCAGTATAGTTTTTATTTTTTATATGCACTGGGAAACATAATTTTTTATATGCACTGGGAAACCAAAAAATATAATAATTTGACTTAGTTTATTGAGATAATCACTTTATTGAGGCAGTCTGGAACAAAACCCACAAGACCTCTGAAGTTTATCTCTACTATACTATATACATAAAAGTTGCTAAGAGAGTAGATCTTAAAATTCCTTATGATAAATGCATAAAAAACAGTGGCAACTATACGAGATAGTAGATGTATTAACATTTTTATGTAGATTATATTGCAATAAAGATGTATACCAATTTATCAAATTGTACAAAATTTACACAATGTTAAAGGTTTGCAATGTTATAAGAAATCATTTCTTAAATTTACAAATATGTCGATTTTTTTCAATAAACCTGGAAAAAACTTTTTGTAGAATTAATCTATTTTTCAAAAAATGAAGTAAGGCAGTAGAAACTGCAACTAACTCTGAAATAATAGAATATAAAATCCATTTTCATTATATACACTGTGACAAAAAGTATTACTTAGTTTACAATGGAGGAGTACTTATGAAACATGAAGGATGGTCTATAAATAAGGCTGAAAGAGCTCAGTTTTAAGGTTTAAATTTAAAATCTTCTTTTGAAATACTAAACTGACCACCCAGTGTTCCAAACATCAATGTCTTAACTGCATGAATTTATTTCATACAACTCTATAATCTAGTTTCATAAGAAAACAGCATGCAAATTTTGAATAAGACAGACTTGCTTAAGTTTCATGTTCAACAGTAAAGGATACCTCCCTAAAAACAAATAGAAGACAAATCAGCATATTTATTATGATAATTATTATTCATAAAGAGATTCATATTGAATTAGGGAATATATATCCTCAGAGGGGGTAAAGTAAAATGAAATTTATTTTGGTAAATGTGTCTATGAATAGTCAATACAATGCCTCAATATAAATGAATATTACCATTTTGAACAATTTAATTACTATTACTAGAATTATTATAAGTATAAAAATAGCTATCATTTTAGCATGGAATATGAGATTCTCATGCTCCATGCTTCATCACATACACACAACAACGCAGCATAATAAGTATTATCATCACCATTTCATGGGTGAAAAAACTGAGGCTAACACATTTGGATAACTGGTTTATGATTACATGGGTAGCAAAAATGCATCACACTAATTTAGGCTTTATGATTTCAGAATTGTACTCTTACCATTGCACATTCTATTACTCTGTAAATACTTGGCCTGTTTTCATTTGGTTCTTTAATTTTATTCATGTGGTGATGGCTTAAAGCTTCATTTAAAGGAAGCTTAAAAATTTCATTTAACCAAAAGCTCCCAAGAATTAAAAATGTCATTGATCTAATGTAGACATGGATATCATTAGTTAATGGGTAACTATATATTTTCCACTCTAGTGAGATAAAAGAGTATTTTTCTAAGTTTTAGTCTCTCAGTGTTAAAAAGGACTTTGTTAAAATAGAAATATTTAGACAAAGGTGATCAAAAGTCTGGATCAGGTCACCTTAAGGTAAATATTAGGAAACTGAGGAAACAAATGGAGATTTGAACACTGAGCTATGATATAATGAATGGTTTCAAGTATTTAGTAGAGTATAGAAAAGCCCTTTAAAGCCTGGTCTTAGCCTAGCATTGCAGCTTCTGGGATATCTATCTATCATCTATCTATCTAGATATAATGTGAAAACTTTTTTAACTTAAAGATTTTGAGAAATAGAACATAATCAGCACCATAGAAGATCTGTTTATGATAACAACCTAGCCCCTCCTCCCAGTTTGTTAATATTCTCTCTTATTTAATGTAACATTGTGCAAATAGACCACTACTGATCTGCTGTTATGAATGAAATAGCTATAATCATCTGTTTGCATATCCTGGTGAAAATATTCATTTAGTTCCATGTTGTATTTCTAGGAATGGACCAAATTTTTATTTTTATTTTTAAGTTTTCTAAATATTGTCCAACTTACCTCAAATGTTTTTATTATGGGCACTTTCATTCTTTCACATTCTTGCAAGGCAATTTTACTGTTGCCCAATATGGTAAGTGTGTAATAGTATGTCATTTTAGGTTTTAATTTATTTTTAATTTAATTTAATTTAATTCCAGATTCATAATAAAGATAAACAGTTTTTATATATGAGTGGCCATTTGGATTACCCTTTCTGAAAAGTGCATGCTCAAATCTTTTGATATCTTAACATTGTGTCATACTGACTTCTTTAATAGTAGATTTTCTGAATGAACTTTAAGCTGTGTAGGTCTTCTCTATTTTATTTTGAACTTGTTTTCATTTCAAAATCTTTATATTTATTTTCATAATCTGCTTTTATTTTTCTTTGTCTATTATCTATCTATCTATCTATTTATTTGCAAGCAAGAGAGAGCGAGCAAGTGAGAGTGCAGGGAGGGATAGAAAAAGAAGGGAAAAGAATCTTAAGCAGGCTCCAGGCTCAGCACAGAGCCCAACTCTGGGCTCTATTTCACAACCCTGACATCATGACCTGAGCCAAATGAAAGAGATAAAATAAAATTAAGGTGTTAAAAAAAAAAGGAAAAAGAATTGGAGGTTTAATTAAGTGAGCCACCCAGGCACCCCTGTGGTACCTTAAATTAGCTGTCATATTTTTAAAGTTCTAGAGTATCCATTTGTTCATTTATAAAACCTTTCTCAATATCATTTTTAGTGTCAGTTTTTGGTTCAATTTGCTTCCCCTCTCATTTCTTTGAGCAGAGTAATCAAGCCATTTTACAATCTTTATTGATCATTTTAACATCATACTTAATCCCATTTTGTCTATCAAATCTTGTTAATGGTTTTTCTTTGTGTGCTTTGTTACATTTTGCTATGTTCAAGACATTATATTTGAAACTCTTATTGAGTAGGGATAATTAAGAGCTATAATAATGGTATGGTCCTCCTTGGTAGGATTTTCTCTTATATCTGAGACTCTACAAGACAATCATACTCCAAATTCAGTGATTGACTTTCTCAGTTTACACAGAAGGCAAGGTAGGCTATAGTCTTATTTCTGCTTCTCCTTGTGCTTTGGGGATCTCAAGTTAAATTTGGGTTGTACCAAAGTCCTCAAATTTGATTGCTGCTGGATTTTGAATTTTGTTTCTCTAGTATCAAGAGTCTATGAACAACACAGCTCAGTGTGTTTTAGCAGTTTCAAATGCTCTCATAGCTAAAATGGCTTCAGGGCATATATCTCTAGGCTCTCATTGTATTTCGTATTTTGGCCCAGTAATCCCTCACTTATTTTTATAATCATTCTGATATTTTTAACTTTAAAAGCTATTTTGTCTGGATTTTTAGTTGTCTTAAGTAGGAGTTTTTAGATCACCATTACTAGAAGCAACAACAAATATACATGAAAATATCTGCAGTAGTTTATCACATCTTTATGGCTTTGAACTTCCATAAGCTGAGGCATCCTTCTCTAATCACTTAGGCAAACTCCAATTTACCCTTTAAAACAACCCAAGAATTGCTTCATTTAAGAACATGTTCAGGGATGACTCTTCCCCACTGTTCTTACCAACATTCCCACACACTCTTTGCTACCCAAAGCTTGTTTATGAACTTTCGTTAGGTATATCAGCGTGACCAGAATTTTGCTCTATTGTATTTTTGTCCTTTAGAGCTTTAATTAAATATGAATTCCATAGAAAGTCTGTCCCTTTTCTTTCAAACCTGGGTTAGTTATTTCTTCTCATTCTTTGTCAGAAGTTACTTTATTAGAGAAACTTATAGCTCTATTGTGACTTTGGAGCCTTTACAGTTTTTCGACTGGAAAAATCACCCATCCCTGAGATTTTTACGCAGCTTCCTAGCTGATATTATTCAGAAATCTGTTCAAAGCAGACTTTTTCAGGGAGGCCCTTTTGGACCACTCAGTTTAAAAACCTCTTCTCAATCACTGCTCTTTTAAAAATGTGCTTATTTAGTTCAAATATGCATCTCTATAAAGAAAAATCAGTACGTTTTTTTTTTTAAAGTTGGCTTACCTATTATCTATCTCTCCCATTAAAATGATTCCTCTGGGCTGGGGTTTTGTTGTGCTCATCTTAGGCCAGGCACTCAATAAATTGTCTCTGAATGATTGAATTGTTTGACTCCCTTGCTAGATTCTCAACTTCATGAGGCCAAGGATTGTTCTATTCAGTCCTTCTTTATCCTCAATGTCTGTTATATTGCAGTCACTTACATGACTAATGGGAAAAATCACAGAAAGAAAGAGTTAAAACTACATAAAAACCCCGTAGGTTCAATAACACAAAGCTTTCTAAAATTATTTAGCCCAGGAATTGAATACTGGCTGCACTTTTGATTTTTTTTAAATGGTATTGAATTTAATTTAAATGGAAATACTGGAATGGTAGAATAATAAAAAAATTATAAAAGCAACTTGCTCCTTAAAGTAAGAATTATATAGGACATCTCTTCTAGAAGCAAAATTTTCAAATGACAAACATCTGAAAGCATAGAAGGAGAAGTAAGAGTGTGAATTGTATTTCAATGCTCTTTTCTTTATATTCAACAAACAGCTTCATTCACACACCTTTCCAATTTTTTCAACTCTTTTGACAAAGCCTTCAGAGGAGTTACTGCTGATGACAACCATCACAGCCTAACAGGAGAAATTTTATAAAGAAAAATAATAGCATGTTTTTCCCAAATTGTTAAGGATATGGTGAAGCTCTGTCGGATTCAAAGGAGGAATGTGCAATTCCATGCTATATATAATAATAACTTGTTTTAATAGTGGCTTTGCAATTTTTCAGATATATCCATTTACTGAAACCACTATCAAATAAACAAAAACAAACAAATGAACAGGGGTTCGAGACAGAAATTATCTAATCTAAAAATAGCACATGTTCACAGAATACACAACACATATCCCAAGTACTACTATAGGTTTCAAGTAATAGTCAAAACAATAGTAAACATGATTCAGACCCTACCAGTCAAATCATAAATGGGACCTTAACTGTAAATCCTTATCTTTAGATCAAAGTGGGTAATTGGGGGCTGAAGATACATTATAGAACTAATATGTTATAGAACTCCTCTGAAATGAGTCATTTATTCCATCACTTTTCCTGCACAGCTGCTGACCCATGTTTTGGTTCCTGGAAATAGCTGCTACCCTGTCATACTTCTTAAAAGCACATATATTGATAACTCTACTCATTCCTCCATTCCTCTGTGACTGTCACTGTGTTAAAATGTGGAGTCAGCTGACTCACTTGTGATGGTAATAAAGTAGATGAGTTTGCAAAGTATTTTGTTATTTCTAAAAATGCAAAAACCAAATTACATTGAAATCATAAGGGGTGTTTCAGGGAGAGCTGTAGGATGTGGTTTCTTGTGTAATCCACAGAGATTAGCTCCAACACATATTTAAACTCTCCTCTAGGAGCAACCTTAGTGGTAAAGCAAGAAGATAAACAGATGTATACACACCCTGGCACAAAATTATCACTTATGTTTGGCTTCCTAGTCTCCTCGTGTTACTTATTTATCTTAACTTCTCTCTGAAATCAGGGAACACAGAATCTCAATCAGTAGACATTTTTCTACTGAATTACCCAATAGTCCGATCATACCCCTAATACTTTTTAAAATTATTTCACTCATAATCCCAAATCTGCTTTGCTTCCTCATCTTAGTACACTGTAATTTGATTTCAAAATGAGGACAGTTGTCAGTAATGCCACATTCATTCATCTATTTTACAATTCCATGTGCTTATAACTATGAAGATATGTTAATAACATCCATTCCAATAAGCCACCCTAAATTTATTATCATGAAACAAGACCTCAAGAAAGAGAATTCAAAATCATCCATGTATTTGCAACTTATTGCAATAAAGCCTTTATCAATAGACTTCCCTGTGCACATGGTGGTCAAATTGCTGGTGAAAACCAGCCAGATCTATTACAAGCTTTCTCATGGCTTCTAGGTAACCCAAGTGAGCCTTTATTGATACTGGGAAGGGATAAAGCAGGGAAGGGATAAACAGTGCTATAAGATTTGGCTAGACAAAAGTAATGACTCTCATTACAAAGTGAGTATTTTTTTTTCAAGCTTTAGTTCAGTTTATTTTTCTTGTATAAAACTATGTAGTAGCCACAGCTGGAGCCTGGGTCCTCTGAACAGAGACTCTGGTGTGGGTCTTCACAAGATGGTCCGTGAACTCCTGATAGGGAGACTTGGTGAACACAGTCTCCTTCCAGAGATCAGGGGTGAGATAGCTGTAGGTCTTGGAGATGGCATCGAAAGTAGCCTTGGCAAAGTTCCCTAGGGTGGCAGTGCAGCCCCTGGCCGAGGTGTAGCAGTCGTCAATACCAGCCATCATCAGCAGTTTCTTGGGCACAGGGGCCGAGACAATGCCAGTGCCTCTGGGGGCGGGGATGAGACGCACCAGCACAGAGCCACAGCGGCCAGTCACCTTGCACGGGACAGTGTGGGGCTTGCCGATCTTGTTCCCCCAGTAGCCTCGCCGCACAGGGACAATGGAAAGCTTCGCCAGAATGATGGCTCCGCGGATGGCAGTGGCTACCTCCTTGGAACACTTGACATCCAAACCGACGTGTCCATTGTAATCTCCGATGGCGACAAATGCCTTGAACCTGGTCCGCTGGCCCGCGCGCGTCTGCTTCTGCACAGGCATGATCTTCAAAACCTCGTCCTTGAGGGAGGCTCCCAGGAAGAAGTCGATGATCTCAGACTCCTTGATGGGCAGGGAGAAGAGATAGATCTCCTCCAGGGACTTGATCTTCATGTCTTTGACCAGGCGGCCCAGCTTGGTGACGGGGATCCACTCCTTGTCCGCGGCCTTGCCCCCGCGAGCTCCGCGGCCTCGGCCCCGGCCCCGACCACGGCCCCGGCCCGCCCCGGCCCCGGATGCCGCTGCCGAAGCCACCGCGGAAACCGCCGCGGCCTCCCATTCCAGGGCCCCCTGGCCCTCCGGGCCCTCTCGCAGCACCGGCGTCATCCGCCATTTGGTGTTCTCTCGGAGAGGAAACAAAGTGAGTATTTTAAAGCAAAAGAGCCTGTTGGGAATATTGTTTTATAAAATAGTGGTTTTTTTTATTAACTTTTTAAAATTCAATTAGGTAACATATAGTGTACCAATAGTTTCAAATGTAGATTTCAGTTATTCATCCATAGCATATAATAGCTAATGCTCAGTACTTACTGTTATAGCTTCTTGAAAGCAGAATTTTAACCCACTGAGCCACCCAGGCGCCCTTGAAAGCAGAATTTTAGATCACATTTTCTGATTACTTCCATGTCGTACAACACTTTCCTGCTAGCAACCTTCAAAACATACTGTTTGTTAGAGGAATTTCTTTAATAATAAATAAATAGGAATTCATTTAAATTTATAAATATATAAAATAAATAGGAATTTATTTAAATTTATTTAAATATTACACACTGTTTCATTGTTCATAAATAAGGTGATGATATTATAGCCATTAGTTGGTAGCACTGATATATCACTATCTTTTTACTTCTCAGTGCATTCTCTTTACACAAATAGATATATATTTTAAAAAATGTGAATCTGTGGCAAACTTGTAAAAAACCCTATACAGTAAAGTTTATCATTTTAAGTAATCTCAATTATCTTCCTCAATTGTGATAGTATATCCTTCTATCTAGGCCAGATATTGTATGAGGGATTTGAAGAGACATACTTTTCTAAATTTCACTTTTCTCATCTGCAAAATGCTTATCATGATCCTACAAAAAAATACACTTATAATTTTTTGATGAAAATTTATTTATTTATTTTAAGATTTTATTTCTTTATCAGAGAGAGTGGGCGAGAGAGCAAGCACAGGCAGACAGAATGGCAGGCAGAGGTAGAGGGAGAAGCAGGCTCCGGCCGAGCAAGGAGCCAGATGCGGGACTCGATCCCAGGATGCTGGGATCATGACCTGAGCCAAAGGCAGCTGCTTAACCAACTGAGCCACCCAGGCGTCCCTTTTGATGAAAATTTAATCTGTATAAACAATATATTTGCTGTAATGCGTGGTTCATGGAAAACATCTTTTTTAATTATAAGCAGTATTAGAAATTAAGTAAATGTGTCTATAATATTTAAAGTTTTAACACATAATTCCACTGCTTTGCCTTATTTTCTCAAATCCCTTTACCACTTTCACTGACAGAGTCAAATGTACTTTTTCTACTAGTAGCCAGCTCTTTGTCTTTTGTCAGAAAGATGCCCTTGTGAATTATTTATAATAGAGATATTAGCAATAATAATAATAATAATAATAATAATAAATAGCAATGAAAATGTTAAAAAAAAAGTTTTCTTAACTAATTAGGGTTCTTAGACATCAATTAGAGGAACCACCTCGGGCAAGCAAATTAATCTGCAAGACATTCCCAGAATTAACAAGTCAGTCAGATACAGGGTTGTCTGTAGACTGAAAAGAACTAGGTTTGGAAAATAGGTAAGGACAGTGAAAAAAGTGATCAAATTTTTGGGCAAAATAAACTCTTAGGTGTCCTTTCAATGGAGTCCTGTTCATTATGTAGCAGAAACTCTGGAGATTATCTCAATCCATTGGAGTCACCCCGTTTATTAGCTTGCTATTGACAAAGTTATTTACAAACTGTAGAGCAAGAGGTTATAATGGAGAAAACTGATGGTAATGCACAGGATTCTTGTTAACAATAATGCAAGTTAGTGATTTTTCATTAGAAAACATAAATTCTATAACCCAAATTATGGGCCCAGAGCACTTCTGCTGCACAACTCTGCTTATATCCCAAATAACCATGTGAACTAGTTTTAATATCTGCTTCTCTTATTAATTTTTGAATAAAAATTCTTGACACAAGTATTTTATAATTGTGTGATAATCATGAATTTAATTTTTGGAGAACAAAACACACTTTAGCATAACTAGGTTTGTTCACAGAACCAGCCTTGGTAACACACTTCTATATGTTAGAAATGATGTAATAAATGTAGAATATTGGGCACTTGTTTGGTATTCTTTGCCATGTTTTGCACTATCTAAAAAGAGATCAGTGAACTTGGACTGGAGTTAGTAGACATGGAAGAAAATAAAATATTACAGAGAAGAATACTCTGTGGTCCACAACCTAAACGGCCTGGGATTCCCATCATTTGGATCCCTGTAGCTTTACAGAAGTCAATTAAATTTGTGTATCTCTGATTAAAGTTGTTTCCCCAGTACTTTTTCAAACATCTCTTGTAAAGTATTGTTTCCCAGAAAAAAAGGGATTTTGCACATGTATCTGCCTTTGTCTCTGGTCATGATCTCAGTCATTATCCTGGGATCGAGCCCCATTTCGGGCTTCCTGCTCATTAGGGAGTATACTTCTCAGTCTCTCTCTGCAGCTACATCCCCCTGCCCCACTCATGCTCTCTCTCTCTCAAATAAATAAATACAATCTTTAATTTTTTAATTAAAAATAAGATAAATAAATTAAAATAAAAAGTCTGGGCTTACTGCCCCATTTAGCTCCTTTTGTTTTTTTGAGTTGTATTTAAAGCAGCATGAGAGAACATGAGGCTCTCAAACTTAAAAAAAAAAGGAAAAAATTGAGTTTTGTTAGGATTTAAGATCTTGTCTGCTAGACAAAAACGTTGGCTTTGTTAACATGTGAAAATTATCAAAAGGGAATAAGATAGAATTCTAATAATTTTTGTAGAAATTAAAAATTTTCTCCAACCCAATTACATACAGACCCATTAAGTAAATTCATTCCAATGTCCCAAACCAACCTTTTCTAATAGTAATGCATCTGTGTAAACAGGGTCAACCCAAGGAATAAATAAATATTATTATTTTTTTATTGTCTCTTCCACAGTCTCATCTGGGTATATTGGTAGCAAGCCAATTATCTATCTTATAAGACATGATATCATAAGGAAGGGTATTCTGTCCATTTGGAACAACTGAAAATCATTGTAATTTTATCTTGGTGCAGTAACTTGAGATGGCAAAGTGTGGTTTATGAATATATTTTATTTTTTTTTTACTGGGAAGAAGAGATTATAGAGATATTGGTTATCCAAGAGAGACTGACAGGTGTTGATAGTTGCCAGGTCAATATCCATCTACTTTTTCCTTTAGTATCAGAAAGCACTGAGGGATTGACAACAAGGAAACTTAAAACAACATCAAATATTTTATTGTCTCTTTTCTAGTTACATTGTAACCATATGACAAAGTATCAGTCGTACAAGATATCATTCTCTTTTACCTCTATCTTTCTGCCAGAAATGTGGGCTTAATAGTGAGAACTCCAACAGCAATTTTTGCAACTGTGAATAAAAAGCCATGAAAACCTCTAAGATAGTTCACTTGACTTTCTTAAGACTCTGAACCAACACCAGAAAACACTCTCTGTAGTCTTCTTGTTAAATGAAAAATATGGTTAAACCACTTTTGACAGTCTACTACCTACAGCAAACTGTAAATCTTAATTGAAATATGTCCTCTCAGCTGTGCTTAAGCAACTGAGTCCTGAGCTTTTCAGGTTTTCAGTCTGAAAGAGTACACCTCGGGTGCTCTGAAAGGGAAGAGAAACGACACCCTGTTCTCCATATAAATTAAAGAAGAGAAATCTGTGCATTTAAGTGGGCCATATAAAATTTATCAAGCAGTTATCTCCTAACTCCTTCCTATCCAAATTACCTGATATGCTCTCCCTACTCCTTTATTCCACGTTACTGCCTTTTCACAACATGTCTTCTGTTATTTCCTTCTTGCAAGCTAGTTTTGATTTCTGCATCTAAAAAAATCAACAATCATTGTGTATTTCAATTCCCATTTTCCTCAAATGCATTGATTCTTCTTATCTATTACTCTTTTCTCATACTCAGTGTCTTTGTCTTTATGGGGTTTGTACTTTGCTTTTCCCCATCCTTTACTGCCATTATATAATCAATCTAATAACTTCTTAGAGAAAGTTAAAAATTCCCGCATAGCCACACGTGAACACAAAGTCACTGATTTTTAGCAAACCTATAAGATAGTCAGACATCCATTCAATTTCTTTTTTTTTAAGATTTTATTTATTTATTTGACAGAGAGAGATGACAAGCAGGCAGAGAGGCAGGCAGAGAGAGAGGAGGAAGCAGTCTCCCTGCTGAGCAGAGAGCCTGATTTGGGGCTCGGTCCCAGGACCCTGGGATCATGACCTGAGCCGAAGGCAGTGGCTTAACCCACTGAGCCACCCAGGCGTCCCTCCATTCAATTTCTTAACTGAGTCCCAAATGCATCCTGACTTCTAACCTAAACCTAAGCTCTACTTCTTACACGTTGTTATATGACCAAATTCTTTCAGTTCAGTATTTTGTAACATTTAAATATTAATCAGTTGATGCTTTGTTTGTGTATTTCTATGAAAATAATTTGAATACTGTAGATTTATTGTTATATTTATAGGTTTATAATCAAAGTTTCATCAGTTGAAGTTTTTGGAAATTTCAGATATAATGATTAACCTAAAATGATACTGCCTCAAATCCCTCTGATATCAAGGCCCAACTCCTGATTATAGCCAAACCTGTGGTGGATAGTTCCATGGGAAATTGCAGTTACTTAACACTGATAGCATCTCATGTTCTCTCTCTCATTTTAGAATGTCTCCAACACAACCTGAAAGTGTAGGAGAGTTAATGTCCTCTGAGGACAGCTCTCAGTGAAGTGGAAATAAGAACCATAGGTAAAATTGTCAGTTTTCAGGTCTTCATGAGGACAACTTAAAGAAGTTTCTCAGGACCTTTCAGTAAAAGCAAGCCTTCATTTTCTATCCACAACAATTATATCAACAATGTACCTCTTTGACAAAGTTGCTTCTTCACTGTATCACTTTCCCATTCTTTTCTACCTTGGATAATCTCCCAGATAAACTAACAGTACTCAAATCCTTTGTCCTACTCTTTGCTCTCAGGATAAATGGAGCCAAAAGACTTAGATTAATATCAAGTTCTGAATGGGATCTTAGAGCTATTTCTGTCCAGATTTTCATAAACATAGGGACCTTTGAATTATCAGGCTATAAATAAGTTCTAAATGGAGGGGGCAAAAGCAAAAAGTAGAAATTTTTATGTTTGATTTTTAATCATGATTAATTGACTATTGATTATTATAAATACTAACATTATAAAAGTGTGGATCTTTGTAAAACAATGTCATATTGTAAGAAAGAAGTTGCATAATCCTTTTGAGAATATTAAACCAAGTGTTCAGGTGCCATCTAATTTCTTGTTTAATCCAGAACTTTGGTGTGCATCATCTTGAGGAATAGGATTTTGAAGTCCAGACAGACTAAGAGAAAACTGATCCAAATGTGTGTGTTTATATTTCTGCTTTTGTTGTAAAAATCAAAGTGTGATTGCTGGTTTAAAATGGTAAAACTAATAATGTTCATGGACTCGATTATAAATTTTCTAATTGTATGGGAAGAATCCAATAAACATAGAATTAATTGATTTGCAAATCCTCAAAGAGCTACAGGATCAGGTAGTGGTATGTTCTGATTCAACAGCATCATAATGCAGCATTTTATATGTGTGGCTAATGGATATTTTCATGAATGTTTGCTAGCTAGTCAGCCAATACAGAGAAATATTAGGTAGCGTAATTACTCACAGTTGTGTTTAATAAAATGAGAGAAAATTATCAAATGACACTAATAATAATAATCCTATAGCAGGCTAAATATTCAATGATAATTACAAGTATTAATCTAGCTTTCTTCCCTGATTATGACTCTGCTCTCCTTTATCATAATGGGAGTAGCAGATTGTCTGCAGTGAATTGTGAAAACGCAGCAGTGACTTTGGCAGTGAAGGCCTCCCATCAATTTTGATAGGTTAAAATGATTCTGGTTGGTCTTGAGCAAATGTGTCAATTTTTTTTTTCTGTGTGTGTCATAAAAGAAAGAAGCAATAGTAAATTCTTGCTGTTATTCCATGGAGCCAATAAAATCATACTGCCAACAAGAGGCTGTTGACACCATAGGTGTAGTTAACTGTCTTGAAATACTACGCCTGGAAATAAAATCCTAATATTTCACATAACCTCTTTTTTTAAAAGAAACAAAACAAAACAACTATACTGCTTACATTTAGGGCCCTGCTGTTGTGTAACTATTTTTGAACATGTCTTCTGTAAGTGTATATATATATATATATACATATTTTTCTGTGCAATAAATTCATTTAGAGATAAATTTGGATTGCAAATTATTTTGGGGGAGGCGTGGTATTTGTGGCTAGTCTTACAAGTAAAAAGGACTAAAAGAAAGAAGAAAAACATTTTTTATTACAGCATATTTACATCTGTCCAAAGTACTTATCTACTATAATACTGACTAATGTATAATACTGTACACAAAGAAAGAAGCTAAATGAGTTATAATTCAGTCAGTGTATAGCTGGCCATTTTAAAACTTACCACTGAATCTTTCTGGTATGCAATGTGATATCTGGCAATCTGGTCCAGTTCATTACATCAGGTCATTTGTATGTTCTTATTACCATTTTGATAGCATAGCACATTTTATAACCCAGACATTTTACAATGGAACTATGATGCATGTATTTTCAAAAGTATAGACATACATGAAGCTATGAGGTCAAAAAAGATGAATGTCCGTAGTACCATATAGACTCAACAAATAAAAGTGTCCAAGGGTCTGAGTGTGACTTATGAATATTGTATAAGATTAGGCCAACATGTGGTTTTGATATAAATAATCTGTTCTTAAATTAGAATTACAATCGTTGAGTACAGTGTTGAAAATGGCAGATAGATTTTAGCTATCTTTGCTCACTAGGGAAAATGGAAAAATGTTTAGTTTGGTCAGATTTTCACTTAACTTCTGAAAAATCTTACGTTTGAGAGAACCCTTCTGAAATAAGAATCCTTAAAGACATAACCCCTTTGGCACAAGTTTTCAAGAAACTTGTTTGATGTTGTAGACAATTCTATGGCACACGTACTGTTCTAGATGTTTCATGCCAATAATATGTAAGCCATACCAAGGCTACATATACATATAGAGATGTTCCTCAGCTTACAAGGGGGCTATGTACAGAGAAACACATAAAAAATTGAAAATGCATTTAATACCCCAAAACTATCAAATATCATAGCTTACCTTAAGCTTATTTAAACATACTCAGAACACTTACATTTGCCTGCATTTGGGCAAAATCATCTTAAGCAAAGCCTATTTTATAACAAAGTATCAAATATCACATGCAATTTATTAAATATTACACTAAAAAAAGAAGAATATATATATTCTATATATAGAATGCTTGTAAGAATATCAGGTGTTCACCCCTGTAATCTTCTAGCTGACTGGAAGCTGTGGCTCACTGCCGCTGCCCAGCATCACAAGATGGCACCATATAGAACAAGAGTTTCAGGTGGTAGGTGTTGTAAGTTTTACCCAAACTGACATTGGTTTTTGTCATCATATATGTCAAGTAGTTTTCTCAGGTTTATTTTTAGAATATCCTTGTATAATGAATATTTACACTGATATCTAGTATAAAAATCTTGCAATTTAACATTAGAAACATTAAGATATTGAAAATCAATCTATTTCTTTAATTCATTGAAGACATTTTTGGCTTGTTTCCAGTACTTTCTTACTGGTTAAAAAATGAATTTGAAGTAGTCTGGATTTCATTATTATATGGCACTTTCCCTTTGATGAATACAAAGACGATATTCTATATTAGCTATCTGAGAAGAATTTATTTTTTTAATTTTATTTATTTGTAAGAGAGAGAGTGAGAGAGAGCACAAGCAGGGGGAGCAGCAGGAGGAGGGAGAAGCAAACTCCCGGCTAAGCAGGGAATCTGTTGCAGAACTGAGTCCCAGGACCCTAAGATCATGACCCGAGCTAAAGGCTCAGGCGTTTAACTGACTGAGCCACCCAGGTGTCCCAATCTGAGAAGAGTTCTGTATGCTATTCCTATTAATATGCAGTTTAAAGTCTAGGTAATTAACTTAATATTTTAGTGGCTATTGCATAGATAGCACTATGTTCCAGGCAGAGAGTAAGAAAGAAATATTAAATCAACCATATTCTATGCATTCTAAATGAAAATAATTAATCGATCATAAAAATCCTTCTATTTATGGAATATCAACTTATAAGCTTTCCTCCATATGAACAATGCCAAATACCAGAATAAAGGGTCATCTAATACAAATAAAGGATAGAATTAAAGAATTCTGGTAAGCCATTTAATTTTGAAAAATGGTGTTCTATTGTTGCTGAGTTGTGGTTTTCAGTTACATAATATCTGATAAGTGTAGAAGTAACATGAGTGTTACGTGAGATGAGAAATGGTATATAATTAAGATATTTTTAAAAGTACAGATAAATACAAATTTGTAAACATAGCATTATGGAGGAGTAAAAATAAATGATAGCTACACACTCTAAAGTGAATAAAACTTGGAAAGCTAATAGAGAAGTAAAACAAGGACAGTGCAAAAAGTATGGTACATTTTTATGAAGTTCAAACAAATTCTGTGAAATCATAGATGGACTTGAAGATACTATTATGTATCAAATATTGTAAAAATTAAGCAAGGAAATAGCAAACATAAAACAACCAAAGCATACAAACTTGGGTAGATACAAGAGGTGTGATCATGTTCTACTTCATAAAGAGATGAGTTAATAGATAAATACAAGTAACTAGACTTTTTAGAAGTTCATAAAACGTTGCCTGTTATTTCTTAGTAATATAAAATATATGGTTTTCTAACAAAAACGTTTATCTTAAAATATTTAAAAATAAATTTTAGGCTACTCCTAAGGTTATATTTACTTTTCCACTGTAGGAAAAGCTGGTTGTTGTAGTTGTATTTGTTTGTTTGTTTTAGTCTCCTCCTAGTTTTTATTATTATAATGTGGAATGAGGAATGTTAGATTGAAAAGTGAATTATTTTATAGACAAAAATCATTACTTGATTCACCTCCTGGTACAGCAGATGGAACTCCTGAAAATATGCCCTTTTGCCTTATGGAAGAGTAACAGTTATGCTTACTTCTGAAACATACTTGGTGGTGGCCCTAAATAGTGACACCATAGTAAACATTTTGAATATTTGCAAT
Source organism: Mustela nivalis (assembly GCF_964662115.1). Lineage (NCBI taxonomy): Eukaryota > Metazoa > Chordata > Mammalia > Carnivora > Mustelidae > Mustela > Mustela nivalis. The sequence goes on along the minus strand of NW_028136260.1, from coordinate 143,507 downwards.
TAATTTTTATAGTCATAGGGCTCCAAAAGGCACTGCAGGTATCTTAGCAGGTATTTCAATAAGGCTAAAAGTTTCCTGACTGTTTAAAAATATTAGCAAGGCACAAAACATGGCAGAAGTATTGTCCTCAGATATTATTTTTTTCCATATGCTCCTGATTCCAGACATGACAAGTTATTTTTCAAATATTTATTATAAAAGTTTTTATTTATTTATTTGACAGAGATCACAATAAGGCAGAGTCAGGCAGAGAGAGAGAGGAGGAAGCAGGCTCCCTGCTGAGCTGAGAGCCCGATGTGGGCCTCGATCCAAGGATCCTGGAATCATGACCTGAGCCGAAGGCAGATGCTTTAACCTACTGAGCCACCCAGGCTCCCCCATGACAAGTTATTTTGATAGATGTATATACAGTGTATTTTCCAGTTATAAGAAAAATGGTTCTGCTATTTTTAACCTTTTTAAAAATTAAATAATTTTTTTCATTGAAATTTTATTTTTTAATGTTTTACTTTTCTTTTCTTTTTTTTTAAAGATTTTATTTATTTATTTGAGAGACAGAGATCACAAGTAGGCAGAGAGGCAGACAGTGAGAGAGAGAGAGGGGGGGGGAAGCAGGCTCCCTGCGGAGCAGAGAGCCCGATGCGGGGCTCAATCCAAGGACCCTGAGATCATGACCCGAGCTGAAGGCAGCAGCCCAACCCACTGCGCCACCCAGGCGCCCCAATGTTTTACTTTTCAATATACTACTTAGAATATAAAACCTATTCCATTTTGTAAGATGTTTACCATTTAAAAAATGGTAATTTTCTCATTGTGTCTTCCCCTCACATTGCTTTATTTTGAATAAAAAATTTCACAATAAACATAACTGATGCTTTCCTTCTGATGGTCCCTCTGTTGGTCATATTGTATATGAGCCATGACAATTAGTTTTACAAAATTTATTGATGTTTGTTGATATGTTTTATCATAACTAATTTTCCCTCCCTTATCTAGATTCCCCAGCTTTCAGACAGGTGGACACTTCAATAAACCATACCCAAGGGATGTATCAAGTACTTCTTAGACATTCTCTCAGATCCTTGAGGTCTCATTTTGCCTAGGGATTTGCAATAGGTTCTGCCAGAGGCACCACTGTGACAACTGATGTCCATGGTCTATCTCCTGCTAAGCTCAAGAGGTCACTGGTTTCCAAGTTTATCTATAAAATTAATGCATTCCAGCAAGTTCTTTTTTTTAATATTAACAAACTTATTTTAAAGTTTATATGGAGAGGCAAAGACTCACAATAGTCAACATAGTGTTGAAGGAGAACAAAGACTGAGGACTGACTTCAAAGTTTACTAAAGCGATTGGGCACCTGGGTGGCTCAGTTGGTTAAGCCTCTGCCTTCCGGCTCAGGTCATGATCCCAGGGGCCAGGGATCGAGTCCGGCATTGGGTTCTCTGCTCAGCAGGGAGCCTGCTTCTCCTCATCTCTCTCTCTGGCTGTCTCTCTGCCCATTTGTGATCTCTCTCTCTGTCAAATAAATAAATAAAATCTTAAAAAAAAGTTTACCATAACGATAATTGTAAGCATGATATTGTAATACCACAGAGAGACTAGATTAAAGCAACAGAATATATATTATCAATTATATTTTATATTTAATAGAAAAGCAAAAGCAATACAAGAGAGCAAAATACAATCTTTTAAACAAATGGTTCTGTAGCAATGGTGAAGCTAAATCTAAAAATATAAAATAAAATAAATCCAGGCAGATATCCTACACTCTTCACAAAAATTAACTCAGATTGGATTATAAACCTAAACATGAAACATGTAGAAGGTAATATAGAAGAAAATTTAAATGACCTTGGTTTTCGCAATAACTTTAGCTACAAAAGCACAAGCACTGAATTTAAAAATGTCTACTCTGTGAAACACAATGCCAAGAGAATGAAAAGGCAAAGCACAGACTATGAGAAAAAATTTGCAAAATACACATCTGGCAAAGGACTGTTAATCAAAAATACACAAAGACCCCTAAAAACTCAACAATGGGGGAAAGACCGGATTAAAAATGAGCCAAAGGCCTTAGCAGATACCTCACCAAAGAAAATATTACAGATGGCAAATAAGCATATAAAAAGATGCTTCACATCATATGTCATCAGGAAAATGCAAATTAAAACAAAAAAGAGACACCAGTACATACCCAGAATCCAGAGCACTGACAACAGAACACGAAATGTTGGTGAGGATGTGGAGCAACAGGAATGTTCTTCCATGTGTATTGAGAATAAAGAATGGAAAACAACTTGGCAGTTTCTTACAAAACTAAACATATTCTTGCCAGATGATTCAGCAGTAGCAGCTCTTGGTATTTATCCAAAGAAGATGAAATCTATACCCACAAAGATGTCTATAGTAGTTTTATTCATAACTGACAAAAGCTTGGAAGCAACCAAGATATCCTTCCATAAGTGAAAGGTCAAAGAAAGTGTAGTACATGCAAACAATGGAATATTATTTAATGCTAGAGAAATGAATTACCAAGCTATGAAAAGATGTGGATATAAATATTTAATAAATATTTGATTTTAGGCTTCTACAAGTCTATCAATGTTATTAGTATATTTTAACAGTGAATGCTCAGCATTCATGAATTTACCTAATAAAACATTTTGGGTTCAATATTTTAAATACTTCAACCTCTATGATTATATTCCTAATAATTTTGAATTGGGGTAAATAAACCTTAATTTTTTGTAACTTGTTTCTTATTGCAAGAGAGCTCAATGAAATTTTAGAAAATAAAAATTTACAAAAAAAAAGTTTAGTTTATTATTGCCAAATAATTTAAAACTTTATCTTATATTCAAATACATATATTTTTCTAAATTGATTTATATGCTACTAAAACCAAAAACTTTTAGTTATACTAGATTTCATATCCTGCAATCAATGCCAGAAATCCATCTGGCAATGATTTGTCTTAAATAGAGTTAAGATGGGTGTTATTACAATGCAAGATGGAAACAAAGATAGTATAACAATAGGTGATACATAACTTTTCCGTTTTGATCAAGTTACTAATCTACAAAAGGCTTTTATCAGTGACAGACTTGGGAATTTAACAAAACTTTTAAACTAGCATGTGCGACTCATTCCTAGAAAACAACACAATCAATAACACTTTATTTAGATTAAATCATGACTATTTCTCCATTTGAATAAAAAAGGTAGCAACCCCAATAAGTTTATTGAACATGAAAAGTTGAAATGCTATAATGCTCCTAAGGAATTAAATGATCCAGTCAAGAATTACAAAAAAAGGATATAAATTACCAAAGTGTTTGTATAATTGTAATGTACAACTGCCCATTATCGTTCCATAGTGTAGGCTTGTACAAGAACTCTATAAAAGAACTCCACTTCTAAACTGTGGAAAATATGTTCCCTTTTCCCCTATATACAACTATTAAGCCATTCATTTAGCTTTTAAAATATCCACTTAATACAGGCTTTTTACACATTTGAACAGGCAGCAGGGCTCTATTCTTATCGCTTACATCTGAAGGATAGACTTCTAGCGTAAGAGGTAAAGCCCATAAAGGAGCCCAATAATAACAACAAAATACAGTTTAGTGAGCCCTTACAATCTGCCAGCTACCTTTCTGAGAATACTTCAATAAATAAAACATATAAAATACCTGACCACAAAGAGCTCACATTCTTTTGAAATATAATAGTGAAATAAACCAATAATAGAGGGGCACCTGGGTGGCTCAGTCCATTGAGTGACTGCCTTTGGCTTGGGTCATGATCTCAGGGTCCTGGGATGTAACTCCCCAGCAGGCTTTCTAGGCAGTGGGGTGTTTTCTTCTTCCTCTGCGCACCCTCCCAATTCTCTCTCTCTCTGTCTCAAATAAGAAAATAAACCAGTAATAGAATAATGATTGATGGTTGATGGTGATAAGTGATACAAAGAAATACAAGAAAGGTAAAAGCCATTGGGGAATGCTGGGATGAAAGTTAATTTTATTTTGTTTTGGGTGGTTATATCTCATTTATGAGATGTTATTTGCACAAAGACCCAGGAAGTGAAGGAGAGTGTTATACAAATATTAAAGGAAAAGATTGCTCTAGGCAGAGCAAGTAAGTATATAGACTTTGTGTGAACAGCTTGTCTGTTACTTTTGAGGAAAAGCAAGGAGGCCAATGAGGAGTTCATAGTGGTGGAGAGAGGAAGAACGTATTGATGTATGACCTTCTAGTACATTGAAACGCCTTCAGTTTTTATTTAATATGAAAGGGGAAGATACCAAAAGTCTTTCAACAGCAGAATAAAATCATATGACTTGATTTTTAGGTTAAATTGCTGTACCAAAATAAATTTGCATGGAGAAAGGAGTGCAGTATGTGTGGAAGTGGGGTTATCAATCAAGTCAATAATTCAGGAACATATGATGGTGTTTTTAGCATGCTGGGTGGTAATAGAAGTGGTGAGGTATGGTTTTCATTGTGTATATATTTTGATGGTGAATATTCTGGTGAACAGGATGGGGTATGTGCAGGACAGACATCAACATTTATTTTACCTGCACAAACAGAAGGGTGGAGTCTTCATTCCCTGATATGGAGAGAACTCTGAGTTCAAATGTTCTTTCTCATTAAATGGCATAGTGATGATGAGGATTTAGTCAGACAGTGAAAGAGAGCAGTAAGCATAGTGTTAAGCGGTAAGACATTATAATACATTGGAACATCAAAAAACGTTGTGTTGGATCATCTGTTTATGTGAGTAAATAAATAAATAAAGCTTCCTGGGGTTCTGATAGAGGTAAAGAAGACTGTATATGATCCAAAGGGGCACGTGCACCAAATGTTTATAGCATTAATATCCACAATAGGCAAACTATGGAAAGAACCTAGATGTCCATCAACAAATGAAATATATATATATATATATATATATATATATATATATATACACACACACACAATGGAATACTATTCAGCCATCAAAAGAAATGAAATCTTGCCATTTGCGTTGACATGGATGGAACTGGAGGGTATTATGCTTAGCAAAATAAGTCAACCAGAGAAAGTCACTATCATATGATCTCCCTGATATGAGGAAATGGAGGTGCAATGTGGGGGGTTTGGGGAACAGGAAAAGAGTAAATGAAACAAGATGGGAGCGGGAGGGAGACAAACCATAAGAGACTCTTAATCTCACAAAACAAACTGAGAGTTGCCGGGGGGGGGGGGGGAGGTTAGGGAGAGGGTGGTGGGGTTATGAACATTGGGGAGGGTATGTGCTGTGGTGAGTGCTGTGAAGTGTGTAAACCTGGCGATTCACAGACCTGTACCCCTGGGGCTAATAATACATTATATGTTAATTAAGAAGAAGAAAGAAGAAGAAGAAGAAGAAGAAGAAGAAGACTACTATAAATCAAATGCTATGGTTTTCAGCATAGAGTGTGTAATCAGGCATATTTTATTAAAGTAACCAAGTAAAATGAGGTCGAAAATTGGAATAACAGAAAACATAAAAATCAGAGATTTTAAAAAGAGATATGGGACAGTGTAGAGAATATAGTCAATGATATTATAATAGTGTTATATGGTGACAGATGGTGGCTATATTTGTAGTGATCATAGAATAATGTATGGAGATCTTGAAAACCTGAAACCAATGTAACACTGACTATCAACTACACTCAAATAAAAAAATAGTAAAAGGAAACATTTTAATTTAAAAAGATAAAAAGAGGGACAAGAATTTGAAAAGTGAATTTCAAAAAGAGTAAAGATGAGGCTAAGACATACTCTGAACCTTGAGGAAAACACCATTTTGAAAATTCTTCCCATTTTGAGAAAACTCAAATGAATCAATACCATAAAAGAACCCATTTTAACCGAGAGATGTAATGAATGCTCAAGAAATAATTTTATGACAGGATAATTCTTCCCTATGAAACAGCATACAGAAACCCGGGGAAACACCTGGAAGCCAAATAAACTATACTGAAAATAAGAATTAGGAAAAAGATAAATGATGAAAGATAAGAAAATTAGACCTGCGACAGAGACCTAGTGAAGAGAATTTTTAGCTTGTGGTTTAATGTTTTTGAGGATAATCTAGAGTTCATAACTGCCTTGAGGCAGGCTGGTTGTAGGCAGTTTAGGCAGACCCCTAAGAGAGGCCTACTTTGGGCTGGACAAAGACAAATCCAACCATTTGACTAAAGTGTCTGTGAAGATGTTGAAGTCAGATGCAGCAGAGAAAGACCTGTCAAACCTAATCTCAGAAATGGAGATGATGAAGATGATTGGACAGCACAAGGACACCATCAACCTGCTGGGTCCTGCACACAGGATGGTCCTTCGTACACTATCATGGAATATGCCTCCAAAGACAACATACAGGAGTACCTGCAGGCCCAGAGGCCTCCTGACCTGGAGTACTGTTACAATATCAGCCACAATGCAGCAGAGCAACTCTCCTCCAAGCACCCGGTATACTTTGCCTACCAGGTAGCCTGAGGCATGGAGTACCTTGCCTCCAAGAAGTGCATACACCAAGACCTGGCCACCAGGGAAGTGCTGGTGACAAAGGACAACATGATGAAGATCTCAGACTTCAGCCTTGCCAGAGATATCACCACATCAGTTACTATAAAATGAGAACCAACAGTGGACTGCCTGTGAAGTGGATGGTCCCTAAGGCCATGTTTGACCAGATCTACATCCACCAGAGTGACTTCTGGTCTTTTGGGGGTGATCCTGTGCAAAATTTTCACTCTGGAAGCCTCCCATATCCTGGAGTGCCTGTGGAGGTGGTTTTCAAGCTGCTGAAGGAGTCATTTGATGGATAAGCCAATAAGTGCACCAGAGAGTTATACACAATAATGAGGGGTGGCTGGCATGTGGTACCTTCAAGCTGCTGGTAGAAGACCTGGATCATACTGTGGCCTTGACCTCCAACCAGGAGTACCCGGACCTGTCCTTGGCCCTGGAACAATACTGTCTATGCTTTCCCAACACCCAAAGCTTCACCTGCTCCTCAGAGAAGAATTCCACCTTCTCTCATGTGCCGTTGCCCAGGGAGGCCTATCTGCCCTGACACCCAGCCCAGCTTGCCAATGGTGGACTCAAATGACTAGTATCCCTATTACTCCTGTCCAGATTCCGTCATAAGCTGTAACCCTTACCCCCCACCCTCCCTGCAAGACTCACTGCCTTCTCCTTTGTCCCTTTCCTACTGGCAGGAGCCAGCTGCCTACCTGAGGCCTTCACCCCTTGAAGTTCACCTCTCTTCCCCTTCCTCTTCCTCCTCCTTACAACCTGCTCATGAAAGAAAGGAACAGAGAGGCAGGTACTTGCTCGTGGCTACTTCCTTCCCTCCCATATGTTGGACCAAGACCCCTCCCTGTCATCTGGTACTGCCTAGACGTCGAGAGAGTTGGAGATGAGGCATGCCAGTGAAAGCTGTCGGAGCTTTCCTGGTTTGGTTTTGTCTGCTTAGCATAACATGTAAGACTGAGTTCTGGTGGCAGGGACCTAGTCCTTGGGGCTATAGCACTAGTGAGGGGAGGTCAACTGCTCTGGGCCTTGGCTAAGAGCAAGCCCTGCTCCAGAGATATGGTGCCAAGGGCTTATCAATTTTGATACTAATTTGCTTTGCTGACCAAATACCTGGTATCAAAAGATGGGAAGGCAAAGACTGGAAGCAGTGTTGTGACCATGGGGTCCAGCCCCAAACTATGAAGAAAACACAAAGTGTATAAATCTGAGTAAGTATATATTTACACACCTTTTTAAATAGGTTGTTATCAAAGATTTAATCAATGGGTAATATGCTCCTCGTGGCTGGGAAGCATCAGTTGCCATATATTAAAAACAAAGAAAAGAGGTGTCTGGGTGGCTTCCTCCAAGAAGTGTCCCTTCTTTTCAGGTCATGATCCCAGGGTCCTGGGATGAAGCCCCACATCAGGCTCTCTGCACAGTGGGAAACCTGCTTCTCCTTTTCCCTCTGCCCTGCTTATAGTTCCTCTTCCTGTCTCTCTGTCTGTCAAATAAATAAAATATTTAAAAAAAAAAACAAGAAAGAAACAAAATGTTTTAAAAGGCCTTTTTTTTTTTTAATTTTCTAGGGGTGCCTGGATGACTTAGTTGTTTAAGCAGATGTTTGCCTTTGGCTGAGGTCATGATTCCAGTGTACAGGGATCCAGCCCTGCATGGGACTACTTGCACCCCAAGGAGCTTGCTTCTTCCTCTCCCTTTGCACATGATTCCCCCTGTTTGTGTGCTTCTTCTCTCTCTCTCTCTCTCTCTCTTGCTGTCAATAAATAAAATAAAATCTTTTACTAAATAAATAAAAAAATAAATAAATTTCTAAACCTACTTTCAGTTTAGGTCCCTTAACAAAAATTGCTACTGCTTCATTAAAAAAAAAAAAAGGATAATTTAGAAAGATGCTTCCAGAGTTAAAAAGCTGTTTTGTTTCTTTGTCAGGATTCAATATAGAAGTGCTTTAAAAAGTAAAAGAAAAAATATGCTATATTAACTCTAATCACACTATAACTTTGGTGGTTATATCAAGATAATGAAAAGTGATTTTAAAGCAAATTTCATTATCAGACATAAAGATCAAGTCAAAATTACAGAAGAGTAAAAGGATGAATTCATCAGGGAGTATAATAATTCTTTTTTTTTTAAAGATTTTATTTATTTATTTGACAGAGAGAGATCACAAGTAGGCAGAGAGGCAGGCAGAGACAGAGAGAGGAGGAAGCAGGCTCCCTGCTGAGCAGAGAGCCCGATGCGGGACTCGATCCCAGGACCCTGAGATCATGACCTGAGCCTAAGGCAGCGGCCTAACCCACTGAGCCACCCAGGCGCCCTGGGAGTATAATAATTCTTGAATTTTAATACGTAACAACAGATTTGGGGATATATAGGGAAAAACTAAGAACAAAAATCATAACTTCTACCTTGGACGACAAATGGAAAATAATTTCAACACCCTTATTTTAAGATTACATAGACAAATGGTCATCATATTGGTAAGATATGTAAGACTTGAACAAAATGATCAACTAACTAGATATGCTTGATATTACATTACAGTAACTGAACTAACTGAGGTCAGTCTTTGGTGAATCACAGAAACAGGTGGAGTTATCAAACAAAGGAATCGTTGTTTACAACATACAAGGAGTTCACAGGGAATAAGTTCCAAAGCCTTGACTGTTTGAACAGGAGAGAGATTTTTATTTAGTATTTAAGATGAATACTCAGAAGGGAGAGTTTTATTATCCCGTGTATGGTTGGTCATAAGGTTGTGGATGCATGCACATCCACATATGTATTTGTGCAATATGTATTGCATGTTCACCTGAATGAAGCTTGTATTCCACCGAGGGCAGAAACTTCAACGTTAGAATAAAGCAGAGGTAACTGTTGGACAAGGGAAAGGAACTCTGCAGGCTTCAAGAGCAGATAGAAACTAGATGGGGTCTTGGGCTCATTTTCTGGGACAAGGAATGAAAGGCCTTGATTGCTTTTGAAATAGCACTAGGAGTTTTACCACTGATTTATTGTCTCAATAGCTTAGGCTATTTCCTGGTCTGGTGGTGACTGTTAGTTTTCCCATTGCCTTGTTCCCTCAAAATCCTTAGGAGTGAGGTTTTTGCATTTCTTTGTAAGAACCTCCCAGGAAGTTTTGGAAGAAGTGTGCTTGGGCAAGTACACAGGTGGGGTATAGATCATTGAAAATAGCTGGGGACAAAAAATGACTTTTCTTATGTCAGGAAAACTATATCTCTTCTTTAATTTTCTAGGAACCTCTAACTCTTTCTGCTGATGTTACCAGCAGGCATCTGAGATATTACTGATTGTTCTCTTGAACCTAAGGAAAAGGAAATGTAGAAAGCAAAAGAAAAAACTTTAAAATCTATCCTGCAACTCATCAATTCACTGCAGCCACCTCTCTGTCTTTCCCTTTCTCTTTTTCTCTCTTTCTCTTTCTCTCTCACTTTCTCTCTCACATACGCACAACACACGCAAATTGACTTAAAGCAATTTTTAATTTTCCCTATTCCATTTTAATATACTTGAGGCATGATCATTTTCTTAGTAAATACAAGGAAAAAAAATCTAGGATTCCATCATTCTGTGTGATTAAAGTATTGAGGAATTTACTTCCAATAGCACTTATAAAAACATATTTTATTTAAGGAATATTATATAATCAGGTGCCTGCATTTTTCTTATTCTCTAACTAGTGTTATTTGGCAATTAATATTTTGTCAATCAATATTCCCCTATACCTGAATGTGTGGGCAGTGAGAGATGAGTTAGAGGCAAGGATGGTGAACACTCCCAACAACTGCAGACTACATATATCTTAAGCCATGATTTTCTTTGCAAAGGTCAACATTGATAATGTTCTAGTCATACCTCCGTGTACCAGGAAAGAAGTAGCATATTTCTTGAAAGACACAGCTATCAAAGCTCCATTGAGAATCCGTAAAGATGGAGAAGGGATTTGCAAATTAAATATCTGATAATGGACATCTACTCTGATTATTTAAAAATGAATAAAAATAAAAAACCTTACTAATAACCAAACAGAGTATCCAATTTTACATGTGAAGGAAATAATGGAAGAGACATGTCACCAAAAGTATATGGATGGCTTATAAGCACATGGCCAATTTCTCAACATTTAAACATTAAAGAAATACAAATTAAAATCATAATGAGACATGCTTACATATCTATTAGAATGGCTAAAATTATAAAGGCTAATTGTACTTGGTCTGAGCTAGATTGAGAAGAAACAAAAAATCTAAACTGTTGTTGGCATATATCATGATACAACCACTTTGGAAAATAGTTTCAAAATTTTTTTAAATGAAAAATATGTTGCAGTTACACAAATAGCCATTTTATTCTAGGCATTTCACCAAGAGAAACAATCCCTATGTTCATACAAGGACTTGTATGTGAATTTCATAGCAGCTTTATTTTTAAGAATTGAAAACAGTGGAAATGTTCATCAATGTCCATCAATAGAGCAAAGACAATTGGAGATTCTCAAAGTAATGATGCCGAGAAAAGAAAATCCAGGCCATGAATAGTATATACTGTGTGATTCCATGACTACAAAAAATCTAGAAAATACAAATTTATATATAGTCACAGTCATCAAATATATGGTGTGATTTTAGTGCCTTCTTCTGTGCTCCCATAGCTTCCTACACTTGGATCTCCGAGCATTTCTTACACCATGTGAAAATATGAACTCTTTCTCTTTATTCTGTCTTACTAGAATAAGAATCCTTGAAATTTTATGGACATTTGAACTCTCAGTTATTAGCAAAAATTCTATCACACAGTAAGTTTCCAAATATAAAAGCCAGAGTTTTACAATGACTTCGAAGCTTTTACATGATCTAGCCACTCATTTAACCTCTGTGACCTCTTTCCCTGCTACTCTTCAGTCACTCACAGTGGCCTCCTTGCTATTCCTCAGATATGCCAGGCATGATCCAACCTTATGGCCTTCAAGATAGCCAATTCCTTTGTCTGGAGTGACCTTATTGCTGATAGTTCTGCGCAAATTCATCACCTTTCCATACCTTTGTTCAATTGTCAGCTTCATTGTAACTACCCTGATCTTCCTATTAAAAATTTTAACTCCCCATCCCCTGCCTAGCAACCTTGATTTTTCTCACCCTGATCGAATTTTTCTTTTTCCCCATTGTACTCTTCCTTTTTGAATGCACTATGCCATTTTTATTAAGGTTTATAGCTTTGAATTGTCTCACCCATTAAAATAAAAGTTCTCCAAAGCCAAGTATTTCATTTACCAGTGTAGTCTGAAGTAATATCTGCCATATAATAGTTCAGTAGACAACTGGTAAATTTCAAAATAAATCAATGTTGAGAGTATACTGAATTTCATAAGTCATTTCAATATTTTTTTCCAAAAAATAAACTACATAAAACATACTTTAAATTTACTTTCAAAATATTTTATAGCATATAATGGACAATATACATAAGCCTAAAGAAACAATCCTATAATTAACCATTTCATACCTACTTAAAAACTGCATAATACCACACTCTTAGATCCTCTTTGAATGCTCTAAAATAACCCTTCAAAGGAAATACATTTTTAAAACTCACAGATTTTTTGGCAAATAATTTAATAAAATAAAAGTTTCATTCATCTATGTAGATCAAAATAAATATTTTTAATAAGCATGAAATTATAACTCTGAAGTGTGCTAAAATGAAACCACCTGCTAAGGGTGAGAGAACAAAAATAAACATCTTTTTTCCAAATAAGAGGAATTTATTACCTTTGAATCAAAGCATGTGGATTTGTTTTAACTGGCAATAAAGCAATATGGAGACACAAACCATAGAAAGTCATATTTTAGATTTCTAAAAGACTTCTAAGTGAAGAGTATACATTTTTTAATTGCTACATAATGCTACATAATGACAAGATGACAGGTTGTGGCAAATAGCATTTTAAAAGCTCTACTCATAATGGAACGAAAGATGTCATTTCCCTATAATTTTATATATGTCTTTAATTTACTATATCTGGATCAACATATTACCAAACAGATGTTCATCAAAGACTAAATCATTTTTAATGGAACATAATAATTTGAACCTACATCTATTAATCATTTTTTTCGATCTAACATTTATAGTCTCGCTAAACATTTTATCAGTTGTTGACAAAATTCAAAATAAATAGGATAAAAAGTCGTGTTTGGAAAAGTAGATTTTTTTTCAAATTTGCATTTAAATGAAAATATTTGCTGATATTTTTAAAACTTTAAAAGTAATTTTATATATATATCTGACCTATCAGATGATATAAAATTTTTGGAGAAAATATGACATATTTTTTGATCTTGGTTGAAGGTATTAATAAAGAGCAACTGTTTGTATTATTTGTATTGTGATATCTTAGTTAATAAACATGGATAACTGGTATAAAATATGTTTTTTTAAAAATTTTATTTATTTACTTGACAGAGATCATAGGAAGGCAGAGAGGCAGCCAGAGAGAGAGGAATGGAAGCATGCTCCCAGCTGAGAAGAGAGCCCACTGTAGGACTCAATCCCAGGAACCTGGAATCATGACCTGAGCCGAAGGAAGAGATTTTAACCCACTGAGCCACCCAGGTGCCCTAAAATATGTTTTTTTTTTTAATATAGAAGTATAGTTCTTGCCAAAATATGGAACTAGCTGGAACTGAATGCCTCCTTCAAAGTCAGCTCTGGAGAAATTATGCCAGTGTAATATGGAACTATTTCAGATATTAACCAAAAAGAAAGAAATGATGATAAATTCCTTAAAAGACTCAAAGTTGCCCTTGACTGGTATGTTTCAAGCTCTATTCCTGGTTTGAAGACAGGTTTTAACAGGCCTGTCACTGTAGAAATCCACTAGATGTTTAGAGGCTATCAGAACTTTACAAAAACCTTGAAGGGGTAAAGACTTGAAAATTCTTTAGAGAGATTAGCTCCCTAAGGCATTATTCCTCCACACATTTTCCTCCAATCAATTAAGACTGATGGATGAGGGGCACCTGAGTGGCTCTCTCATCACGTGGGTGGTGGGTTAAGCCTCTGCCTTCATCTCAAGTCATGGTCTCTGGGTCCTGGGATCCAGCCCCACATCGGGCCCTGCTCAAAAAGAAGCCTGCTTCCCTCCCTGCTTGCCTGCCTCTCTGCTTACTTGTGATCTCTCTCTCTCTCTCTTTCTCTCTCTCTGTGTCCAATAAATAAATAAAATCTTTAAAAAAAAGCTGATGGATGATAAATTATGAAAACTGCTCCCTCCAAATGATGCTTCTTCATAAGGATTTAAGAATTTAAAATTGTAAGAATTTAAAATTGAAACTTGACCGTAGGATTTATCTTATAGAATAACATCAAGTGAAGGCAGTTATTATTAGTTCTGAAGTATTTGTGATTCTGAATTCTTGGCCTCATTAGTAAATTTATTTTTAAATTCTCCCATGGAGTGGTGATTGGCCTTCAGTCTTTCATTGATATACATCATTGGGTCAAATGAGATGTGTGTGCCCAGAACTATATATAATCTTTTTTGTATTTCACTGGAGATGGCATTTCTGAGTTTTGTTCAATTGAATTTGGACAGATGTTTTAATAGTCACTTCTAGAGTTGGCCCTGGAGAATATCTTCCTTTTTTTCTCTTCCCGATTCTCTGAAAAACCCTGACTAATTCACATTATCACAGTAATATCACATTTCAAGTTTTTCCAAACACTATAGCTGCAAAATAGAAGGAAGCTACTCAGAATGGAATACTATTGTGAATGATTGAGAAAGAAAACATTATTATAATTAAGCTACCAGGTTTCAATGTATTTTATTGTTGCTTAGAAAATCCTAGCATACCCAGACTTTACAGAGATTTGATGATCCTAAGAAGAGCTGAACTCATGGACCAAAATAACTATGCACATAAAAAGTACAATTACTTACCTAAAAAATATGATGTGGTTAACTTTATATGCCAATCCAAGTGTTATTGGAACAGGAATTAAAAAAATAGCTTAGGGGCGCCTAGGTGGCACAGTGGATTAAGCCACTGCCTTCAGCTCAGGTCATAATCTCAGGGTCCTGGGATCAAGTCCTGCATCAGGCTCTCTGCTCAGCAGGGAGTCTGCTTCCCTCTCTCTCTCTCTGCCTGCCCTCTGTCTACTTGTGATCTCTCTCTGTCAAATAAATAAATAAATAAAATCTTAAAAAAAAAAAAAGAATGACTGTACTTTTAAAAAATAGCTTAAAAGGAGCGCCTGGGTGGCTCAGTGGGTTAAGCCGCTGCCTTCCGTTCAGGTCATGATCTCAGGGTCCTGGGATCAAGCCCCACATCGGGCTTTCTGCTCAGCAGGTAGCCTGCTTCTCTTCCTCTCTCTCTGCCCACCTCTCTGCCTACTTGTGATCTCTCACTGTCAAATAAATAAATAAAATATTTTTAAAAATAGCTTAAAAGTATATGATAAAATAATGATATACATATACAAGGAAAAGAAAGATACTATACTGTGAATATAAATTAAGTGAAAATTGTTGAAATAAAGAATACAATAAATGGAGACTAAGATGAATATAGCTGTAAAATGAATAAATGAGTTGGGAAAAACAAACAAATTAATGACTTCTGCCCAAATACAGCAGAAGAGAAAAAAAAAATAAAGAAAATATTTAAATAAGTACTGAGATAAATTTTGGAGAATTAAAGAAAGATAAAAGATACCAGACTTAAAATGATGCCAAACATGAGATATCAGAAACAAAACAAAACAAAAACTACACACACTAAAAACCACTCGTATACATTATGGTGAGTTTTAAGAATATCAAAAACAGAGAAGAGCATAAATGATGCCCAAGAGAAGAACAGATCACCTAAAATGTACAAGAATAATACTGACAGCACAATTCTCAATAGTAATAGCATATAAAGAGACAGCTGGGAGTTTTTATAGATGGAAAAGATATTTGAAACTAGGTATTATACATCAATCCAAATTATTGATTAAATTTGAGAGCACAGTAAAAATACAATGAAGCATGTTAGGTCTTAGAACATTTATCACACAGAGACACACATTTTGGAAAACTTCCTTGGAAGACAGCTCAATTTAGATCGAGAAAACAGAATTATGTACTCAAAGGCACATTTTGAAGGAAGGATTGAATATAGTCTGCACTGCAAATATTCTTTAATCGTATGTTCTGAATTTCCTAAATTTAAGAAGTATTTGTTCAAATATTTATCTTTAAATAAATCCTAGGAGACTTTTTCTTGGATTCTGGAAAATCAGTCCATTTGGATACAAATCTTTTTGTCACTGATGGAAATTTTGATAGCCCTTAACTGTGGAATGCCTAATGTATTGTTACAGCAATTGTGATTTGCCAATACATGGGTGATGTGTGTGTGTTGTGTGTGTTTATTTTTATTTTTGATGGTTTAACTCTTCTATGAGATTTTTAAGTAGACATGATTTTAATAAATTATGATTTGTTGAAATTTATCTGAGGTCATATATAATAAAATGAAATTTGTGTGAACTAAAGAAGTGCATCTCCATTTTTTTTGTTTTAAGAGTAGACTGGTCTTTAAAAATTGTCCAAAGAAGTACATTATATTCATTATTAAATTTGATAATATACAATAAAGTATTTATGGTCATACTGGACCATATCAAATTCTACTATTAATTCATATTCATAATTACCATAAGAGGAAAAAGGGATATTTTTCAAAATAATAAAAAATTAGCGTATTTTTCAGAATATGATATAGTGTTATTCACTGAACTGAGGGAACAAATGTCAAAGTCTAACACAGTTTACAGAATGTTTTAACATAAATTGAAATTTAAATCTGACCAAATTTCACAGTTTTAAGTAAAATGATAGCACTTTATATTCTTGAAAAGTGGTAAGTGACCCAAAACATGGCTTAGAAAAACAAATTTAACACTACACTAGTCTGAGATGGTTAAGTTATGGTACAACTTGCCATTGTGTATCATCAAATGGTATATTTTTTTCTTTTGGGCTTGTCATTATATTTTATTTCAGCCATTCTGGTAAGTGTGTAGTGATATCTCAGTGTCATTTTAATTGCATTTCCTTGATGTCTAATTATGTCAAAATATATTACTTTGATGTTTAATGCTCTGAACTTTCTCAGTTCAAGACCATGAAGCCACTAAGGAAAAATACAGTTGCAGAGGCACTCATAGACCAACTCTTATTTCGAAATAAGAAGAAACATTACTACCCATTCCAACAAAAAATAGATTTGTTATGCAGCAGGGATTTTATAAATTACCTGACACAACTTATATAGTAAGATGAAATGGGACAGGCGGCTTCTTGCAGCTATATACAACATCATTTTAATTTCAATTTTCAGTATAATTTTTCCAAGGAATACACAGAATATATATTTAATGTAAATTGTGAACATTTTAAACTCTGTATATGGAAATTAGTCAATTTTAAGTTTATAACAATCAAAATTAACGGAAGTTTATTTTAAATTAGTTAGCTTTCTCTGCATTGCAAGACAGAATAATCAAGAATTGGTAAGAAAAAAGTAATCTCTGTAAAATTACCGGGGGTGCATTATAAAGTGTTCGGTAACCGATCAAACTCACAATTTGAATTGAATGGCAAGTGATTTTTAAAATCTGGAACTCATTGTCAATTTTTTTTTCTTCATTGTGTCTTATTAAATTACTGTGTTCATTTGCATGGAAGTGAAGAAAAATGCATGACATTTCATCTCAACACTAACACCTTTAACTGGCAACTCTGAATGTACTTTACAGCAGTGTAACAAAGTAAAGATCAATGATGTTTCATGAAATATCTGTTATAATTCTCAAGGAGATAGGGAGTTTGTGCAAAAATGCAAATCACTTTGCGACTAAACACATTGTTTATTTCAGCTAATTTTAAGAAAATATGCTGAGAATCTCTCAAAAAAGGAAGCAATGATTTAGGTTTGCCTTCAAACTCCTTATCTAATCCTGAACCAACAGCACATAGTTCAAAGAGCAACTAATTTGAGTAGCTCCAATTTACACATTTCCTAACAATGCTTAATTTAGTGGAATTTCTGTCCAATTATGGTAATTTGATGTAATGAAAGACAAAAGTTCAAAAAGATCATCCTTAATTTATATAGATGCCAAACTCTGCATTTTCTGAATGACGCCCAGGAACGTATTTTCAAAAACAAACAAACAATGCCAGAACCACTATTAGGTCATCTCTGGGCAGAAAGTGACTCAGAGCTTACATTACTCTCTCCCTGAAAGTATACTGTAGGCACTGAAACTACTACCCTGAGTCTGTGCTATCAAATTCCTTAAGTTAGAAAGTTTTAAAACCCGTCTGTGTGGGAGTATTTCATTTGGTTGTTTATACATTTTCATACTTGATTTTTAGGGTGTAATAACTATGTTTTAAAATTCATGGTGGTTTTGAATACTGTTGGATAATTGAGCTAAAATGGTATATCCATTCCTCCTAGGAAACAGAAATTATAGAAAGGTAGTGCTTTTCAAATCTGACATCTTTGAGTCATTGTAGTTTCATATAAATGCAATAGGAAAAGTGTCATTCATGTTTATGATATTTTCTATAAATAAATTAGAATGTACTGGAGGCCTGATATAAAGTGGGATGCCTAAACTTCAGTAAGATCTTGTTTTCAATTCAAAATAAATTTTATTTTTTATTTTTTTATAATGTCCCTCAATTTCAGATAAGCACCCCCATAAGGTCCACTCCGGTTTTTTTAAGATTTTATTTATTTTATTTGACAGATAGAGATCACAAGTAGGCAGAGAGGCAGGCAGAGAGAGAGGGAAGAGGAAGCAGGCTCCCTGCTAGGCAGAGAGCCCGATGCAGGGCTCGATCCCAGGACCCTGGGATCATGACCTGAGCCAAAGGCAGAGGCTTTAACCCACTGAGCCACCCAGGCGCCCCCAAAATAAATTTTAAATTGAATTATGCACCTCTAAGTTCAGAGACAATAAACATCAACCAACACAATTAATAAGTTCTATTTCTTGAAATTTCGGGAACATTGATAGTCTCATCTCCTGGAAGAACAACAGCTAAAATTTTTGGTCATGGATTCTTGCTAAAATATCACTTTCCCAAAGAAAATTAATGTTATGAATTTTTATTGATTGTTATTGATCATGAAGAATATAACAACCACGATAAAAAGAGTAGGAAAAACATGATATCTCATCTGTAAGGGCATGTGGAAAGTAGGAAATGCTAATAAAAATAACTACCATGATTTCCTAAGTTAACATAATATAACAGAACAAAAATATTTCAAAACAATGTTTTCTTTTTTTTAAGATTTTGTTTATTTATTTGACAGAGAGAGATCACAAGTAGGCAGAGAGGCAGGCAGAAAGAGAGGAGGAAGCAGGCACCCTGCTGAGCAGAGAGCCCAATGTGGGACTCGATCCCAGGACTCTGAGATTATGACCTGAGCCAAAGGCAGCGGCTTAACCCACTGAGCCACCCAGGCGCCCCCATAACAATATTTTCTAGGCTCATTCTGATAACTCTTTTCTACATTCAAATTTAAAGGTTGAGGCATGTGATATATATTACACAAAAAACATCCCAAGGAATTCGTTAAAAAAAAACTTTAATAAAGAACAAATCCAAAGGAATTTCTTTTCTAATTTAATTAACAAATTATGAATTGACTTACCTATTTCATCACAGTGTATCAGGCACCAATAATATTTTTTAATCGTCACACCTGATGCAATAGTTATCATCTTTCAGACATACTGATCACGAACAAGCAAATAAACAAGAGCACCGTAGCTTAAGATCTACCTGCATAAATATAGGCTACTTCAGACAATCTCTTCACCACAACATAGAAATGAATAGAAATCATACATGCTCTGTATGGACATACAGATGAGATAGAAGGGGATGGATGTTAATATATGCAGAATCTTTATTAATTACATTGTAAACCATAATATGGAAAAACAGAATACAATTTTAGAAATACCCAGGTCACCATCATTGTTTTATTTTTATATGTGTAGATAAGGAGTTTAATAAACAATCCATGACTATTCAACTCTTTATATTTTGAAAATTTTAGTAAAAGTAACAAACCTACCACCTAGAAAATTATACTTATCTGCAACATACAGCTTTGCCAGCATGGTAGAGGAAAAGCAAAACAAAATAAGTAAGAAAAGTTTAACATTTCACAAGAGATTTGCTTTTATTTTTTATTTATTATTTTTTATTTTTCATTAATTATTTACTTCTATTTTCTATTTTATTTTAATGAAAATGTCATGACCATAACATAAGAGCAGAATTAAACCAACATGAGAAATTATTTTTTCATAAGTTAAAATAAACTAGCTTGGTGATTAATTCAAAATTATATTACAAATTTCAGTGTTCTTGAAGTAAGTATCACTGCATAAACAAATGAGTCAGGAGTCATAAACTAATGATGATTCTAAATGTTATTTAGAGAGACATTCTTTACTTAATATATTTCAAATATTCTACACAAGGCAAAGTGGATCCAAGTAATCTGTAGGCAAAATAAGATTTTAGAGAAGTATATATTTCCAACAGTATTTATAAAATATTACCTTTATGTAAGGCATCATCCTGGACTTTGTGGAAAACACACAAAGGAGTAAGAAGTGGCCCTTCAAGAAACATATACAATATCAAGGTTTAACATGAAGCAGCATGTCTTCTCTAAGTAAAAAAAAAAAAAAAAAAACATTGTACCAACTGACTTTACTGAAACTTTATATTTATTGCTCTCATTTTAGGTCATAGTGTCCTTCTGCATGCAGGCTGCTATAACGGACATGATATAGACTTAATAGCTTATAAAGAACAGGAATTTATTTCTCACAGTTCTAGAACGGAGAAGTTCAAGATTAAGGAATGGGCAGATCCAGGGAGAGCCCACTTCCTCATAGATGGCTATCTTCTCACTGTAAACGTACATGATGAATGAATCAAGAGAACTCTCTGGGGTCTCCTTTAAAAGGACTGTAATCCCACTTATGACCTAATCACCTCCCAAAGGCCCCTAAGTTTTAATACTATCACTTCCAGAGTTAGATTCCATAATATGATTTTGGGAGACATAAACATTCACACCATAGTATATATAAACAAAAAAAGACACAAAAACAACAAACAAAAAAATTATTTTAACTACCTATTATTTTCAACTACATAAACTTTTAATTTGTTTCTATATAATATTAAATAACTCATTTGAGTGATTCACTTATATCCAATGCATCTGAGTGCAATTAAATTTGCTTACCCAGCATATCCAGAAGCATATTTCTTCAGACTATCCCATTCCCCACCTTACAGGATTTACCACAATTAGAAGACATGGGATAGAGGATAGATAGATAGATGTATACATAAACACACTTGTACATACACATATGCATATTTTTTCCTGTTAATGATACTCATGCAAATAAAATTTAAGCTCAAGAAACCTGTCTTGTGTGTTACTTAATATCCAGTTTTTAGTCAACATCCAAAAACAAATAATCCAATAAAACCATGGATAGAAGACATGAACAAGTGTTTCCCCAAAGCACACATTCAAATGTTCAGTAGATACATGAAAAGATGTCCATCATCATGTATCATCAGGAAATTGCAAAGCAAAACTAGAAAGAGATACCACCTCACACCTGTCAGAATGGCTAAAATCAACACTACAAGAAACAAAAGGTGTTGGAGAGGATGTGAAAAAGTAACACTTGTGGGGGCTGCCTGGGTGGCTCAGTGGGTTAAGCCTCTGCCTTCAGCTCAGGTCATGATCTCAGGGTCCTGGGATCAAGTCCCACATCGGGCTCTCTGCCAGGCATGGAGCCTGCTCCCTCCTCTCTCTCTCTCTACTTGTGATCTCTCTCGGTCAAATGAATAAAATCTTAAAAAAAAAAAGTAACAATTGTGAACTGTTGGTGGTGATGCAAACTGATACAGCCATATTTGAAAACAGTATGGAATTTCCATAAAATTTAAAAATAAAAATAAAAATAGAAGTCCTTTGTGATCCAACAATCCTGTTGGTGTGTATTTACCCAATGAATATAAGAAAACTTATTCAAAGGGATTCTAGCACCCCTATGTTTATAGCAGCATTATTTATAAAGCTAAGATATGGAAAGCGCCCAAGTATCCATCAATTGATGAATAAAGAATAAGTGGTATGTATATACAATGGAATATTATTCTGCCATAAAAAAGACTGAAATCTTGCCATTTGCAATAACATGGTTGGAACTAGACAGTATAATGCTAAAAGTGAAATAATCAGTCAGAGAAAGACAAATACCTTTACTCATATATGGAATAAAAGAAACAAAACAAACAAGCAAAGGGGAAATAATAAGACAGAAAGAGAAACAAAGCAAGAAACAGACATTTCATTACAGAGAACAAACTGATGGTTACTTGACAGGATCTGAAAGGAGTGATGGATTAAATAAGTGATGGGGGTTAATTAGAGCACTTGTCATGATGAGCACTGAGTGCTATATGTTATATTGTACACATGAAACTAATACAACCATATATGTTAACTAACTGGATTTCAAATGAAAATTTTTTAAAATCCCAGTTTTTAGCTCACATTCTGGCTTACAAAAGGGATTTAGTCAGGAATTTGGAGATTAGTTAATGAACAAAAAAGGGGTGAACAGGCAGTTGTTAGATAAAATTACTATCCTTTCTGGCATTATCTTATACCTTTTATCTAGAAGTATTTTTAGCACTTTAGACTCTTCCTATTTTATTTTGAGTCATTAAACAAAAATTTCCTCAAAGGACCTTAGACTCCATCCAATTTGAGCAACAGTGTGAGAGAGGAAATGGTGTCAGGAGGAAAAAAAAAAAAAAGATGAATCTACTTTTGTTTACTAGTGAATGCATAGTTCTTCCACAGAAGAAGCTCTAAATGGAAAGGGCTCCAGCTTTATATGTGTTCAGTCATATGTTCAGAAGTAGGTAACACTATCAAAAAATATAAAGCATCTGAGATTATTTTCCCTTATTTGAAAGCTGGTGTATGAGTCTGCCGTAGTTTCTTGGGTGTTGATAGAAGACGCAGACTCATGGTTCAGAAATAATATAGTTTATTATTCACAGCAATAGAGGTAGCCAGAATATTAACAGTATTTGTGTGTGTGTGTGTATGTGTATTTGTGTGTGTGTGTGTGTGTGTGTGTGTGTAGGGGTGGGAGTTATATATCAGTTCTGAGCCTCAGTTCCCACAAGAAGAATCAAAACAGAGGCAGATAATATTTGCAAACACAACAGGTTAAGTTAAAAAAAAAGATACTATTTCTGTCTTCCAAGTCTATTCAATACAACCATCTTCAAAGGATGGCCTAGAACAAATAATAAATGCAGAAATGTAAGCAACCAATTGAAAAGTGTCTCCCAAGAAACACACTTTGAGAGTCTTCATTTGACAAAAATACTATAGGATATTACATGGATCAGGTGCATTGAATACTGGAAGGTTAAAATTACAAGGGACCAAATATTTTTAAGCAGTTCTGGCATCCAGTAGAGTTCAAATAGGTTTTATAAGATTGAGGAAAGAAGCCATCAAAACCTGGGCCCAGGGGCCCCTGGGTAGCTCAGTGGGTTAAGCCTCTGCCTTCGGCTCAGGCCATGATCTCAGGATCCTGGGATCAAGCTCTGCATCAGGCTCTCTGTTCAGCAGGGAGCCTGCTTCCCCCCCCCCTGCCTCTTTGCCTACTTGTGGTCTCTGCCTGTCAAATAAATAAATAAAATCTTAAAACAAAACAAAACAAAAATCCTGGGCCCAATTTTCCCAAAAGTATCATTCTGATTCTAGTCTCTATGATGTTATCCCTTGAAGACAATGCCTCTAATTGAGTTGAATTAGTTTACTAAAGAGCATACCCCCATTTGTTGTAGGAGATGAACAATATGCAAGAGGCAAAATGCCACATGGAAGCCACCTGGTCTTCAATGGAATATAGAATCAGTTCCTTTGGGATGAATTTGTTCCACATTTGACTTCCCACTTAAGGGAAAATAAGAGTGCCTTCTAATAGATTTTAAATAGGAAATGACAACGGAAGCTTATACAAGATTATAAAATGGGAAATTTCATTTAGATAAGCAATCATTTCAAAGTCATCTTCTTAATATTACAGACTCTTCACATAATCATAATTTTATTTTGGTATTATATGGTAATTTCAAATATAGTAAATATAAAGAATTTACCTCTGTAATTATAGCGAGTCTGGTCATAGTTTAATGGCAACAAATCTTCAATTTAGAAGTATGGTCTACCAATTATTAATACATTTGGAAATGGTGTGTCATCTTCACTCCACTTGTCTCACTAAAACAGTGAGCCAAAAAAAGTAGGTCCAAGCTGTTTACTATGGTCAAAATGGGTTGCTTTTGCACTTGGTAAAGAAGCAGTCATATTTTGGAAGAAGAAACTGAGGCTATTAATATTTTCAACTTATTTTCAGAAAAGGAAAGAAAGGATAATCTAAGCTAAAGCCAAAATCTTACACAAGGTGGCAGGAGAATGATCTTTTCCCAGATAAAGGGTTTTTCATCTTAGCCATGTTAGGAGGAAGAAGAGATGAGACATTGTGGACTTGACTAACGTTTGTACACTGTTCAAAAGTTTTCAAAATAATGTGTATTATTTTTCTTCTTTTAGTTGAGACAAAAACAAACAAACAAACAAAAAACACTAATGAGCTTACTCTTAAAAGGAGGTAAACAAGAAACTAGCAAAGATTGAGTGTTAGGTATTGTCCCCCTCCTTTTCTTTTTAATTATGTTATGTTAGTTACCATACAATACATCATTAGTTTTTGACGTAGTGTTCCATGATTCATTGTTTGTGTAAAACACCCAATGCCCCATGCAATATGTGCACTCCTTAATACCCATCACCAGTCTCACCCATCCCCACATCCTTCTCATCTTTAAAACCCTCAGTTTGTTTCTTGGAGTCCATAGTTTTTCATGTTTCATTTCCCCTTCCAATCCCCCCACTTCATTTTTCCTTTCCTTCTCCTAATGTCCTCCATGCTATTCCTTAGGTTCCACAAATAAGTGAAACCATATGATGATTGACTTTCACTGCTTGACTTATTTCACTTAACATAATCTCCTACATTCCCATCCATGTTGATGCAAAAGTTGGGTATTCATCCTTTCTGATGGCTGAGTGATATTCCATTGTATCCATAGATCACATCTTCTTTATCCGTTTGTCTGTTGAAGGGGATCTTGGCTATTTCAACAGAATGGCTATAGTGGACATTGCTGCTATGAACACTGGGGTGCATATGGCCCTTCTTTCCAGTAAAATAGAGCTAGCCTATGACCCAGCGATTGCACTACTGAGTATTGACCTCAAAGATACAGATGCAGTGAAAAGAATTAGGTATTGTTAAAGCACAAATGCAGGGGATAGAAGTTATGGTACAGAAGAGGGAAGGGCAACCATATGGCAGAGTAGAATAAAGTAGCTCAGGAAGAAATTAGTCATATCCAGATATTGTAAGGCATGTGGGGTTGGCAGGGAGAGCATGAGAAATCATGAGAGAAGAGAGAGAAAATGGACCAGGCAGGAGAGGTTTATAACATTTTAACATCTAAGGTAAGCATATGCAAAGCAGAATAGGGAAAGAAATAAAAGTTCTTATAAGAATCAATACATAAGGAATAACGTGGAGGACACTGGGAGATGGAGAGAAGTGTGCTGGGGGAAATCGGAGGGAGAGACAAACCATGAGAGACTGTGGACTCTGAGAAACAAACTGAGGGTTTTGAAGAGGAGGGTGGCAGGTGGTTGGGTGAGCCCAGTGGTGGGTATTAAGGAGGGAATTTATTACATGAAGCACTGGGTGTGGTGCATAAACAATGAATTTTGGATCCCTGAAAATAAACTAAAAGAAAAAAAAGACTGACTACAGACATGGAACTCAGTGTAACACAGATATGGAACTCACTGTAATACCAGCCACTTCCCACCGACACACACAGACTATGATAATAATAAATAATAATGCAATTAAGAAAATTTCCTGCCAAATAATTTTTCCTCTTTTTTATTTTTATGATTATTATTTTTATTTTATTTTTAAAGTTTTTATTTAAATTCCAGTTAGTTAAAATAAGGTTAATATTAGTTTCAGGTGTACAATATAGTGATCAACACTGCCATACAATGGCTTAAATAAAAAAATGAAAAAAATTTTTTTAAAGATTTTATTTTTAAATAAAACCTCTACACCCAAGGTGGATTTCAAACGTACAACTCCAAGATCAAGATTTATATATTTTACTGACTGTTCCAGCCAGGCACCCCAACAAATAAAAATTTTATAAAATTGTTGAGTTTGTGGGAGTCTCATTTGCTTAGTCAGTTAAGTGTCTGCCTTTGGTTCAGATCAGGATCTCAAGAGTCCTGGGATCGAGCCCCATATTGCTCATGCTCTCTCTCTCTCTCTCTCTGGCTTTTGCTCTTAAATAAATGAATAAAATATTTTTTAAAAAATTGTTGAATTTGTTTAACTAGTTTTAAACTAGTAGACAGAGATGAAGATAAAGTATGATGTCATGGCACGGAATAATACAACTTACACTTTTTAAAAAAAAATGTGCAATGCAAGTTACCTCACTTCTTTTATCACCACACTGGGACTTTCCCTACTGAGTTGTTGTAATGTAAGGACCTATTTTATATTTTTATATTTTAGCAAGAGGCTTTCATTGAGGTTAACCCTTAAACTGTCCTTGCTCCCCTTCCCCCAGGGGATTCACTTAAAAACAAGTCCTGGAAATCAGCTCCAGGTAACAAAGCCCATATACAAGGGTGGGTCAGGCCAGGTGGAGACATCAATGAGCAGAGGGGGGGGGCGGTGTTTGCATATTGTCTCCCTAGATACTAATGAGTATGCCCCACTCCTCTGCTCTTTGGGAACCTTTTTGGCACTAATCCTAATCAAGGTGTAATAGGCTGGGTCAAATGTCTATACTAGGGTAAATTGAACCTCAATTGGTCACCTAGCCTCACTGTGGAGTTTCCTGTGTGTGTTAAAATCTCATTGGTCACCTGTGCGTGGCCAGGCCTGACTGCATGGCCTTTGCCCTTAAAAGCTAGACTGTGAAACAGCAAAGGGTTGCCTTCTCTCATAAGAGGTGTGGCCCCAAACGTTCGGTTAGATTCTTGATGCTTCGCATGAAATAAAGCTTTGCTTGACCTTTGCTTTACATCAGTCTCGCTCCTTTAATCATAGACCCATTATTGGGGCATAACAGTATTAATCTTAAAGTTATAAGTCCACAATGCAGCCATCATCCATTCCACCCCTTAACATTCCCCTTTGGATAGACCCATGATCTAGAACAAGCCTTATTTTATAGTGCCTTGTAGGTGATTTTTGCTGCTGCCTAAATTGCCTACTTTCCTCTCACCATTACCACGGAAATTGGGTCCACTGAAACAAAGGGGTAGTGTAAGAAATTAACACTTCCATAAATCTCTTTAAATAATAAAGTATAAGATAGTGATACCTTTTTTTCTGCCACATAACCAATTCTTGCAAGAATAAGGTCATATAAAAGAATTTACAACACATGCTAGCATTATCCTACTGGACCCAGATCATTTGTATGTTTCTCTGTCTCTGAGAAATGTAGTTATTTACATGACTGAAACCTGAAAATTGTTTGATATGACCACTAATATCACCTTCTTTTTTTAAAGCCTGTTTAAGGCTTCTGTAATACATAGGTTTTTTAAAAACTTATTAAGCATATTGTATATATCAAACACTTTAAAAATCTCTGCTTTAAAAAAAAAAAAAACTCTACCTCAATGGAACTTTGAGTCTGAAAAAGATACAGGCAATATACAAGGCAACAGATAGAATAATTACATATTTGATTATATACTCTGAGGATGTCACATTAAATTGATATGAAAACGATCAGAAGGATCTGGATTTCTTGTCAAAATTTTTTGCCTTACAAAGAAATTGATATTTAGGGAAAGTTGTTACTGAAAGAGGTCCTGTGTCAACCAAAAATGTTAAACCATGATCTCGCTAAATTTTCCAGTTGTGATCATTGCTTTGTTTAGCTGTCTTCTATTAAGACTGAATTTAGTAATTCAGTCTCAGATTTCAGTAAGTCTTTTTTTTAAAGATTTTATTTATTTATTAGAGAGAGAGAGGGAGGGGCAGAGGGAGAGGAAGAACCAGACTCCTTGCTGAGCAGGCAGCTGATGCAGGACTGGATCCTAGTACCCTGGCATCATGACCTAAGCTGAAGGAAGACACTTAACCAACTGAGCACCCAGGCACTCTAGACTGTAAACTTCTTAAAGGTAAAAAAGTTTATTCTTCTAGTAGTTCCACAGACATTTCTAACATCCATAAGAAAGCATGTACTGATGTAAAATGCCAGCAAATCAAATTATTTAAAAAAGAAAGAAAGAAAGAAAAGATATATCTGGATAAAGAGAAAAACAGAAAATCTAATAATACATTGAATTATTAGAGCAAAGAGTGGAGGAAGAGAAAATAAATATGAAATAGAGATTTCCACTAAAAGAAAAAAATTGAATAAGGCAGGAGATTTAGAAAATTATTATGACAGACTTGAGAAAAAAATAAAATAGGAATTTTTAGAAAATAGCAATGAATGAAAAGGTAAATTGTTCCTACCTTTATAATATTAGCTGTTTGTTGTTGTTGTTGTTGCTAATTTACCTATTTAAGCTAATAAACAAAGAAAGGTTTCATTTAGGAATAAGGTTTCTATGTATATATATATATTTTTTTTTTCCATTTAGGGATAAGGTATATATATATATTTTTTTAAATTTTAATTGTTAGAAAATGTGTCACAGAAAGTGTTTAAACTTTAAGATATAGATGCAACATGTAATGAACTGCATTGTTTGAACGTCTAATTTGTAAATGCTGTTAGAGGAAACTTGGTGGAAATGTTCCTATGTGCTTGTGTTTCTGGAACTAAGTATATTTATTAATAAGGAATAGTTTAAAATTATGAAATGACCAGGAGTGGACAATTTTCCTAATCCTATCAGCTCTTTGCAGCTCTTTTATTAGCCCCCTTCAGGAATATCAGCTTTTTTATCTAATTAAATTTTATATTAATGTGCTTTTGACTTTTGGCCTTTCTCTTCCTTCTGTTCTTTTTTTTCCCCTAAATTACATGTTTCTGTTTAACAGCTACTATCAATTCTTTGATATGAATTCTCAACATCAATTTACTAACTCCAGAGATGAAGGAGCATCAATATTTAGAAGCGAAGAATACAAAGCCTTGGGCATCTGGATGGCTCAGTCACTTAAGCATCTGCCTTCGACTCAGGTGGTGATCCCAGGGTCGTGGGATGGAACCCCAGGTTGAACTTTCTGCTCAGCTGGGAGCCTACTTCTCCCTCTCCTTTTGCCTGCAGCTCCCTTTGTTTGCGTTCTCCCTCTCTTTGTCAACGAAATAAAATATAATAAAATAATGTAAATAATACATTTATTTATTTATTAAAATGCAATTATTACACAATACATAATGTATTGCATAATTATAATAATGGTTAAATAATTTATTAAATATTTATATTAAATATATCAATTTAATTAAATAAATATTTTTAGAATTTAAAATATTTCAAATTTAGATTATTAAATATTAAATCATTAATTTAATAAATAAATATCTAAACTTAATTAAATAAAATAATTTATTTATTAAAATGAATAAAATAATGTTGTCATTATCTCAGCATGTATTTTTAAATAGTCTAAAAAAAAAATCTAATAAAGTCTAAATACATTGAGTTCAGATATTTATACAAGTTAACCCAGACACTCAACCCACAGTTTCAAAACTTTTGTTTTTATCTACTACTCAAAATACGATTTTAATGTATTTATTTGTAACTTTGACATAGCAAGGAAACTTGGAGGAAAAGGAGACATTTGCTTTTAATATTTGAAAATTATTTTGTTGATTTAAAAAAATAAAAACCTTAACACGTGAGCATTTCTTCTTAAATAACACTGTGAAGTTTCTGAGTCGCATTCTATTAAAAGTGCTGATAAAATGGCCTCAGTTACTCATTTAAATTATCAGCTGAATGGGTAACAAATGAAGTAGAGAGCTTTTTAATTATTTATGAATGTATTGCTTGTGGATGGAGTGCCACATAGAGTTACCTCTCTTTTTGGCTTTGTTTTGTGAGCAGCAGTGGAATCTATGAATGAGATTAAACATAAGGACATTCACAGAAATTCTTAATGAACTTCTGGGGAAGGGCAATAAGTGCAAGGAAAAACTGCAGCAAGACTAATTACAAATTTCAAGTGGTCATCGCTTAATTATAGAAGCTTTTAAGTTCAAGTAATATATCTTTTTCATGAGCCTATCATATTGTATTAATTACCACAAACTGCACTCTTGAACACTTATCTTTTCACATATTTCTTATTCTTAGTACTTAAAATTACCCTTATGATTGATAAGTAAATGGATTTTACTGACAATGCATTTATTTACATAAATAAATAATGCTGTTTATATATATAAAAACAATTGAATGTGTTCAATGAATTTTTTTTCAAATTAACATCTTAATTCTACCACATTAGTTACAAATAGATATAGACTTTATAGATTCATCAAATATTTTATTCTCAAATTTATATGTCCTTTGTGAAGTAAATGAAACTGTATATATTAAATATAATCCTATCACATGTAACAGTTACTAGTGCATCCCAGGACATACATAGGTCAGGTCCTCCTCAAGGCATCACGGATAACTGGATTTAACTTTCTATCCTAGGAGTCTTCTGTATATTTCTGTGGCTTTTATACTACAATCAGGAGGAAGAATTCTTTTGCTAAAAGCTTCCAAATGACTATGCGAGTAGATTATTTGTAGACTAGTGATATAATATTATTGTTTAATATGTGAAGCATGATAAAATAAAATGCTATTGCCATATTTAATTTGTTCAGTAAAGCATTCATTTAGTTATCAAGCATTCATTTTCTTTTTTTAAAGATTTTATTTATTTATTTGACAGACAGAGATCACAAGTAGACAGAGAGGCAGGCAGAGAGAAAGGAAGGGAAGCAGGGTCCCTGCTGAGCAGAGAGCCTGATGTGGGGCTCTATCCCAGGACTCTGGGATCATGACCTGAGCAGAAGGCAGAGGCTTTAACACACTGAGCCACCCAAGAGCCCCAAGCATTCATTTTCTTTATACAGAAGAGATAGAACAATATTATATAGTAGAAAAGACAGTAAATAATCTAGAAACCTTGATCATTTTGTTTTGGCAATTTTAGAACATAAAATTAGCTAAAGCTCAAGTGCAAGTTATATTTGTATCATAGGAGGAAAAGTTAATTAAAAGTTTGTTTATTACCATAGTTTAACACTTCAACGAAATGATAACGAGTCCAAAATCAATGAATATATGAAGTATACAATAAAAACAATAATCTTGAGTGTATGTGACTCACTGTAGGTATTGATAGGCTAGAAATCAAAGGGAAAGTATCTATAGGGTTTGTTCAGTTCCATGCTCATCAGATTAATAGGCTTTCTCATATTGCTTCCTTCACCACATTAATTTGTCTAATGAAGTTTTCAAGAGTTAAAGACAGTGATAGGTTCATGGCTGGAGAGAAGGTACAGAATCTAAGATAGTTCAGCAGTGCTTATTATTTAAGAGAAAGACAGCATGGGAGGTGAGGGGTATATCATGCATCCTGTTTTCACTCCCTTTGTGGAGCACCTACCCTGGAGGTCATGTAATAATAACCAATGACCAAAAAACAATAAAAAAACCCAAACATCCATGTGGAAGTGCCATCCCTGCCTGGAGATGAGTAGACTGCTCAAACAGATCCTGGGCAGGCATCTCAGCCCAGGCCTGTGCTGGGGAAGCTGGTTCATGGCTTTGGGCGCAATCTGGAAGCCAGCAAACTGACGGGAGAGTGCAGCCAGGGTTAACAGGACTGATGATCTTTTTGCAGCCAGGCCGCGGGTGGACACCCGCTCAAGAAGCCAGGCTAGGAGGCTGCCCAGCGCCAGCGCTGGCAAAGCTTGCAGCCCCCGGGGCTTCCCCCCGCGCCCCAGCCAGGGCGGGGCCTCAGGAGGGAGGGGGGCGGGGCGGCGCGGAGAAGGGGCTTTGCTAATTGCCAAAGCGAAAAGGGAGCTCGCGGAGGACTCAGGAGGGAGGGGGGCGGGGGCGGGTGGAGGGCGGCGGGGAGAAGGCGCTTTGCTAATTGCCGAAGCTGGAAGTGAGCTCACAGAGGATGTGGCTGAGAGTCTGGGAAGAGGTGGAGGGGCTGGCGGAGGAGGGGCGGGCAGCGCCGCGGTGCTGTGCTGCGGCCCAGTCGGGACTGCAGGACCCACCGGACTCGCCGCCCGTACGCTCCCATGTGAGGCTCCGCTGTCCCGCTCCTGCTGCCTGCTGCCCCTCCCTGCCCCAAGGCTTCTCCGGACCACCCTCTGCACAGGGGTAAAGTGACACCGCGCCGCGCCCTCACCTGGAGCAGAAAGCGCGGACCCGACCTGGGGGCGGAGAGGGAGGTTGTGGAGGCCCAGCCTCCCGGAACCCAGGGCACCGGGACCACCCCGGACGCTGCGCCAAACCCGGGTCCTCATGGGGTCGGGCTGGGGACAGCGCCTTGCGAGGTGCCCCCCGCCAGCAGGCACGCTAGCCCCCATCTTTCCGCAGCCCCATGCGCCCGTGCTGAGGACCCCCTTCCCTCCCCCGCCGTGGCCCCGCTGCTTTTGTTCTGGACTTGGGATCCCAGGTGGAAACTAGTCCCTCAGACCTCCCTGGCAGCAAGGAGGGCAGGGAGGGATTCTTGGTTTCCTGCCCTAGGTCCTCCTCTCTCCCCATTCACAAGCCTTTTGGCTTCCCTTTCCTCTCCTCATTGTCAGTTTTCTGAAATGGTTTTCTTCTGCATGTTGACCCAAAGAGCTATTTCATGAATGAATATACACGAAACTGAGTTGGGGCCCACCTGTGAGAGCCCACCTGTAGAGGCCTTTCATTAGAATGGTCTCTGGTTCTAGCCTCAGTTCAGAATACTGCATGTACCTGAGGACCAAGTCCAGATGTTTCTTTCATCTCTGACTTGAATTTGAAATCCTCCTCAGACTTCAGCTTCCAGGATTTCTCCAGTCCTTGCTCTCCCACTGTCTTGGTGGGGATCCGCCATGAGTGTTGAACACAGGAATGAATGAATGATATATACCCCAGACTGCTGGGGCTTTGTCTTCTTTTGCTGAGGTTGGAAAGGCTTGGGAGAGACCCCCTGTATGCAGATAGAGAGCTGCATGCAATTGCTTAGATAAACGTGTTCCCCACTTAATTGCTTGGGCTTTGAACATTTCACCCTTAACCTGTGGCTTGAGCAGTTAGGAGGAGACAATCTGGAGGTGAATCAGAAGATGGCTGAATGCACATGGTGGTGGTCTGGGTTTGGGAGATTTTTCTGTAGATTCAAAGGAAAGATATAAATTCTTCCAGTGGGGAGTGGTAAACTTTTTATCGATGGGAGATGGAAAATAAATGGTCTGGTTAAACTTTCCCGCCCCCTCAAAACCCATTATTTGAAAACACAAAAAGCAAAGTGAAGGGAGAAATCCTCCCACTCCCATCCCCACTCACCTCCATAGCCATCTCCTCTTCCAAGAACCTAACAGACAAGGTGCCAAGAAGTGTTAGGTACCAGCAGTGGTCTCAGATCTCATTCAAGAATCATGGTGAAAGGCTTTCAAATAGATTGTGGGGGAACAGGGGTCCAATTAGGGGGGACAAGTTTAAGGTTTGCCTGGTCCCCTAAAAATTAATGGCACTAGAGAAGATGACCTTTGGGAACTATAGCTTAATGGATACAATGTGTTAAAAGCTTCAGTGAGTCATGGTGGGAAGAGGCTATGAGGGCAGCAAACACAGTCCTAGATGATGTTATTAATAGCATTATAGGCTCTAGATTTCCTGTGGTGGTGTTCTTGGCAAGACCAGCCTGGCCAAAGTGGATACTCTCAACCTGGAACAGAGGGTCTTGGAGATGCCAGCACGTGAGGTATGATGAGAGGGTAAAATGATAGGAGGTGTCCTTTGGAAGGACTGACTCCTTGACTTTAAAATGGAGAACTCAAATCTGTACGTGAAATCTTTCTGGCTACAAAGAGGGCCAAGGCCTCCTAAGGCCAAGGTCTCCTCGTCACTTTCAAAGATGTCGAAGAATATATTCAGACATTTCAAAGATGTCCTCATATCATTGGTTCCCACTCTGGAATTCTATCAATAAGGTGAGAGTTCCTCTAGTTGAAAAAGAGATCTAAAAAGACTTCCCTTTCTCATGTAATTTCTGTAACCTCCAGGACACACCCACCTCCCCCTTCCAGCTCTGTAATGAAGCCACAGCTGGTGCCAATTTGTGGAACTCCTTAAAGGCTATTCTCCTTTATATACCCCCGGACCAAGTTCCCATGCTCCCTCACCCGATTTCCTGCACTCACCTCCCACCTGGTGTGTTCACACCTGCAAGTGCCTTTTACCAACCCCTTTGCCAAAAGGCAGCCAGAGTGACCTTTCAAAGACCTATCAGTTCCTGGCATTTGTCTCCATAGAAATCTGCACTGATCTTCTAACAAATTCTCAGTCCTCCAAAGGCACCCATAATCCTCCCATCAGTCTATTCATACCCCTCCAACTGACTGATGCCTGTTCTGCCCCATCTCTCTGCCCTTCAACCACACTGCCTCCTTCTTCCTGTGGAGACCTCTCATGGCACCTGCCTCCAAGCACAGGTGATTCCCATTGATGGGAAGACCCTCTTCTCTCCCCCATCTCCCCACTCCAGTTACTCCCACTTATTCGTGAGCTCACAAGCCCCATGGTACACACTCTCCATGCAGCCTGCTCTCTCTTTTCTAGCACTGGCCTCCGTTTCTAGCTGTGGTTGTGTCATGGATGTCCTTCCCCAGCCATCCTCCAAGCTCTCCTTCCCTTTAGCTCCAACACCTGACACAGTGCCTGGCACGTAGTAAGCCCTGGCTAGCTTCTAAGAGCCTCACTGAGGGACTGAAAGCATTTTAAAAATGTCACTACGTAGGCTCCAAACTGTAGGCAGAAAAAGCTTTGCCTGGATTGACATTTTAGAGACGTATTGGTCAAGTTGGATGTGTTCACTGACTTTGCCTTGTAAAATTAAAAAAAAAAAAAAGGACCTCTGTATCGCTTCGCATCTACCGAAGGCGCATGTATACTACTAGACCACGTTATGAGCTTAATGGAAGGAGACAAGATGTTTTCGCTAAGAAAATGTATAAGACTGTTGAGGTCAAGTGGGAGGAAACAGTCCGTTTGTTGGAGCATTGCTATCTTACTCTATCACAGCCACTCATAAAAATCTGACACGGGGTGAGTCAGAATTGTCTGTCGGAGATGAGTTAGATCTGGCTCATGTTCCTACAGACATGAAAGCCAGAAGCGAAGAAGGAGGCTTTGAAAGCGTGGGTTGAGGAGGCCGTGTGGTTCACTGCGATGAGCTAAGTGCCCAGGGCCACCAGCAGACATGCTGGCCTGTGTCCCTCCTTTGTTCTGGGGTCCCTCTTGCACCATGTGGTGAGGCTGGTGGCTGGGAGCAGCTCAGGACAGGACCTGGTGGCATCTTACCTCTCCCACCCTCCTGTGGGCTCCAGTGGGTCCCAAGGGACAGCCTGCCTTCCTTGAAAAGCCCAGTAGCACTGGGAGCAGAAACTGGGGCCAAAGAGTGAGCACCCTGT
This sequence comes from Mustela nivalis, assembly GCF_964662115.1. Classification (NCBI taxonomy): domain Eukaryota; kingdom Metazoa; phylum Chordata; class Mammalia; order Carnivora; family Mustelidae; genus Mustela; species Mustela nivalis. Next base: position 108,001 of record NW_028136260.1, on the reverse strand, counting down.
TTGACAAGCTGGAGCAGCCACCTCTTCTTCAGATGCAGGGGGAGCCCTGGCATGCTGACTCCTCCCTTCTCCCTTTCCCCTTTCCTCTCTTCCTCCCTCTTTCCTTCCCCTCTCTCCTTCCCTGGTGGTGCCCTTTCCCAATGCCCACTTCATCCCTTTTCCTTTCTACATGCCTGTCTTCTAGAGTTTCTTCTCTTTCCTCCCCATTACTTCCCTTCATCTGAATCTCCTCTTTGGTTCCTTTGTCCCTGCTCTCTGCTCCTCCTCCCCTTCCCTGGCTCCTGTTCAGCTCCATCGCTAATGCAGGCAGAGCTGGACTAACATGCTCACTTGCTAGCTCAGCCACCCTCCAGAGAAGACACTCTTCGGTGGCCACCTTCCTGACCCCCTGGTCGCTTCTCCACTTGTTCAGATATTGCTCTGAAGTCTGAGGAGGACAGAGCGGGGCTGCCACAGAAGCAGGCCAGAGGAGAAACCAAACCATGTGTCCACACTGTCCCCCAGCACTGCTGCTCTGAGAGCTTTCTGAGTCCTCAACAGGGTTAGGATTTAGGGGCTTCTTCAGAACCGGGGGTGAAAACAACCATAGGTCAAAAGAAAAGCTACGGCCCCCACACAAAAATAATAATCACAAATGAAAACTATGTTAACTCTGAGGCCCAAAGTCGAAAAATTGCCTTGAATCTGTCACTAGAAAGCACCCAAGGCCTCACTCTCTGGGTTCTGGGTGCCCTGGGAATGGCAGGAGGCTCTGACAGGCGCGTGGGAGTGCGGAACTATGGGGGCTAGCCTGCCGGCTGGCGGGGGGGAGGAGGGGGTACCTCCTGTGGCGCCGTCCTGGCCCGACCCCCTGCGGACAGGGTGTGGTGCGGCGTCCGGGGTGGTCCTGGTGCCCTGGTGTTGGCGGGAGTCTGGGCCCCGACCACCCCACACCCTGCTCCTGTCCTGCGTTTTCTGCTTCAGGTGAGGGCGCGTCGCGGTGTCACTTTACCTGTGAGCAGAGGGTCCTCCAGAGAAGCCATGGGGCGGGGAGGGGCAGCAGGCGGCCTGAAGGCCTGAACGGGAACGGGACACCGCTGTGTCAGGGGCTAGGCTGCAGCGTCGGAGCACAGGGGCAGCGAGTATGGTGTGTCCTGCAGTCCCGAATGGGCTGCAGCACAGCACCCTGGCGCTGTGCGCCCCTCCTTCCCGCCTGGGCAATTAGCAAAACCCCTGCTCAAGGCCGCCCCCGACCCGCCCCCCCCTTCCCTCCTGAGTCCTCTGAGAGCTCACTTCCAGCTTCAGAAATTAGCAAAGACCCTTCTCTGCTCCGGCCCCGCCCCCTAACTTCTGAAACCTGAGCCATGGCTGGGGTGCGGGGCTAAGCCCTGGCATGCTACTGCATTGCCAGCGCCAGCGCTGGGCAGCCTCCTAGCCAGGCTCCCTGAGCGGGTGTCCACGTGCAGCCTGGCTGCGAATAGATCATCAGTCTTAAACGCCAGCTGCACTCTTGGGTCAGTTTGCTGGCTTCCAGATTGTGCCCAAAGCCAGGAACCAGCTTCCCCAGCACAGGCCTGGGCTGAGATGCCTGCCTGGGATCTGTCTGAGCAGTCTCCTCCACTCCAGGCAGGGATGGCACTTCGACCTGGATGTTTGGGTTTTTTGTTTGTTTTTTTTGGTCATTGGTTATTACATGACGTCCAGGGTAGGTGCTCCACAAAGGGAGTGAAAACAGGACGCCATATATAAGCATACAGCCATTCTAGAAAAATAGCTTGGGGTTCTCCTGGAAACGCTGCATTGGTCCTTGCACTATGGTTTAATAGAAAAGGGATTATGCACCAAGTTACTTAAATGAGCATAGGTTGAAATCGTTTACTGAGAGTAAATATTTTAAATAGTTATATTTTAACTAAATCTATCATCAATCATAAATCTATTACACGAAGGTTACAGGCAATTTAAAAGCAAGAGCACTCTCTTCAGGGTTTTAAATAATCCCTGTCTGTCTTGGCACATGAGAATGCAAAGATAGGAAATGGTTTGTAAAAGATCATATAATAGCTTTTACTAATTCTATTTATTTGACAGACAGAGATCACAAGTAGCAGAGAGGCAGGCAGAGAGAAAGATGGGGAAGCAGGCTCCTCGTCAAGCAGAGAGTCTGATGAAGGGCTTGATCCCAGGACCCTGAGATCATGACCTGAGCCCAAGGCAGAGGCTTAACACACGGAGCCACCCAGGCGCCCCCAGATGAAATACATTTCTGACTTAGAAACTTCAGATAGAATTATTTTGTCCATGATGACAACTGAAGAAAATGTGTCATCCCTAAACCTAACCTTAAACCCTACCAACGCTGAAACCTAAGCTGACCTTAAAGCCCAAACTAGAACCCTGAATCCCAAACCTGGAATGGAACCCAAAGCCTGTACCTGAGCCCTGGATCCAAGCCCTGAACCACGAACCCAAACCCTAAACCAGACCTCCAAGTCATGAAACCTGAACCCAAATCTCAGCATGAAGTCAAACCCCAAATTTGACCTTGAACTTTATCCCATAAGCCCTGAGTCTTAAAGCCTAAATCATAAACTTAAAGCCCTAAACTATAACTCTGTTCCCTTGTCCTTCACTCTAAACCCTCACCCTAACACTAAACCCAAAGCCTGATCTAGAACTCTGACTAAAACCTGAACCTGTACCCAAATTCAAATGCTTCACCACACTTTGCTTATGCACTTGCCATTGATGGATATTTGCAGTTTCTACCTTTTGATTCTTGTGAACATTGTTTGGGTTGGGGGCTAGGGTTAGGGTCTTGGATTAGGGTAGGGTCCAGGCTTGAGACCAAGTTGAGGTCAGAGTGTGGGTCTGCATCAGGGCCATGTTCAGTGACACTGTTTGGGTCAAGGACTGTTGTAATTCCACATTGTTTCCAATTCATTGTTCCTTAGCTATTTGGGGGGAAGTTGGGGGGTATTGGGCTCCATGCAGCTTGAATTTCCGGAATGAAATGGCATCAGCTGGACCCCAGGAGGGAGCAGGACCTTCCACTGAAGGGTGAGCTCCCACAGTCCTGCACTGCCTTGCACCGCCTGCAGAGGGCGCCAGACCCCAGCTCCCGCCCTGAGCCCAGGCTGCACAGCCACAGCTGGGACCAGAGCCCCGCCTCTTCAGGACCCACTGTGGAGACTTCTGGAGAATGTGGGGCGCCTCCCACCCTGACAGGACAAGCTGAGGAGGGTGTGGCTCTGCATCCACACTGACCAGACCCGTTGTGGAGGACGCGCCCACACTGGCAGCAGTCCAACCTCCTAAGGACCAGATGCTGGAGGAGCTGAGGAGAAGCCGCCTGAGTGCACTGTCAAGGGGTTCGTGGTCTCAGGACCCCACAGAGGAAGGGCGCCCTGTGTAGACACTGGGGCTTCCGTCGTTTTGTGTGAGGAGACGTGGCCTCCTGCTGTGCTGTGCACGGGGCTGTGGGGTCCCCCCTTTCTGGGCTCGGGTGCTCCTGGGTCCTCGTCTGTGTTTGTGTGCTCGCGGATTCGGTTCCTGGGGCTCCTCAGATGGTCTGCAGTCAGGGAGCATCAGCCTTCTTCGGTGCTTGTGCTCTCCCCACCTCAGCCCTGCGGGGTCCTTCCCGTGTCCACACCCACTCCAGGCTTGCGCCGAGTCCGGAAATTCGGGAGCCAGAGTGAGGACTCTGTAGACGGTTTTGGGGAGAGTAGGTATTTTCCCAGTGTGGGTTCTACCCTGAGCACAGTGCCTCCCCATCTCCGTGTGTACCCCTCCCTGTCTGTCGTCATTGTTGCAGGGCTGTCAGATGACAGGTCTGTCACCTTCTTGGTTCAGGGGCCTCCCGGGTATCTTGCTGTCTTGGATGCAGGTGTAAATGAGATCGTTCTCAGCAGTCTCTTTTTGATGGTTCCTTCCGAGCACCTAGGAGTGCCACTAATTTGTGCATATTGATTTTGTTCCTTGCAAGATCTTGAATTTATTTGTTCGATTGGCCTTAAACTCAATCTGCCAGTTATTTGACCAGCAGCATGGATTTAATTGGGAAGAGCAGAGAATGGCAGTCTGGGCTGAGCAAGCTAAGGTCCCATCACAGGCAAGTGCGAGAAACAAAGGAGAGGAACATTATTTCATGGAGGAGGAAGAAGTTGGGAAGGGTGCTTGAAGGAAAGTCCCTTGGAGAAAGGCAGGGTGATGGAGAATTCTCACCAGCTGAGCTGCAAAGCTCCTACAAAAAGTCAGGAGATGAACCTCCAGCTTCCCGTGTGGGGCCTGGAATTGGTGAGTCTCTCCTGTGGGGAATTGCAATGTGGAGTCTGTAATGGGCACTGAGCAGCAGGCGCCCCCTTCCAGCCTCCCCTTCTGGCATCCCCAGTCCACATTACTGGGGCTTCCCTTCCTGCTTTTGCACAGTTCTAACCAGCTTGTGGTGGAACGTTGTGGAAAAACTGAAATTCCAAATCCACTGCTTCTACTGCACCTGTGATACAGGGGCCCATGATTTAATTCTCCCACGAGTCTCTTGCTAACATGTGTCCTCTCCATGTTGGGTGACCTGGATCTGGGAGGGCTTGGACTCCATCCCAAAGTCTGATGTTCTCTCTGCTTCCGTGTCGTCGTGCTAACATGGTTGTTTGGAAGATTCATTTCCTCTGTGGTGATTTCAAAGTGCAGTCAGCTTGTTATAGCAGCACAAATACGTGCTGTCTCCACACTCAGATTCCCCAGCCGTCATTTCTTTACCACGTTTGCCACTTCACACGGGATGCTTCAGTGTGTTTGATCCCACACCAGGACAATGTCCTGCAGAACCACCACATAACCTGAAATGAGGAGATCATTACAGAACCCATCCAAGGGTTAGTGTTAGGAACCAGGGACATGGCAGGACTGACCTGAAGACCCCATGGAGAGCTGTCAGGGTGGCTGAGTTGACAGTGGAGGTGAGGGTGAGTGTCTGGCTCTGGCTTTGTGTCCAGGAGTCAGCTCTGTGTGGGTGTGTCCTCAGCTAGGCATGCAGATTTCTGCTCCTCTGAATCCTTTCCGGAGTTCCAAATGGCACAGTTTCCTTCTGGGCAGCAGGCTGAGTCCTCTGGGATTGCCCATGTGTCCCCAAATTGTAGGGCACCTACTGCAAGGCCTTTGGGGTCACAATCCTGAGAACCGAACCAAACCAAAGGTTATGGTTAGGGCCCACCACATGGCAGGCCCGATCTGCCAGCACTCTGTCCATCTTTCTGGGGGAGGAAGCAGTCGAGGGATTTGTTCAGGGTGAGTGTCAAGCTCCAGGTTTGCATCCAGGGGCCTGCTGAATATGGGGGTGTCCAGAGGTAGGAATGCAGATTTCAGTTCCTCTGAATCCTTTCTGGAGTTCCAAATGGCATGGTTCCTTTCAGGGTGGCAGGGTGAGTCCTATGGTGTTCCTCACTGTCCGCAATCTTTGAGGATTTGGAGCCAGGCCGTCGGGGACACACCTCTCAGGACAGAATCTAGGCTTAAGAGTTTGTGCCTATGGGCATGGCTGCACTGATCTGAAAGCACTGTGGCGAGGATCACAGGGGTCTGAGTTGAGAGCATGGTTCAGGATCAGTATCAAGGTCTGGGTTTGTGTCCAGTGGACCGCTGAATGTGGGGGTGGTCTCAGATGTCCACGACGATTTCCCCTACTCTGAATCCTTTCCAGCATTCCAAATAGCCTGGTTTCCTTCTGGGTGGCAAGCTGAAATCTCTGGGATTTCTCAGGTCTTGCCATTGCCCTTGCAAGGGCAAGATACTTTTTACAGTAAAAGAATTCACCAGATGAGCTGAACAGCAGAAAAGACACAGCTCAAGAGTTAATCAGTGAACAGGAATATCATGCCAAAAACTTCTTTGATAACACACTACAGAGCAGGGGAAGATAGGAGAGAAAGCTGAGATATAAAGGACAAACCCTCCAACTTTACAACATCATTCCCTACTTGTTTATTTCCATTGCTGTCAGCTCCTTCCCAGTCAAAAATATGTCACCTGAGCCAGCCTTTTTTCTTCCTGAGATTGGGGCACTGCAAAGCCCACCAGAGGGGCCAAGGGCACCCCTATACCTGCTGAGCTGAGCCCATTTGTACCCCAACCGTGAGGAGGTACCAGCCTGTCCCCCTGGTGCTCCATGGTCTGTGGCAGTCCTTCCTTCTGGACCCTGCTTTGCTGCTCTATTTTCGCTAACCCTGGTCTCAAACTAGGGATTGCTTCTGGAAGAGGAACTCAGGGAGATGAGGCTCAGGAGGGTCTCCCTGCCTGGAATCTTCGTGTGAGGAGTGCACAGCCAACAGATTTTGCCCAGGGACTTGCAAAATGCAGAGAGGCAGATTTCTTTTCTCTCTTTCTCTCTCTCTCTAGCCTCATACTAACCAGGAGTTCTTAGAACTTTCTTCAGTGACTTCTAGGTGTAGCTTGGCCACTTTTTCACAGAAAGGCCACTTGAGCATGATGAAACACACGTATAAGCAATTACATTAAAAAAAAAAAAAACAATAAGCCAATGCACACAGACCTTTGACAGCAGCACAGGACACTCAAGGGACCAGAGTCCCTACCTTGGGCAATAGTGGTAGAGGCCGGGTTCTGCCATGCAGGTCCCTAGACCTTTGGCAGTTTCCACGATTGCAAATCCAGACATGCAGAATCCTGAGGGACAACCTACTAACTGCAAAAGAGCAAAAATTCATCAGGATTCAGAGAGTGGAAATCCATTTGTACTGGAAAAGAAAGAAGTAGGCTTGCTGTGAATCCAGCAGGGAGGACAGGCATAGATAAAGGCTGGTGTATGGGTCACGGAAACTATTGTTTCTCAAGGGTCCTGCTGTCTCTGTAAAATGCTATGAGGACTGTCTCTTGGGGACCTCCTGCTTTCCTACCAGTGACACCCCCAGATTCTGCTTTGCTAGTCCCATGGATTCCTGGGGATACCCAGTTGATAAGCTATGCTGTCCTCATGACAACACTTGCTAATGGACTGAATGTTTGTGTCTTGTCCCAATTCAGATGTTGAAGCCCTGACCCTCAAGGAGTGCCATCAGGAGGTATGGGCTTTGAGAGGTGGTGAGGTCATGAGATTGGAACACTTGTGAATGAGATAAAAGCACTTCTGAGAAACGACCTGAGAGATTGTTCTGCCAGCTGTCATCCATGCAAGTCTACAACAGAAATATGGGCATTTGTAGATAATGAAGCAGTCTCTTGCTAGATATCAGATCTCCCAGGATCTTGCTTTTGGACTTCTCAGTCTCTAGAACTGCAAGGAATAGTACATGTTTTGCTGTTTCAGCCACCCAGTCTGTCATCATTTGTTGCAGCAACTTGAACTGAATAAAGCAGAGCCCAAGTCCTGGTTAATCCCTGCTTCTACTCATTTCCCCTCAGAAAGAGCTTCTAATCCAGAACTGACCTCTGCTTTCCATACACGTGCTTCAGACTCCTTCTGTGAGAGCCCAGACTTTGTAAAAGACTCCTCCCTCATGGCAACCAGCATTCTGTGACTCCTGAGGACTGTCCTCCCTGACTGTATTGAGTCAATCAAACTGATTTTGATTCTGGAGTCCCAGGATCAAGGACTGCATCAGGCTCCCAGCTTCATGGGGAGTCCGCTTCTCCCTCTGACCTTCTCCCCTCTCATGCTCTCTCTCTCTCTCTCTCTCTCAAATAAATAAATAAAAATCTTTTAAAAATCTGATTTTAACAGACCATAAGCTTGTTCTTGCTGGTCTTTGGAAGATTAGCCATTAGCCCTTCGGAGAAAGTTCTGAATGGCTGCTTCATGAAGGGGTGAACTGTGTCCCCAAAGTCTCTTTTTGCTGCCTTCTAATCACAGATGCTGAGACAAATCCTCCCAGGTGCTGGTTTTTCAAAGCACTTAATGCTTTGGCTTTGAAGTTCCTCACTTGACAGTTCTGCTTTAATCAGTTTGTGACAAAACAGCCAATTGGTGGTGGATGCAAAGTGCACTGATAAAGTTAATATCAGAGAACAATTTTTTGAGTGTCATGCATGTGCACGTGTGTGCACACACATATCCATGTGCTAAGCATTATGGTAAATGTCTGACAAGAACTAAAAGATCAAAAAGTCAGGATACCCCATTAGCTGATATTTTTATTATTCCTACATCCTAATCTATGAAAAACAGGGTCAGAGAATAAGAAGTGGCAAAAAGAATCAAGATTTGAGGCAGTTCGATTTCTCAGCCAGCCTTGATCAATAGGCATGTACACCTGTGTCTAGTTTCAGGTCTGTGTAACCTTGCCATAACCTTGGATAAGCCATTCATCTCTCAAGTTCAGGTTCTTGGTCCAAGGAGGGAAGGGGCACAGGTTGAGTACCTCCAGTGGGACTTCCTGGCAGGCTTGTTCATCCAAGCATTCCTGTTTCAGTTGGAGTAATTGAAGCCAGTCTTTGTTTTACCGAAGGCCAAGCTTGTCCAGTGTGTCCATGCCACCAGCCAACAGCATTTGTCCATGCCATGTAACAACTGAGCAACATTCATAGGAATGGGGGGAGGAAAAGATGTCCACAGGTGTTGACAGATGTTCTGCATGGAGGAACAGGAGCTGGGGCCATCACCTGCTGTTTCTAGTGGCCTTCTCTGTCGAGTTAAAATAAATGGCAATTATTTGCAATGACAGGGGTGAAAGTAGAGGGTATTATGCCAAGCGAAATAAGTCAGTCAGAGAAAGACAATTATCATATGATCTCACTCATATGTGGAGTTCAAGAAACAAACCAGAATCATAGGGGAGTAAAGGAAAAAAATAAAACAAGATGAAGTCAAAGAGGGAGACAAACCAGAAGAGACTTTAAAAAAAAAGATTTTTATTTACTTATTTGACAAACAGAGATCACAAGTAGGCAGAGAGGCAGGAAGAGCGAGAGAGGAGGATGCAGACTCCCCAGGGAGCAGAGAGCCTGATGTGGGGCTCGATCCCAGGACCCTGAGATCATAACCTGAGTTGAAGGCAGAGGCTTTAACCCACTGAGCCAGCCAGGTACCCCTCAGAAGAGACTCTTAATCACAGTAAACAAACTGAGGGTTCTTGGAGGGGAGAGGGATGGGTGGATGGGGTAACTGGGTGATGGACATTAAGGAAGGCATGTGATACAGTGAGCACTGGGTGTTACAAAAGACTGATGAATCACTAACCTGTATGTCTGAAACTAGTATTATATGTTAATTAATTGTATTTAGATTAAAATTTTCTTTAAAAATAATTTTAAAATAAAATAAGTAACAATCCAATAATGATCAGAGTTATCCAGCAGAGAGTATCAGATCTAGAAGTCAGTTAAATTTAAGGGGCTTGCCGAAGTTTAGGAGAGTCACGCTAGGTCATTTTCCTGTGTGGGGAAGTCTTCAGGGGCAGTTCCAAAGACAAAGATTATTAATATTCCTCCTTCCCCCATTCCTCCTAGAGCCAAAGATATTTCCTCCACTCACCCACTGGCCCTGTATGTAGGTGTTGCTTTCTCTCTACCAATCAAAAAATCAGTGAGTAACTATAACTTCACCTTTTCCAATATCCCCCTACCCCCGACCTTTGGTCTTTAATGGCCATGGGCAACAGGGACAAAGACATTTTTTAAAAACTTACAGAGATCTATTATGTTCTACTACCTTGGCCCGCATGGGCCACTGCAAAGGGATTCTGTGAACCGTGTACTCAGATGAATGGTCATTATCTTCAAAAAGGCAGGGGCAGTGATAGACACAGGAACCAAAAAAGCAAGAGTTAACGGACCATCAGAATAATGGAGTACCAACACTTTTATGTCCTTGGCTTGAATCCTCAAGGTCCAGTGTCTCAACAGAATTTTCATTTTGGTCTCATCTGCCTCACTTGTCCACCCCTGGGCCAGTTGGCAGTTATACTGAGAACCGGAAATTTTCCTTAGAAGAGAGAAAGAGTGTTTGTCAGGTAAACCAAAGAAATGTCCATTATAGGAAGTTAGGCCTTTTGTCATGGTACTCCATTAGCACCCTCCTGACTGTTAAAGAAAAAAAAAATATTGTGACACCCATTAAAGAGAGTAAGGAAGATTTTAATCAAGGGATGCTACTATGATGAGATTTTATTGTATAGTATGGGAGAGAAATCTGGCTCAGCTCAGACAAATGGAGATTTACAGCTAAAGAGCATGGTGGGGATCACTGAATGTAAAATTAAGATGGAACATCAAGGGTAAGGATGAAGGGATTCTGGCTAAACCATCTGGACAGTAATATTGTTGAAGGAAGGCTAGGGTCATAAACTATTGAGATCAGGGGATAAGGAATTTTTTAAAAGACTTATTAATACATTTTAGAGAGAGGGAGCAGGGGTAGGGGTAGAGGGAGAGGGAAAGAGAATTTTAATCAGACTCTTCACTGAGCATAGAGCCTGAGGTGAGGCTTAATCTCAGGACCGTGAGATCATGACCAGAGTAGAAACCAAGAGTCAAACGTTCAACCAGCTGCACCAACCAGGTGCCCTGGGAATAAGGGATGGGATCAGATATTAAGGGTTATAGATACTGAAGCACCTGGGTGGCTTAGTTGGTTAAATCTCTGGCTTTGGCTTGGTCATGATCTGATCCCAGGATCAAGCCTGGCATTGGGCTTGCTGCTCAGTGGGGAGTCTGGTTCTCTCTCTCCCTCTGCTATTCCCCCTGCTCAGGCTCTCTCTCTGTCAAAATAAATAAATCTTAAAAAAAAAAAAGTGGTAAGATACCAGGGGTGAGAGATAAGGAATTTGATCAGATATCAAGAGTAGGATAGAAGATTGCTGAAAAATGACCAAGCAGATTTCTTGCTAAAACTGGGCTAAGTGGGCGGAGCCTAAGGTCAAGGCTAGACAGAAAGAGGACTCAGAGGAACTTGACTCGAGTCTGGTCAAGGAGAAAATCTTCATCATCCATGACCATTGTATTTTCTGCAGTCACACATTTTACTAATTCTTTTATCAGACATTCAGTGAACGAGAAACATGAACACAGCAGCAATAATATAACAAATGTAAGCGCTCTGGAAGAGACAAAGGCAGTATGGGAATCCACCTCATCAGATTTAGAATATGCATGACTCCATGACTGAATTACTACCACTGCTTGACTGTTGAGATTAAGATGTAGTACAGAGGATCAGAGGGAAGGGAGGGAAATCTGAATGGGAGTCATCAGAAAGGGAGACAAGCCATGAGGCACCTTTAACTATAGGAAACAAACTGAGAGTTGCTGGGGGGGAGGGGAGTGGGAGACATGGAGAAACTGGGTGATAGGCATTAAGGAGGACACGTGATGTGATGAGCACCAAGGGTTATCCACAACTGATGAGTTACTGAATTCTCTGAAACCAATGATGTACTATCTAATGGCTAATTGAATTTAAATATCTAAAAAAGGCACTTCAAAAAAAAAGATGTAGCATAACTCACAATATCCTTTGAGTGGAAGAATGTGCGGACTTTCCACACCTCTGCTGTCCAAGTCCCATGGCTAGTAGCCACATGTGGCTAATGACCACTTAAAAGGTGGCCAATTCAAATGGAGAAATGCTGTAAAAGCAGAATAAACACTGGCTTTCAAAGACATATTGTAACCAAAAGTCAGAGAGTATTGCCACCCTCACATCACAAACATCGCATGACTTCTACAGCTAATGAGAGTGGGACCCAAGATGAGAGAGGTCAACCTGAAAGTCCATGATGTCAGAAAGAACATGGAGAAGAAAGAGTCACAATCCTGGAGTGGATGGTCTGAAGACTGTCAGAATGCCTTTTTTTTTTTTTTGTTGTTGATTCTGTATACGGACAAGGAGAATTCATTGGAGATGACATCTGTATGCCTCACATTTTCAAGGGAAAATTATGAAAACGCATATAGACCCACAGCCATAGTTTAATTATGTTTGAAATATATTCAGAACTACTCCAGTCAGTAAATTGCATATTTTCCATTTAGCTTCTCAATTTTCTCTTCGGCACCTCCCATTCTTGAAATCCCAACACAAATCACATCTCTTGCCTAAGGACCATAAACTACCTCACTATCAAAGGCTACAGTTCATTCATTCATTTGATTCATTCAAAGCAACCTAATCTTGAGTGATGTCTTAGGCGCTCTTCTAGGGACTGGTGACACGGTGAACAAAATAGGTAAAAATCTCACTTTCATGGAGCCTCTCTGGTATTTAGGGGAAAATCTTTCCTTATCAACATGAAAATACTTTTTATGGATGTTGCTTAGAATTTCAGTTTTTTTTTTCTTGACAGTATCTCAGGTGATCATCTTTGAGGTGGTTCTCCTGAAAATATTTTTGGGGGGTACTGACTCGACTTTCTGAGTCAGACACTTTCCTAAAGACAGGGGTCAAAGGAAAAGTGACAACTGTCACTCTTGCAGTAAGAACAGGGATCACAATGCTTGAAACAGATATGCTGCTCAGCTGTCAGAAAGTCCACAAGGCTCCAAATGTGTGTGGCCAACTAACGGAACCTGTAACTCAGAGGTTATCATCCTGAGAGCAATGGGAAATCCCTCTAGTTAAGGACTCTCCTTGACGGAAGCTTGACAATGGCCTTGATTTACTTACTATGATGTTTAGGTAATTATACACATTAAGAAAAGTGCACAAGGCACTTACATTTCCATGATACCATCAAAGATATTGTTGTTTTATTAAAATGTTACATCTAGAGTTGTAACGTATAGAGTAGTTAAGTCAATCACTATGAGGTACAGGTGAGACTATTGTAACAGCCATACTTCCATAAAAAAGAAAAATTTTTTGTGGTTTCTGATCTAGGAATCAGCCAGTGAATAATTCTATATCAGTGTCCAGTTACCGGGCTAAACATGTAATCTATTTATATTTCTGAGGGTAAGCAGAATTGTGATCACTGAGCCAGCTGTATTCTAGTAACTACTCATTTACCCAACATAACAGATATAAGAAGGTAAAAGGCTTCTAAGGAGACTGGTTACTTATATTTTGAACCACATTTTGGCAGGTATAACTTGCAACTTGTGCTTAGTGGTAAGATTTCTGATATTTACTTTCTCCTTCCTTTGGCAAGTCAAGTTAGTTAAAAAGTAATTAGAGTAGAGTCCATTGTTTTTCTTAAATGCTTACAGAGATATAGAACTCTCAAGTTTCTTTACTAGACAGGATTAGATCACATTAGTGATAAAGATCAGAATGATTTACATTGCTAAAACGAGAACTTCCTGTCAGTTTGGAGAAAGCTCATTTTTATAACCAACATATTGGCTGGGCTAGAGATTAATGAGTGCTATGGGTGGGGTGATGAATGTGATATATTCAATGACCTGTGGAATTTGTTCTGTAATTTCCCCACTCCTCTGGTCAGCAGAGCGTCTTCTTCAGTACCCAGCACTGCCCATAACTGCATTCAGAAAATCACTCTCCAAAAATGGTTATTTGTTTTGCCTTTTTTATAATTTTTTAAAACATTTGATTTATTTACATGTCAGAGAGAGGGAATGAGAGCACAAGCAGGGGGAGCAGGAGAGGGAAGGGGAGAAGCAAGCTTCCTGCTTGGTGGGATTGCACAAGGGCTGAAGAAGACAGAATGGGAAGGGGACAAGGAGAATAGTGGGTTTCAGATTCTTGGGAACAGAGCCCACATCTATTTCTATGTTTATCTCACTGCTATAAACCCAGGTCACAGCAGAGTGCCTGCAGCAGAGTCATGGAAGTGCTCCAGAACTGATAACTATTGCTATTTATACTACTAACATTCCTCCACAAAGGGCCAAGTGTCATAGCTTCTCCCAGTTCCCCACACTGAACGCAATGAAGAATCAAACTATCGGGTGAAGGATGGCGAGGGGCATTTAACAGGACCCAGATCACAGGAGCCATATTGTATTGCAGGACCAGGGGTCTTACCAGTGACTAGGTATTCACTCCTCTTGAGAGGCTAGCTCCTTGGATCTCCCTCTTCAATCCTCTGAACCCATGTCTGGCATCAGAAACAAAAGTAAACATAACGTATCGCCCTTGTTTATTTTTTACTATTATTTGTTACAGAGGAAGAGAGAGATCACAAGCAAGGGGAGCTGCAGGCAGAGGGAAGGCAGGCCCCCCACTAGAGCCTGGTATGGGATCCAATCCCAGGACCCTGGGATCATGACCTGAACCAAAGGTAGATGCTTAACTGAGTAAGCTACCCAGGCGTCCCTTATTGTCCTTCTTTAAAATTTAATGTATTCTCTCTCCCTCTCTCTTTGTCCCCACTCTGTCACTCATACTCACACAATCACAGAGTCACAGACAATAGCAAGGCATTTCCCATTCTAATTCGCTAAGGCACTATGAGCTTAAGCTCAACAGAATCACTTTGCCAGCTGCTGCTCTACCGTGCCCTGATCCCTTCTCTATCCCCAAGCTCGATCTGTAACTCAAGTGTCATGGTGGTGGCTCTTTCTGCCCTCCCTCCACAAGGCTGTCATCAGCACACTCTTCCCCGTGGCTCCACTCCCCAGCACTGGCTGCCTTTGGTCTACGGGTATGCCCTCTCCTAGAGCTTTTCCACTCTCCCTGAGGGGAAGACAACCCTTACTTCTCCCCGGTGGCTGTCACGTGTCCGCTATATATTGTGACGATCAGCCCGATTAAGAGATTGGGAACTAAAAGACCGGCTTCTGCTTATGGATCAAACTAACTCTGGGGCTTGGCACACATGACAGCAGCACATGGTGGTAGAACTGAGATGGTTAGGGAGTTAATCTGCATTTTCACATCTGGTCAGCAGCAGAACAAAGAAGACACCCCAGATCTCCTATCTCCCAGAACAGTACTCTTCAAGTAACTTACAGCACCATCCTTCTCCAGCTTTGGAAGTGGCACTTTTCCAACCCCAAAGTCTTGATTCTAGGCAGCACTCCGAGAGATACTCCCTCCAGAATCACCCCTGGCTGGAAGTAGTGGTCGGCCAAGGCCTCCCAAATATCTTCCCTTCAGAGTTGCGCTTGCATCAAACTCAAAACTGTGGCACGTACGGGACTTTCCTGTCAGCCTCTAGCTCTAATGACCTATTGGACTTCAGAGGTGCTCTTTTATACCCACTTACCTTATAACATCAACGTGTGACTCCTCTAGAATTCTCTCCATGGCTTTTCTCCTGTACTAATTGTTATGGACTGAATTGTGTCCCCACAAAAGTCATATGAAGAATTCCTAATCTCCAGTGTGACTGCATCTGGAGATAGGGCCTACCTAGAAGGAGGTACTGAAGGCTTGGTGAGGTCACAGGAGTCCTAATCTGCTAGGACTGGTGTCCTCATAAGGGTGAAACACATGAAAGCACTCCCCCTACCTCCCCTCTGGGGGCCCACAGAGAAGAGGTCATCTGAGGGCACAGTTGAAAAGGTAGTGATCTATAGAACAACAAGAAAAAGCTCACTGGAGACCAACCTTGCTGGCACCTTGATCTGGAACTTCTGGCCTCCAGATCTGTGCGAAAATACATTTCTGACATTAAAGCTCTCCAGCCTGTGTTTGTCTGTCCCCGACGGCCTGGCTCCAAAGCCTCAGAGATTGGGGACAGTGAGGAACACCATAGGACTAACCCTGCCACCCTGAAAGGAACCATGCCATTTGGAACTCCAGAAAGGATTCAGAGGAACTGAAATCTGCATTCCTACCTCTGGACAGCCCCATATTCAGCAGGCCCCTGGATGCAAACCTGGAGCTTGACACTCAACCTGAACAAATCCCTCGACTGCCCCCTCCCCCAGAAAGATGGACAGAGTGCTGGCAGATCGGGCCTGCCATGTTGTGGGCCCTAACCATAACCTTTGGTTTGCTTTTCAAGATTCTGACCCCAAAGGCCTTGCAGTAGGTGCCCTACAATTTGGGGACACATGGGCAATCCCAGAGGACTCAGCCTGCTGCCCAGAAGGAAACTGTGCCATTTGGAACTCCGGAAAGGATTCAGAGGAGCAGAAATCTGCATGCCTAGCTGAGGACACACCCACACAGAGCTGACTCCTGGACACAAAGCCAGAGCCAGACACTCACCCTCACCTCCACTGTCAACTCAGCCACCCAGACAGCTCTCCATGGGGTCTTCAGATCAGCCCTGCCATGTCCCTGGTTCCTAACACTAACCCTTGGATGGTTTCTGTAATGATCTCCTCATTTCAGGTTATGTGGTGGTTCTGCAGGACATTGTCCTGGTGTGGGATCAAACACACTGAAGCATCCCGTGTGAAGTGGCAAACGTGGTAAAGAAATGACGGCTGGGGAATCTGAGTGTGGAGACAGCACGTATTTGTGCTGCTATAACAAGCTGACTGCACTTTGAAATCACCACAGAGGAAATGAATCTTCCAAATATCCATGTTAGCACGATGACACGGAAGCAGAGAGAACATCAGACTTTGGGATGGAGGCCAAGCCCTCCCAAATCCAGGTCACCCAACATGGAGAGGACACATGTTAGCAAGAGACTCGTGGGAGAATTAAATCATGGGCCCCTGTATCTCAGGTGCAGTAGAAGCAGTGGATTTGGAATTTCAGTTTTTCCACAACGTTCCACCACAAGCTGGTTAGAACTGTGCAAAAGCAGGAAGGGAAGCCCCAGTAAAGTGGACTGGGGATGCCAGAAGGGGAGGCTGGAAGGGAGCGCCTGGTGCTCAGTGCCCATTACAGACCCCACATTGCAATCCCCCACAGGAGAGACTCACCAATTCCAGGCCTCACACGGGAAGCTGGAGGTTCATCTCCTGACTTTTTGTAGGAGCTTTGCAGCTCAGCTGGTGAGAATTCTCCATCACCCTGCCTTTCTCCAAGGGACTTTCCTTCAAGCACCCTTCCCAACTTCTTCCTCCTCCATGAAATAATGTTCCTCTCCTTTGTTTCTCGCACTTGCCTGTGATGGGACCTTAGCTTGCTCAGCCCAGACTGCCATTCTCTGCTCTTCCCAATTAAACCCATGCTGCTGGTCAAATAACTGGCAGATTGAGTTTAAGGCCAATTGAACTAATAAATTCAAAAACTTGCAAGGAACAAAATCAATATGCACAAATTAGTGGCACTCCTAGGTGCTCGGAAGGAACCATCAAAAAGAGACTGCTGAGAACGATCTCATTTACACCTGCATCCAAGACAGCAAGATACCCGGGAGGCCCCTGAACCAAGAAGGTGACAGACCTGTCATCTGACAGCCCTGCAACAATGACGACAGACAGGGAGGGGTACACACGGAGATGGGGAGGCACTGTGCTCAGGGTAGAACCCACACTGGGAAAATACCTACTCTCCCCAAAACCGTCTACAGAGTCCTCACTCTGGCTCCCGAATTTCCGGACTCGGCGCAAGCCTGGAGTGGGTGTGGACACGGGAAGGACCCTGCAGGGCTGAGGTGGGGAGAGCACAAGCACCGAAGCAGGGGGACGCTCCCTGACCTCAGACCATCTGAGGAGCCCCAGGAACCGAATCCGCGAGCACACAAACACAGATGAGGACCTAGGAGCACCCGAGCCCGGAAAGGGGGTACCCCACAGCCCCGCGCACAGCACAGCAGGAGTCCACGTCTCCTCACACAAAACGACGGAAGCCCCAGTGTCTACATAGGGCTCCCTTTCTCTGTGGGGTCCTGAGACCACGAACCCCTTGACAGTCCACTCAGGCGGCTTCTCCTCAGCTCCTCCAGCATCTGGTCCTTAGGAGGTTGGACTGCTGCCAGTGTGGGCGCGTCCTCCACAACGGGTCCGGTCAGTGTGGATGCAGAGCCACACCCTCCTCAGCTTGTCCTGTCAGGGTGGGAGGCGCCCCACATTCTCCAGAAGTCTCCACAGTGGGTCCTGAAGAGGCGGGGCTCTGGTCCCAGCTGTGGCTGTGCAGCCTGGGCTCAGGGCGGGAGCTGGGGTCTGGCGCCCTCTGCAGGCGGTGCAAGGCAGTGCAGGACTGTGGGAGCTCACCCTTCAGTGGAAGGTCCTGCTCCCTCCTGGGGTCCAGCTGATGCCATTTCATTCCGGAAATTCAAGCTGCATGGAGCCCAATACCCCCCAACTTCCCCCCAAATAGCTAAGGAACAATGAATTGGAAACAATGTGGAATTACAACAGTCCTTGACCCAAACAGTGTCACTGAACATGGCCCTGATGCAGACCCACACTCTGACCTCAACTTGGTCTCAAGCCTGGACCCTACCCTAATCCAAGACCCTAACCCTAGCCCCCAACCCAAACAATGTTCACAAGAATCAAAAGGTAGAAACTGCAAATATCCATCAATGGCAAGTGCCTAAGCAAAGTGTGGTGAAGCATTTGAATTTGGGTATGAAAGACCCCTGCCCTGAAAAGTCCCCTCCCCTGGAAGATAGATAGGATAACTAACCGCTTGTTTGCTTTTCTGTGAACCGCTGGCTTTTAGGCGTAGATTAGGTTATTATTGCGTGACTAATTGCTCTCTTGCCCTTCTGTAACTGCTTGGCTTATAGAAATAATGGAGACGCCATGATGGCATTCCTCCCTTCCCCCTTCTTGTTCCCCTCTCCCGCCTCTCCCTTCGCGCGTGCAGGCCCTCATAACCAATCAGCTTGTTCCCCCTTCCCGCCTCTCTCTTAATAACCTAATCTACGCCTAAAAGCCAGAGGTTCACAGAAAAGCAAACAAGCGGTTAGTTATCCTATCTATCTTCCAGGGGAGGGGACTTTTCAGGGCAGGGGTCTTTCAGGTACAGGTTCAGGTTTTAGTCAGAGTTCTAGATCAGGCTTTGGGTTTAGTGTTAGGGTGAGGGTTTAGAGTGAAGGACAAGGGAACAGAGTTATAGTTTAGGGCTTTAAGTTTATGATTTAGGCTTTAAGACTCAGGGCTTATGGGATAAAGTTCAAGGTCAAATTTGGGGTTTGACTTCATGCTGAGATTTGGGTTCAGGTTTCATGACTTGGAGGTCTGGTTTAGGGTTTGGGTTCGTGGTTCAGGGCTTGGATCCAGGGCTCAGGTACAGGCTTTGGGTTCCATTCCAGGTTTGGGATTCAGGGTTCTAGTTTGGGCTTTAAGGTCAGCTTAGGTTTCAGCGTTGGTAGGGTTTAAGGTTAGGTTTAGGGATGACACATTTTCTTCAGTTGTCATCATGGACAAAATAATTCTATCTGAAGTTTCTAAGTCAGAAATGTATTTCATCTGGGGGCGCCTGGGTGGCTCCGTGTGTTAAGCCTCTGCCTTGGGCTCAGGTCATGATCTCAGGGTCCTGGGATCGAGCCCTTCATCAGGCTCTCTGCTTGACCGGGAGCCTGCTTCCCCATCTTTCTCTCTGCCTGCCTCTCTGCCTACTTGTGATCTCTGTCTGTCAAATAAATAGAATTAGTAAAATCTATTATATGATCTTTTACAAACCATTTCCTATCTTTGCATTTCTTGTGCCAAGACAGACAGGGGTTATTTAAAACCCTGAAGAGAAAGCTCTCTCTTTTAAATTGTCTGTAACCTTCGTGTAATAGATTTATGATTGATAATAGATTTAGTTAAAATATAACTATTTAAAATATTTACTCTCAGTAAACGATTTCAACCTATGCTCATTTAAGTAACTTGGTGCATAATCCCTTTTCTATTAAACCATAGTGCAAGGACCAATGCCGCGTTCCCGAGAGAACCCCAAGCTATTTTTCTAGAATGGCTGTATGCTATATATGCCGTCCTGTTTTCACTCCCTTTGTGGAGCACCTACCCTGGAGGTCATGTAATAACCAATGACCAAAAAAACAAACCAAAAACCCAAACATCCAGGTCGAAGTGCCATCCCTGCCTGGAGTGGAGGAGACTGCTCAGACAGATCCCAGGCAGGCATCTCAGCCCAGGCCTGTGTTGGGGAAGCTGGTTCCTGGCTTTGGGCGCAAACTGGAAGCCAGCAAACTGACCCAAGAGTGCAGCCGGCATTTAGGACTGATGATCTTTTGGCAGCCAGGCTGCGCGTGGACACCCGCTCAGGGAGCCAGGCTAGGCGGCTGCCCAGCGCAGGCGCTGGCAATGCAGCAGCATGCCAGGGCTTAGCCCCGCACCCCAGCATGGACTCCGGCCTCAGAAGTGAGGGGGTGGGGCCAGCGTAGAGAAGGGTCTTTGCTAATTTCCAAAGCTGGAAGTGAGCTCTCAGAGGACTCAGGAGGGAGGGGGGCGGGGGCGGGTCGGGGGCGGCCGGGAGAAGGGGCTTTGCTAATTGCCCAGGCGGGAAGGAGGGGCGCGCAGCGCCAGGGTGCTGTGCTGCAGCCCATTCGGGACTGCAGGACCCACCATACTCGCTGCCCCTGAACTCTCATGCTCCAGCCTAGCCCATGAGGCCGTGGTGTCCTGTTCCCGTTCCCGCCGCCTGCTGCCCCTCCCCGCCCAATGGCTTCTCTGGAGGACCCTCTGCTCACAGGTAAAGTGACACCACGACGCGCCCTCACCTGAAGCAGAAAACGCGGTCCAGGAGCTGGGCGTGGGATGTTTGGGCCCCAGCCTCCCGCCAACCCCAGGGCACCAGGACCACCCCAGACGCTGTGCCACACCCTGTCCGCAGGGGGTCAGGCCGGGAAAGCGCCACAGGAGGTACCCCCCCCCCGCCAGAGGGCAGGCTAGCCCCCATAGTTTGGCACCCCCACGCGCTTTTCAGAGCCTCCTGCCATTTCCAGGGCACCCAGAACCCAGAGAGTGAGGCCTTGGGTGCTTTCTAGAGACAGATTCAAGGCAATTTTTCGACTTTGGGACTCAGAGTTAACATAGTTTTCATTTGTGATTATTATTTTTTGTGGGTGCCATAGCTTTTCTTTTGACCTATGGTTGTTTTCACTCCCGGTTCTGAAGAAGCCCCTAAATCCTAACCCTGTTGAGGACTCAGAAAGCTCTCAGAGCAGCAGTGCTGGGGGACAGTGTG
This sequence comes from Mustela nivalis, assembly GCF_964662115.1. Lineage (NCBI taxonomy): Eukaryota > Metazoa > Chordata > Mammalia > Carnivora > Mustelidae > Mustela > Mustela nivalis. The sequence goes on along the minus strand of NW_028136260.1, from coordinate 87,117 downwards.
GACACATGTTTTGGTTTCTCCTCTGGCCTGCTTCTGTGGCAGCCCCGCTCTGTCCTCCTCAGACTTCAGAGCAATATCTGAACAAGTGGAGAAGCGACCAGGGGGTCAGGAAGGTGGCCACCGAAGAGTGACTTCTCTGGAGGGTGGCTGAGCTAGCAAGTGAGCATGTTAGTCCAGCTCTGCCTGCATTCAGTATGGAGCTGAACAGGGGCCAGGGAAGGGGAGGAGGAGCAGAGAGCAGGGACAAAGGGACCAAAGAGGAGATTCAGATGAAGGGAAGTAATGGGGAGGAAAGAGAAGAAACTCTAGAAGACAGGTATGTAGAAAGGAAAAGGGATGAAGTGGGCATTGGGAAAGGGCACCACCAGGGAAGGAGAGAGGGGAAGGAAAGAGGGAGGAAGAGAGGAAAGGGGAAAGGGAGAAGGGAGGAGTCAGCATGCCAGGGCTCCCCCTGCATCTGAAGAAGAGGTGGCTGGTCCAGCTTGTCAAACAGGGTGCTCACTCTTTGGCCCCAGTTTCTGCTCCCAGTGCTACTGGGCTTTTCAAGGAAGGCAGGCTGTCCCTTGGGACCTACTGGAGCCCACTGGAGCCCACAGGAGGGTGGGAGAGGTAAGATGCCACCGGGTCCTGTCCTGAGCTGCTCCCAGCCACCAGCCTCACCACATGGTGCAAGAGGGACCCCAGAACAAAGGAAGGATACAGGCCAGCATGTCTGCTGGTGGCCCTGGGCACTTAGCTCATCGCAGTGAACCACACGGCCTCCTCAACCCACGCTTTCAAAGCCTCCTTCTTCGTTTCTGGCTTTCATGTCTGTAGGAACATGAGCCAGATCTAACTCATCTCCGACAGACAATTCTGACTCACCCCGTGTCAGATGTTTATGAGTGGCTGTGATAGAGTAAGATAGCAATGCTCCAACAAACGGACTGTTTCCTCCCACTTGACCTCAACAGTCTTATACATTTTCTTAGCGAAAACATCTTGTCTCCTTCCATTAAGCTCATAACGTGGTCTAGGAGTATACATGCGCCTTCGGTAGATGCGAAGCGATACAGAGGTCTTTTTTTTTTTTTTAAATTTTACAAGGTAAAGTCAGTGAACACATCCAACTTGACCAATACGTCTCTAAAATGTCAATCCAGGCAAAGCTTTTTCTGCCTACAGTTTGGAGCCTACGTGGTGACATTTTTAAAATGCTTTCAGTCCCTCAGTGAGGCTCTTAGAAGCTAGCCAGGGCTTACTACGTGCCAGGCACTGTGTCAGGTGTTGGAGCTAAAGGGAAAGAGAGCTTGGAGGCTAGCTGGGGAGGGACATCCATGACACAACCACAGCTAGAAACGGAGGCCAGTGCTAGAAAAGAGAGAGCAGGCTGCATGGAGAGTGTGTACCATGGGGCTTGTGAGCTCACGAATAAGTGGGAGAAACTGGAGTGGGGAGATGGGGGAGAGAAGAGGGTCTTCCCATCAATGGGAATCACCTGTGCTTGGAGGCAGGTGGCATGAGAGGTCTCCACAGGAAGAAGGAGGCAGTGTGGTTGAAGGGCAGAGAGATGGGGCAGAACAGGCATCAGTCAGTTGGAGGGGTATGAATAGACTGATGGGAGGATTATGGGTGCCTTTGGAGGACTGAGAATTTGTTAGAAGATCAGTGCAGATTTCTATGGAGACAAATGCCAGGAACTGATAGGTCTTTGAAAGGTCACTCTGGCTGCCTTTTGGCAAAGGGGTTGGTAAAAGGCACTTGCAGGTGTGAACACACCAGGTGGGAGGTGAGTGCAGGAAATCGGGTGAGGGAGCATGGGAACTTGGTCCCGGGGTATATAAGGGAGAATAGCCTTTAAGGAGTTCCACAAATTGGCACCAGCTGTGGCTTCATTACAGAGCTGGAAGGGGGAGGTGGGTGTGTCCTGGAGGTTACAGAAATTACATGAGAAAGGGAAGTCTTTTTAGATCTCTTTTTCAACTAGAGGAACTCTCACCTTATTGATAGAATTCCAGAGTGGGAACCAATGATATGAGGACATCTTTGAAATGTCTGAATATGTTCTTCGACATCTTTGCAAGTGACGAGGAGACCTTGACCTTAGGAGGCCTTGGCCCTCTTTGTAGCCAGAAAGATTTCACCTACAGATTTGGGTTCTCCCTTTTAAAGTCAAGGAGTCAGTCCTTCCAAAGGACACCTCCTATCATTTTACCCTCTCATCATACCTCACGTGCTGGCATCTCCAAGACCCTCTGTTCCAGGTTGAGAGTATCCACTTTGGCCGGGCTGGTCTTGCCAAGAACACCACCACAGGAAATCTAGAGCCTGTAGTGCTATTAATAACATCATCTAAGACTGTGTTTGCTGCCCTCTTGGCCTCTTCCCACCAAGACTCACTGAAGCTTTTTACACATTGTATCCATTATGCTATAGTTCCCAAAGGTCATCTTCTCTAGTGCCATTAGTTTTTAGGGGAACAGGCAAACCTTAAACTTGTCCCCCTTAATTGGATCCCTGTGCCCCCACAATCTCTTTGAATGCCTTTCACCATGATCCTTGAATGAGATCTGAGACCACTGCTGGTACCTAACACTTCTTGGCACCTTGTCTGCTAGGTTCTTGGAAGAGGAGGTGGCTATGGAGGTGAGTGGGGATGGGAGTGGGAGGATTTCTCCCTTCACTTCCCTTTTTGTGTTTTCAAATAATGGGTTTTGAGGGGGAGGGAAAGGTTAACCAGACCATTTATTTTCCATCTCCCATCGATAAAATGTCACACAGGAGAGAGGTGGCAGAAACGCACTTTCAGGTTAATTTTTTTACAAGGAAGATTGACTTATGAACCTACTTTGTTATTCCCTTTCATTCAATTTCCCTGTACCTCCTTTTCTATGAAGTGTAACGGTAACCCATTATTATTTTTATTGTTGGCACGTGCTTTGTGAACCATAAAGTGTACGCTATAAATGGGAGCGCTTTTCTTTTTTTTTTTTTTTTGTAGTTTACGAAAAACTAATATTTTTTAAATTAATTTTTTATTTATTTTCAGCATAACAGTATTCATTCTTTTTGCACCACACCCAGTGCTCCATGCAAGCAGTGCCCTCTATGATACCCAACACCTGGTACCCCAACCTCCAAATCCCCCGCCCCTTCAAAACCCTCAGATTGTTTTTCAGAGTCCATAGTCTCTCATGATTCAGCTCCCCTTCCAATTTCCCCCACCTCCCTTCTCGTCTCTAACTCCCCATGTCCATGAAAAACTAATTTAAAAACATTCATCCACCAGAGTACCCAAAGGGCTCCCATATAAACTATCTGTCGTTACATTATGTCCCGATGTGGAGCTCGATCCCAGGATCCTGAGATCATGACCTGAACTGAAGGCAGAGGCTTTAACACACTGAGCCACCAGCCCCAATGTATTCTCTTCAGTACCAGAATTTGTAACCAATTGACAGATGAAAAAGGAGGCAGTCAAGTGAAAAACAATAGGTCTTAGACCTGCAAGAAATTTGAATTAGATGAATTCAGCTACTCAGGCACTGTTTCACATTTTCAGATCTCTGCAGAAAAGGGGTTAACCTTTTTACAGCATGTAAAAGAGAAGACTATAACACATACTATGTGTAAGCATGTAAATATCAAAAAATATCCCATTAGATGCTAAGACACACAGGGCCTATATTTTCTCTCAAATTCATGAATATGTAGGAGCAATAAGTGAGAAGTGAATGTATACTCTTCACTTCGAAGTCTTTTAGAAATCTAAAAAATGACTTTCTATGGTTTGTGTCTCCATATTCCTTTATTGCCAGTTTGAACAAATCCACATGCTTTGATTCAAAGGTAATAAATTCCTCTTATTTGGAAACATGATGTTTATTTTTATTCTCTCACCCTTAGCAGGTGGTTTCATTTTAGCACACTTCAGAGTTATAATTTCATGCTTATTAAAAACATTTATTATGATCTACATAGATGAATGAAACTTTTATTTTATTAAATTATTTGACAAAAAATCTGTTATTTTTAAAAATGTATTTCCTTTAGGGTTATTTTAGAGCGTTCAGAGAGGATCTAGGAGTGTGGTATTATGTAGTTTTTAAGTAGGTATGAAATGGTTATTTATAGGATTGTTTCTTTAAGGCTTATGTATATTGTCCATTATATGCTATAAAATATTTTGAAAGTAAATTTAAGGTATGTTTTACATAGTTTATTTTTTGGAAATAAATATTGAACTGACTTGTGAAATTCAGTATATTCTCAACATTAATTTATTTTGAAATTTACCAGTTGTCTACTGAACTATTATATGGCAGATATTACTTCAGACTACACTGGTAAATGAAATACTTGGCTTTGTAGAACTTTTATTTTAATGGGTGAGACAATTCAAAGCTATAAACCTTAATAAAAATTGCATAGTGCATTCAAAAAGGATGAGTACAATGGGGAAAAAGAAAAACTCGATCAGGGTGAGAAAAATCAAGGTTGCTAGGCAGGGGATGGGGAGTTAAAATTTTTAATAGGAAGATCAGGGTAGTTACAATGAAGCTGACAATTGAACAAAGGTATGGAAAGGTGATGAATTTGCGCAGAACTATCAGCAATAAGGTCACTCCAGACAAAGGAATTGGCTATCTTGAAGGCCATAAGGTTGGATCATGCCTGGCATATCTGAGGAATAGCAAGGAGGCCACTGTGAGTGACTGAAGAGTAGCAGGGAAAGAGGTCACAGAGGTTAAATGAGTGGCTAGATCATGTAAAAGCTTAGAAGTCATTGTAAAACTCTGGCTTTTATATTTGGAAACTTACTGTGTGATAGAATTTCTGCTAATAACTGAGAGTTCAATTGTCCATAAAATTTCAAGGACTCTTATTCTAGTAAGACAGAATGAAGAGAAAGAGTTCATATTTTCACATGGTGTAACAAATGCTCAGAGATACAAGTGTAGGAAGCTATAGGATCACAGAAGAAGGCACTAAAATCACACCAATATATTTGATGACTGTGACTATATATAAATTTGTATTTTCTAGATTTTTTATAGTCATGGAATCACACTGTATATACTATTCATTGCCTGGCTTTTCTTTTCTCAGCATCATTACTTTGAGAATCTCCAATTGTAAATAGTTCATTTTGATGTTGAATAGTAATCTCTTTAATGAATAGATCATAATTTTTCTTTGCTCTATGGATGGACATTGATGAACATTTCCACTGTTTTCAATTCTTAAAAATAAAGCTGCTATGAAATTCATATACAAGTCCCTGTATGAACATAGGGTTTGTTTCTCTTGGTTAAATGCCTAGAAGTAAAATGGCTATTTTTGTAACTGCAACATATTTTGCATTTAAAAAAATTTTGAAACTATTTTCCAAAGTGGTTGTATCATGATATATGCCAACAACAGTTTAGATTTTTTGTTGCTTCTCAATCTAGCTCAGACCAAGTACAATTAGCCTTTATAATTTTAGCCATTCTAATAGATATGTAAGCATGTCTCATTATGATTTTAATTTGTATTTCTTTAATGTCTAAATGTTGAGAAATTTGTCATGTGCCTATAAGCCATCCATATACTTTTGGTGACATGTCTCTTCCATTATTTCCTTCACATGTAAAATTGGATACTCTGTTTGGTTATTAGTAAGGTTTTTTATTTTTATTCATATTTAAATAATCAGAGTAGATGTCCATTATCAGATATGTAATTTGGAAATCGCTTGTCCATCTTTACAGTTTCTCAATGGAGCTTTGATAGCTGTGTCTTTCAAGAAATATGCTACTTCTTTCCTGGTACACGGAGGTATGACTAGAACATTATCAATGTTGACCTTTGCAAAGAAAATCATGGCTTAAGATATATGTAGTCTGCAGTTGTTGGGAGTGTTCACCATCCTTGCCTCTAACTCATCTCTCACTGCCCACACATTCAGATATAGGGGAATATTGATTGACAAAATATTAATTGCCAAATAACACTAGTTGGAGAATAAGAAAAATGCAGGCACCTGATTATATAATATTACATAAATAAAATGTGTTTTTATAAGTGCTATTAGAAGTAAATTCCTCTATACTTTAATCACACAGAATGATGGAATCCTAGATTTTTTTTTCTTGTATTTACTAAGAAAATGATCATGCCTCAAGTATATTAAAATGGAATAGGGAAAATTAAAAATTGTTTTAAGATGATTTGTGTGTGTTGTGCATATGTGAGAAAGAAAGTGAGAGAGAAAGATAAAGAAAAAGAGAAAGGGAAAGACAGAGAGGTGGCTGCAGTGAATTGATGAGTTGGAGGATAGATTTTAAAGTTTTGTCTTTTGCTTTCTACATTTCTTTTTCCTTAGGTTCAAGAGAACAATCAGTAATATCTCAGAAGCCTGCTGGTAACATCAGCAGAAAGAATTAGAGGTTCCCAGAAAATTAAGATGACATATAGTTTTCCTGACATAAGAAAAGTCATTTTTTGTCCCCAGCTATTTTCAATGATCTATACCCCACCTGTGTACTTGCCCAAGCACACTTCTTCCAAAACTTCCTGGGAGGTTCTTACAAAGAAATGCAAAAACCTCACTCCTTAAGGATTTTGAGGGAACAAGGCAATGGGAAAACTAACAGTCACCACCAGAGCAGGAAATAGCCTAAGCTATTGAGACAATAAATCAGTGGCAAAACTCCTAGTGCTATTTCAAAAGCAATCAAGGCCTTGCATTCCTTGTCCCAGAAAATGAGCCCAAGACCCCATCTAGTTTCTATCTGCTCTTGAAGCCTGCAGAGTCCCTTTCCCTTGTCCAACAGTTACCTCTGCTTTATTCTAACGTTGAAGTTTCTGCCCTCGGTGGAATACAAGCTTCATTCAGGTGAACATGCAATACATATTGCACAAATACATATGTGGATGTGCATGCAGCCACAACCTTATGACCAACCATACATGGAATAATAAAACTCTCCCTTCTGAGTATTCATCTTAAATACTAAATAAAAATCTCTCTCCTGTTCAAACAGTCAAGGCTTTGGAACTTATTCCCTGTGATCTCCTTGTATGTTGTAAACAAAGATTCCTTTGTTTGACAACTCCACCTGTTTCTGTGATTCACCAAAGACTGACCTCAGTTAGGTCAGTTGCTGTAATGGCTTTCACTACTCTGATTCTACCTCTGCAAGTCTCCAAATTTAACTATTTTTTCTCCCAATTCCGCATGTTCTTGGCTTTAAACTGCAACTCTGAAGAGAAGATTTGCTTGTTTAAAAAATAAATCAAGAAAAGGGAGTAGTAGTCAACATTGTTACTTTGAACTTCCTGCCCTACGGGGCTCTCCTGTTCTTTCTCTTTGACTTCCTGGACTAAGCCGACAGAAATTTGGCAATACATCACTCCCCAATCCAGATTACTGCCAGAACAGTTTATACTCTTAGAAAAATATTAGTTTAAAAGATCACATAATTAAATACTTAAGCATGTAGTGTAATATAGTGGTTTACAAGAAATATATTTTGGTCATCTGAATATTTGGTTTTCAACCATGGCTACTGACTCACAGCTCCTAAAACTCTTGGGATTTCCTGTGATAAGGGTGAGAGAGGTGTGTTTTGTTCTGTTAATGAAGTGACCTTCAGACCTCACTCAAGGCAAGGGCTGTTTGCCTGAAGGACCAACCACTTGGTGAAAGCCTTCACAACTTTTTGCCCAACGTGCCTCCCCTTCCTCCCAATACAGGATTATCTGGGGAGGGAAGAGGATCTGGAGATTAGATCAGCAAATGACAATGATTTAGTCAGTCATGACTATGTCATGAAGCCTCCACAGAAAAGCTGAAAGGACTGGGTTCAGAAAGCTTTTAGTTTGTGAAATGTATGAAAAGGCAGGAAGAGTGGCAGTCTTACAGAAGGTAATAGAAGCTCTGTGCCCATTCTCCATACCTTGCCCTGTGCACTTCTTTATCTATCTATTGATTTAAATCTTCTATTATATCTTTTAATAAGCTGGCAAACATAAAGTAAGTATTTTTCTGAGTTTTGTGAGTCCCTGTAGCAAATTAAAAGAACGTAAGAAGTAGGCCATTGGGACCTCCAACCTGTAGTTGCTCAGTCACAAGCACAGGTAATAACCTGGGGCCTACAGTGAGACTGGCATCTGAGGTGGGGTTGGAGATAGTCTTGGAGGACTGATCCCTTAACTGATGAAATCTTACACTATGTTCAGGTAGATAGTGTCAGAATTTAGTTGAATTCTTGGAGATCCTGCTGTTGTCTGAAAATTATTTGGCATTGTTGGTATGATGTCCTAAAACCCAAAAAGATATAGCTACCTCAAAATAAGAATACGGTTGACAGCTTATATATAATAAGTGAGTATTTCAGGGATTTAAAATATACCCAATAAATAATGTAAGGAAATAAGGAAAGATTTTGAAATAAAAACAAGAATAAGAACCTAGTGGTACTAATAGATTAAATATATGTAATCTAGTTGAATTAAGAATACAATGGATAGAATATGTAATGGATTCAATAGAGATAAGAAGTCACTTAAGGATATAGTCATCTGGATACCAGCAAAGCATTAAAATTATCAATATAAAAGAGGTGTAAGATGTAGGTGATGTGTGTGGAACAAAAGCTAGAGAAGAAATTAGATTTCCTTACTACTCATAGCCTGTTGACAAGTCCTTGAAGCTCCTCTGGGGACTCAGCTGCTTCCATGTGGACACATCCACTCAGGGCAAAAAGCATTCTTAGTCCTCCCCCCAGGATACTGAAAATCTACTTTCACATGTAAAAATTACTTTGGAAACTTCTTTATCTCTACTCCCCACCCCTGCCCTCAAGATATAAATTGGCAATCATCTCCCAAGCATATACCCACTGATACACATCAGAAGAGTCTCTTCCCTGAGTTTTTACTAAATAGTAATAAATGACCTTTCCCTAACAATAGCTAGCCCCCTCAAGGTCCTGGAAACCTTGTTTATAAAATACCTTGGAGGCTTGTGCTATCCCTAACCTCCTCCCAAATTGAAAGTATATAATCAGCCACTCTTCATGACCCTCTCTCTCTACTCCAAGTAAATAAATAAATAAATATTTTTAAATAAAATAAAATAAATGACTTTTTTTAAATGAAAGAAGAAAAAGGAAAGAAATATTTGAATATTAGTGTACATCTATTTCTCAAGCATAAAATAGTCAAGACACTGGATTAAAACTTACATACAAGAAAAGAAAGAAAATATTCATAACTAGAGTTGACTCTATGAATCCCAAACTAGGGCATACATACCAAAGACACACAAAAAAAATCACAAGTGTTAGAGAGAAAAAAAATAATTCATTAATAAAGAAACAAGAATCAGACTGACAGAAATTTTTTAAATAACATCAGATATAAAAAAGAATGAAGTAATAGCTTTATTATCTTGAAAAAAAATCACAAATGGAAACATTTAGATCCTTATAAAATGTCATTGGCATAGGAAGGCATAATAAAAAAAATATTTTCAGGAATACAGACCACAGATAATTTGCCTTAATTTGTGTAGGCAGCACTTAAATACTAATATTATTTTAACAGTTAAAATATACTCTATGATCTTTGAGGTTGGGGAAAAGAGGATGACCAAGTCATCTTGAAATAATTCAGTTTTATGAAAAAAGTAAAAAGATCAAAAAAAAAGACTTGTAGAAAAGAGAGATAAAACATATGCATAATAAAAATAAATAAATAAATAAACAGCTGGAGTGCCTGGGTGACTTAGTCGGTTCAAGTGTCTGCCTTCAGCTCAGGTGATGATCCCAGGGTCCTGGTATTGAGCCCTGCATCAGGCTCCCTGCTCAGTGGAGAGTCTGCTTCTCCCTCCCATTGAGAAAAAAAAATTTGACTTATTTATTTGAGAGAGATAATCTTTAAATTTTACTTATTTATTTGAGAGAGAGTGAGAAAAGAAAAACATGCACACAGCAGAGGGAATAACAGAGGGAGAGGGAGAAGCACGCCACTGAGCAGGGAACCCCCTGCGGGGCTCTATCCCAGGACCTGGGTATTATGACCTGAGCTATAGGTAGACACTTAACTCAGGTACCCCAATAAATACAATCTTTTAAAAAAAATAAATAATAATAAAAATAAATAATATTTCAGATAGTATGATTTTTTTAATGTAAGACTTGGTATAAAAACAGGATGACATACTTGTCTAATTATAGCAAAAGACTTTGATAAGTTTAGATGCAGTAGTACATAAAAAATTTAACTTCTTTCATTAACTGATAATTTAATTAGATTAAATTAAGAGACATCAAAATTTAGAGAATCTAATAGTCCTGATCTATTAATAAATGTAGCCATCCTGACCCCAAAACAAGAGTCTTCAGTAAGTATATAAGCATAAGTTGAACATTTACACAAACAGGCCATTATTTAGGCCAGAAGTATATGCCAATAAATTCCTAGAGTTAAATATCAGGCTATATTTTCCAAGAATAAGGCAATAAAATTAGAAAACAATGACCAAAATATTAAATTCATATAATTGGAAGTTAACTTCATACCTAAAAAGAAATAATACAGCTAATTCAGAAATTTTTAGAATTACAGTACTTTGGTAATATCAACTATCAAAATGAGTAACGGACAGATGGGGCTAGCAAGAGACTCGTGGGAGGATTAAATCATGGGCCCCTGTATCTCATGTGCAGTAGAAGCAGTGGATTTGGAATTTCAGTTTTTCCACAACGTTCCACCACAAGCTGGTTAGAACTGTGCAAAAGCAGGAAGGGAAGCCCCAGTAAAGTGGACTGGGGATGCCAGAAGGGGAGGCTGGAAGGGGGCGCCTGGTGCTCAGTGCCCATTACAGACCCCACATTGCAATCCCCCACAGGAGAGACTCACCAATTTTAGGCCCCACAGGGGAAGCTGGAGGTTCATCTCCTGACTTTTTGTAGGAGCTTTGCAGCTCAGCTGGTGAGAATTCTCCATCACCCTGCCTTTCTCCAAGGGACTTTCCTTCAAGCACCCTTCCCAACTTCTTCCTCCTCCATGAAATAATGTTCCTCTCCTTTGTTTCTCGCACTTGCCTGTGATGGGACCTTAGCTTGCTCAGCCCAGACTGCCATTCTCTGCTCTTCCCAATTAAACCCATGCTGCTGGTCAAATAACTGGCAGATTAAGTTTAAGGCCAATCGAACTAATAAATTCAAGAACTTGCAAGGAACAAAATCAATATGCACAAATTAGTGGCACTCCTAGGTGCTCCGAAGGACCCATCAGAAAGAGACTGCTGAGAACGATCTCATTTACACCTGCATCCAAGATAGCAAGATACCCAGGAGGCCCCTGAACCAAGAAAGTGACAGCCCTGCAACAATGACGACAGACAGGGAGGGGTACACACGGAGATGGGGAGGCACTGTGCTCAGGGAAGAACCCACACTGGGAAAATACCTACTCTCCCCCAAAACCGGCTACAGAGTCCTCACTCTGGCTCCCGAATTTCCGGACTCGGTGCAAGCCTGGAGTGGGTGTGGACACGGGAAGGACCCCGCAGGGCTGAGGTGGGGAGAGCACAAGCACCAAAGAAGGCAGACGCTCCCTGACTGCAGACCATCTGAGGAGCCCCAGGAACCCAATCCGCGAGCACACAAACACAGACAAGGACCAAGGATCACCCGAGCCCAGAAAGTGGGGACCCCACAGCCCCGCGCACAGCACAGCAGGAGGCCACGTCTCCTCACACAAAACGACGGAAGCCCCAGTGTCTACACAGGGCGCCCTTTCTCTGTGGGGTCCTGAGACCACGAACCCCTTGACAGTCCACTAAGGGACTTCTCCTCACCTCCTCCAGCGTCTGGTCCTTAGGAGGTTGGACTGCTGCCAGTGTGGGCACGTCCTCCACAACGGGTCCGGTCAGTGTGGATGCAGAGCCACACCCTCCTCAGCTTGTCCTGTCAGGGTGGGAGGCGCCCCACATTCTCCAGAAGTCTCCACAGTGGGTCCTGAAAAGGCAGGGCTCAGGTCCCAGCTGTGGCTGTGCAGCCTGGGCTCAGGGCGGGAGCTGGGGTCTGGCGCCCTCTGCAGGCGGTGCAAGGCAGTGCAGGACTGTGGGAGCTCACCCTTCAGTGGAAGGTCCTGCTCCCTCCTGGGGTCCAGCTGATGCCATTTCATTCCGGAAATTCAAGCTGCATGGAGCCCAATACCCCCCAACTTCCCCCCAAATAGCTAAGGAACAATGAATTGGAAACAATGTGGAATTACAACAGTCCTTGACCCAAACAGTGTCACTGAACATGGCCCTGATGCGGACCCACACTCTGACCTCAACTTGGTCTCAAGCCTGGACCCTACCCTAATCCAAGACCCTAACCCTAGCCCCCAACCCAAACAATGTTCACAAAAATCAAGAGGTAGAAACTGCAAATATCCATCAATGGCAAGTGCATAAGCAAAGTGTGGTGAAGCATTTGAATTTGGGTACAGGTTCAGGTTTTAGTCAGAGTTCTAGATCAGGCTTTGGGTTTAGTGTTATGGTGAGGATTTAGAGTGAAGGACAAGGGAACAGAGTTATAGTTTAGGGCTTTAAGTTTATGATTTAGGCTTTAAGACTCAGGGCTTATGGGATAAAGTTCAAGGTCAAATTTGGGGTTTGACTTCATGCTGAGATTTGGGTTCAGGTTTCATGACTTGGAGGTCTGGTTTAGGGTTTGGGTTCTTGGTTCAGGGCTTGGATCCAGGGCTCAGGTACAGGCTTTGGGTTCCATTCCAGGTTTGGGATTCAGGGTTCTAGTTTGGGCTTTAAGGTCAGCTTAGGTTTCAGTGTTGGTAGGGTTTAAGGTTAGGTTTAGGGATGACACATTTTCTTCAGTTGTCATCATGGACAAAATAATTCTATCTGAAGTTTCTAAGTCAGAAATGTATTTCATCTGGGGGCGCCTGGGTGGCTCCGTGTGTTAAGCCTCTGCCTTGGGCTCAGGTCATGATCTCAGGGTCCTGGGATCGAGCCCTTCATCAGGCTCTCTGCCAGGCATGGAGCCTGCTCCCTCCTCTCTCTCTCTCTACTTGTGATCTCTCTCTGTCAAATGAATAAAATCTTAAAAAAAAAAGAAAAAATGACAATTGTGAACTGTTGGTGGTGATGCAAACTGATACAGCCATATTTGAAAACAGTATGGAATTTCCATAAAATTTAAAAAGAGAAGTCCTTTGTGATCCAACAATCCTGTTGGTGTGTATTTACCCAATGAATATAAGAAAACTTATTCAAAGGGATGCTAGCACCCCTATGTTTATAGCAGCATTATTTATAAAGCTAAGATATGGAAAGCGCCCAAGTATCCATCAATTGATGAATAAATAAAGAATAAGTGGTATGTATATACAATGGAATATTATTCTGCCATAAAAAAGACTGAAATCTTGCCATTTGCAATAACATGGTTGGAACTAGACAGTATAATGCTAAAAGTGAAATAAGTCAGTCAGAGAAAGACAAATACCTTTACTCATATATGGAATAAAAGAAACAAAACAAACAAGCAAAGGGGAAATAATAAGACATAGAAAGAGAAACAAAGCAAGAAACAGACATTTCATTAAGGAGAACAAACTGATGGTTACTTGAGGGGATCTGAAAGGAGTGATGGATTAAATAAGTGATGGGGTTAATTAGAGCACTTGTCATGATGAGCACTGAGTGCTATATGTTATATTGTACACATGAAACTAATACAACCATATATGTTAACTAACTGGATTTCAAATGAAAATTTTTTAAAATCCCAGTTTTTAGCTCACATTCTGGCTTACAAAAGGGATTTAGTCAGGAATTTGGAGATTAGTTAATGAACAAATAAGGGGTGAACAGGCAGTTGTTAGATAAAATTACTATCCTTTCTGGCATGATCTTATACCTTTTATCTAGAAGTATTTTTAGCACTTTAGACTCTTCCTATTTTATTTTGAATCATTAAACAAAAATTTCCTCAAAGGACCTTAGACTCCATCCAATTTGAGCAACAGTTTGAGAGAGGAAATGGTGTCCAGGAGGAAAAAAAAAAGATGAAACTACTTTTGCTTACTAGTGAATGCATAGTTCTTCCACAGAAGAAGCTCTAAATGGTCAGGGCTCCAGCTTTATATGTGTTCAGTCATATGTTCAGAAGTAGGTAACACTATCAAAAAATATAAAGCATCTGAGATTATTTTCCCTTATTTGAAAGCTGGTGTATGAGTCTGCCATAGTTTCTTGGGTGTTGATAGAAGACGCAGACTCATGGTTCAGAAATAATATAGTTTAATATTCACAGCAATAGAGGTAGCCAGAATATTAACAGTATTTTTTTTTTTTGTGTGTGTGTGTGTGTGTGTGTAGGGGTGGGAGTTATATATCAGTTCTGAGCCTCAGTTCCCACAAGAAGAATCAAAACAGAGGCAGATAATATTTGCAAACACAACAGGTTAAGTTAAAAAAAAGATACTATTTCTGTCTTCTAAGTCTATTCAATACAACAATCTTCAAAGGATGGCCTAGAACAAATAATAAATGCAGAAATGTAAGCAACCAATTGAAAAGTGTCTCCCAAGAAACACACTTTGAGAGTCTTCATTTGACAAAAATACTATAGGATATTACATGGATCAGGTGCATTGAATACTGGAAGGTTAAAATTACAAGGGACCAAATATTTTTAAGCAGTTCTGGCATCCAGTAGAGTTCACATAGGTTTTATAAGATTGAGGAAAGAAGCCATCAAAACCTGGGCCCAGGGGCACCTGGGTAGCTCAGTGGGTTAAGCCTCTGCCTTCGGCTCAGGCCATGATCTCAGGGTCCTGGGATCGAGCTCTGCATCAGGCTCTCTGTTCAGCAGGGAGCCTGCTTCCCCCTTCCCTCTGCCTCTTTGCCTACTTGTGGTCTCTGTCTGTCAAATAAATAAATAAAATCTTAAAACAAAACAAAACAAAACAAAAATCCTGGGCCCAATTTTCCCAAAAGTATCATTCTGATTCTAGTCTCTATGATGTTATCCCTTGAAGACAATGCCTCTAATTGAGTTGAATTAGTTTACTAAAGAGCATACCCCCATTTGTTGTAGGAGATGAACAATATGCAAGAGGCAAAATGCCACATGGAAGCCACCTGGTCTTCAGTGGAATATAGAATCAGTTCCTTTGGGATGAATTTGTTCCACATTTGACTTCCCACTTAAGGGAAAATAAGAGTGCCTTCTAATAGATTTTAAATAGGAAATGACAACGGAAGCTTATACAAGATTATAAAATGGGAAATTTCATTTAGATAAGCAATCATTTCAAAGTCATCTTCTTAATATTACAGACTCTTCACATAATCATAATTTTATTTTGGTATTATATGGTAATTTCAAATATAGTAAATATAAAGAATTTACCTCTGTAATTATAGCGAGTCTGGTCGTAGTTTAATGGCAACAAATCTTCAATTTAGAAGTATGGTCTACCAATTATTAATACATTTGGAAATGGTGTGTCATCTTCACTCCACTTGTCTCACTAAAACAGTGAGCCAAAAAAAGTAGGTCCAAGCTGTTTACTATGGTCAAAATGGGTTGCTTTTGCACTTGGTAAAGAAGCAGTCATATTTTGGAAGAAGAAACTGAGGCTATTAATATTTTCAACTTATTTTCAGAAAAGGAAAGAAAGGATAATCTAAGCTAAAGCCAAAATCTTACACAAGGTGGCAGGAGAATGATCTTTTCCCAGATAAAGGGTTTTTCAACTTAGCCATGTTAGGAGGAAGAAGAGATGAGACATTGTGGACTTGACTAACGTATGTACACTGTAGAAAAAGTTTTCAAAATAATGTGTATTATTTTTCTTCTTTTAGTTGAGACAAAAACAAACAAACAAACAAAAAAAAACACTAATGAGCTTACTCTTAAAAGGAGGTAAACAAGAAACTAGCAAAGATTGAGTGTTAGGTATTGTCCCCCTCCTTTTCTTTTTAATTATGTTATGCTAGTTACCATACAATACATCATTAGTTTTTGACGTAGTGTTCCATGATTCATTGTTTGTGTAAAACACCCAATGCCCCATGCAATATGTGCACTCCTTAGCACCCATCACCAGTCTCACCCATCCCCACATCCTTCTCATCTTTAAAACCCTCAGTTTGTTTCTTGGAGTCCATAGTTTTTCATGTTTCATTTCCCCTTCCAATCCCCCCACTTCATTTTTCCTTTCCTTCTCCTAATGTCCTCCATGCTATTCCTTAGGTTCCACAAATAAGTGAAACCATATGATGATTGACTTTCACTGCTTGACTTATTTCACTTAACATAATCTCCTCCAGTCCCATCCATGTTGATGCAAATTTGGGTATTCATCCTTTCTGATGGCTGAGTGATATTCCATTGTATCCATAGATCACATCTTCTTTATCCGTTTGTCTGTTGAAGGGGATCTTGGCTCTTTCAACAGAATGGCTATAGTGGACATTGCTGCTATGAACACTGGGGTGCATATGGCCCTTCTTTCCAGTAAAATAGAGCTAGCCTATGACCCAGCGATTGCACTACTGAGTATTGACCTCAAAGATACAGATGCAGTGAAAAGAATTAGGTATTGTTAAAGCACAAATGCAGGGGATAGAAGTTATGGTACAGAAGAGGGAAGGGCAACCATATGGCAGAGTAGAATAAAGTAGCTCAGGAAGAAATTAGTCATATCCAGATATTGTAAGGCATGTGGGGTTGGCAGGGAGAGCATGAGAAATCATGAGAGAAGAGAGAGAAAATGGACCAGGCAGGAGAGGTTTATAACATTTTAACATCTAAGGTAAGCATATGCAAAGCAGAATAGGGAAAGAAATAAAAGTTCTTATAAGAATCAATACATAAGGAATAACGTGGAGGACACTGGGAGATGGAGAGAAGTGTGCTGGGGGAAATCGGAGGGAGAGACAAACCATGAGAGACTGTGGACTCTGAGAAACAAACTGAGGGTTTTGAAGAGGAGGGTGGCAGGTGGTTGGGTGAGCCCAGTGGTGGGTATTAAGGAGGGAATTTATTACATGAAGCACTGGGTGTGGTGCATAAACAATGAATTTTGGATCCCTGAAAATAAACTAAAAGAAAAAAAAGACTGACTACAGACATGGAACTCAGTGTAACACAGATATGGAACTCACTGTAATACCAGCCACTTCCCACCGACACACACAGACTATGATAATAATAAATAATAATGCAATTAAGAAAATTGCCTGCCAAATAATTTTTCCTCTTTTTTATTTTTATGATTATTATTTTTATTTTATTTTTAAAGTTTTTATTTAAATTCCAGTTAGTTAAAATAAGGTTAATATTAGTTTCAGGTGTACAATATAGTGATCAACACTGCCATACAATGGCTTAAATAAAAAAATGAAAAAAAAATTTTTTCAAGATTTTATTTTTAAATAAAACCTCTACACCCAAGGTGGATTTCAAACGTACAACCCCAAGATAAAGATTTACATATTTTACTGACTGTTCCAGCCAGGCACCCCAACAAATAAAAATTTTATAAAATTGTTGAGTTTGTGGGAGTCTCATTTGCTTAGTCAGTTAAGTGTCTGCCTTTGTCTCAGATCATGATCTCAAGAGTCCTGGCATCGAGCCCCATATTGCTCATGCTCTCTCTCTCTCTCTCTCTCTCTCTCTCTCTCTGGCTTTTGCTCTTAAATAAATAAATAAAATATTTTTTAAAAAATAGTTGAATTTGTTTAACTAGTTTTAAACTAGTAGACAGAGATGAAGATAAAGGATGATGTCATGGAACGGAAAAATACAACTTACACGTTTTAAAAATAAAATGTGTAATGCAGGGGCGCCTGGGTGGCTCAGTGGTTAAGCCGCTGCCTTCGGCTCAGGTCATGATCTCAGGGTCCTGGGATCGAGTCCCACATCGTGCTCTCTGCTCAGCAGGGAGCCTGCTTCCTGCTCTCTCTCTGCCTGCCTCTTTGCCTACTTGTGATTTCTCTCGGTCAAATAAATAAAATAAAATATAAAAAAAAATGTGTAATGCAAGTTACCTCACTTCTTTTATCACCACACTGGGACTTTCCCTACTGAGTTGTTGTAATGTAAGGACCTATTTTATATTTTTATATTTTAGCAAGAGGCTTTCATTGAGGTTAACCCTTAAACTGTCCTTGCTCCCCTTCCCCCAGGGGATTCACTTAAAAACAAGTCCTGGAAATCAGCTCCAGGTAACAAAGCCCATATACAAGGGTGGGTCAGGCCAGGTGGAGACATCAATGAGCAGAAGGGGGGGGGGCGGCGTTTGCATATTGTCTCCCTAGATACTAATGAGTATGCCCCACTCCTCTGCTCTTTGGGAACCTTTTTGGCACTAATCCTAATCAAGGTGTAATAGGCTGGGTCAAATGTCTATACTAGGGTAAATTGAACCTCAATTGGTCACCTAGCCTCACTGTGGAGTTTCCTGTGTGTGTTAAAATCTCATTGGTCACCTGTGCGTGGCCAGGCCTGACTGCATGGCCTTTGCCCTTAAAAGCTAGACTGTGAAACAGCAAAGGGTTGCCTTCTCTCATAAGAGGTGTGGCCCCAAACGTTCGGTTAGATTCTTGATGCTTGGCATGAAATAAAGCTTTGCTTGACCTTTGCTTTACATCAGTCTCGCTCCTTTAATCATAGACCCATTATTGGGGCATAACAGTATTAATCTTAAAGTTATAAGTCCACAATGCATCCATCATCCATTCTACCCTTTAACATTCCCCTTTGGACAGACCCATGATCTAGAACAAGCCTTATTTTATAGTGCCTTGTAGGAGATTTTTGCTGCTGCCTAAATTGCCTACTTTCCTCTCACCATTACCACGGAAATTGGGTCCACTGAAACAAAGGGGTAGTGTAAGAAATTAAGACTTCCATAAATCTCTTTAAATAATAAAGTATAAGATAGTGATACCTTTTTTTCTGCCACATAACCAATTCTTGCAAGAATAAGGTCATATAAAAGAATTTACAACACATGCTAGCATTATCCTACTGGACCCAGACCATTTGTATGTTTCTCTGTCTCTGAGAAATGTAGTTATTTACATGACTGAAACCTAAAAATTGTTTGATATGACCACTAATATCACCTACATTATTTTAAAGCCTGTTTAAGGCTTCTGTAATACATAGGCTTTGTAAACACTTATTAAGCATCTTGTATATATCAAACACTTTAAAAAAAATCTCTGCTTTAAAAAAAAAAAAAACTCTACCTCAATGGAACTTTGAGTCTGAAAAAGATACAGGCAATATACAAGGCAACAGATAGAATAATTACATATTTGATTATATACTCTGAGGATGTCACCTTAAATTGATATGAAAATGATCAGAAGGATCTGGATTTCTTGTCAAAATTTTTTGCCTTAAAAAGAAATTGATATTTAGGGAAAGTTGTTACTGAAAGAGGTCCTGTGTCAACCAAAAATGTTAAACCATGATCTCGCTAAATTTTCCAGTTGTGATCATTGCTTTGTTTAGCTGTCTTATTAAGACTGAATTTAGTAATTCAGTCTCAGATTTCAGTAAGTCTTTTTTTAAAAGATTTTATTTATTTATTAGAGAGAGAGAGGGAGGGGCAGAGGGAGAGGAAGAACCAGACTCCTTGCTGAGCAGGCAGCTGATGCAGGACTGGATCCTAGTACCCTGGCATCATGACCTAAGCTGAAGGAAGACACTTAACCAACTGAGCCACCCAGGCACTCTAGACTGTAAACTTCTTAAAGGTAAAAAAGTTTATTCTTCTAGTAGTTCCACAGACATTTCTAACATCCATAAGAAAGCATGTACTGATGTAAAATGCCAGCAAATCAAATTATTTAAAAAAGAAAGAAAGAAAGAAAAGATATATCTGGATAAAGAGAAAAACAGAAAATCTAATAATACATTGAATTATTAGAGCAAAGAGTGGAGGAAGAGAAAATAAATATGAAATAGAGATTTCCACTAAAAGAAAAAAATTGAATAAGGCAGGAGATTTAGAAAATTATTATGACAGACTTGAGAAAAAAATAAAATAGGAATTTTTAGAAAATAGCAATGAATGAAAAGGTCAATTGTTCCTACCTCTATAATATTAGCTGTTTGTTGTTGTTGTTGTTGCTAATTTACCTATTTAATCTAATAAACAAAGAAAGGTTTCATTTAGGGATAAGGTTTCTCTCTCTATATATATATTTTTTCCATTTAGGGATAAGGTATATGTATATATACATAGATATATATGTATATATATATATATTTTTTAAATTTAATTGTTAGAAAATGTGTCACAGAAAGTGTTTAAACTTTAAGATACAGATGCAACATGTAATGAACTGCATTGTTTGAACGTCTAATTTGTAAATGCTGTTAGAGGAAACTTGGTGGAAATGTTCTTATGTGCTTGTGTTTCTGGAACTAAGTATATTTATTAATAAGGAATAGTTTAAAATTATGAAATGACCAGGAGCGGACAATTTTCCTAATCCTATCAGCTCTTTGCAGCTCTTTTATTAGCCCCCTTCAGGAATATCAGCTTTTTTATCTAATTAAATTTTATATTAATGTGCTTTTTTACTTTTGGCCTTTCTCTTCCTTCTGCTCTTTTTTTCCCCCTAAATTACATGTTTCTGTTTAACAGCTACTATCAATTCTTTGATATGAATTCTCAACATCAATTTACTAACTCCAGAGATGAAGGAGCATCAATATTTAGAAGCGAAGAATACAAAGCCTTGGGCATCTGGATGGCTCAGTCACTTAAGCATCTGCCTTCGACTCAGGTGGTGATCCCAGGGTCGTGGGATGGAACCCCAGGTTGAACTTTCTACTCAGCTGGGAGCCTACTTCTCCCTCTCCTTCTGCCTGCAGCTCCCTTTGCTTGCGTTCTCCCTCTCTTTGTCAAGTAAATAAAATAAAATAAAATAAAATAAAATAAAATAATGTAAATAAATTTATTTAATGTAAATAAATTTATTTATTAAAATGCAATTATTACACAATACATAATGTATTGCATAATTATAATAATGGTTAAATAATTTATTAAATATTTATATTAAATATATCAATTTAATTAAATAAATATTTTTAGAATTTAAAATATTTCAAATTTACATTATTAAATATTAAATCATTAATTTAATAAATAAATATCTAAACATAATTAAATAAAATAATTTATTTATTAAAATGAATAAAATAATGTTGTCATTATCTCAGCATGTATTTTTAAATAGTCTAAAAAAAAATCTAATAAAGTCTAAATACATTGAGTTCAGATATTTATACAAGTTAACCCAGACACTCAACCCACAGTTTCAAAACTTTTGTTTTTATCTACTACTCAAAATACGATTTTAATGTATTTATTTGTAACTTTGACATAGCAAGGAAACTTGGAGGAAAAGGAGACATTTGCTTTTAATATTTGAAAATTATTTTGTTGATTTAAAAAAATAAAAACCTTAACACGTGAGCATTTCTTCTTAAATAACACTGTGAAGTTTCTGAGTCGCATTCTATTAAAAGTGCTGATAAAATGGCCTCAGTTACTCATTTAAATTATCAGCTGAATGGGTAACAAATGAAGTAGAGAGCTTTTTAATTATTTATGAATGTATTGCTTGTGGATGGAGTGCCACATAGAGTTACCTCTCTTTTTGGCTTTGTTTTGTGAGCAGCAGTGGAATCTATGAATGAGATTAAACATAAGGACATTCACAGAAATTCTTAATGAACTTCTGGGGAAGGGCAATAAGTGCAAGGAAAAACTGCAGCAAGACTAATTACAAATTTCAAGTGGTCATCGCTTAATTATAGAAGCTTTTAAGTTCAAGTAATATATCATTTTTATGAGCCTATCATATTGTATTAATTACCACAAACTGCACTCTTGAACACTTATCTTTTCACATATTTCTTATTCTTAGTACTTAAAATTACCCTTATGATTGATAAGTAAATGGATTTTACAGACAATGCATTTATTTACATAAATAAATCATGCTGTTTATATATATAAAAACAATTGAATATGTGTATGTGTTCAATGAATTTTTTTTCAAATTAACATCTTAATTCTACCACATTAGTTACAAATAGATATAGACTTTATAGATTCATCAAATATTTTATTCTCAAATTTATATGTCCTTTGTGAAGTAAATGAAACTGTATATATTAAATATAATCCTATCACATGTAACAGTTACTAGTGCATCCCAGGACATACATAGGTCAGGTCCTCCTCAAGGCATCACGGATAACTGGATTTAACTTTCTATCCTAGGAGTCTTCTGTATATTTCTGTGGCTTTTATACTACAATCAGGAGGAAGAATTCTTTTGCTAAAAGCTTACAAATGACTATGCGAGTAGATTATTTGTAGACTAGTGATATAATATTATAGTTTAATACGTGAAGCATGATAAAATAAAATGCCATTGCCATATTTAATTTGTTCAGTAAAGCATTCATTTAGTTATCAAGCATTCATTTTCTTTTCTTAAAGATTTTATTTATTTATTTGACAGACAGAGATCACAAGTAGACAGAGAGGCAGGCAGAGAGAAAGGAAGGGAAGCAGGGTCCCTGCTGAGCAGAGAGCCTGATGTGGGGCTCTATCCCAGGACTCTGGGATCATGACCTGAGCAGAAGGCAGAGGCTTTAACACACTGAGCCACCCAAGAGCCCCAAGCATTCATTTTCTTTATACAGAAGAGATAGAACAATATTATATAGTAGAAAAGACAGTAAATAATCTAGAAACCTTGATCATTTTGTTTTGGCAATTTTAGAACATAAAATTAGCTAAAGCTCAAGTGCAAGTTATATTTGTATCATAGGAGGAAAAGTTAATTAAAAGTTTGTTTATTACCATAGTTTAACACTTCAACGAAATGATAACGAGTCCAAAATCAATGAATATATGAAGTATACAATAAAAACAATAATCTTGAGTGTATGTGACTCACTGTAGGTATTGATAGGCTAGAAATCAAAGGGAAAGTATCTATAGGGTTTGTTCAGTTCCATGCTCATCAGATTAATAGGCTTTCTCATATTGCTTCCTTCACCACATTAATTTGTCTAATGAAGTTTTCAAGAGTTAAAGACAGTGATAGGTTCATGGCTGGAGAGAAGGTACAGAATCTAAGATAGTTCAGCAGTGCTTATTATTTAAGAGAAAGACAGCATGGGAGGTGAGGGGTATATCATGCATCCTGTTTTCACTCCCTTTGTGGAGCACCTACCCTGGAGGTCATGTAATAATAACCAATGACCAAAAAACAATAAAAAAACCCAAACATCCATGTGGAAGTGCCATCCCTGCCTGGAGATGAGTAGACTGCTCAAACAGATCCTGGGCAGGCATCTCAGCCCAGGCCTGTGCTGGGGAAGCTGGTTCATGGCTTTGGGCGCAATCAGGAAGCCAGCAAACTGACGGGAGAGTGCAGCCAGGGTTAACAGGACTGATGATCTTTTTGCAGCCAGGCCGCGGGTAGACACACGCTCAAGGAGCCAGGCTAGGAGGCTGCCCAGCGCCAGCGCTGGCAAAGCTTGCAGCCCCCGGGGCTTCCCCCCGCGCCCCAGCCAGGGCGGGGCCTCAGGAGGGAGGGGGGCGGGGCGGCGCGGAGAAGGGGCTTTGCTAATTGCCAAAGCGAAAAGGGAGCTTGCGGAGGACTCAGGAGGGAGGGGGGCGGGGGCGGGTGGAGGGCGGCGGGGAGAAGGCGCTTTGCTAATTGCCGAAGCTGGAAGTGAGCTCACAGAGGATGTGGCTGAGAGTCTGGGAGGAGGTGGAGGGGCTGGCGGAGGAGGGGCGGGCAGCGCCGCGGTGCTGTGCTGCGGCCCAGTCGGGACTGCAGGACCCACCGGACTCGCCGCCCGTACGCTCCCATGTGAGGCTCCGCTGTCCCGCTCCTGCTGCCTGCTGCCCCTCCCTGCCCCAAGGCTTCTCCGGACCACCCTCTGCACAGGGGTAAAGTGACACCGCGCCGCGCCCTCACCTGGAGCAGAAAGCGCGGACCCGACCTGGGGGCGGAGAGGGAGGTTGTGGAGGCCCAGCCTCCCGGAACCCCAGGGCACCGGGACCACCCCGGACGCTGCGCCAAACCCGGGTCCTCATGGGGTCGGGCTGGGGACAGCGCCTTGCGAGGTGCCCCCCGCCAGCAGGCACGCTAGCCCCCATCTTTCCGCAGCCCCATGCGCCCGTGCTGAGGACCCCTTTCCCTCCCCCGCCCTGGCCCTGCTGCTTTTGTTCTGGACTTGGGATCCCAGGTGGAAACTAGTCCCTCAGACCTCCCTGGCAGCAAGGAGGGCAGGGAGGGATTCTTGGTTTTCTGCCCTGGCTCCTCCTCTCTCCCCATTCACAAGCCTTTTGGCTTCCCTTTCCTCTCCTCATTGTCAGTTTTCTGAAATGGTTTTCTTCTGCATGTTGACCCAAAGAGCTATTTCATGAATGAATATACACGAAACTGAGTTGGGGCCCACCGGTGAGAGCCCACCTGTAGAGGCCTTTCATTAGAATGGTCTCTGGTTCTAGCCTCAGTTCAGAATACTGCATGTACCTGAGGACCAAGTCCAGATGTTTCTTTCATCTCTGACTTGAATTTGAAATCCTCCTCAGACTTCAGCTTCCAGGATTTCTCCAGTCCTTGCTCTCCCACTGTCTTGGTGGGGATCCGCCATGAGTGTTGAACACAGGAATGAATGAATGATATATACCCCAGACTGCTGGGGCTTTGTCTTCTTTTGCTGAGGTTGGAAAGGCTTGGGAGAGACCCCCTGTATGCAGATAGAGAGCTGCATGCAATTGCTTAGATAAACGTGTTCCCCACTTAATTGCTTGGGCATTGAACATTTCGCCCTTAACCTGTGGCTTGAGCAGTTAGGAGGAGACAATCTGGAGGTGAATCAGAAGATGGCTGAATCCACATGGTGGTGGTCTGGGTTTGGGAGATTTTCCTGTAGATTCAAAGGAAAGATATAAATTCTTCCAGTGGGGAGTGGTAAACTTTTTATCGATGGGAGATGAAAAATAAATGGTCTGGTTAAACTTTCCCGCCCCCTCAAAACCCATTATTTGAAAACACAAAAAGCAAAGTGAAGGGAGAAATCCTCCCACTCCCATTCCCACTCACCTCCATAGCCATCTCCTCTTCCAAGAACCTAACAGACAAGGTGCCAAGAAGTGTTAGGTACCAGCAGTGGTCTCAGATCTCATTCAAGAATCATGGTGAAAGGCTTTCAAATAGATTGTGGGGGAACAGGGGTCCAATTAGGGGGGACAAGTTTAAGGTTTGCCTGGTCCCCTAAAAATTAATGGCACTAGAGAAGATGACCTTTGGGAACTATAGCTTAATGGATACAATGTGTTAAAAGCTTCAGTGAGTCATGGTGGGAAGAAGCCATGAGGGCAGCAAACACAGTCTTAGATGATGTTATTAATAGCACTACAGGCTCTAGATTTCCTGTGGTGGTGTTCTTGGCAAGACCAGCCCGGCCAAAGTGGATACTCTCAACCTGGAACAGAGGGTCTTGGAGATGCCAGCACGTGAGGTATGATGAGAGGGTAAAATGATAGGAGGTGTCCTTTGGAAGGACTGACTCCTTGACTTTAAAAGGGAGAACCCAAATCTGTAGGTGAAATCTTTCTGGCTACAAAGAGGGCCAAGGCCTCCTAAGGTCAAGGTCTCCTCGTCACTTGCAAAGATGTCGAAGAACATATTCAGACATTTCAAAGATGTCCTCATATCATTGGTTCCCACTCTGGAATTCTATCAATAAGGTGAGAGTTCCTGTAGTTGAAAAAGAGATCTAAAAAGACTTCCCTTTCTCATGTAATTTCTGTAACCTCCAGGACACACCCACCTCCCCCTTCCAGCTCTGTAATGAAGCCACAGCTGGTGCCAATTTGTGGAACTCCTTAAAGGCTATTCTCCCTTATATACCCCGGGACCAAGTTCCCATGCTCCCTCACCCGATTTCCTGCACTCACCTCCCACCTGGTGTGTTCACACCTGCAAGTGCCTTTTACCAACCCCTTTGCCAAAAAGCAGCCAGAGTGACCTTTCAAAGACCTATCAGTTCCTGGCATTTGTCTCCATAGAAATCTGCACTGATCTTCTAACAAATTCTCAGTCCTCCAAAGGCACCCATAATCCTCCCATCAGTCTATTCATACCCCTCCAACTGACTGATGCCTGTTCTGCCCCATCTCTCTGCCCTTCAACCACACGGCCTCCTTCTTCCTGTGGAGACCTCTCATGGCACCTGCCTCCAAGCACAGGTGATTCCCATTGATGGGAAGACCCTCTTCTCTCCCCCATCTCCCCACTCCAGTTACTCCCACTTATTCGTGAGCTCACAAGCCCCATGGTACACACTCTCCATGCAGCCTGCTCTCTCTTTTCTAGCACTGGCCTCCGTTTCTAGCTGTGGTTGTGTCATGGATGTCCTTCCCCAGCCAGCCTCCAAGCTCTCCTTCCCTTTAGCTCCAACACCTGACACAGTGCCTGGCACGTAGTAAGCCCTGGCTAGCTTCTAAGAGCCTCACTGAGGGACTGAAAGCATTTTAAAAATATCACCACGTAGGCTCCAAACTGTAGGCAGAAAAAGCTTTGCCTGGATTGACATTTTAGAGACGTATTGGTCAAGTTGGATGTGTTCACTGACTTTACCTTGTAAAATTAAAAAAAAAAAAAAAAGACCTCTGTATCGCTTCGCATCTACCGAAGGCGCATGTATACTACTAGACCACGTTATGAGCTTAATGGAAGGAGACAAGATGTTTTCGCTAAGAAAATGTATAAGACTGTTGAGGTCAAGTGGGAGGAAAGTCCGTTTGTTGGAGCATTGCTATCTTACTCTATCACAGCCACTCATAAAAATCTGACACGGGGTGAGTTCAGAATTGTCTGTCGGAGATGAGTTAGATCTGGCTCATGTTCCTACAGACATGAAAGCCAGAAACGAAAAAGGAGGCTTTAAAAGCGTGGGTTGAGGAGGCCGTGTGGTTCACTGCAATGAGCTAAGTGCCCAGGGCCACCAGCAGACATGCTGGCCTGTATCCTTCCTTTGTTCTGGGGTCCCTCTTGCACCATGTGGTGAGGCTGGTGGCTGGGAGCAGCTCAGGACAGGACCCGGTGGCATCTTAATTCTCCCACCCTCCTGTGGGCTCCAGTCGGCTCCAGTAGGTCTCAAGGGACAGCCTGCCTTCCTTGCAAAGCCCAGTAGCACTGGGAGCAGAAACTGGGACCAAAGAGTGAGCACCCTGTTTGACAAGCTGGAGCAGCCACCTCTTCTTCAGATGCAGGGGGAGCCCTGGCATGCTGACTCCTCCCTTCTCCCTTTCCCCTTTCCTCTTTCCTCCCTCTTTCCTTCCCCTCTCTCCATCCCTGGTGGTGCCCTTTCCCAATGCCCACTTCATCCCTTTTCCTTTCTACATGCCTGTCTTCTAGAGTTTCTTCTTTTTCCTCCCCATTACTTCCCTTCATCTGAATCTCCTCTTTGGTCCCTTTGTCCCTGCTCTCTGCTCCTCCTCCCCTTCCCTGGCCCCTGTTCAGCTCCATACTGAATGCAGGCAGAGCTGGACTAACATGCTCACTTGCTAGCTCAGCCACCCTCCAGAGAAGTCACTCTTCGGTGGCCACCTTCCTGACCCCCTGGTCGCTTCTCCACTTGTTCAGATATTGCTCTGAAGTCTGAGGAGGACAGAGCAGGGCTGCCACAGAAGCAGGCCAGAGGAGAAACCAAACCATGTGTCCACACTGTCCCCCAGCACTGCTGCTCTGAGAGCTTTCGGAGTCCTCAACAGGGTTAGGATTTAGGGGCTTCTTCAGAACCGGGAGTGAAAACAACCATAGGTCAAAAGAAAAGCTATGGCCCACACAAAAATAATAATCACAAATGAAAACTATGTTAACTATGAAGTCCCAAAGTCGAAGAATTGCCTTGAATCTGTCACTAGAAAGCACCCAAGGCCTCACTCTCTGGGTTCTTGGTTCCCTGGGAATGGCAGGAGGCTCTGACATGCACGTGGGGGTGCCGAACAATGGGGGCTAGCCTGCCCGCTGGCGGGGGGCGGGGGGTACCTCCTGTGGCGCTGTCCTGGCCCGACCCCCTGCAGAGGGGTTGTGGCGCGGCGTCCTGGGTGGTCCTGGTGCCCTGGGGTTGGCGGTTGCCTGGGCCCCGACCACTCCACCCCCCCCCCTCCTGTCCTGCGTTTTCTGCTTCAGGTGAGGGCGCGTCGAGGTGTCACTTTACCTGTGAGCAGAGGGTCCTCCAGAGAAGCCATGGGTCAGGGAGGGGCAGCAGGCGGCAGGAATGAGAACGGGACACCAAGGCCTCTGGGGCTAAGCTGGAGCGTGGGAGCGCAGGGGCAGCGAGTATGGTGGTTCCTGCAGTCCCGAATGGGCTGCAGCAGAGCACCCTGGCGCTGTGCGCCCCTCCTTCCCGCCTGGGCAATTAGCAAAGCCCCTTCTCCTGGCCGCCCCCACCCCGCCCCCGCCCCCCTCCCTCCTGAGTCCTCTGAGAGCTCACTTCCAGCTTTGGAAATTAGGAAAGACCATTCTCTGCGCCGGCCCTGCCCCCTCACTCCAGGGGCCTGAGTCCTGGCTGGGGTGCAGGGCTATGCCCTAGCATGCTGCCCCATTGCCAGCGCCTGCGCTGGGCAGCCGCCTAGCCTGGCTCCCTGAGCGGGTGTCCACGGGCAGCCTGGCTGCGAAAAGATCATCAGTCCTAAAGGCCAGCTGCACTCTTGGGTCAGTTTGCTGGCTTCCAGATTGCGCCCAAAGCCAGGAAACAGCTTCCCCAGCACAGGCCTGGGCTGAGATGCCTGCCTGGGATCTGTCTGAGCAGTCTCCTCCACTCCAGGCAGGGATGGCACTTCGACCTGGATGTTTGGGTTTTTGGTTTGTTTTTTTGGTCATTGGTTATTACATGACCTCCAGGGTAGGTGTTCCACAAAGGGAGTGAAAACAGGACGCCTGATATATATGCATATGGCCATTCTAGAAAAATAGCTTGGGGTTCTCTCGGAAACGCGGCATTGGTCCTTGCACTATGGTTTAATAGAAAAGGGATTATGCACCAAGTTACTTAAATGAGCATAGGTTGAAATCGTTTACTGAGAGTAAATATTTTAAATAGTTATATTTTAACTAAATCTATCATCAATCATAAATCTATTACACGAAGGTTACAGGCAATTTAAAAGAGAGAGCTTTCTCTTCAGGGTTTTAAATAACCCCTGTCTGTCTTGGCACATGAGAAGGCAAAGATAGGAAATGGTTTGTAAAAGATCATATAATAGCTTTTACTAATTCTATTTATTTGACAGACAGAGATCACAAGTAGGCAGAGAGGCAGGCAGAGAGAAAGATGGGGAAGCAGGCTCCCGGTCAAGCAGAGAGCCTGATGAAGGGCTCGATCCCAGAACCCTGAGATCATGACCTGAGCCCAAGGCAGAGGCTTAACACACGGAGCCACCCAGGCGCCCCCAGATGAAATACATTTCTGACTTAGAAACTTCAGATAGAATTATTTTGTCCATGATGACAACTGAAGAAAATGTGTCATCCCTAAACCTAACCTTAAACCCTACCAACACTGAAACCTAAGCTGACCTTAAAGCCCAAACTAGAACCCTGAATCCCAAACCTGGAATGGAACCCAAAGCCTGTACCTGAGCCCTGGATCCAAGCCCTGAACCACGAACCCAAACCCTAAACCAGACCTCCAAGTCATGAAACCTGAACCCAAATCTTAGTATGAAGTCAAACCCCAAATTTGACCTTGAACTTTATCCCATAAGCCCTGAGTCTTAAAGCCTAAATCATAAACTTAAAGCCCTAAACTATAACTCTGTTCCCTTGTCCTTCACTCTAAATCCTCACCATAACACTAAACCCAAAGCCTGATTAGAACTCTGACTAAAACCTGAACCTGAACCCAAATTCAAACCCTTTACCACACTTTGCTTATGCAATTGCCATTGATGGATATTTGCAGTTTCTACCTCTTGATTTTTGTGAACATTGTTTGGGTTGGGGGCTAGGGTTAGGGTCTTGGATTAGGGTAGGGTCCAGGCTTGAGACCAAGTTGAGGTCAGAGTGTGGGTCCGCATCAGGGCCATGTTCAGTGACACTGTTTGGGTCAAGAACTGTTGTAATTCCACATTGTTTCCAATTCATTGTTCCTTAGCTATTTGGGGGGAAGTTGGGGGGTATTGGGCTCCATGCAGCTTGAATTTCCGGAATGAAATGGCGTCAGCTGGACCCCAGGAGGGAGCAGGACCTTCCACTGAAGGGTGAGCTCCCTCAGTCCTGCACTGCCTTGCACCGCCTGCAGAGGGCGCCAGACCCCAGCTCCCGCCCTGAGCCCAGGCTGCACAGCCACAGCTGGGACCTGAGCCCTGCCTTTTCAGGACCCACTGTGGAGACTTCTGGAGAATGTGGGGCGCCTCCCACCCTGACAGGACAAGCTGAGGAGGGTGTGGCTCTGCATCCACACTGACCGGACCCGTTGTGGAGGACGCGCCCACACTGGCAGCAGTCCAACCTCCTAAGGACCAGACGCTGGAGGAGGTGAGGAGAAGTCCCTTAGTGGACTGTCAAGGGGTTCGTGGTCTCAGGACCCCACAGAGAAAGGGCGCCCTGTGTAGACACTGGGGCTTCCGTCGTTTTGTGTGAGGAGACGTGGCCTCCTGCTGTGCTGTGCGCGGGGCTGTGGGGTCCCCACTTTCTGGGCTCGGGTGATCCTTGGTCCTTGTCTGTGTTTGTGTGCTCGCGGATTGGGTTCCTGGGGCTCCTCAGATGGTCTGCAGTCAGGGAGCGTCTGCCTTCTTTGGTGCTTGTGCTCTCCCCACCTCAGCCCTGCGGGGTCCTTCCCGTGTCCACACCCACTCCAGGCTTGCACCGAGTCCGGAAATTCGGGAGCCAGAGTGAGGACTCTGTAGCCGGTTTTGGGGGAGAGTAGGTATTTTCCCAGTGTGGGTTCTTCCCTGAGCACAGTGCCTCCCCATCTCCGTGTGTACCCCTCCCTGTCTGTCGTCATTGTTGCAGGGCTGTCACTTTCTTGGTTCAGGGGCCTCCTGGGTATCTTGCTATCTTGGATACAGGTGTAAATGAGATCGTTCTCAGCAGTCTCTTTCTGATGGGTCCTTCCGAGCACCTAGGAGTGCCACTAATTTGTGCATATTGATTTTGTTCCTTGCAAGTTCTTGAATTTATTAGTTCGATTGGCCTTAAACTTAATCTGCCAGTTATTTGACCAGCAGCATGGGTTTAATTGGGAAGAGCAGAGAATGGCAGTCTGGGCTGAGCAAGCTAAGGTCCCATCACAGGCAAGTGCGAGAAACAAAGGAGAGGAACATTATTTCATGGAGGAGGAAGAAGTTGGGAAGGGTGCTTGAAGGAAAGTCCCTTGGAGAA
Organism: Mustela nivalis; assembly: GCF_964662115.1. NCBI lineage: Eukaryota > Metazoa > Chordata > Mammalia > Carnivora > Mustelidae > Mustela > Mustela nivalis. The sequence goes on along the minus strand of NW_028136260.1, from coordinate 55,664 downwards.
AGGCAGGGTGATGGAGAATTCTCACCAGCTGAGCTGCAAAGCTCCTACAAAAAGTCAGGAGATGAACCTCCAGCTTCCCCTGTGGGGCCTAAAATTGGTGAGTCTCTCCTGTGGGGGATTGCAATGTGGGGTCTGTAATGGGCACTGAGCACCAGGCGCCCCCTTCCAGCCTCCCCTTCTGGCATCCCCAGTCCACTTTACTGGGGCTTCCCTTCCTGCTTTTGCACAGTTCTAACCAGCTTGTGGTGGAACGTTGTGGAAAAACTGAAATTCCAAATCCACTGCTTCTACTGCACATGAGATACAGGGGCCCATGATTTAATCCTCCCACGAGTCTCTTGCTAGCCCCATCTGTCCGTTACTCATTTTGATAGTTGATATTACCAAAGTATTGTAATTCTAAAAATTTCTGAATTAGCTGTATTATTTCTTTTTAGGTATGAAGTTAACTTCCAATTATATGAATTTAATATTTTGGTCATTGTTTTCTAATTTTATTGCCTTATTCTTGGAAAATATAGCCTGATATTTAACTCTAGGAATTTATTGGCATATACTTCTGGCCTAAATAATGGCCTGTTTGTGTAAATGTTCAACTTATGCTTATATACTTACTGAAGACTCTTGTTTTGGGGTCAGGATGGCTACATTTATTAATAGATCAGGACTATTAGATTCTCTAAATTTTGATGTCTCTTAATTTAATCTAATTAAATTATCAGTTAATGAAAGAAGTTAAATTTTTTATGTACTACTGCATCTAAACTTATCAAAGTCTTTTGCTATAATTAGACAAGTATGTCATCCTGTTTTTATACCAAGTCTTACATTAAAAAAATCATACTATCTGAAATATTATTTATTTTTATTATTATTTATTTTTTTTAAAAGATTGTATTTATTGGGGTACCTGAGTTAAGTGTCTACCTATAGCTCAGGTCATAATACCCAGGTCCTGGGATAGAGCCCCGCAGGGGGTTCCCTGCTCAGTGGCGTGCTTCTCCCTCTCCCTCTGTTATTCCCTCTGCTGTGTGCATGTTTTTCTTTTCTCACTCTCTCTCAAATAAATAAGTAAAATTTAAAGATTATCTCTCTCAAATAAATAAGTCAAATTTTTTTTTTCTCAATGGGAGGGAGAAGCAGACTCTCCACTGAGCAGGGAGCCTGATGCAGGGCTCAATACCAGGACCCTGGGATCATCACCTGAGCTGAAGGCAGACACTTGAACCGACTAAGTCACCCAGGCACTCCAGCTGTTTATTTATTTATTTATTTTTATTATGCATATGTTTTATCTCTCTTTTCTACAAGTCTTTTTTTTTGATCTTTTTACTTTTTTCATAAAACTGAATTATTTCAAGATGACTTGGTCATCCTCTTTTCCCCAACCTCAAAGATCATAGAGTATATTTTAACTGTTAAAATAATATTAGTATTTAAGTGCTGCCTACACAAATTAAGGCAAATTATCTGTGGTCTGTATTCCTGAAAATATTTTTTTTATTATGCCTTCCTATGCCAATGACATTTTATAAGAATCTAAATGTTTCCATTTGTGATTTTTTTTCAAGATAATAAAGCTATTACTTCATTCTTTTTTATATCTGATGTTATTTAAAAATTTCTGTCAGTCTGATTCTTGTTTCTTTATTAATGAATTATTTTTTTTCTCTCTAACACTTGTGATTTTTTTTGTGTGTCTTTGGTATGTATGCCCTAGTTTGGGATTCATAGAGTCAACTCTAGTTATGAATATTTTCTTTCTTTTCTTGTATGTAAGTTTTAATCCAGTGTCTTGACTATTTTATGCTTGAGAAATAGATGTACATTAATATTCAAATATTTCTTTCCTTTTTCTTCTTTCATTTAAAAAAAGTCATTTATTTTATTTTATTTAAAAATATTTATTTATTTACTTGGAGTAGAGAGAGAGGGTCATGAAGAGTGGCTGATTATATACTTTCAATTTGGGAGGAGGTTAGGGATAGCACAAGCCTCCAAGGTATTTTATAAACAAGGTTTCCAGGACCTTGAGGGGGCTAGCTATTGTTAGGGAAAGGTCATTTATTACTATTTAGTAAAAACTCAGGGAAGAGACTCTTCTGATGTGTATCAGTGGGTATATGCTTGGGAGATGATTGCCAATTTATATCTTGAGGGCAGGGGTGGGGAGTAGAGATAAAGAAGTTTCCAAAGTAATTTTTACATGTGAAAGTAGATTTTCAGTATCCTGGGGGGAGGACTAAGAATGCTTTTTGCCCTGAGTGGATGTGTCCACATGGAAGCAGCTGAGTCCCCAGAGGAGCTTCAAGGACTTGTCAACAGGCTATGAGTAGTAAGGAAATCTAATTTCTTCTCTAGCTTTTGTTCCACACACATCACCTACATCTTACACCTCTTTTATATTGATAATTTTAATGCTTTGCTGGTATCCAGATGACTATATCCTTAAGTGACTTCTTATCTCTATTGAATCCATTACATATTCTATCCATTGTATTCTTAATTCAACTAGATTACATATATTTAATCTATTAGTACCACTAGGTTTTTATTCTTGTTTTTATTTCAAAATCTTTCCTTATTTCCTTACATTATTTATTGGGTATATTTTAAATCCCTGAAATACTCACTTATTATATATAAGCTGTCAACCGTATTCTTATTTTGAGGTAGCTATATCTTTTTGGGTTTTAGGACATCATACCAACAATGCCAAATAATTTTCAGACAACAGCAGGATCTCCAAGAATTCAACTAAATTCTGACACTATCTACCTGAACATAGTGTAAGATTTCATCAGTTAAGGGATCAGTCCTCCAAGACTATCTCCAACCCCACCTCAGATGCCAGTCTCACTGTAGGCCCCAGGTTATTACCTGTGCTTGTGACTGAGCAACTACAGGTTGGAGGTCCCAATGGCCTACTTCTTACGTTCTTTTAATTTGCTACAAGGACTCACAAAACTCAGAAAAATACTTACTTTATGTTTGCCAGCTTATTAAAAGATATAATAGAAGATTTAAATCAATAGATAGATAAAGAAGTGCACAGGGCAAGGTATGGAGAATGGGCACAGAGCTTCTATTACCTTCTGTAAGACTGCCACTCTTCCTGCCTTTTCATACATTTCACAAACTAAAAGCTTTCTGAACCCAGTCCTTTCAGCTTTTCTGTGGAGGCTTCATGACATAGTCATGACTGACTAAATCATTGTCATTTGCTGATCTAATCTCCAGATCCTCTTCCCTCCCCAGATAATCCTGTATTGGGAGGAAGGGGAGGCACGTTGGGCAAAAAGTTGTGAAGGCTTTCACCAAGTGGTTGGTCCTTCAGGCAAACAGCCCTTGCCTTGAGTGAGGTCTGAAGGTCACTTCATTAACAGAACAAAACACACCTCTCTCACCCTTATCACAGGAAATCCCAAGAGTTTTAGGAGCTGTGAGTCAGTAGCCATGGTTGAAAACCAAATATTCAGATGACCAAAATATATTTCTTGTAAACCACTATATTACACTACATGCTTAAGTATTTAATTATGTGATCTTTTAAACTAATATTTTTCTAAGAGTATAAACTGTTCTGGCAGTAATCTGGATTGGGGAGTGATGTATTGCCAAATTTCTGTCGTTTTAGTCCAGGAAGTCAAAGAGAAAGAACAGGAGAGCCCCCTAGGGCAGGAAGTTCAAAGTAACAATGTTGACTACTACTCCCTTTTCTTGATTTTTTTTTTAAACAAGCAAATCTTCTCTTCAGAGTTGCAGTTTAAAGCCAAGAACATGCGGAATTGGGAGAAAAAATAGTTAAATTTGGAGACTTGCAGAGGTAGAATCAGAGTAGTGAAAGCCATTACAGTAACTGACCTAACTGAGGTCAGTCTTTGGTGAATCACAGAAACAGGTGGAGTTGTCAAACAAAGGAATCTTTGTTTACAACATACAAGGAGATCACAGGGAATAAGTTCCAAAGCCTTGACTGTTTGAACAGGAGAGAGATTTTTATTTAGTATTTAAGATGAATACTCAGAAGGGAGAGTTTTATTATTCCATGTATGGTTGGTCATAAGGTTGTGGCTGCATGCACATCCACATATGTATTTGTGCAATATGTATTGCATGTTCACCTGAATGAAGCTTGTATTCCACCAAGGGCAGAAACTTCAACGTTAGAATAAAGCAGAGGTAACTGTTGGACAAGGGAAAGGGACTCTGCAGGCTTCAAGAGCAGATAGAAACTAGATGGGGTCTTGGGCTCATTTTCTGGGACAAGGAATGCAAGGCCTTGATTGCTTTTGAAATAGCACTAGGAGTTTTGCCACTGATTTATTGTCTCAATAGCTTAGGCTATTTCCTGCTCTGGTGGTGACTGTTAGTTTTCCCATTGCCTTGTTCCCTCAAAATCCTTAAGGAGTGAGGTTTTTGCATTTCTTTGTAAGAACCTCCCAGGAAGTTTTGGAAGAAGTGTGCTTGGGCAAGTACACAGGTGGGGTATAGATCATTGAAAATAGCTGGGGACAAAAAATGACTTTTCTTATGTCAGGAAAACTATATGTCATCTTAATTTTCTGGGAACCTCTAATTCTTTCTGCTGATGTTACCAGCAGGCTTCTGAGATATTACTGATTGTTCTCTTGAACCTAAGGAAAAAGAAATGTAGAAAGCAAAAGACAAAACTTTAAAATCTATCCTCCAACTCATCAATTCACTGCAGCCACCTCTCTGTCTTTCCCTTTCTCTTTTTCTTTATCTTTCTCTCTCACTTTCTTTCTCACATATGCACAACACACACAAATCATCTTAAAACAATTTTTAATTTTCCCTATTCCATTTTAATATACTTGAGGCATGATCATTTTCTTAGTAAATACAAGAAAAAAAAATCTAGGATTCCATCATTCTGTGTGATTAAAGTATAGAGGAATTTACTTCTAATAGCACTTATAAAAACATATTTTATTTATGGAATATTATATAATCAGGTGCCTGCATTTTTCTTATTCTCCAACTAGTGTTATTTGGCAATTAATATTTTGTCAATCAATATTCCCCTATACCTGAATGTGTGGGCAGTGAGAGATGAGTTAGAGGCAAGGATGGTGAACACTCCCAACAACTGCAGACTACATATATCTTAAGCCATGATTTTCTTTGCAAAGGTCAACATTGATAATGTTCCAGTCATACCTCCGTGTACCAGGAAAGAAGTAGCATATTTCTTGAAAGACACAGCTATCAAAGCTCCATTGAGAAACTGTAAAGATGGACAAGCGATTTCCAAATTACATATCTGATAATGGACATCTACTCTGATTATTTAAATATGAATAAAAATAAAAAAACCTTACTAATAACCAAACAGAGTATCCAATTTTACATGTGAAGGAAATAATGGAAGAGACATGTCACCAAAAGTATATGGATGGCTTATAGGCACATGACAAATTTCTCAACATTTAGACATTAAAGAAATACAAATTAAAATCATAATGAGACATGCTTACATATCTATTATAATGGCTAAAATTATAAAGGCTAATTGTACTTGGTCTGAGCTAGATTGAGAAGCAACAAAAAATCTAAACTGTTGTTGGCATATATCATGATACAACCACTTTGGAAAATAGTTTGAAAATTTTTTTAAATGCAAAATATGTTGCAGTTACAAAAATAGCCATTTTACTTCTAGGCATTTAACCAAGAGAAACAAACCCTATGTTCATACAGGGACTTGTATATGAATTTCATAGCAGCTTTATTTTTAAGAATTGAAAACAGTGGAAATGTTCATCAATGTCCATCCATAGAGCAAAGAAAAATTATGATCTATTCATTAAAGAGATTACTATTCAACATCAAAATGAACTATTTACTATTGGAGATTCTCAAAGTAATGATGCTGAGAAAAGAAAAGCCAGGCAATGAATAGTATATACAGTGTCATTCCATGACTATAAAAAATCTAGAAAATAAAAATTTATATATAGTCACAGTCATCAAATATATTGGTGTGATTTTAGTGCCTTCTTCTGTGATCCTATAGCTTCCTACACTTGTATCTCTGAGCATTTGTTACACCATGTGAAAATATGAATTCTTTCTCTTCATTCTGTCTTACTAGAATAAGAGTCCTTGAAATTTTATGGACAATTGAACTCTCAGTTATTAGCAGAAATTCTATCACACAGTAAGTTTCCAAATATAAAAGCCAGAGTTTTACAATGACTTCTAAGCTTTACATGATCTAGCCACTCATTTAACCTCTGTGACCTCTTTCCCTGCTACTCTTCAGTCACTCACAGTGGCCTCCTTGCTATTCCTCAGATATGCCAGGCATGATCCAACCTTATGGCCTTCAAGATAGCCAATTCCTTTGTCTGGAGTGACCTTATTGCTGATAGTTCTGGGCAATTCATCACCTTTCCATACCTTTGTTCAATTGTCAGCTTCATTGTAACTACCCTGATCTTCCTATTAAAAATTTTAACTCCCCATCCCCTGCCTAGCAACCTTGATTTTTCTCACCCTGATCGAGTTTTTCTTTTTCCCCATTGTACTCATCCTTTTTGAATGCACTATGCAATTTTTATTAAGGTTTATAGCTTTGAATTGTCTCACCCATTAAAATAAAAGTTCTACAAAGCCAAGTATTTCATTTACCAGTGTAGTCTGAAGTAATATCTGCCATATAATAGTTCAGTAGACAACTGGTAAATTTCAAAATAAATTAATGTTGAGAATATACTGAATTTCACAAGTCATTTCAATATTTATTTCCAAAAAATAAACTATGTAAAACATACCTTAAATTTACTTTCAAAATATTTTATAGCATATAATGGACAATATACATAAGCCTTAAAGAAACAATCCTATAAATAACCATTTCATACCTACTTAAAAACTACATAATACCACACTCCTAGATCCTCTCTGAATGCTCTAAAATAACCCTAAAGGAAATACATTTTTAAAAATAACAGATTTTTTGTCAAATAATTTAATAAAATAAAAGTTTCATTCATCTATGTAGATCATAATAAATGTTTTTAATAAGCATGAAATTATAACTCTGAAGTGTGCTAAAATGAAACCACCTGCTAAGGGTGAGAGAATAAAAATAAACATCATGTTTCCAAATAAGAGGAATTTATTACCTTTGAATCAAAGCATGTGGATTTGTTCAAACTGGCAATAAAGGAATATGGAGACACAAACCATAGAAAGTCATATTTTAGATTTCTAAAAGACTTCGAAGTGAAGAGTATACATTCACTTCTCACTTATTGCTCCTACATATTCATGAATTTGAGAGAAAATATAGGCCCTGTGTGTCTTAGCATCTAATGGGATATTTTTTGATATTTACATGCTTACACATAGTATGTGTTATAGTCTTCTCTTTTACATGCTGTAAAAAGGTTAACCCCTTTTCTGCAGAGATCTGAAAATGTGAAACAGTGCCTGAGTAGCTGAATTCATCTAATTCAAATTTCTTGCAGGTCTAAGACCTATTGTTTTTCACTTGACTGCCTCCTTTTTCATCTGTCAATTGGTTACAAATTCTGGTACTGAAGAGAATACATTGGGGCTGGTGGCTCAGTGTGTTAAAGCCTCTGCCTTCAGTTCAGGTCATGATCTCAGGATCCTGGGATCGAGCTCCACATCGGGACATAATGTAACGACAGATAGTTTATATGGGAGCCCTTTGGGTACTCTGGTGGATGAATGTTTTTAAATTAGTTTTTCATGGACATGGGGAGTTAGAGACGAGAAGGGAGGTGGGGGAAATTGGAAGGGGAGCTGAATCATGAGAGACTATGGACTCTGAAAAACAATCTGAGGGTTTTGAAGGGGCGGGGGATTTGGAGGTTGGGGTACCAGGTGTTGGGTATCATAGAGGGCACTGCTTGCATGGAGCACTGGGTGTGGTGCAAAAAGAATGAATACTGTTATGCTGAAAATAAATAAAAAATTAATTTAAAAAATATTAGTTTTTCATAAACTACAAAAAAAAAAAAAAAGAAAAGCGCTCCCATTTATAGCGTACACTTTATGGTTCACAAAGCACGTGCCAACAATAAAAATAATAATGGGTTACCGTTACACTTCATAGAAAAGGAGGTACAGGGAAATTGAATGAAAGGGAATAACAAAGTAGGTTCATAAGTCAATCTTCCTTGTAAAAAAATTAACCTGAAAGTGCGTTTCTGCCACCTCTCTCCTGTGTGACATTTTATCGATGGGAGATGGAAAATAAATGGTCTGGTTAACCTTTCCCTCCCCCTCAAAACCCATTATTTGAAAACACAAAAAGGGAAGTGAAGGGAGAAATCCTCCCACTCCCATCCCCACTCACCTCCATAGCCACCTCCTCTTCCAAGAACCTAGCAGACAAGGTGCCAAGAAGTGTTAGGTACCAGCAGTGGTCTCAGATCTCATTCAAGGATCATGGTGAAAGGCATTCAAAGAGATTGTGGGGGCACAGGGATCCAATTAAGGGGGACAAGTTTAAGGTTTGCCTGTTCCCCTAAAAACTAATGGCACTAGAGAAGATGACCTTTGGGAACTATAGCATAATGGATACAATGTGTAAAAAGCTTCAGTGAGTCATGGTGGGAAGAGGCCAAGAGGGCAGCAAACACAGTCTTAGATGATGTTATTAATAGCACTACAGGCTCTAGATTTCCTGTTGTGGTGTTCTTGGCAAGACCAGCCCAGCCAAAGTGGATACTCTCAACCTGGAACAGAGGGTCTTGGAGATGCCAGCACATGAGGTATGATGAGAGGGTAAAATGATAGGAGGTGTCCTTTGGAAGGACTGACTCCTTGACTTTAAAAGGGAGAACCCAAATCTGTAGGTGAAATCTTTCTGGCTACAAAGAGGGCCAAGGCCTCCTAAGGTCAAGGTCTCCTCGTCACTTGCAAAGATGTCGAAGAACATATTCAGACATTTCAAAGATGTCCTCATATCATTGGTTCCCACTCTGGAATTCTATCAATAAGGTGAGAGTTCCTCTAGTTGAAAAAGAGATCTAAAAAGACTTCCCTTTCTCATGTAATTTCTGTAACCTCCAGGACACACCCACCTCCCCCTTCCAGCTCTGTAATGAAGCCACAGCTGGTGCCAATTTGTGGAACTCCTTAAAGGCTATTCTCCCTTATATACCCCGGGACCAAGTTCCCATGCTCCCTCACCCGATTTCCTGCACTCACCTCCCACCTGGTGTGTTCACACCTGCAAGTGCCTTTTACCAACCCCTTTGCCAAAAGGCAGCCAGAGTGACCTTTCAAAGACCTATCAGTTCCTGGCATTTGTCTCCATAGAAATCTGCACTGATCTTCTAACAAATTCTCAGTCCTCCAAAGGCACCCATAATCCTCCCATCAGTCTATTCATACCCCTCCAACTGACTGATGCCTGTTCTGCCCCATCTCTCTGCCCTTCAACCACACTGCCTCCTTCTTCCTGTGGAGACCTCTCATGCCACCTGCCTCCAAGCACAGGTGATTCCCATTGATGGGAAGACCCTCTTCTCTCCCCCATCTCCCCACTCCAGTTTCTCCCACTTATTCGTGAGCTCACAAGCCCCATGGTACACACTCTCCATGCAGCCTGCTCTCTCTTTTCTAGCACTGGCCTCCGTTTCTAGCTGTGGTTGTGTCATGGATGTCCCTCCCCAGCTAGCCTCCAAGCTCTCTTTCCCTTTAGCTCCAACACCTGACACAGTGCCTGGCACGTAGTAAGCCCTGGCTAGCTTCTAAGAGCCTCACTGAGGGACTGAAAGCATTTTAAAAATGTCACCACGTAGGCTCCAAACTGTAGGCAGAAAAAGCTTTGCCTGGATTGACATTTTAGAGACGTATTGGTCAAGTTGGATGTGTTCACTGACTTTACCTTGTAAAATTTAAAAAAAAAAAAAAAAGACCTCTGTATCGCTTCGCATCTACCGAAGGCGCATGTATACTCCTAGACCACGTTATGAGCTTAATGGAAGGAGACAAGATGTTTTCGCTAAGAAAATGTATAAGACTGTTGAGGTCAAGTGGGAGGAAACAGTCCGTTTGTTGGAGCATTGCTATCTTACTCTATCACAGCCACTCATAAAAATCTGACACGGGGTGAGTCAGAATTGTCTGTCGGAGATGAGTTAGATCTGGCTCATGTTCCTACAGACATGAAAGCCAGAAACGAAGAAGGAGGCTTTGAAAGCGTGGGTTGAGGAGGCCGTGTGGTTCACTGCGATGAGCTAAGTGCCCAGGGCCACCAGCAGACATGCTGGCCTGTATCCTTCCTTTGTTCTGGGGTCCCTCTTGCACCATGTGGTGAGGCTGGTGGCTGGGAGCAGCTCAGGACAGGACCCGGTGGCATCTTACCTCTCCCACCCTCCTGTGGGCTCCAGTGGGCTCCAGTAGGTCCCAAGGGACAGCCTGCCTTCCTTGAAAAGCCCAGTAGCACTGGGAGCAGAAACTGGGGCCAAAGAGTGAGCACCCTGTTTGACAAGCTGGACCAGCCACCTCTTCTTCAGATGCAGGGGGAGCCCTGGCATGCTGACTCCTCCCTTCTCCCTTTCCCCTTTCCTCTCTTCCTCCCTCTTTCCTTCCCCTCTCTCCTTCCCTGGTGGTGCCCTTTCCCAATGCCCACTTCATCCCTTTTCCTTTCTACATACCTGTCTTCTAGAGTTTCTTCTCTTTCCTCCCCATTACTTCCCTTCATCTGAATCTCCTCTTTGGTCCCTTTGTCCCTGCTCTCTGCTCCTCCTCCCCTTCCCTGGCCCCTGTTCAGCTCCATACTGAATGCAGGCAGAGCTGGACTAACATGCTCACTTGCTAGCTCAGCCACCCTCCAGAGAAGTCACTCTTCGGTGGCCACCTTCCTGACCCCCTGGTCGCTTCTCCACTTGTTCAGATATTGCTCTGAAGTCTGAGGAGGACAGAGCGGGGCTGCCACAGAAGCAGGCCAGAGGAGAAACCAAAACATGTGTCCACACTGTCCCCCAGCACTGCTGCTCTGAGAGCTTTCTGAGTCCTCAACAGGGTTAGGATTTAGGGGCTTCTTCAGAACCGGGAGTGAAAACAACCATAGGTCAAAAGAAAAGCTATGGCACCCACAAAAAATAATAATCACAAATGAAAACTATGTTAACTCTGAGTCCCAAAGTCGAAAAATTGCCTTGAATCTGTCTCTAGAAAGCACCCAAGGCCTCACTCTCTGGGTTCTGGGTGCCCTGGAAATGGCAGGAGGCTCTGAAAAGCGCGTGGGGGTGCCAAACTATGGGGGCTAGCCTGCCCTCTGGCGGGGGGAGGGGGGTACCTCCTGTGGCGCTGTCCCGGCCTGACCCCCTGCGGACAGGGTGTGGCACAGCATCTGGGGTGGTCCTGGTGCCCTGGGGTTGGCGGGAGGCTGGGGCCCAAACATCCCACGCCCAGCTCCTGGACCGCGTTTTCTGCTTCAGGTGAGGGCGCGTCGTGGTGTCACTTTACCTGTGAGCAGAGGGTCCTCCAGAGAAGCCATTGGGCGGGGAGGGGCAGCAGGCGGCGGGAACGGGAACAGGACACCACGGCCTCATGAACTAGGCTGGAGCATGAGAGTGCAGGGGCAGCGAGTATGGTGTGTCCTGCAGTCCCGAATGGGCTGCAGCACAGCACCCTGGCGCTGCGCGCCCCTCCTTCCCGCCTGGGCAATTAGCAAAGCCCCTTCTCCGGGCCGACCCCGACCTGCCCCCGCCCCCGCCCCCCTCCCTCCTGAGTCCTCTGAGAGCTCACTTCCAGCTTTGGAAATTAGCAAAGACCCTTCTCTACGCTGGCCCCACCCCCTCACTTCTGAGGCCGGAGTCCATGGTGGGGTGCGGGGCTAAGCCCTGGCATGCTGCTGCATTGCCAGCGCCTGCGCTGGGCAGCCGCCTAGCCTGGCTCCCTGAGCGGGTGTCCACGCGCAGCCTGGCTGCCAAAAGATCATCAGTCCTAAATGCCGGCTGCACTCTTGGGTCAGTTTGCTGGCTTCCAGTTTGCGCCCAAAGCCAGGAACCAGCTTCCCCAACACAGGCCTGGGCTGAGATGCCTGCCTGGGATCTGTCTGAGCAGTCTCCTCCACTCCAGGCAGGGATGGCACTTCGACCTGGATGTTTGGGTTTTTGGTTTGTTTTTTTGGTCATTGGTTATTACATGACCTCCAGGGTAGGTGCTCCACAAAGGGAGTGAAAACAGGACGGCATATATAGCATACAGCCATTCTAGAAAAATAGCTTGGGGTTCTCTCGGGAACGCGGCATTGGTCCTTGCACTATGGTTTAATAGAAAAGGGATTATGCACCAAGTTACTTAAATGAGCATAGGTTGAAATCGTTTACTGAGAGTAAATATTTTAAATAGTTATATTTTAACTAAATCTATTATCATCATAAATCTATTACACGAAGGTTACAGACAATTTAAAAGAGAGAGCTTTCTCTTCAGGGTTTTAAATAACCCCTGTCTGTCTTGGCACAAGAAATGCAAAGATAGGAAATGGTTTGTAAAAGATCATATAATAGATTTTACTAATTCTATTTATTTGACAGACAGAGATCACAAGTAGGCAGAGAGGCAGGCAGAGAGAAAGATGGGGAAGCAGGCTCCCGGTCAAGCAGAGAGCCTGATGAAGGGCTCGATCCCAGGACCCTGAGATCATGACCTGAGCCCAAGGCAGAGGCTTAACACACGGAGCCACCCAGGCGCCCCCAGATGAAATACATTTCTGACTTAGAAACTTCAGATAGAATTATTTTGTCCATGATGACAACTGAAGAAAATGTGTCATCCCTAAACCTAACCTTAAACCCTACCAACGCTGAAACCTAAGCTGACCTTAAAGCCCAAACTAGAACCCTGAATCCCAAACCTGGAATGGAACCCAAAGCCTGTACCTGAGCCCTGGATCCAAGCCCTGAACCACGATCCCAAACCCTAAACCAGACCTCCAAGTCATGAAACCTGAACCCAAATCTCAGCATGAAGTCAAACCCCAAATTTGACCTTGAACTTTATCCCATAAGCCCTGAGTCTTAAAGCCTAAATCATAAACTTAAAGCCCTAAACTATAACTCTGTTCCCTTGTCCTTCACTCTAAACCCTCACCCTAACACTAAACCCAAAGCCTGATCTAGAACTCTGACTAAAACCTGAACCTGTACCCAAATTCAAATGCTTCACCACACTTTGCTTAGGCACTTGCCATTGATGGATATTTGCAGTTTCTACCTTTTGATTCTTGTGAACATTGTTTGGGTTGGGGGCTAGGGTTAGGGTCTTGGATTAGGGTAGGGTCCAGGCTTGAGACCAAGTTGAGGTCAGAGTGTGGGTCTGCATCAGGGCCATGTTCAGTGACACTGTTTGGGTCAAGGACTGTTGTAATTCCACATTGTTTCCAATTCATTGTTCCTTAGCTATTTGGGGGGAAGTTGGGGGGTATTGGGCTCCATGCAGCTTGAATTTCCGGAATGAAATGGCATCAGCTGGACCCCAGGAGGGAGCAGGACCTTCCACTGAAGGGTGAGCTCCCACAGTCCTGCACTGCCTTGCACCGCCTGCAGAGGGCGCCAGACCCCAGCTCCCGCCCTGAGCCCAGGCTGCACAGCCACAGCTGGGACCAGAGCCCCGCCTCTTCAGGACCCACTGTGGAGACTTCTGGAGAATGTGGGGCGCCTCCCACCCTGACAGGACAAGCTGAGGAGGGTGTGGCTCTGCATCCACACTGACCGGACCCGTTGTGGAGGACGCGCCCACACTGGCAGCAGTCCAACCTCCTAAGGACCAGATGCTGGAGGAGCTGAGGAGAAGCCGCCTGAGTGCACTGTCAAGGGGTTCGTGGTCTCAGGACCCCACAGAGAAAGGGAGCCCTATGTAGACACTGGGGCTTCCGTCGTTTTGTGTGAGGAGACGTGGACTCCTGCTGTGCTGTGCGCGGGGCTGTGGGGTCCCCACTTTCGGGGCTCGGGTGCTCCTAGGTCCTCATCTGTGTTTGTGTGCTCGCGGATTCGGTTCCTGGGGCTCCTCAGATGGTCTGAGGTCAGGGAGCGTCCGCCTGCTTCGGTGCTTGTGCTCTCCCCACCTCAGCCCTGCGGGGTCCTTCCCGTGTCCACACCCACTCCAGGCTTGCGCCGAGTCCAGAAATTCGGGAGCCAGAGTGAGGACTCTGTAGACGGTTTTGGGGAGAGTAGGTATTTTCCCAGTGTGGGTTCTACCCTGAGCACAGTGCCTCCCCATCTCCGTGTGTACCCCTCCCTGTCTGTCGTCATTGTTGCAGGGCTGTCAGATGACAGGTCTGTCACCTTCTTGGTTCAGGGGCCTCCCGGGTATCTTGCTGTCTTGGATGCAGGTGTAAATGAGATCTTTCTCAGCAGTCTCTTTTTGATGGTTCCTTCCGAGCACCTAGGAGTGCCACTAATTTGTGCATATTGATTTTGTTCCTTGCAAGTTTTTGAATTTATTAGTTCAATTGGCCTTAAACTCAATCTGCCAGTTATTTGACCAGCAGCATGGGTTTAATTGGGAAGAGCAGAGAATGGCAGTCTGGGCTGAGCAAGCTAAGGTCCCATCACAGGCAAGTGCGAGAAACAAAGGAGAGGAACATTATTTCATGGAGGAGGAAGAAGTTGGGAAGGGTGCTTGAAGGAAAGTCCCTTGGAGAAAGGCAGGGTGATGGAGAATTCTCACCAGCTGAGCTGCAAAGCTCCTACAAAAAGTCAGGAGATGAACCTCCAGCTTCCCGTGTGAGGCCTGGAATTGGTGAGTCTCTCCTGTGGGGGATTGCAATGTGGGGTCTGTAATGGGCACTGAGCACCAGGCGCTCCCTTCCAGCCTCCCCTTCTGGCATCCCCAGTCCACTTTACTGGGGCTTCCCTTCCTGCTTTTGCACAGTTCTAACCAGCTTGTGGTGGAACGTTGTGGAAAAACTGAAATTCCAAATCCACTGCTTCTACTGCACCTGAGATACAGGGGCCCATGATTTAATTCTCCCACGAGTCTCTTGCTAACATGTGTCCTCTCCATGTTGGGTGACCTGGATTTGGGAGGGCTTGGCCTCCATCCCAAAGTCTGATGTTCTCTCTGCTTCCGTGTCATCGTGCTAACATGGATATTTGGAAGATTCATTTCCTCTGTGGTGATTTCAAAGTGCAGTCAGCTTGTTATAGCAGCACAAATACGTGCTGTCTCCACACTCAGATTCCCCAGCCGTCATTTCTTTACCACGTTTGCCACTTCACACGGGATGCTTCAGTGTGTTTGATCCCACACCAGGACAATGTCCTGCAGAACCACCACATAACCTGAAATGAGGAGATCATTACAGAAACCATCCAAGGGTTAGTGTTAGGAACCAGGGACATGGCAGGGCTGATCTGAAGACCCCATGGAGAGCTGTCTGGGTGGCTGAGTTGACAGTGGAGGTGAGGGTGAGTGTCTGGCTCTGGCTTTGTGTCCAGGAGTCAGCTCTGTGTGGGTGTGTCCTTAGCTAGGCATGCAGATTTCTGCTCCTCTGAATCCTTTCCGGAGTTCCAAATGGCACAGTTTCCTTCTGGGCAGCAGGCTGAGTCCTCTGGGATTGCCCATGTGTCCCCAAATTGTAGGGCACCTACTGCAAGGCCTTTGGGGTCAGAATCTTGAAAAGCAAACCAAAGGTTATGGTTAGGGCCCACAACATGGCAGGCCCGATCTGCCAGCACTCTGTCCATCTTTCTGGGGGAGGGGGCAGTCGAGGGATTTGTTCAGGTTGAGTGTCAAGCTCCAGGTTTGCATCCAGGGGCCTGCTGAATATGGGGCTGTCCAGAGGTAGGAATGCAGATTTCAGTTCCTCTGAATCCTTTCTGGAGTTCCAAATGGCATGGTTCCTTTCAGGGTGGCAGGGTTAGTCCTATGGTGTTCCTCACTGTCCCCAATCTCTGAGGCTTTGGAGCCAGGCCGTCGGGGACAGACAAACACAGGCTGGAGAGCTTTAATGTCAGAAATGTATTTTCGCACAGATCTGGAGGCCAGAAGTTCCAGATCAAGGTGCCAGCAAGGTTGGTCTCCAGTGAGCTTTTTCTTGTTGTTCTATAGATCACTACCTTTTCAACTGTGCCCTCAGATGACCTCTTCTCTGTGGGCCCCCAGAGGGGAGGTAGGGGGAGTGCTTTCATGTGTTTCACCCTTATGAGGACACCAGTCCTAGCAGATTAGGACTCCTGTGACCTCACCAAGCCTTCAGTACCTCCTTCTAGGTAGGCCCTATCTCCAGATGCAGTCACACTGGAGATTAGGAATTCTTCATATGACTTTTGTGGGGACACAATTCAGTCCATAACAATTAGTACAGGAGAAAAGCCATGGAGAGAATTCTAGAGGAGTCACACGTTGATGTTATAAGGTAAGTGGGTATAAAAGAGCACCTCTGAAGTCCAATAGGTCATTAGAGCTAGAGGCTGACAGGAAAGTCCCGTACGTGCCACAGTTTTGAGTTTGATGCAAGCGCAACTCTGAAGGGAAGATATTTGGGAGGCCTTGGCCGACCACTACTTCCAGCCAGGGGTGATTCTGGAGGGAGAGTCTCTCGGAGTGCTGCCTAGAATCAAGACTTTGGGGTTGGAAAAGTGCCACTTCCAAAGCTGGAGAAGGATGGTGCTGTAAGTTACTTGAAGAGTACTGTTCTGGGAGATAGGAGATCTGGGGTGTCTTCTTTGTTCTGCTGCTGACCAGATGTGAAAATGCAGATTAACTCCCTAACCATCTCAGTTCTACCACCATGTGCTGCTGTCATGTGTCCCAAGCCCCAGAGTTAGTTTGATCCATAAGCAGAAGCCGGTCTTTTAGTTCCCAATCTCTTAATCGGGCTGATCGTCACAATATATAGCGGACACGTGACAGCCACCGGGGAGAAGTAAGGGTTGTCTTCCCCTCAGGGAGAGTGGAAAAGCTCTAGGAGAGGGCATACCCGTAGACCAAAGGCAGCCAGTGCTGCGGAGTGGAGCCACGGGGAAGAGTGTGCTGATGACAGCCTTGTGGAGGGAGGGCAGAAAGAGCCACCACCATGACACTTGAGTTACAGATCGAGCTTGGGGATAGAGAAGGGATCAGGGCACGGTAGAGCAGCAGCTGGCAAAGTGATTCTGTTGAGCTTAAGCTCATAGTGCCTTAGCGAATTAGAATGGGAAATGCCTTGCTATTGTCTGTGACTCTGTGATTGTGTGAGTATGAGTGACAGAGTGGGGACAAAGAGAGAGGGAGAGAGAATACATTAAATTTTAAAGAAGGACAATAAGGGACGCCTGGGTAGCTTACTCAGTTAAGCATCTACCTTTGGTTCAGGTCATGATCCCAGGGTCCTGGGATTGGATCCCATACCAGGCTCTAGTGGGGGGCCTGCCTTCCCTCTGCCTGCAGCTCCCCTTGCTTGTGATCTCTCTCTTCCTCTGTAACAAATAATAGTAAAAAATAAACAAGGGCGATACGTTATGTTTACTTTTGTTTCTGATGCCAGACATGGGTTCAGAGGATTGAAGAGGGAGATCCAAGGAGCTAGCCTCTCAAGAGGAGTGAATACCTAGTCACTGGTAAGACCCCTGGTCCTGCAATACAATATGGCTCCTGTGATCTGGGTCCTGTTAAATGCCCCTCGCCATCCTTCACCCGATAGTTTGATTCTTCATTGCGTTCAGTGTGGGGAACTGGGAGAAGCTATGACACTTGGCCCTTTGTGGAGGAATGTTAGTAGTATAAATAGCAATAGTTATCAGTTCTGGAGCACTTCCATGACTCTGCTGCAGGCACTCTGCTGTGACCTGGGTTTATAGCAGTGAGATAAACATAGAAATAGATGTGGGCTCTGTTCCCAAGAATCTGAAACCCACTATTCTCCTTGTCCCCTTCCCATTCTGTCTTCTTCAGCCCTTGTGCAATCCCACCAAGCAGGAAGCTTGCTTCTCCCCTTCCCTCTCCTGCTCCCCCTGCTTGTGCTCTCATTCCCTCTCTCTGACATGTAAATAAATCAAATGTTTTAAAAAATTATAAAAAAGGCAAAACAAATAACCATTTTTGGAGAGTGATTTTCTGAATGCAGTTATGGGCAGTGCTGGGTACTGAAGAAGACGCTCTGCTGACCAGAGGAGTGGGGAAATTACAGAACAAATTCCACAGGTCATTGAATATATCACATTCATCACCCCACCCATAGCACTCATTAATCTCTAGCCCAGCCAATATGTTGGTTATAAAAATGAGCTTTCTCCAAACTGACAGGAAGTTCTCGTTTTAGCAATGTAAATCATTCTGATCTTTATCACTAATGTGATCTAATCCTGTCTAGTAAAGAAACTTGAGAGTTCTATATCTCTGTAAGCATTTAAGAAAAACAATGGACTCTACTCTAATTACTTTTTAACTAACTTGACTTGCCAAAGGAAGGAGAAAGTAAATATCAGAAATCTTACCACTAAGCACAAGTTGCAAGTTATACCTGCCAAAATGTGGTTCAAAATATAAGTAACCAGTCTCCTTAGAAGCCTTTTACCTTCTTATATCTGTTATGTTGGGTAAATGAGTAGTTACTAGAATACAGCTGGCTCAGTGATCACAATTCAGCTTACCCTCAGAAATATAAATAGATTACATGTTTAGCCCGGTAACTGGACACTGATATAGAATTATTCACTGGCTGATTCCTAGATCAGAAACCACAAAAAATTTTTCTTTTTTATGGAAGTATGGCTGTTACAATAGTCTCACCTGTACCTCATAGTGATTGACTTAACTACTCTATACGTTACAACTCTAGATGTAACATTTTAATAAAACAACAATATCTTTGATGGTATCATGGAAATGTAAGTGCCTTGTGCACTTTTCTTAATGTGTATAATTACCTAAACATCATAGTAAGTAAATCAAGGCCATTGTCAAGCTTCCGTCAAGGAGAGTCCTTAACTAGAGGGATTTCCCATTGCTCTCAGGATGATAACCTCTGAGTTACAGGTTCCGTTAGTTGGCCACACACATTTGGAGCCTTGTGGACTTTCTGACAGCTGAGCAGCATATCTGTTTCAAGCATTGTGATCCCTGTTCTTACTGCAAGAGTGACAGTTGTCACTTTTCCTTTGACCCCTGTCTTTAGGAAAGTGTCTGACTCAGAAAGTCGAGTCAGTACCCCCCAAAAATATTTTCAGGAGAACCACCTCAAAGATGATCACCTGAGATACTGTCAAGAAAAAAAAAAAACTGAAATTCTAAGCAACATCCATAAAAAGTATTTTCATGTTGATAAGGAAAGATTTTCCCCTAAATACCAGAGAGGCTCCATGAAAGTGAGATTTTTACCTATTTTGTTCACCGTGTCACCAGTCCCTAGAAGAGCGCCTAAGACATCACTCAAGATTAGGTTGCTTTGAATGAATCAAATGAATGAATGAACTGTAGCCTTTGATAGTGAGGTAGTTTATGGTCCTTAGGCAAGAGATGTGATTTGTGTTGGGATTTCAAGAATGGGAGGTGCCGAAGAGAAAATTGAGAAGCTAAATGTGAAAATATGCAATTTACTGACTGGAGTAGTTCTGAATATATTTCAAACATAATTAAACTATGGCTGTGGGTCTATATGCGTTTTCATAATTTTCCCTTGAAAATGTGAGGCATACAGATGTCATCTCCAATGAATTCTCCTTGTCCGTATACAGAATAACCAAAAAAAAAAAAAAAAAAAAAAAAAAGGCATTCTGACAGTCTTCAGACCATCCACTCCAGGATTGTGACTCTTTCTTCTCCATGTTCTTTCTGACATCATGGACTTTCAGGTTGACCTCTCTCATCTTGGGTCCCACTCTCATTAGCTGTAGAAGTCATGCGATGTTTGTGATGTGAGGGTGGCAATACTCTCTGACTTTTGGTTACAATATGTCTTTGAAAGCCAGTGTTTATTCTGCTTTTACAGCATTTCTCCATTTGAATTGGCCACCTTTTAAGTGGTCATTAGCCACATGTGGCTACTAGCCATGGGACTTGGACAGCAGAGGTGTGGAAAGTCCGCACATTCTTCCACTCAAAGGATATTGTGAGTTATGCTACATCTTTTTTTTTGAAGTGCCTTTTTTAGATATTTAAATTCAATTAGCCATTAGATAGTACATCATTGGTTTCAGAGAATTCAGTAACTCATCAGTTGTGGATAACCCTTGGTGCTCATCACATCACGTGTCCTCCTTAATGCCTATCACCCAGTTTCTCCATGTCTCCCACTCCCCTCCCCCCCAGCAACTCTCAGTTTGTTTCCTATAGTTAAAGGTGCCTCATGGCTTGTCTCCCTTTCTGATGACTCCCATTCAGATTTCCCTCCCTTCCCTCTGATCCTCTGTACTACATCTTAATCTCAACAGTCAAGCAGTGGTAGTAATTCAGTCATGGAGTCATGCATATTCTAAATCTGATGAGGTGGATTCCCATACTGCCTTTGTCTCTTCTAGAGCGCTTACATTTGTTATATTATTGCTGCTGTGTTCATGTTTCTCGTTCACTGAATGTCTGATAAAAGAATTAGTAAAATGTGTGACTGCAGAAAATACAATGGTCATGGATGATGAAGATTTTCTCCTTGACCAGACTCGAGTCAAGTTCCTCTGAGTCCTCTTTCTGTCTAGCCTTGACCTTAGGCTCCGCCCACTTAGCCCAGTTTTAGCAAGAAATCTGCTTGGTCATTTTTCAGCAATCTTCTATCCTACTCTTGATATCTGATCAAATTCCTTATCTCTCACCCCTGGTATCTTACCACTTTTTTTTTTTTTAAGATTTATTTATTTTGACAGAGAGAGAGCCTGAGCAGGGGGAATAGCAGAGGGAGAGAGAGAACCAGACTCCCCACTGAGCAGCAAGCCCAATGCCAGGCTTGATCCTGGGATCAGATCATGACCAAGCCAAAGCCAGAGATTTAACCAACTAAGCCACCCAGGTGCTTCAGTATCTATAACCCTTAATATCTGATCCCATCCCTTATTCCCAGGGCACCTGGTTGGTGCAGCTGGTTGAACGTTTGACTCTTGGTTTCTACTCTGGTCATGATCTCACGGTCCTGAGATTAAGCCTCACCTCAGGCTCTATGCTCAGTGAAGAGTCTGATTAAAATTCTCTTTCCCTCTCCCTCTACCCCTACCCCTGCTCCCTCTCTCTAAAATGTATTAATAAGTCTTTTAAAAAAATTCCTTATCCCCTGATCTCAATAGTTTATGACCCTAGCCTTCCTTCAACAATATTACTGTCCAGATGGTTTAGCCAGAATCCCTTCATCCTTACCCTTGATGTTCCATCTTAATTTTACATTCAGTGATCCCCACCATGCTCTTTAGCTGTAAATCTCCATTTGTCTGAGCTGAGCCAGATTTCTCTCCCATACTATACAATAAAATCTCATCATAGTAGCATCCCTTGATTAAAATCTTCCTTACTCTCTTTAATGGGTGTCACAATATTTTTTTTTTCTTTAACAGTCAGGAGGGTGCTAATGGAGTACCATGACAAAAGGCCTAACTTCCTATAATGGACATTTCTTTGGTTTACCTGACAAACACTCTTTCTCTCTTCTAAGGAAAATTTCCGGTTCTCAGTATAACTGCCAACTGGCCCAGGGGTGGACAAGTGAGGCAGATGAGACCAAAATGAAAATTCTGTTGAGACACTGGACCTTGAGGATTCAAGCCAAGGACATAAAAGTGTTGGTACTCCATTATTCTGATGGTCCGTTAACTCTTGCTTTTTTGGTTCCTGTGTCTATCACTGCCCCTGCCTTTTTGAAGATAATGACCATTCATCTGAGTACACGGTTCACAGAATCCCTTTGCAGTGGCCCATGCGGGCCAAGGTAGTAGAACATAATAGATCTCTGTAAGTTTTTAAAAAATGTCTTTGTCCCTGTTGCCCATGGCCATTAAAGACCAAAGGTCGGGGGTAGGGGGATATTGGAAAAGGTGAAGTTATAGTTACTCACTGATTTTTTGATTGGTAGAGAGAAAGCAACACCTACATACAGGGCCAGTGGGTGAGTGGAGGAAACATCTTTGGCTCTAGGAGGAATGGGGGAAGGAGGAATATTAATAATCTTTGTCTTTGGAACTGCCCCTGAAGACTTCCCCACACAGGAAAATGACCTAGCGTGACTCTCCTAAACTTCGGCAAGCCCCTTAAATTTAACTGACTTCTAGATCTGATACTCCCTGCTGGATAACTCTGATCATTATTGGATTGTTACTTATTTTATTTTAAAATTATTTTTAAAGAAAATTTTAATCTAAATACAATTAATTAACATATAATACTAGTTTCAGACATACAGGTTAGTGATTCATCAGTCTTTTGTAACACCCAGTGCTCACTGTATCACATGCCTTCCTTAATGTCCATCACCCAGTTACCCCATCCACCCATCCCTCTCCCCTCCAAGAACCCTCAGTTTGTTTACTGTGATTAAGAGTCTCTTCTGAGGGGTACCTGGCTGGCTCAGTGGGTTAAAGCCTCTGCCTTCAACTCAGGTTATGATCTCAGGGTCCTGGGATCGAGCCCCACATCAGGCTCTCTGCTCCCTGGGGAGTCTGCATCCTCCTCTCTCGCTCTTCCTGCCTCTCTGCCTACTTGTGATCTCTGTTTGTCAAATAAGTAAATAAAAATCTTTTTTTTTTAAAGTCTCTTCTGGTTTGTCTCCCTCTTTGACTTCATCTTGTTTTATTTTTTTCCTTTACTCCCCTATGATTCTGGTTTGTTTCTTGAACTCCACATATGAGTGAGATCATATGATAATTGTCTTTCTCTGACTGACTTATTTCGCTTGGCATAATACCCTCTACTTTCACCCCTGTCATTGCAAATAATTGCCATTTATTTTAACTCGACAGAGAAGGCCACTAGAAACAGCAGGTGATGGCCCCAGCTCCTGTTCCTCCATGCAGAACATCTGTCAACACCTGTGGACATCTTTTCCTCCCCCCATTCCTATGAATGTTGCTCAGTTGTTACATGGCATGGACAAATGCTGTTGGCTGGTGGCATGGACACACTGGACAAGCTTGGCCTTCGGTAAAACAAAGACTGGCTTCAATTACTCAAACTGAAACAGGAATGCTTGGATGAACAAGCCTGCCAGGAAGTCCCACTGGAGGTACTCAACCTGTGCCCCTTCCCTCCTTGGACCAAGAACCTGAACTTGAGAGATGAATGGCTTATCCAAGGTTATGGCAAGGTTACACAGAGCTGAAACTAGACACAGGTGTACATGCCTATTGATCAAGGCTGGCTGAGAAATCGAACTGCCTCAAATCTTGATTCTTTTTGCCACTTCTTATTCTCTGACCCTGTTTTTCATAGATTAGGATGTAGGAATAATAAAAATATCAGCTAATGGGGTATCCTGACTTTTTGATCTTTTAGTTCTTGTCAGACATTTACCATAATGCTTAGCACATGGATATGTGTGTGCACACACGTGCACATGCATGACACTCAAAAAATTGTTCTCTGATATTAACTTTATCAGTGCACTTTGCATCCACCACCAATTGGCTGTTTTGTCACAAACTGATTAAAGCAGAACTGTCAAGTGAGGAACTTCAAAGCCAAAGCATTAAGTGCTTTGAAAAACCAGCACCTGGGAGGATTTGTCTCAGCATCTGTGATTAGAAGGCAGCAAAAAGAGACTTTGGGGACACAGTTCACCCCTTCATGAAGCAGCCATTCAGAACTTTCTCCGAAGGGCTAATGGCTAATCTTCCAAAGACCAGCAAGAACAAGCTTATGGTCTGTTAAAATCAGATTTTTAAAAGATTTTTATTTATTTATTTGAGAGAGAGAGAGAGAGAGAGAGCATGAGAGGGGAGAAGGTCAGAGGGAGAAGCGGACTCCCCATGAAGCTGGGAGCCTGATGCAGTCCTTGATCCTGGGACTCCAGAATCAAAATCAGTTTGATTGACTCAATACAGTCAGGGAGGACAGTCCTCAGGAGTCACAGAATGCTGGTTGCCATGAGGGAGGAGTCTTTTACAAAGTCTGGGCTCTCACAGAAGGAGTCTGAAGCACGTGTATGGAAAGCAGAGGTCAGTTCTGGATTAGAAGCTCTTTCTGAGGGGAAATGAGTAGAAGCAGGGATTAACCAGGACTTGGGCTCTGCTTTATTCAGTTCAAGTTGCTGCAACAAATGATGACAGACTGGGTGGCTGAAACAGCAAAACATGTACTATTCCTTGCAGTTCTAGAGACTGAGAAGTCCAAAAGCAAGATCCTGGGAGATCTGATATCTAGCAAGAGACTGCTTCATTATCTACAAATGCCCATATTTCTGTTGTAGACTTGCATGGATGACAGCTGGCAGAACAATCTCTCAGGTCGTTTCTCAGAAGTGCTTTTATCTCATTCACAAGTGTTCCAATCTCATGACCTCACCACCTCTCAAAGCCCATACCTCCTGATGGCACTCCTTGAGGGTCAGGGCTTCAACATCTGAATTGGGACAAGACACAAACATTCAGTCCATTAGCAAGTGTTGTCATGAGGACAGCATAGCTTATCAACTGGGTATCCCCAGGAATCCATGGGACTAGCAAAGCAGAATCTGGGGGTGTCACTGGTAGGAAAGCAGGAGGTCCCCAAGAGACAGTCCTCATAGCATTTTACAGAGACAGCAGGACCCTTGAGAAACAATAGTTTCCGTGACCCATACACCAGCCTTTATCTATGCCTGTCCTCCCTGCTGGATTCACAGCAAGCCTACTTCTTTCTTTTCCAGTACAAATGGATTTCCACTCTCTGAATCCTGATGAATTTTTGCTCTTTTGCAGTTAGTAGGTTGTCCCTCAGGATTCTGCATGTCTGGATTTGCAATCGTGGAAACTGCCAAAGGTCTAGGGACCTGCATGGCAGAACCCGGCCTCTACCACTATTGCCCAAGGTAGGGACTCTGGTCCCTTGAGTGTCCTGTGCTGCTGTCAAAGGTCTGTGTGCATTGGCTTATTGTTTTTTTTTTTAATGTAATTGCTTATACGTGTGTTTCATCATGCTCAAGTGGCCTTTCTGTGAAAAAGTGGCCAAGCTACACCTAGAAGTCACTGAAGAAAGTTCTAAGAACTCCTGGTTAGTATGAGGCTAGAGAGAGAGAGAAAGAGAGAAAAGAAATCTGCCTCTCTGCATTTTGCAAGTCCCTGGGCAAAATCTGTTGGCTGTGCACTCCTCACACGAAGATTCCAGGCAGGGAGACCCTCCTGAGCCTCATCTCCCTGAGTTCCTCTTCCAGAAGCAATCCCTAGTTTGAGACCAGGGTTAGCGAAAATAGAGCAGCAAAGCAGGGTCCAGAAGGAAGGACTGCCACAGACCATGGAGCACCAGGGGGACAGGCTGGTACCTCCTCACGGTTGGGGTACAAATGGGCTCAGCTCAGCAGGTATAGGGGTGCCCTTGGCCCCTCTGGTGGGCTTTGCAGTGCCCCAATCTCAGGAAGAAAAAAGGCTGGCTCAGGTGACATATTTTTGACTGGGAAGGAGCTGACAGCAATGGAAATAAACAAGTAGGGAATGATGTTGTAAAGTTGGAGGGTTTGTCCTTTACATCTCAGCTTTCTCTCCTATCTTCCCCTGCTCTGTAGTGTGTTATCAAAGAAGTTTTTGGCATGATATTCCTGTTCACTGATTAACTCTTGAGCTGTGTCTTTTCTGCTGTTCAGCTCATCTGGTGAATTCTTTTACTGTAAAAAGTATCTTGCCCTTGCAAGGGCAATGGCAAGACCTGAGAAATCCCAGAGATTTCAGCTTGCCACCCAGAAGGAAACCAGGCTATTTGGAATGCTGGAAAGGATTCAGAGTAGGGGAAATCGTCTTGGACATCTGAGACCACCCCCACATTCAGCGGTCCACTGGATACAAACCCAGACCTTGATACTGATCCTGAAACATGCTCTCAACTCAGACCCCTGTGATCCTCGCCACAGTGCTTTCAGATCAGTGCAGCCATGCCCATAGGCACAAACTCTTAAGCCTAGATTCTGTCCTGAGAGGTGTGTCCCCGACGGCCTGGCTCCAAATCCTCAAAGATTGCGGACAGTGAGGAACACCATAGGACTCACCCTGCCACCCTGAAAGGAACCATGCCATTTGGAACTCCAGAAAGGATTCAGAGGAACTGAAATCTGCATTCCTACCTCTGGACACCCCCATATTCAGCAGGCCCCTGGATGCAAACCTGGAGCTTGACACTCACCCTGAACAAATCCCTCGACTGCTTCCTCCCCCAGAAAGATGGACAGAGTGCTGGCAGATCGGGCCTGCCATGTGGTGGGCCCTAACCATAACCTTTGGTTTGGTTCGGTTCTCAGGATTGTGACCCCAAAGGCCTTGCAGTAGGTGCCCTACAATTTGGGGACACATGGGCAATCCCAGAGGACTCAGCCTGCTGCCCAGAAGGAAACTGTGCCATTTGGAACTCCGGAAAGGATTCAGAGGAGCAGAAATCTGCATGCCTAGCTGAGGACACACCCACACAGAGCTGACTCCTGGACACAAAGCCAGAGCCAGACACTCACCCTCACCTCCACTGTCAACTCAGCCACCCTGACAGCTCTCCATGGGGTCTTCAGGTCAGTCCTGCCATGTCCCTGGTTCCTAACACTAACCCTTGGATGGGTTCTGTAATGATCTCCTCATTTCAGGTTATGTGGTGGTTCTGCAGGACATTGTCCTGGTGTGGGATCAAACACACTGAAGCATCCCGTGTGAAGTGGCAAACGTGGTAAAGAAATGACGGCTGGGGAATCTGAGTGTGGAGACAGCACGTATTTGTGCTGCTATAACAAGCTGACTGCACTTTGAAATCACCACAGAGGAAATGAATCTTCCAAACAACCATGTTAGCACGACGACACGGAAGCAGAGAGAACATCAGACTTTGGGATGGAGTCCAAGCCCTCCCAGATCCAGGTCACCCAACATGGAGAGGACACATGTTAGCAAGAGACTCGTGGGAGAATTAAATCATGGGCCCCTGTATCTCAGGTGCAGTAGAAGCAGTGGATTTGGAATTTCAGTTTTTCCACAACGTTCCACCACAAGCTGGTTAGAACTGTGCAAAAGCAGGAAGGGAAGCCCCAGTAAAGTGGACTGGGGATGCCAGAAGGGGAGGCTGGAAGGGGGCGCCTGCTGCTCAGTGCCCATTACAGACTCCACATTGCAATTCCCCACAGGAGAGACTCACCAATTCCAGGCCCCACACGGGAAGCTGCAGGTTCATCTCCTGACTTTTTGTAGGAGCTTTGCAGCTCAGCTGGTGAGAATTCTCCATCACCCTGCCTTTCTCCAAGGGACTTTCCTTCAAGCACCCTTCCCAACTTCTTCCTCCTCCATGAAATAATGTTCCTCTCCTTTGTTTCTCGCACTTGCCTGTGATGGGACCTTAGCTTGCTCAGCCCAGACTGCCATTCTCTGCTCTTCCCAATTAAATCCATGCTGCTGGTCAAATAACTGGCAGATTGAGTTTAAGGCCAATCGAACAAATAAATTCAAGATCTTGCAAGGAACAAAATCAATATGCACAAATTAGTGGCACTCCTAGGTGCTCGGAAGGAACCATCAAAAAGAGACTGCGGAGAACGATCTCATTTACACCTGCATCCAAGACAGCAAGATACCCGGGAGGCCCCTGAACCAAGAAGGTGACAGACCTGTCATCTGACAGCCCTGCAACAATGACGACAGACAGGGAGGGGTACACACGGAGATGGGGAGGCACTGTGCTCAGGGTAGAACCCACACTGGGAAAATACCTACTCTCCCCAAAACCGTCTACAGAGTCCTCACTCTGGCTCCCGAATTTCTGGACTCGGCGCAAGCCTGGAGTGGGTGTGGACACGGGAAGGACCCCGCAGGGCTGAGGTGGGGAGAGCACAAGCACCGAAGAAGGCTGATGCTCCCTGACTGCAGACCATCTGAGGAGCCCCAGGAACCGAATCCGCGAGCACACAAACACAGACGAGGACCCAGGAGCACCCGAGCCCAGAAAGGGGGGACCCCACAGCCCCGTGCACAGCACAGCAGGAGGCCACGTCTCCTCACACAAAACGACGGAAGCCCCAGTGTCTACACAGGGCGCCCTTCCTCTGTGGGGTCCTGAGACCACGAACCCCTTGACAGTGCACTCAGGCGGCTTCTCCTCAGCTCCTCCAGCATCTGGTCCTTAGGAGGTTGGACTGCTGCCAGTGTGGGCGCGTCCTCCACAACGGGTCCGGTCAGTGTGGATGCAGAGCCACACCCTCCTCAGCTTGTCCTGTCAGGGTGGGAGGCGCCCCACATTCTCCAGAAGTCTCCACAGTGGGTCCTGAAAAGGCAGGGCTCAGGTCCCAGCTGTGGCTGTGCAGCCTGGGCTCAGGGCGGGTGCTGGGGTCTGGCGCCCTCTGCAGGCGGTGCAAGGCAGTGCAGGACTGTGGGAGCTCACCCTTCAGTGGAAGGTCCTGCTCCCTCCTGGGGTCCAGCTGATGCCATTTCATTCCGGAAATTCAAGCTGCATGGAGCCCAATACCCCCCAACTTCCCCCCAAATAGCTAAGGAACAATG
Organism: Mustela nivalis; assembly: GCF_964662115.1. Lineage (NCBI taxonomy): Eukaryota > Metazoa > Chordata > Mammalia > Carnivora > Mustelidae > Mustela > Mustela nivalis. Next base: position 27,096 of record NW_028136260.1, on the reverse strand, counting down.
AATTGGAAACAATGTGGAATTACAACAGTCCTTGACCCAAACAGTGTCACTGAACATGGCCCTGATGCAGACCCACACTCTGACCTCAACTTGGTCTCAAGCCTGGACCCTACCCTAATCCAAGACCCTAACCCTAGCCCCCAACCCAAACAATGTTCACAAGAATCAAAAGGTAGAAACTGCAAATATCCATCAATGGCAAGTGCCTAAGCAAAGTGTGGTGAAGCATTTGAATTTGGGTACAGGTTCAGGTTTTAGTCAGAGTTCTAGATCAGGCTTTGGGTTTAGTGTTAGGGTGAGGGTTTAGAGTGAAGGACAAGGGAACAGAGTTATAGTTTAGGGCTTTAAGTTTATGATTTAGGCTTTAAGACTCAGGGCTTATGGGATAAAGTTCAAGGTCAAATTTGGGGTTTGACTTCATGCTGAGATTTGGGTTCAGGTTTCATGACTTGGAGGTCTGGTTTAGGGTTTGGGTTCGTGGTTCAGGGCTTGGATCCAGGGCTCAGGTACAGGCTTTGGGTTCCATTCCAGGTTTGGGATTCAGGGTTCTAGTTTGGGCTTTAAGGTCAGCTTAGGTTTCAGCGTTGGTAGGGTTTAAGGTTAGGTTTAGGGATGACACATTTTCTTCAGTTGTCATCATGGACAAAATAATTCTATCTGAAGTTTCTAAGTCAGAAATGTATTTCATCTGGGGGCGCCTGGGTGGCTCCGTGTGTTAAGCCTCTGCCTTGGGCTCAGGTCATGATCTCAGGGTCCTGGGATCAAGCCCTTCATCAGACTCTCTGCTTGACGAGGAGCCTGCTTCCCCATCTTTCTCTCTGCCTGCCTCTCTGCCTACTTGTGATCTCTGTCTGTCAAATAAATAGAATTAGTAAAAGCTATTATATGATCTTTTACAAACCATTTCCTATCTTTGCATTCTCATGTGCCAAGACAGACAGGGATTATTTAAAACCCTGAAGAGAGTGCTCTTGCTTTTAAATTGCCTGTAACCTTCGTGTAATAGATTTATGATTGATGATAGATTTAGTTAAAATATAACTATTTAAAATATTTACTCTCAGTAAACGATTTCAACCTATGCTCATTTAAGTAACTTGGTGCATATTCCCTTTTCTATTAAACCATAGTGCAAGGACCAATGCAGCGTTTCCAGGAGAACCCCAATCTATTTTTCTAGAATGGCTGTATGCTTATATATGGCGTCCTGTTTTCACTCCCTTTGTGGAGCACCTACCCTGGAGGTCATGTAATAACCAATGACCAAAAAAAACAAACAAAAAACCCAAACATCCAGGTCGAAGTGCCATCCCTGCCTGGAGTGGAGGAGACTGCTCAGACAGATCCCAGGCAGGCATCTCAGCCCAGGCCTGTGCTGGGGAAGCTGGTTCCTGGCTTTGGGCGCAATCTGGAAGCCAGCAAACTGACCCAAGAGTGCAGCCGGCGTTTAAGACTGATGATCTATTCGCAGCCTGGTTGCACGTGGACACCCGCTCAGGGAGCCCGGCTAGGAGGTTGCCCAGGGCTGGCGCTGGCAATGCAGTAGCATGCCAGGGCTTAGCCCCGCACCCCAGCCATGGCTCAGGTTTCAGAAGTTAGGGGGCGGGGCCGGAGCAGAGAAGGGTCTTTGCTAATTTCTGAAGCTGGAAGTGAGCTCTCAGAGGACTCAGGAGGGAAGGGGGGGGCGGGTCGGGGGCGGCCTTGAGCAGGGGTTTTGCTAATTGCCCAGGCGGGAAGGAGGGGCGCACAGCGCCAGGGTGCTGTGCTGCAGCCCATTCGGGACTGCAGGACACACCATACTCGCTGCCCCTGTGCTCCAACGCTGCAGCCTAGCCCCTGACACAGCGGTGTCCGGTTCCCGTTCAGGCCTTCAGGCCCCCTGCTGCCCCTCCCCGCCCCATGGCTTCTCTGGAGGACCCTCTGCTCACAGGTAAAGTGACACCGCGACGCGCCCTCACCTGAAGCAGAAAACGCAGGACAGGAGCGGGGTGTGGGGTGGTCGGGGCCCAGCCTCCCGCCAACCCCAGGGCACCAGGACCACCCAGGACGCCGCACCACACCCTGTCCGCAGGGGGTCGGGCCAGGACGGCGCCACAGGAGGTACCCCCTCCTCCCCCCCGCCAGCCGGCAGGCTAGCCCCCATAGTTCCGCACTCCCACGCGCCTGTCAGAGCCTCCTGCCATTCCCAGGGCACCCAGAACCCAGAGAGTGAGGCCTTGGGTGCTTTCTAGTGACAGATTCAAGGCAATTTTTCGACTTTGGGACTCAGAGTTAACATAGTTTTCATTTGTGATTATTATTTTTGTGTGGGGGCCGTAGCTTTTCTTTTGACCTACGGTTGTTTTCACTCCCGGTTCTGAAGAAGCCCCTAAATCCTAACCCTGTTGAGGACTCAGAAAGCTCTCAGAGCAGCAGTGCTGGGGGACAGTGTGGACACATGGTTTGGTTTCTCCTCTGGCCTGCTTCTGTGGCAGCCCCGCTCTGTCCTCCTCAGACTTCAGAGCAATATCTGAACAAGTGGAGAAGCGACCAGGGGGTCAGGAAGGTGGCCACCGAAGAGTGACTTCTCTGGAGGGTGGCTGAGCTAGCAAGTGAGCATGTTAATCCAGCTCTGCCTGCATTAGCGATGGAGCTGAACAGGAGCCAGGGAAGGGGAGGAGGAGCAGAGAGCAGGGACAAAGGAACCAAAGAGGAGATTCAGATGAAGGGAAGTAATGGGGAGGAAAGAGAAGAAACTCTAGAAGACAGGCATGTAGAAAGGAAAAGGGATGAAGTGGGCATTGGGAAAGGGCACCACCAGGGAAGGAGAGAGGGGAAGGAAAGAGGGAGGAAGAGAGGAAAGGGGAAAGGGAGAAGGGAGGAGTCAGCATGCCAGGGCTCCCCCTGCATCTGAAGAAGAGGTGGCTGCTCCAGCTTGTCAAACAGGGTGCTCACTCTTTGGCCCCAGTTTCTGCTCCCAGTGCTACTGGGCTTTTCAAGGAAGGCAGGCTGTCCCTTGGGACCCACTGGAGCCCACAGGAGGGTGGGAGAGGTAAGATGCCACCAGGTCCTGTCCTGAGCTGCTCCCAGCCACCAGCCTCACCACATGGTGCAAGAGGGACCCCAGAACAAAGGAGGGACACAGGCCAGCATGTCTGCTGGTGGCCCTGGGCACTTAGCTCATCGCAGTGAACCACACGGCCTCCTCAACCCACGCTTTCAAAGCCTCCTTCTTCGCTTCTGGCTTTCATGTCTGTAGGAACATGAGCCAGATCTAACTCATCTCCGACAGACAATTCTGACTCACCCCGTGTCAGATTTTTATGAGTGGCTGTGATAGAGTAAGATAGCAATGCTCCAACAAACGGACTGTTTCCTCCCACTTGACCTCAACAGTCTTATACATTTTCTTAGCGAAAACATCTTGTCTCCTTCCATTAAGCTACTAACGTGGTCTAGTAGTATACATGCGCCTTCGGTAGATGCGAAGTGATACAGAGGTCCTTTTTTTTTTTTTTAATTTTACAAGGCAAAGTCAGTGAACACATCCAACTTGACCAATACGTCTCTAAAATGTCAATCCAGGCAAAGCTTTTTCTGCCTACAGTTTGGAGCCTACGTAGTGACATTTTTAAAATGCTTTCAGTCCCTCAGTGAGGCTCTTAGAAGCTAGCCAGGGCTTACTACGTGCCAGGCACTGTGTCAGGTGTTGGAGCTAAAGGGAAGAAGAGCTTGGAGGCTGGCTGGGGAAGGACATCCATGACACAACCACAGCTAGAAACGGAGGCCAGTGCTAGAAAAGAGAGAGCAGGCTGCATGGAGAGTGTGTACCATGGGGCTTGTGAGCTCACGAATAAGTGGGAGTAACTGGAGTGGGGAGATGGGGGAGAGAAGAGGGTCTTCCCATCAATGGGAATCACCTGTGCTTGGAGGCAGGTGCCATGAGAGGTCTCCACAGGAAGAAGGAGGCAGTGTGGTTGAAGGGCAGAGAGATGGGGCAGAACAGGCATCAGTCAGTTGGAGGGGTATGAATAGACTGATGGGAGGATTATGGGTGCCTTTGGAGGACTGAGAATTTGTTAGAAGATCAGTGCAGATTTCTATGGAGACAAATGCCAGGAACTGATAGGTCTTTGAAAGGTCACTCTGGCTGCTTTTTGGCAAAGGGGTTGGTAAAAGGCACTTGCAGGTGTGAACACACCAGGTGGGAGGTGAGTGCAGGAAATCGGGTGAGGGAGCATGGGAACTTGGTCCGGGGGTATATAAGGGAGAATAGCCTTTAAGGAGTTCCACAAATTGGCACCAGCTGTGGCTTCATTACAGAGCTGGAAGGGGGAGGTGGGTGTGTCCTGGAGGTTACAGAAATTACATGAGAAAGGGAAGTCTTTTTAGATCTCTTTTTCAACTAGAGGAACTCTCACCTTATTGATAGAATTCCAGAGTGGGAACCAATGATATGAGGACATCTTTGAAATGTCTGAATATATTCTTCGACATCTTTGAAAGTGAGGAGGAGACCTTGGCCTTAGGAGGCCTTGGCCCTCTTTGTAGCCAGAAAGATTTCACGTACAGATTTGACTTCTCCATTTTAAAGTCAAGGAGTCAGTCCTTCCAAAGGACACCTCCTATCATTTTACCCTCTCATCATACCTCACGTGCTGGCATCTCCAAGACCCTCTGTTCCAGGTTGAGAGTATCCACTTTGGCCAGGCTGGTCTTGCCAAGAACACCACCACAGGAAATCTAGAGCCTATAATGCTATTAATAACATCATCTAGGACTGTGTTTGCTGCCCTCATAGCCTCTTCCCACCATGACTCACTGAAGCTTTTAACACATTGTATCCATTAAGCTATAGTTCCCAAAGGTCATCTTCTCTAGTGCCATTAATTTTTAGGGGACCAGGCAAACCTTAAACTTGTCCCCCCTAATTGGACCCCTGTTCCCCCACAATCTATTTGAAAGCCTTTCACCATGATTCTTGAATGAGATCTGAGACCACTGCTGGTACCTAACACTTCTTGGCACCTTGTCTGTTAGGTTCTTGGAAGAGGAGATGGCTATGGAGGTGAGTGGGGATGGGAGTGGGAGGATTTCTCCCTTCACTTTGCTTTTTGTGTTTTCAAATAATGGGTTTTGAGGGGGCGGGAAAGTTTAACCAGACCATTTATTTTCCATCTCCCATCGATAAAAAGTTTACCACTCCCCACTGGAAGAATTTGTATCTTTCCTTTGAATCTACAGAAAAATCTCCCAAACCCAGACCACCACCATGTGCATTCAGCCATCTTCTGATTCACCTCCAGATTGTCTCCTCCTAACTGCTCAAGCCACAGGTTAAGGGTGAAATGTTCAATGCCCGAGCAATTAAGTGGGGAACACGTTTATCTAAGCAATTGCATGCAGCTCTCTATCTGCATACAGGGGGTCTCTCCCAAGCCTTTCCAACCTCAGCAAAAGAAGACAAAGCCCCAGCAGTCTGGGGTATATATCATTCATTCATTCCTGTGTTCAACACTCATGGCGGATCCCCACCAAGACAGTGGGAGAGCAAGGACTGGAGAAATCCTGGAAGCTGAAGTCTGAGGAGGATTTCAAATTCAAGTCAGAGATGAAAGAAACATCTGGACTTGGTCCTCAGGTACATGCAGTATTCTGAACTGAGGCTAGAACCAGAGACCATTCTAATGAAAGGCCTCTACAGGTGGGCTCTCACAGGTGGGCCCCAACTCAGTTTCGTGTATATTCATTCATGAAATAGCTCTTTGGGTCAACATGCAGAAGAAAACCATTTCAGAAAACTGACAATGAGGAGAGGAAAGGGAAGCCAAAAGGCTTGTGAATGGGGAGAGAGGAGGAGCCAGGGCAGAAAACCAAGAATCCCTCCCTGCCCTCCTTGCTGCCAGGGAGGTCTGAGGGACTAGTTTCCACCTGGGATCCCAAGTCCAAAACAAAAGCAGCGGGGCCACGGCGGGGGAGGGAAGGGGGTCCTCAGCACGGGCGCATGGGGCTGCGGAAAGATGGGGGCTAGCGTGCCTGCTGGCGGGGGGCACCGCGCAAGGCGCTGTCCCCAGCCCGACCCCATGAGGACCCGGGTTTGGCGCAGCGTCCGGGGTGGTCCCGGTGCCCTGGGGTTCCGGGAGGCTGGGCCTCCACAACCTCCCTCTCCGCCCCCAGGTCGGGTCCGCGCTTTCTGCTCCAGGTGAGGGCGCGGCGCGGTGTCACTTTACCCCTGTGCAGAGGGTGGTCCGGAGAAGCCTTGGGGCAGGGAGGGGCAGCAGGCAGCAGGAGCGGGACAGCGGAGCCTCACATGGGAGCGTACGGGCGGCGAGTCCGGTGGGTCCTGCAGTCCCGACTGGGCCGCAGCACAGCACCGCAGCGCTGCCCGCCCCTCCTCCGCCAGCCCCTCCACCTCCTCCCAGACTCTCAGCCACATCCTCTGTGAGCTCACTTCCAGCTTCGGCAATTAGCAAAGCGCCTTCTCCCCGCCGCCCTCCACCCGCCCCCGCCCCCCTCCCTCCTGAGTCCTCCGCGAGCTCCCTTTTCGCTTTGGCAATTAGCAAAGCCCCTTCTCCGCGCCGCCCCGCCCCCCTCCCTCCTGAGGCCCCGCCCTGGCTGGGGCGCGGGGGGAAGCCCCGGGGGCTGCAAGCTTTGCCAGCGCTGGCGCTGGGCAGCCTCCTAGCCTGGCTTCTTGAGCGGGTGTCCACCCGCGGCCTGGCTGCAAAAAGATCATCAGTCCTGTTAACCCTGGCTGCACTCTCCCGTCAGTTTGCTGGCTTCCAGATTGCGCCCAAAGCCATGAACCAGCTTCCCCAGCACAGGCCTGGGCTGAGATGCCTGCCCAGGATCTGTTTGAGCAGTCTACTCATCTCCAGGCAGGGATGGCACTTCCACATGGATGTTTGGGTTTTTTTATTGTTTTTTGGTCATTGGTTATTATTACATGACCTCCAGGGTAGGTGCTCCACAAAGGGAGTGAAAACAGGATGCATGATATACCCCTCACCTCCCATGCTGTCTTTCTCTTAAATAATAAGCACTGCTGAACTATCTTAGATTCTGTACCTTCTCTCCAGCCATGAACCTATCACTGTCTTTAACTCTTGAAAACTTCATTAGACAAATTAATGTGGTGAAGGAAGCAATATGAGAAAGCCTATTAATCTGATGAGCATGGAACTGAACAAACCCTATAGATACTTTCCCTTTGATTTCTAGCCTATCAATACCTACAGTGAGTCACATACACTCAAGATTATTGTTTTTATTGTATACTTCATATATTCATTGATTTTGGACTCGTTATCATTTCGTTGAAGTGTTAAACTATGGTAATAAACAAACTTTTAATTAACTTTTCCTCCTATGATACAAATATAACTTGCACTTGAGCTTTAGCTAATTTTATGTTCTAAAATTGCCAAAACAAAATGATCAAGGTTTCTAGATTATTTACTGTCTTTTCTACTATATAATATTGTTCTATCTCTTCTGTATAAAGAAAATGAATGCTTGGGGCTCTTGGGTGGCTCAGTGTGTTAAAGCCTCTGCCTTCTGCTCAGGTCATGATCCCAGAGTCCTGGGATAGAGCCCCACATCAGGCTCTCTGCTCAGCAGGGACCCTGCTTCCCTTCCTTTCTCTCTGCCTGCCTCTCTGTCTACTTGTGATCTCTGTCTGTCAAATAAATAAATAAAATCTTTAAAAAAAGAAAATGAATGCTTGATAACTAAATGAATGCTTTACTGAACAAATTAAATATGGCAATAGCATTTTATTTTATCATGCTTCACATATTAAACAATAATATTATATCACTAGTCTACAAATAATCTACTCGCATAGTCATTTGGAAGCTTTTAGCAAAAGAATTCTTCCTCCTGATTGTAGTATAAAAGCCACAGAAATATACAGAAGACTCCTAGGATAGAAAGTTAAATCCAGTTATCCGTGATGCCTTGAGGAGGACCTGACCTATGTATGTCCTGGGATGCACTAGTAACTGTTACATGTGATAGGATTATATTTAATATATACAGTTTCATTTACTTCACAAAGGACATATAAATTTGAGAATAAAATATTTGATGAATCTATAAAGTCTATATCTATTTGTAACTAATGTGGTAGAATTAAGATGTTAATTTGAAAAAAAATTCATTGAACACATTCAATTGTTTTTATATATATAAACAGCATTATTTATTTATGTAAATAAATGCATTGTCTGTAAAATCCATTTACTTATCAATCATAAGGGTAATTTTAAGTACTAAGAATAAGAAATATGTGAAAAGATAAGTGTTCAAGAGTGCAGTTTGTGGTAATTAATACAATATGATAGGCTCATAAAAATGATATATTACTTGAACTTAAAAGCTTCTATAATTAAGCGATGACCACTTGAAATTTGTAATTAGTCTTGCTGCAGTTTTTCCTTGCACTTATTGCCCTTCCCCAGAAGTTCATTAAGAATTTCTGTGAATGTCCTTATGTTTAATCTCATTCATAGATTCCACTGCTGCTCACAAAACAAAGCCAAAAAGAGAGGTAACTCTATGTGGCACTCCATCCACAAGCAATACATTCATAAATAATTAAAAAGCTCTCTACTTCATTTGTTACCCATTCAGCTGATAATTTAAATGAGTAACTGAGGCCATTTTATCAGCACTTTTAATAGAATGCGACTCAGAAACTTCACAGTGTTATTTAAGAAGAAATGCTCACGTGTTAAGGTTTTTATTTTTTTAAATCAACAAAATAATTTTCAAATATTAAAAGCAAATGTCTCCTTTTCCTCCAAGTTTCCTTGCTATGTCAAAGTTACAAATAAATACATTAAAATCGTATTTTGAGTAGTAGATAAAAACAAAAGTTTTGAAACTGTGGGTTGAGTGTCTGGGTTAACTTGTATAAATATCTGAACTCAATGTATTTAGACTTTATTAGATTTTTTTTTTAGACTATTTAAAAATACATGCTGAGATAATGACAACATTATTTTATTCATTTTAATAAATAAATTATTTTATTTAATTATGTTTAGATATTTATTTATTAAATTAATGATTTAATATTTAATAATCTAAATTTGAAATATTTTAAATTCTAAAAATATTTATTTAATTAAATTGATATATTTAATATAAATATTTAATAAATTATTTAACCATTATTATAATTATGCAATACATTATGTATTGTGTAATAATTGCATTTTAATAAATAAATAAATGTATTATTTACATTATTTTATTATATTTTATTTCGTTGACAAAGAGAGGGAGAACGCAAACAAAGGGAGCTGCAGGCAAAAGGAGAGGGAGAAGTAGGCTCCCAGCTGAGCAGAAAGTTCAACCTGGGGTTCCATCCCACGACCCTGGGATCACCACCTGAGTCGAAGGCAGATGCTTAAGTGACTGAGCCATCCAGATGCCCAAGGCTTTGTATTCTTCGCTTCTAAATATTGATGCTCCTTCATCTCTGGAGTTAGTAAATTGATGTTGAGAATTCATATCAAAGAATTGATAGTAGCTGTTAAACAGAAACATGTAATTTAGGGGAAAAAAAAGAACAGAAGGAAGAGAAAGGCCAAAAGTCAAAAGCACATTAATATAAAATTTAATTAGATAAAAAAGCTGATATTCCTGAAGGGGGCTAATAAAAGAGCTGCAAAGAGCTGATAGGATTAGGAAAATTGTCCACTCCTGGTCATTTCATAATTTTAAACTATTCCTTATTAATAAATATACTTAGTTCCAGAAACACAAGCACATAGGAACATTTCCACCAAGTTTCCTCTAACAGCATTTACAAATTAGACGTTCAAACAATGCAGTTCATTACATGTTGCATCTGTATCTTAAAGTTTAAACACTTTCTGTGACACATTTTCTAACAATTAAAATTAAAATATATATATATATATATACCTTATCCCTAAATGGAAAAAAATATATATATATATATACATAGAAACCTTATTCCTAAATGAAACCTTTCTTTGTTTATTAGCTTAAATAGGTAAATTAGCAACAACAACAACAACAAACAGCTAATATTATAAAGGTAGGAACAATTTACCTTTTCATTTATTGCTATTTTCTAAAAATTCCTATTTTATTTTTTTCTCAAGTCTGTCATAATAATTTTCTAAATCTCCTGCCTTATTCAATTTTTTTCTTTTAGTGGAAATCTCTATTTCATATTTATTTTCTCTTCCTCCACTCTTTGCTCTAATAATTCAATGTATTATTAGATTTTCTGTTTTTCTCTTTATCCAGATATATCTTTTCTTTCTTTCTTTCTTTTTTAAATAATTTGATTTGCTGGCATTTTACATCAGTACATGCTTTCTTATGGATGTTAGAAATGTCTGTGGAACTACTAGAAGAATAAACTTTTTTACCTTTAAGAAGTTTACAGTCTAGAGTGCCTGGGTGGCTCAGTTGGTTAAGTGTCTTCCTTCAGCTTAGGTCATGATGCCAGGGTACTAGGATCCAGTCCTGCATCAGCTGCCTGCTCAGCAAGGAGTCTGGTTCTTCCTCTCCCTCTGCCCCTCCCTCTCTCTCTCTAATAAATAAATAAAATCTTTTAAAAAAAGACTTACTGAAATCTGAGACTGAATTACTAAATTCAGTCTTAATAGAAGACAGCTAAACAAAGCAATGATCACAACTGGAAAATTTAGCGAGATCATGATTTAACATTTTTGGTTGACACAGGACCTCTTTCAGTAACAACTTTCCCTAAATATCAATTTCTTTGTAAGGCAAAAAATTTTGACAAGAAATCCAGATCCTTCTGATCGTTTTCATATCAATTTAATGTGACATCCTCAGAGTATATAATCAAATATGTAATTATTCTATCTGTTGCCTTGTATATTGCCTGTATCTTTTTCAGACTCAAAGTTCCATTGAGGTAGAGTTTTTTTTTTTAAAGCAGAGATTTTTAAAGTGTTTGATATATACAAGATGCTTAATAAGTTTTTAAAAAACCTATGTATTACAGAAGCCTTAAACAGGCTTTAAAAAAAGAAGGTGATATTAGTGGTCATATCAAACAATTTTCAGGTTTCAGTCATGTAAATAACTACATTTCTCAGAGACAGAGAAACATACAAATGGTCTGGGTCCAGTAGGATAATGCTAGCATGTGTTGTAAATTCTTTTATATGACCTTATTCTTGCAAGAATTGGTTATGTGGCAGAAAAAAAGGTATCACTATCTTATACTTTATTATTTAAAGAGATTTATGGAAGTGTTAATTTCTTACACTACCCCTTTGTTTCAGTGGACCCAATTTCCGTGGTAATGGTGAGAGGAAAGTAGGCAATTTAGGCAGCAGCCAAAATCACCTACAAGGCACTATAAAATAAGGCTTGTTCTAGATCATGGGTCTATCCAAAGGGGAATGTTAAGGGGTGGAATGGATGATGGATGCATTGTGGACTTATAACTTTAAGATTAATACTGTTATGCCCCAATAATGGGTCTATGATTAAAGGAGCGAGACTGATGTAAAGCAAAGGTCAAGCAAAGCTTTATTTCATGCCAAGCATCAAGAATCTAACCGAACGTTTGGGGCCACACCTCTTATGAGAGAAGGCAACCCTTTGCTGTTTCACAGTCTAGCTTTTAAGGGCAAAGGCCATGCAGTCAGGCCTGGCCACGCACAGGTGACCAATGAGATTTTAACACACACAGGAAACTCCACAGTGAGGCTAGGTGACCAATTGAGGTTCAATTTACCCTAGTATAGACATTTGACCCAGCCTATTACACCTTGATTAGGATTAGTGCCAAAAAGGTTCCCAAAGAGCAGAGGAGTGGGGCATACTCATTAGTATCTAGGGAGACAATATGCAAACACCGCCCCCCCCTCCGCTCATTGATGTCTCCACCTGGCCTGACCCACCCTTGTATATGGGCTTTGTTACCTGGAGCTGATTTCCAGGACTTGTTTTTAAGTGAATCCCCTGGGGGAAGGGGAGCAAGGACAGTTTAAGGGTTAACCTCAATGAAAGCCTCTTGCTAAAATATAAAAATATAAAATAGGTCCTTACATTACAACAACTCAGTAGGGAAAGTCCCAGTGTGGTGATAAAAGAAGTGAGGTAACTTGCATTGCACATTTTTTTTTAAAAAGTGTAAGTTGTATTATTCCGTGCCATGACATCATACTTTATCTTCATCTCTGTCTACTAGTTTAAAACTAGTTAAACAAATTCAACAATTTTTTAAAAAATATTTTATTCATTTATTTAAGAGCAAAAGCCAGAGAGAGAGAGAGAGAGAGCATGAGCAATATGGGGCTCGATCCCAGGACTCTTGAGATCCTGATCTGAACCAAAGGCAGACACTTAACTGACTAAGCAAATGAGACTCCCACAAACTCAACAATTTTATAAAATTTTTATTTGTTGGGGTGCCTGGCTGGAACAGTCAGTAAAATATATAAATCTTGATCTTGGAGTTGTACGTTTGAAATCCACCTTGGGTGTAGAGGTTTTATTTAAAAATAAAATCTTTAAAAAAATTTTTTTCATTTTTTTATTTAAGCCATTGTATGGCAGTGTTGATCACTATATTGTACACCTGAAACTAATATTAACCTTATTTTAACTAACTGGAATTTAAATAAAAACTTTAAAAATAAAATAAAAATAATAATCATAAAAATAAAAAAGAGGAAAAATTATTTGGCAGGAAATTTTCTTAATTGCATTATTATTTATTATTATCATAGTCTGTGTGTGTCGGTGGGAAGTGGCTGGTATTACAGTGAGTTCCATATCTGTGTTACACTGAGTTCCATGTCTGTAGTCAGTCTTTTTTTTCTTTTAGTTTATTTTCAGGGATCCAAAATTCATTGTTTATGCACCACACCCAGTGCTTCATGTAATAAATTCCCTCCTTAATACCCACCACTGGGCTCACCCAACCACCTGCCACCCTCCTCTTCAAAACCCTCAGTTTGTTTCTCAGAGTCCACAGTCTCTCATGGTTTGTCTCTCCCTCCGATTTCCCCCAGCACACTTCTCTCCATCTCCCAGTGTCCTCCACGTTATTCCTTATGTATTGAGTCTTATAAAAACTTTTATTTCTTTCCCTATTCTGCTTTGCATATGCTTACCTTAGATGTTAAAATGTTATAAACCTCTCCTGCCTGGTCCATTTTCTCTCTCTTCTCTCATGATTTCTCATGCTCTCCCTGCCAACCCCACATGCCTTACAATATCTGGATATGACTAATTTCTTCCTGAGCTACTTTATTCTACTCTGCCATATGGTTGCCCTTCCCTCTTCTGTACCATAACTTCTATCCCCTGCATTTGTGCTTTAACAATACCTAATTCTTTTCACTGCATCTGTATCTTTGAGGTCAATACTCAGTAGTGCAATCGCTGGGTCATAGGCTAGCTCTATTTTACTGGAAAGAAGGGCCATATGCACCCCAGTGTTCATAGCAGCAATGTCCACTATAGCCATTCTGTTGAAATAGCCAAGATCCCCTTCAACAGACAAACGGATAAAGAAGATGTGATCTATGGATACAATGGAATATCACTCAGCCATCAGAAAGGATGAATACCCAACTTTTGCATCAACATGGATGGGAATGTAGGAGATTATGTTAAGTGAAATAAGTCAAGCAGTGAAAGTCAATCATCATATGGTTTCACTTATTTGTGGAACCTAAGGAATAGCATGGAGGACATTAGGAGAAGGAAAGGAAAAATGAAGTGGGGGGATTGGAAGGGGAAATGAAACATGAAAAACTATGGACTCCAAGAAACAAACTGAGGGTTTTAAAGATGAGAAGGATGTGGGGATGGGTGAGACTGGTGATGGGTATTAAGGAGTGCACATATTGCATGGGGCATTGGGTGTTTTACACAAACAATGAATCATGGAACACTACGTCAAAAACTAATGATGTATTGTATGGTAACTAACATAACATAATTAAAAAGAAAAGGAGGGGGACAATACCTAACACTCAATCTTTGCTAGTTTCTTGTTTACCTCCTTTTAAGAGTAAGCTCATTAGTGTTTTTTGTTTGTTTGTTTGTTTTTGTCTCAACTAAAAGAAGAAAAATAATACACATTATTTTGAAAACTTTTTGAACAGTGTACAAACGTTAGTCAAGTCCACAATGTCTCATCTCTTCTTCCTCCTAACATGGCTAAGATGAAAAACCCTTTATCTGGGAAAAGATCATTCTCCTGCCACCTTGTGTAAGATTTTGGCTTTAGCTTAGATTATCCTTTCTTTCCTTTTCTGAAAATAAGTTGAAAATATTAATAGCCTCAGTTTCTTCTTCCAAAATATGACTGCTTCTTTACCAAGTGCAAAAGCAACCCATTTTGACCATAGTAAACAGCTTGGACCTACTTTTTTTGGCTCACTGTTTTAGTGAGACAAGTGGAGTGAAGATGACACACCATTTCCAAATGTATTAATAATTGGTAGACCATACTTCTAAATTGAAGATTTGTTGCCATTAAACTATGACCAGACTCGCTATAATTACAGAGGTAAATTCTTTATATTTACTATATTTGAAATTACCATATAATACCAAAATAAAATTATGATTATGTGAAGAGTCTGTAATATTAAGAAGATGACTTTGAAATGATTGCTTATCTAAATGAAATTTCCCATTTTATAATCTTGTATAAGCTTCCGTTGTCATTTCCTATTTAAAATCTATTAGAAGGCACTCTTATTTTCCCTTAAGTGGGAAGTCAAATGTGGAACAAATTCATCCCAAAGGAACTGATTCTATATTCCACTGAAGACCAGGTGGCTTCCATGTGGCATTTTGCCTCTTGCATATTGTTCATCTCCTACAACAAATGGGGGTATGCTCTTTAGTAAACTAATTCAACTCAATTAGAGGCATTGTCTTCAAGGGATAACATCATAGAGACTAGAATCAGAATCATACTTTTGGGAAAATTGGGCCCAGGATTTTTGTTTTGTTTTGTTTTAAGATTTTATTTATTTATTTGACAGGCAGAGACCACAAGTAGGCAAAGAGGCAGGGGGGGGGGGAAGCAGGCTCCCTGCTGAACAGAGAGCCTGATTCAGAGCTTGATCCCAGGATCCTGAGATCATGGCCTGAGCCGAAGGCAGAGGCTTAACCCACTGAGCTACCCAGGGGCCCCTGGGCCCAGGTTTTGATGGCTTCTTTCCTCAATCTTATAAAACCTATTTGAACTCTACTGGATGCCAGAACTGCTTAAAAATATTTGGTCTCTTGTAATTTTAACCTTCCAGTATTCAATGCACCTGATCCATGTAATATCCTATAGTATTTTTGTCAAATGAATACTCTCAAAGTGTGTTTCTTGGGAGACACTTTTCAATTGGTTGCTTACATTTCTGCATTTATTATTTGTTCTAGGCCATCCTTTGAAGATGGTTGTATTGAATAGACTTGGAAGACAGAAATAGTATCTTTTTTTTTAACTTAACCTGTTGTGTTTGCAAATATTATCTGCCTCTGTTTTGATTCTTCTTGTGGGAACTGAGGCTCAGAACTGATATATAACTCCCACCCCTACACACACACACACACACACACACACACAAATACACATACACACACAAATACTGTTAATATTCTGGCTACCTCTATTGCTGTGAATAATAAACTATATTATTTCTGAACCATGAGTCTGCGTCTTCTATCAACACCCAAGAAACTACGGCAGACTCATACACCAGCTTTCAAATAAGGGAAAATAATCTCAGATGCTTTATATTTTTTGATAGTGTTACCTACTTCTGAACATATGACTGAACACATATAAAGCTGGAGCCCTTTCCATTTAGAGCTTCTTCTGTGGAAGAACTATGCATTCACTAGTAAACAAAAGTAGATTCATCTTTTTTTTTTTTTCCTCCTGACACCATTTCCTCTCTCACACTGTTGCTCAAATTGGATGGAGTCTAAGGTCCTTTGAGGAAATTTTTGTTTAATGACTCAAAATAAAATAGGAAGAGTCTAAAGTGCTAAAAATACTTCTAGATAAAAGGTATAAGATAATGCCAGAAAGGATAGTAATTTTATCTAACAACTGCCTGTTCACCCCTTTTTTGTTCATTAACTAATCTCCAAATTCCTGACTAAATCCCTTTTGTAAGCCAGAATGTGAGCTAAAAACTGGGATTTTAAAAAATTTTCATTTGAAATCCAGTTAGTTAACATATATGGTTGTATTAGTTTCATGTGTACAATATAACATATAGCACTCAGTGCTCATCATGACAAGTGCTCTAATTAACCCCCATCACTTATTTAATCCATCACTCCTTTCAGATCCTGTCAAGTAACCATCAGTTTGTTCTCTGTAATGAAATGTCTGTTTCTTGCTTTGTTTCTCTTTCTGTCTTATTATTTCCCCTTTGCTTGTTTGTTTTGTTTCTTTTATTCCATATATGAGTAAAGGTATTTGTCTTTCTCTGACTGACTTATTTCACTTTTAGCATTATACTGTCTAGTTCCAACCATGTTATTGCAAATGGCAAGATTTCAGTCTTTTTTATGGCAGAATAATATTCCATTGTATATACATACCACTTATTCTTTATTTATTCATCAATTGATGGATACTTGGGCGCTTTCCATATCTTAGCTTTATAAATAATGCTGCTATAAACATAGGGGTGCTAGAATCCCTTTGAATAAGTTTTCTTATATTCATTGGGTAAATACACACCAACAGGATTGTTGGATCACAAAGGACTTCTATTTTTATTTTTATTTTTAAATTTTATGGAAATTCCATACTGTTTTCAAATATGGCTGTATCAGTTTGCATCACCACCAACAGTTCACAATTGTTACTTTTTTTTTTAAGATTTTATTCATTTGACAGAGAGAGATCACAAGTAGAGAGAGAGAGAGGAGGGAGCAGGCTCCATGCCTGGCAGAGAGCCCGATGTGGGACTTGATCCCAGGACCCTGAGATCATGACCTGAGCTGAAGGCAGAGGCTTAACCCACTGAGCCACCCAGGCAGCCCCCACAAGTGTTACTTTTTCACATCCTCTCCAACACCTTTTGTTTCTTGTAGTGTTGATTTTAGCCATTCTGACAGGTGTGAGGTGGTATCTCTTTCTAGTTTTGCTTTGCAATTTCCTGATGATACATGATGATGGACATCTTTTCATGTATCTACTGAACATTTGAATGTGTGCTTTGGGGAAACACTTGTTCATGTCTTCTATCCATGGTTTTATTGGATTATTTGTTTTTGGATGTTGACTAAAAACTGGATATTAAGTAACACACAAGACAGGTTTCTTGAGCTTAAATTTTATTTGCATGAGTATCATTAACAGGAAAAAATATGCATATGTGTATGTACAAGTGTGTTTATGTATACATCTATCTATCTATCCTCTATCCCATGTCTTCTAATTGTGGTAAATCCTGTAAGGTGGGGAATGGGATAGTCTGAAGAAATATGCTTCTGGATATGCTGGGTAAGCAAATTTAATTGCACTCAGATGCATTGGATATAAGTGAATCACTCAAATGAGTTATTTAATATTATATAGAAACAAATTAAAAGTTTATGTAGTTGAAAATAATAGGTAGTTAAAATAATTTTTTTGTTTGTTGTTTTTGTGTCTTTTTTTGTTTATATATACTATGGTGTGAATGTTTATGTCTCCCAAAATCATATTATGGAATCTAACTCTGGAAGTGATAGTATTAAAACTTAGGGGCCTTTGGGAGGTGATTAGGTCATAAGTGGGATTACAGTCCTTTTAAAGGAGACCCCAGAGAGTTCTCTTGATTCATTCATCATGTACGTTTACAGTGAGAAGATAGCCATCTATGAGGAAGTGAGCTCTCCCTGGATCTGCCCATTCCTTAATCTTGAACTTCTCCGTTCTAGAACTGTGAGAAATAAATTCCTGTTCTTTATAAGCTATTAAGTCTATATCATGTCCGTTATAGCAGCCTGCATGCAGAAGGACACTATGACCTAAAATGAGAGCAATAAATATAAAGTTTCAGTAAAGTCAGTTGGTACAATGTTTTTTTTTTTTTTTTTTACTTAGAGAAGACATGCTGCTTCATGTTAAACCTTGATATTGTATATGTTTCTTGAAGGGCCACTTCTTACTCCTTTGTGTGTTTTCCACAAAGTCCAGGATGATGCCTTACATAAAGGTAATATTTTATAAATACTGTTGGAAATATATACTTCTCTAAAATCTTATTTTGCCTACAGATTACTTGGATCCACTTTGCCTTGTGTAGAATATTTGAAATATATTAAGTAAAGAATGTCTCTCTAAATAA
Organism: Mustela nivalis; assembly: GCF_964662115.1. NCBI lineage: Eukaryota > Metazoa > Chordata > Mammalia > Carnivora > Mustelidae > Mustela > Mustela nivalis. The sequence continues at coordinate 8,782 of NW_028136260.1, read as the reverse complement.
CATTTAGAATCATCATTAGTTTATGACTCCTGACTCATTTGTTTATGCAGTGATACTTACTTCAAGAACACTGAAATTTGTAATATAATTTTGAATTAATCACCAAGCTAGTTTATTTTAACTTATGAAAAAATAATTTCTCATGTTGGTTTAATTCTGCTCTTATGTTATGGTCATGACATTTTCATTAAAATAAAGTAGAAAATAGAAGTAAATAATTAATGAAAAATAAAAAATAATAAATAAAAAATAAAAGCAAATCTCTTGTGAAATGTTAAACTTTTCTTACTTATTTTGTTTTGCTTTTCCTCTACCATGCTGGCAAAGCTGTATGTTGCAGATAAGTATAATTTTCTAGGTGGTAGGTTTGTTACTTTTACTAAAATTTTCAAAATATAAAGAGTTGAATAGTCATGGATTGTTTATTAAACTCCTTATCTACACATATAAAAATAAAACAATGATGGTGACCTGGGTATTTCTAAAATTGTATTCTGTTTTTCCATATTATGGTTTACAATGTAATTAATAAAGATTCTGCATATATTAACATCCATCCCCTTCTATCTCATCTGTATGTCCATACAGAGCATGTATGATTTCTATTCATTTCTATGTTGTGGTGAAGAGATTGTCTGAAGTAGCCTATATTTATGCAGGTAGATCTTAAGCTACGGTGCTCTTGTTTATTTGCTTGTTCGTGATCAGTATGTCTGAAAGATGATAACTATTGCATCAGGTGTGACGATTAAAAAATATTATTGGTGCCTGATACACTGTGATGAAATAGGTAAGTCAATTCATAATTTGTTAATTAAATTAGAAAAGAAATTCCTTTGGATTTGTTCTTTATTAAAGTTTTTTTTTAACGAATTCCTTGGGATGTTTTTTGTGTAATATATATCACATGCCTCAACCTTTAAATTTGAATGTAGAAAAGAGTTATCAGAATGAGCCTAGAAAATATTGTTATGGGGGCGCCTGGGTGGCTCAGTGGGTTAAGCCGCTGCCTTTGGCTCAGGTCATAATCTCAGAGTCCTGGGATCGAGTCCCACATTGGGCTCTCTGCTCAGCAGGGTGCCTGCTTCCTCCTCTCTTTCTGCCTGCCTCTCTGCCTACTTGTGATCTCTCTCTGTCAAATAAATAAATAAAATCTTAAAAAAAAAGAAAACATTGTTTTGAAATATTTTTGTTCTGTTATATTATGTTAACTTAGGAAATAATGGTAGTTATTTTTATTAGCATTTCCTACTTTCCACATGCCCTTACAGATGAGATATCATGTTTTTCCTACTCTTTTTATCGTGGTTGTTATATTCTTCATGATCAATAACAATCAATAAAAATTCATAACATTAATTTTCTTTGGGAAAGTGATATTTTAGCAAGAATCCATGACCAAAAATTTTAGCTGTTGTTCTTCCAGGAGATGAGACTATCAATGTTCCCGAAATTTCAAGAAATAGAACTTATTAATTGTGTTGGTTGATGTTTATTGTCTCTGAACTTAGAGGTGCATAATTCAATTTAAAATTTATTTTGGGGGCGCCTGGGTGGCTCAGTGGGTTAAAGCCTCTGCCTTTGGCTCAGGTCATGATCCCAGGGTCCTGGGATCGAGCCCCGCATCGGGCTCTCTGCCTAGCAGGGAGCCTGCTTCCTCTTCCCTCTCTCTCTGCCTGCCTCTCTGCCTACTTGTGATCTCTATCTGTCAAATAAAATAAATAAAATCTTAAAAAAAACGGAGTGGACATTATGGGGGTGCTTATCTGAAATTGAGGGACATTATAAAAAAATAAAAAATAAAATTTATTTTGAATTGAAAACAAGATCTTACTGAAGTTTAGGCATCCCACTTTATATCAGGCCTCCGTACATTCTAATTTATTTATAGAAAATATCATAAACATGAATGACACTTTTCCTATTGCATTTATATGAAACTACAATGACTCATAGATGTCAGATTTGAAAAGCACTACCTTTCTATAATTTCTGTTTCCTAGGAGGAATGGATATACCATTTTAGCTCAATTATCCAACAGTATTCAAAACCACCATGAATTTTAAAACATAGTTATTACACCCTAAAAATCAAGTATGAAAATGTATAAACAACCAAATCTCTATCTGTAAATGAAATACTCCCACACAGACGGGTTTTAAAACTTTCTAACTTAAGGAATTTGATAGCACAGACTCAGGGTAGTAGTTTCAGTGCCTACAGTATACTTTCAGGGAGAGAGTAATGTAAGCTCTGAGTCACTTTCTGCCCAGAGATGACCTAATAGTGGTTCTGGCATTGTTTGTTTGTTTTTTAAAATACGTTCCTGGGCGTCATTCAGAAAATGCAGAGTTTGGCATCTATATAAATTAAGGATGATCTTTTTGAACTTTTGTCTTTCATTACATCAAATTACCATAATTGGACAGAAATTCCACTAAATTAAGCATTGTTAGGAAATGTGTAAATTGGAGCTACTCAAATTAGTTGCTCTTTGAACTATGTGCTGTTGGTTCAGGATTAGATAAGGATTTTGAAGGCAAACCTAAATCATTGCTTCCTTTTTTGAGAGATTCTCAGCATATTTTCTTAAAATTAGCTGAAATAAACAATGTGTTTAGTCGCAAAGTGATTTGCATTTTTGCACAAACTCCCTATCTCCTTGAGAATTATAACAGATATTTCATGAAACATCATTGATCTTTACTTTGTTACACTGCTGTAAAGTACATTCAGAGTTGCCAGTTAAAGGTGTTAGTGTTGAGATGAAATGTCATGCATTTTTCTTCACTTCCATGCAAATGAACACAGTAATTTATTAAGACACAATGAAGAAAAAAAAATTGACAATGAGTTCCAGATTTTAAAAATCACTTGCCATTCAATCCAAATTGTGAGTTTGATCGGTTACCGAACACTTTATAATGCACCCCCGGTAATTTTACAGAGATTACTTTTTTCTTACCAATTCTTGATTATTCTGTCTTGCAATGCAGAGAAAGCTAACTAATTTAAAATAAACTTCCGTTAATTTTGATTGTTATAAACTTAAAATTGACTAATTTCCATATACAGAGTTTAAAATGTTCACAATTTACATTAAATATATATTCTGTGTATACCTTGGAAAAATTATACTGAAAATTGAAATTAAAATGATGTTGTATATAGCTGCAAGAAGCCGCCTGTCCCATTTCATCTTACTATATAAGTTGTGTCAGGTAATTTATAAAATCCCTGCTGCATAACAAATCTATTTTTTGTTGGAATTGGTATAAGAGTTGGTCTATGAGTGCCTCTGCAACTGTATTTTTCCTAAGTGGATTCATGGTCTTGAACTGAGAAAGTTCAGAGCATTAAACATCAAAGTAATATATTTTGACATAATTAGACATCAAGGAAATGCAATTAAAATGACACTGAGATATCACTACACACTTACCAGAATGGCTGAAATAAAATATAATGACAAGCCCAAAAGAAAAAAATATACCATTTGATGATACACAATGGCAAGTTGTACCATAACTTAACCATCTCTGACTAGTGTAGTGTTAAATTTGTTTTTCTAAGCCATGTTTTGGGTCACTTACCACTTTTCAAGGATATAAAGTGCTATCATTTTACTTAAAACTGTGAAATTTGGTCAGATTTAAATTTCAATTTATGTTAAAACATTCTGTAAACTGTGTTAGACTTTGACATTTGTTCCCTCAGTTCAGTGAATAACACTATATCATATTCTGAAAAATACGCTAATTTTTTATTATTTTGAAAAATATCCCTTTTTCCTCTTATGGTAATTATGAATATGAATTAATAGTAGAATTTGATATGGTCCAGTATGACCATAAATACTTTATTGTATATTATCAAATTTAATAATGAATATAATGTACTTCTTTGGACAATTTTTAAAGACCAGTCTACTCTTAAAACAAAAAAAATGGAGATGCACTTCTTTAGTTCACACAAATTTCATTTTATTATATATGACCTCAGATAAATTTCAACAAATCATAATTTATTAAAATCATGTCTACTTAAAAATCTCATAGAAGAGTTAAACCATCAAAAATAAAAATAAACACACACAACACACACACATCACCCATGTATTGGCAAATCACAATTGCTGTAACAATACATTAGGCATTCCACAGTTAAGGGCTATCAAAATTTCCATCAGTGACAAAAAGATTTGTATCCAAATGGACTGATTTTCCAGAATCCAAGAAAAAGTCTCCTAGGATTTATTTAAAGATAAATATTTGAACAAATACTTCTTAAATTTAGGAAATTCAGAACATACGATTAAAGAATATTTGCAGTGCAGACTATATTCAATCCTTCCTTCAAAATGTGCCTTTGAGTACATAATTCTGTTTTCTCGATCTAAATTGAGCTGTCTTCCAAGGAAGTTTTCCAAAATGTGTGTCTCTGTGTGATAAATGTTCTAAGACCTAACATGCTTCATTGTATTTTTACTGTGCTCTCAAATTTAATCAATAATTTGGATTGATGTATAATACCTAGTTTCAGATATCTTTTCCATCTATAAAAACTCCCAGCTGTCTCTTTATATGCTATTACTATTGAGAATTGTGCTGTCAGTATTATTCTTGTACATTTTAGGTGATCTGTTCTTCTCTTGGGCATCATTTATGCTCTTCTCTGTTTTTGATATTCTTAAAACTCACCATAATGTATACGAGTGGTTTTTAGTGTGTGTAGTATTTGTTTTGTTTTGTTTCTGATATCTCATGTTTGGCATCATTTTAAGTCTGGTATCTTTTATCTTTCTTTAATTCTCCAAAATTTATCTCAGTACTTATTTAAATATTTTCTTTATTTTTTTTTTTCTCTTCTGCTGTATTTGGGCAGAAGTCATTAATTTGTTTGTTTTTCCCAACTCATTTATTCATTTTACAGCTATATTCATCTTAGTCTCCATTTATTGTATTCTTTATTTCAACAATTTTCACTTAATTTATATTCACAGTATAGTATCTTTCTTTTCCTTGTATATGTATATCATTATTTTATCATATACTTTTAAGCTATTTTTAAAAATATTTTATTTATTTATTTGACAGTGAGAGATCACAAGTAGGCAGAGAGGTGGGCAGAGAGAGAGGAAGAGAAGCAGGCTACCTGCTGAGCAGAAAGCCCGATGTGGGGCTTGATCCCAAGACCCTGAGATCATGACCTGAACGGAAGGCAGCGGCTTAACCCACTGAGCCACCCAGGCGCTCCTTTTAAGCTATTTTTTAAAAGTACAGTCATTCTTTTTTTTTTTTAAGATTTTATTTATTTATTTATTTGACAGAGAGAGATCACAAGTAGACAGAGGGCAGGCAGAGAGAGAGAGAGGGAAGCAGACTCCCTGCTGAGCAGAGAGCCTGATGCAGGACTTGATCCCAGGACCCTGAGATTATGACCTGAGCTGAAGGCAGTGGCTTAATCCACTGTGCCACCTAGGCGCCCCTAAGCTATTTTTTTAATTCCTGTTCCAATAACACTTGGATTGGCATATAAAGTTAACCACATCATATTTTTTAGGTAAGTAATTGTACTTTTTATGTGCATAGTTATTTTGGTCCATGAGTTCAGCTCTTCTTAGGATCATCAAATCTCTGTAAAGTCTGGGTATGCTAGGATTTTCTAAGCAACAATAAAATACATTGAAACCTGGTAGCTTAATTATAATAATGTTTTCTTTCTCAATCATTCATAATAGTATTCCATTCTGAGTAGCTTCCTTCTATTTTGCAGCTTTAGTGTTTGGAAAAACTTGAAATGTGATATTACTGTGATAATGTGAATTAGTCAGGGTTTTTCAGAGAATCGGGAAGAGAAAAAAAGGAAGATATTCTCCAGGGCCAACTCTAGAAGTGACTATTAAAACATCTGTCCAAATTCAATTGAACAAAACTCAGAAATGCCATCTCCAGTGAAATACAAAAAAGATTATATATAGTTCTGGGCACACACATCTCATTTGACCCAATGATGTATATCAATGAAAGACTGAAGGCCAATCACCACTCCATGGGAGAATTTAAAAATAAATTTACTAATGAGGCCAAGAATTCAGAATCACCAATACTTCAGAACTAATAATAACTGCCTTCACTTGATTTTATTCTATAAGATAAATCCTATGATCAAGTTTCAATTTTAAATTCTTACAATTTTAAATTCTTAAATCCTTATGAAGAAGCATCATTTGGAGGGAGCAGTTTTCATAATTTATCATCCATCAGCTTTTTTTTAAAGATTTTATTTATTTATTGGACACAGAGAGAGAGAAAGAGAGAGAGAGAGAGATCACAAGTAAGCAGAGAGGCAGGCAAGCAGGGAGGGAAGCAGGCTTCCTTTTGAGCAGTGCCCGATGTGGGGCTGGATCCCAGGACCCAGAGACCATGACTTGAGATGAAGGCAGAGGCTTAACCCACCACCCACGTGATGAGAGAGCCACTCAGGTGCCCCTCATCCATCAGTCTTAATTGATTGGAGGAAAATGTGTGGAGGAATAATGCCTTAGGGAGCTAATCTCTCTAAAGAATTTTCAAGTCTTTACCCCTTGAAGGTTTTTGTAAAGTTCTGATAGCCTCTAAACATCTAGTGGATTTCTACAGTGACAGGCCTGTTAAAACCTGTCTTCAAACCAGGAATAGAGCTTGAAACATACCAGTCAAGGGCAACTTTGAGTCTTTTAAGGAATTTATCATCATTTCTTTCTTTTTGGTTAATATCTGAAATAGTTCCATATTACACTGGCATAATTTCTCCAGAGCTGACTTTGAAGGAGGCATTCAGTTCCAGCTAGTTCCATATTTTGGCAAGAACTATACTTCTATATTAAAAAAAAAAAACATATTTTAGGGCACCTGGGTGGCTCAGTGGGTTAAAATCTCTTCCTTCGGCTCAGGTCATGATTCCAGGTTCCTGGGATTGAGTCCTACAGTGGGCTCTCTTCTCAGCTGGGAGCATGCTTCCATTCCTCTCTCTCTGGCTGCCTCTCTGCCTTCCTATGATCTCTGTCAAGTAAATAAATAAAATTTTTAAAAAAACATATTTTATACCAGTTATCCATGTTTATTAACTAAGATATCACAATACAAATAATACAAACAGTTGCTCTTTATTAATACCTTCAACCAAGATCAAAAAATATGTCATATTTTCTCCAAAAATTTTATATCATCTGATAGGTCAGATATATATATAAATTACTTATAAAGTTTTAAAAATATCAGCAAATATTTTCATTTAAATGCAAATTTGAAAAAAAATCTACTTTTCCAAACACGACTTTTTATCCTATTTATTTTGAATTTTGTCAACAACTGATAAAATGTTTAGCGAGACTATAAATGTTAGATCGAAAAAAATGATTAATAGATGTAGGTTCAAATTATTATGTTCCATTAAAAATGATTTAGTCTTTGATGAACATCTGTTTGGTAATATGTTGTATCCAGATATAGTAAATTAAAGACATATATAAAATTATAGGGAAATGACATCTTCCGTTCCATTATGAGTAGAGCTTTTAAAATGCTATTTGTCACAACCTGTCATCTTGTCATTATGTAGCATTATGTAGCAATTAAAAAATGTATACTCTTCACTTAGAAGTCTTTTAGAAATCTAAAATATGACTTTCTATGGTTTGTGTCTCCATATTGCTTTATTGCCAGTTAAAAAAAATCCACATGCTTTGATTCAAAGGTAATAAATTCCTCTTATTTGGAAAAAGGATGTTTATTTTTGTTCTCTCACCCTTAGCAGGTGGTTTCATTTTAGCACACTTCAGAGTTATAATTTCATGCTTATTAAAAATATTTATTTTGATCTACATAGATGAATGAAACTTTTATTTTATTAAATTATTTGCCAAAAAATCTGTGAGTTTTAAAAATGTATTTCCTTTGAAGGGTTATTTTAGAGCATTCAAAGAGGATCTAAGAGTGTGGTATTATGCAGTTTTTAAGTAGGTATGAAATGGTTAATTATAGGATTGTTTCTTTAGGCTTATGTATATTGTCCATTATATGCCATAAAATATTTTGAAAGTAAATTTAAAGTATGTTTTATGTAGTTTATTTTTTGGAAAAAAATATTGAAATGACTTATGAAATTCAGTATACTCTCAACATTGATTTATTTTGAAATTTACCAGTTGTCTACTGAACTATTATATGGCAGATATTACTTCAGACTACACTGGTAAATGAAATACTTGGCTTTGGAGAACTTTTATTTTAATGGGTGAGACAATTCAAAGCTATAAACCTTAATAAAAATGGCATAGTGCATTCAAAAAGGAAGAGTACAATGGGGAAAAAGAAAAATTCGATCAGGGTGAGAAAAATCAAGGTTGCTAGGCAGGGGATGGGGAGTTAAATCTTTTAATAGAAAGATCAGGGTACTTACAATGAAGCTGACAATTGAACAAAGGTATGGAAAGGTGATGAATTTGCGCAGAACTATCAGCAATAAGGTCACTCCAGACAAAGGAATTGGCTATCTTGAAGGCCATAAGGTTGGATCATGCCTGGCATATCTGAGGAATAGCAAGGAGGCCACTGTGAGTGACTGAAGAGTAGCAGGGAAAGAGGTCACAGAGGTTAAATGAGTGGCTAGATCATGTAAAAGCTTCGAAGTCATTGTAAAACTCTGGCTTTTATATTTGGAAACTTACTGTGTGATAGAATTTTTGCTAATAACTGAGAGTTCAAATGTCCATAAAATTTCAAGGATTCTTATTCTAGT